>NC_140560.1:19507730-20237730 GCF_057381845.1 Rhamphochromis longiceps | reverse complement strand
AGGCTACAACTTACAGGGAATCATCAAAAATGGACAACAGAAGATGGAAAAAATGTTGCCTGGTCATATGAGTCTCGATTTCTGCTGCATCATTCAGATGGCAATTTCAGAAATCTTTGTAAAGCACATGAAAGCATGGATTAATTTTGTGTCCCCGTGATTCAGGCTGCTGGCGTAATGGTGCGGGCAATATTTTCCTGTTCTCTTTTTTATCAGCTGAGCATCTTTTGAATGTCACTGCCTGACTGTGTCAGACCCTTATGATTTCTGGATGCTTCCGGTTGGATAATGCGTAATCGCAAAGCATTATCCTGAACATAGCAATGAGTTTACTATTCAGTACTCAAATGGTCTCCACAGTCCAATCCAGTAAAGAAACTTTGGGATGTGGCGGCCCATTCCATGATCCTATCATGTCAATATGAACCAGAATCACAGCAATGTTTCCAGCGCCTAGTTGAATCTATTCGACAGACAATGCAGTTCTGAAGGTAAAAAAAAAAGGGGGTCCAACCCAGTACAAGCAAAGTGCCTGATTTGACCTCCTAATAAAGTGAATGTACACAACAAAAAGAAGTTGATTTTGTATTTGGTAAGATTTGATATTAGCAATAAAGCTCATAAAAGTATGAGCAAAGTGACTTTTAGACTTGCTCCAACAGGCAGTTGGCAGTTGGTAAAAGAGAAACTGCTTGTGTGTTTAAGGCACGTCTGAATTTGCTAATGCTTACAGGTAAAGTACCACACCCGCACAGTCCTGATGAAGCATACCAGTTTAACAGAAATAAATCAGCCAATTAATGAGTATTACCTTTAGGTGTTTTTGTGGTTTGTTTTAGGGTTGGAAAATTTGACAGCAGCATTTAAAAACAAACAAACTGTTTAACACTGTGATTTGAACAGACCTCAGATGTAAATCTTTCACCGTTGTTTTCCCCTTTCTGTCCTTTACTAATATCCTTTTATGCCCTCTGCAGAAATGAATAAGCAAAAGTCACCCCATGACTAAAGAAACACATCATTGAGGTCAACATCTGTGTAGAATGAAAGATAATCAGGTTTTTTCAGTTATATTTGAGCTTTTAACACAACTGAAATGTAAATCTTTGAAATCTATGACTTCTGCTGCCACCAGATGGTGCTGTATGTTTAATTCTAAAACGGACTGATGCATCACCTCAGTTTAACATTAATCGTAATGTCATTTGAAAACATGGCACCCTCTTTAAACGGCACCATGGTGCAGCTCCATGATTGTTATGATGGGTGGACTTGTGCGAGCATGCTAACACATCCAGGTTAGGCACACAGGTTAGGTTAACCGGCACACAGGTGTGACCACAAGTCTCTTTGCATCCCTTCACTGACCTTTCCAAAAATGTACTTTGCGTCAGATGAGCACACACCACCTCAATAATAAGCTGAGAAAGACCATGCTCGAACCTTCCACCAGCCTTCCTGTGGTTCATGTAAATGTTGCATGTGATTTTATGGTCATACATATCAACTAGCATAATGAAAAACAAACAAACCGTGAGCTCAATTGTTCTCTTACCCGGCCAGTAGGGGGCCTTGGTGTTCACATCTCCTGTAAGATGCAGCATCACCACATAACAACTTCCATGAAATTACATCACAACATAAAGCCCACCTCCCACCTCCGTCTTTCCCATCCTCCCTCCTTTTTTCCACCCCCCTTCTCCTTGTAAGCCATGCGGGGGCTGGCATCGAGGGCCGCGCGTACATACAAAGAGGTTTCTGACGTCAGTGGGTTGCAGCCCAGACAGGGGATTCTGAGGATGTAACACGCCAGGCTGCTGCTGCTGCATTACAGCTGAGATGCTGATAAAAAGGCACTGATCCCAACTTTGTGGTAAAAAAAAAAAATCAAAATACCGTGTACACAATTTCAGGATTGCAAAACAGACTCATGATTTAATATCCGAGTAATTTATGCATCAAAACATGAAAATACACAAAGCAATTTCATCATTGTTATCAACAATTGAAATGTTCAGACCGAGCAGCGGTGCAGGAACAGCCTGCAGGTAAAAGCTTTGCTAAAAATGTGAGGCACTTAAGGGATTTCAATCCTGTTTGGGGATTTTCCTTCACTTAGCAGGGATGAAAGTGAGATGTCGGTTGTTGTGCTCTCTGGGCTCATTGTTTATGGTGTAGCTCGGGTAGAACACAGATTACAGTAAAGTGAACCCAGCGCCCCTCGGTATGCTAAAACAGGGACCGACTGATATGTAACATCTCCATCTGCCTGCTCTGCTTCATGAAAATCAATCCTTGAGTTGAGTCAAGGTTGAATCTTTTGAAGTGCTTTGTTTGCAGTTAGTTACAGGGATGAGTAACACTATACAGTGAAGATATCTGCAGGGGTTCACACATGGAAAAGTACTCATCATTTCTTTATAATAACTACAAATTGTACATTGAATAATGAAACAACTATAGCATTTTAATCATGATCCATATGAGTTAATGTTGTTCTTGTCAAGTCTGCAAGTGGGGGCTAAACAACTGAGCAGTGATGGCAGTGAACGTATATGTCTGTAAGTGTTGAAATTATGATTAAGTAAGAATAATTGCTTCATGATTTCATGCTTTTATCTGCAGTCCTGCAGACCTGACTGAGAAATCATGAATGTTATTAACAGCTCATGAATCATGATGACTGAAAAAAAGTCATTTATGTGTGGTGTCTGGCCATATTATTTAAAGGTCTTGTATTCTGAAGAAACGGAATTCTTTTCAAACAGTAATTAAATCCCTAGAATGAAAACATTTCTCTAACCGAGCGCATCAACAGTTATGGCAGCTGGTCTTCCTGTTTAAATCAGAATACAAAAGCTGCATTAATTAGATGAAAACTATTATGTTATAATACCTGACAAGAGAAACAAAACAAGAATACATAATTTTCATTCATAGGACAGTAAAACATGAAATAACCTGATAAAATTCATTACAAATACAATAAACACGCAAGGAAAACCTGCAGCCATCATCCCCTTATGTCTGCAAGGTCATTCAGCCTTCAGCTACACCGGCCAGCCTAAAAGCTCTGGCTTGCTCGAAATGTCTCAGGTCTAACTGTCTAAATGCCTAAATACCTCTTCCTTGTCCTGACTGAGAGGAACAAAAGGACTTCCTGTTTCCTGTCCAGGCATTTGTAGTTTTTGTCCCCCTTCAGCTGTTGTCTACTACAACCAGGCAAGATGCTCAAAACATGTCACGTCATTAATTCTTAAAAAAACAACTAATTTTCTACCAGTACATTTTCCATTTGTTTTGTTTGTTTGTTTGTTGGTTTGTTTTTTTAAATGCATTTCCCTAAATGGTATATGGCAAAAAACCAAACCAATCTGTGGTTTAACAGTTAAGGGAAAAATATGCAAAAAACATAAAAACAAGCAAAAGTTGTTTTTTTTTCTTTAAATGTATGGCCAAAAATCAGAGCAATTCTCTGCTAGTGTTGGTGGGGGAGGCTGGATGAAAACAAATTCAGGAAATGAGAAGTCAAGAAAACAGAGGAGCCAAAAGGATGGGGAGGGCGTCAACAAAGAGAGGCGAGAGGAGAGGCTCGGCTGCATCTGCTACTACTAGTTTGTAAACAAGGAGGGAAGTGTGTATCTCGTGCATGAGCATGCGCAGCATCCATCTTGAATCTCTCTGTGAATACTAATTTTTATCATAAAACCAGTTTCCGGGGGCATCCACATTAGTGTTTTTTTTCTTTTGTAGTCTCCTAATTTACCATGAATCACTTCTGGTCTTTTTCAGCAGATGCCCGAAATGCAAAAGCCTTCATTTGTTTTGTGTCACAGAATTTCTCTTAGTAACACCAACCCGATACACGTGCCTCTAACACATACTGCTGCAGACCTGCAAGCGTGTTTTTCTCTGAGCTTCAGGTTCACAGGCGATGCTCTGCTGCTTGTGCTGGGCATCACAAATTCATATTACCATGCCGTCGGAAAAAGCTTTTTAATCGAGGCCTCAACAATAAAAAAATGGTAACATAAAGAGGGAGCATGACCTTGAATAAAACTCCTCAGAAATGACTGAAGAAAAAAAGAAATCTAGTCTTAAAAGATTTAAATGTTTTATGTACTGTATATTTTGTGGATGCCGCTAAGGTCGCAGTGCTCTAAACTATTCACCTGACTGATGTGTTGTGGACATAAAGCACAGGAGCGTGGTGTGCTCCTACGTCTGTGATTTAAAAGCCTCCTTTGGTTGCAGTGAGAATGCCCTTGGCCTCCCGTTGAAGTGTGCAGTATTTTTACTGTGATGGGCTAAGCATTTTCTAATCCAATACTGCACAGCATGACTGCTTCCTGAGAGTGTTCACGGCATGAAGGAGCCTGCAGGTGAGACTTCATCACAGCTGAAGCTGTTTAGCTTAAAAATAAAAGCAGACGGTTGATATGGTGGCTGTGGTGTGTGTTGCTGCATGTATGCCTATTTATAGCAAATGACTACAGTGCTTAGGGGACTGAACCGGGGTTGAAAGCTGTGGCAGGGCTTAGTGTGACACTAAAAATGAGACAGAGGTTATATATGGGTGCAAATAGGATCCTCGTCCCAGTTTTTCTTTTTTTTTCTCCTCCTTCCATTTTATATTTAGGAAGTGTATGCAAGTGTGAAGTTTAGCCCTGTGAAATTCTTCCAGAATCTACCAACTCTTTCGCCTCATTCCTCCATTCCTGAATATTCTGAACAGCTGGAATCAGACAATCCACTGATCATGCGCAAGAATGTTGTTGTAATTTGGGCTTTTTACTGAGTTCTCTAAACTGTTCTTTTTCCGGAGTGGAATGATTGTGTCTAATAAATCATTAAAGACTTTTAAAAACACAATAATTTTCAGCCCAGTTCATGGCAGGCTTGAGCCTTGGTGGTTCCTGGGTTGTTCTTGAACATCCTAACTAATTTCTTCAAATCTGAGGGGAACAGTTTAGGTCTTCTTCCAGACCTTAGAAACGTTGTGCTACATGACAATATCTTGCACTTAGGTACAGTTGTTTTAAGTGATGATCTTGGGCTCTGCAGTTGTTATGAAACGGCTCAAAGAGACCCTCCCAACTTGTGTAAATCTACAATTCTCCTTCTTAGATCTTGAGTTTCCTGGACTTCCCCGTTGTACTGAGTATTGCTTAATCCAGGCAGTGCTGTCAAATAAATTCCCTTTTATGCTGGTCGAAATCAGTCATACCAGTCATGATCACTAACGGGAAGTTAATACGTCTTGGCTTTGTCAAGTTAAAAGACAATGTAAAATTTTCGGCATCACTGTTTTTGTTAAACTATTAAGCATTAAACACCACTTATTAACTGACTTAAGTAAGTGTATCGCTACATTTGAGTCTGTATGTATATTTTTTAAACCCTGCGTTGATTAGAGAAAATCGATGCCCATAAGAGTGGATGGTGGTGAAGTTAAGATGGATGAAAAGAAGAAAACTAGCAGAGAATAAGAA
The DNA here is from genome assembly GCF_057381845.1 of Rhamphochromis longiceps. Lineage (NCBI taxonomy): Eukaryota > Metazoa > Chordata > Actinopteri > Cichliformes > Cichlidae > Rhamphochromis > Rhamphochromis longiceps. The sequence continues at coordinate 20,232,238 of NC_140560.1, read as the reverse complement.
TCGCCTGTCCAGTGTTTGTGGAAGGCAGTCACTGCACTGAAAGAGAACTTTAAATTATTGACCACTTTTGACAATGTTGAATCATGTGTTGTGTGTGTATGAATATATATATATGCTGCCTGTTTAATCATTAAAACTCTGCTGTGTGTGTGCAGATGCGTGTGCTTTTGAAAATGTGTTTGTGTGGGTCCGTGAGGGGCAGCACCAGCAAGCCTCCCTGCAGCCTGAGTGACATCACTGCCCAGCAGAGCATGACAGGCGCCAAAGCCACAAGCAAGCAGGGATATGTGGAGAATATTATCCACCTTCCTGCTCCTTTATTTATCCTCTCCACCCAGAGGGTCTGGTTACTCTTTCATAAGTGACGTAGACATACTGCTGTTATCACTTCCCATTGTTCACCCCATCCTTTTTGCGCTGTTTGGCTTTTGCATGCAGGCAGCGACTGGAAGAGTTTGTTATCATGAGTCACTCTTTTTTTAGTTTTGAATTGTGTGATTCATGAGGCCAGTAGTGGGTTTCTCTCGAGAGAGGCACTTAAGGCTTTAAGGCAACTGTACACTTTCTGACATCCACTTCTGTGCGTCAGCGTTTTATCTTTTGTAATCATGCATGTAAAAGAGACCAGAGTGACTGCAGCCAGTGAGAAAAGGTCTTAGCAGATAAGGCTGCCTGCACCACACTTTACAAATGTTATATATCTTGAAACACAATAATTAAAGATGATTAGCATACATTTCTTTTCCGACAAGAAGAAGTTGAGTAGAAATTGGGATCAATCAGTCGATGGGAACTAGGCCCATTTTATGCACTTCAGTCAACTAAAAGCAACCAGCCTTCAACATGTTACACACCTGTATAAAATTCAGACAGACAAGAGAGAAAGTGTGTTTATGCTTCAGTGAATGACAAACACAATCTGCCCACAATGCATCTGTATACACCAATAAGGAATAATGTTATCTCCATTTTGCTGCCAAACCAGCCCCAATCAATCGAGGCATCGACTCCACCAAAGCCCTGAAGCTGAGCTGTGGTATCTGGCACCAAGAAGACAGCAACACATCCTCTGAGGTGTGAGGTGAGGCCTCCATGAATCAGCCACATCCCACAGATGCTCAGTTAAATTGAGATCTGGGGGGTTTTGAGGCCAAGTCAGCAGCTCAAAGTCGTTGTTCTGCTCCTCAAACCATTCCTGAACCATTTTTGCTTTGTGGCAGAGCACATCATCCTGCTGAAAGAGTCCACAGCCATGAGGGAGTACCGTTTCAATAAAAGAGTGTACATGATGGTCTGCAGCAATGCTTAGGTAGGTGCTACATGTCAACAACCACATGAATGTCAGGACCCAAGGTCTCACAGTAGAACTTTGCCTGAAACATCACACTGCCTCTGCCAGCCTGCCTTCTTCCCATAGTGCATCCTGGTGCCAGGTGTTCCCCAGGCAAGTGATGCAGATGCACTCGGCCAGCCACGTGATGTAAAAGAAAACATGGTTCAGCAGACCGGGCCAACTTCTTCCATTGCTCCATGATCCAGTTCTGATGCTTAATGCCCATGTTTGGAGCTTTTAGAAGTAGACAGGAGTTAGCATGAGCCCCCTGACCATGCGGATATGGATACACAACAAACTGTGGTGCACTGTGTATTCTGACATCTTTCCATCAGAACCAGCAGGAAAATCTGCAACAATTTGAGCTGTGGTAGCTCATCTGTCGGAGTGGACCACTCCTGCCTGTTACATCCCACCCACTAACAGGTGCTGCAGTGAAGAGATAATCAGTATTATTCAGTCCATCTGTCAGTGGTCATAATGTTATTCCTGATTAGTGTTTAAAAGAGGGAATTTGCTACGGTGATGTCACCCATTTGAATGTGTGGTCCCGTCGTGAAGACTCATAGTCATCATTTTGTCTGTCGCTATCTTGATGTTTTGAAACTGGAGATGAAAAATGATGAACCTGACTATCTAATAAAGGAAATCATGAACACATCAGGAAAGTGTTTACTGAAAGGGTTATGAGTCTGTTATATATTATTTTAGGTAATCGTTAACACTTTTGTTATTTATTTATTATCTGGGGATATTTAGTTAGCACTCTGCACTTTGGTAAAAAAATAAAAATAAATTGTACATTAAGAAGCAAAAGTTTGCACATGAGAAACCTCTTATGTCATGTCTCGTGTCATTTTTCTCTTTCTCTTGTGTCCTCTCCAGGGTGTAAACGTCGACATACATCAAAATATGTAAAAAACAGTATTTGGCACCAGGATGACCAATGGACCAGACTGTAGTGCATAATCTGAAGCTTTGTTTTTGTATCTTGTGAGAATTCAGCTGATTTCACAAGATTTACCTTTTGCCTTCAGTTTATTTTGGTCAGTTCATCTCTCTTCTCATCTCTGAATTGTCTTTCCTCCTTTCCATCTCCTCTGCCTCTCCATGTGCAGTCCTCCTTGACACCCCATAGAGCGGTCCCACTGGTGCGCTTCATCCTAGTTTATGATTTCATCTGTGCTGTTTCTGATGTGGCCCCACAGGGTTTGAGCTGTTCTGATTTCCTGCAGGGTCTGGCTATGTCAAACTCAAATGAAGACCCCCAGAGAGAGGTTCGGGGTAATACTGCTCTTTCATTATCAAAAGCAGCAAAAAGCTGGCTTCTTTATGTGTGCAATGTGTGACAGAGGTACTGTATATACATGCTGTGCCTGTTGTCTGCATATCAGTGTGTGTGTATGTGATTGGCACTGTGGCATTAAGTGGCCTGCTGAGCTTACAGGTCTTGTTTGAAGTCATACAGGCAGATGATTGATACTGATTAGTCTAAATCTCACTGAGGTGCTATGCACTACATTTCTGCTTAATGCACTTGATTTGATATTCATTTGATATTCTCCTAAAGAGGATGCCAGTGACTATTGTAGACAAAATTATTGTAGAAATTTGTGGCAGGGTTAGTCAATTTTGCTTTTATGTAGAGACAGAACAACATAAAGTAGGCGGGATGGTGCATGGATCCATCCATCCATCCATCCATCCATCCATCCATCCATCCATCCATCCATCCATCCATCCATCCATCCATCCATCCATCCACACATTTTCTTCTGCCTATCTGAGGCCAGGTGCAGGGCCAACTACCACAGTTGGTATATATGTTATTGTTACTTGACTCTAGATATCGTTTGTAATTTTGAAGGACCATGTCTTCACCATGTCTTTGGACTGTGGACTGTGATCCAGAGAGAACCCACAGAGGACATGCAGAAAATCAGAACATGTGCAATCATGTGTCATAATAGTATGAAGCATGATGTGTGTGTTTGTTACAATTTTTGTGGGAAACGTATTCAAAGGGAAGCCATTTTTTAATTTCCAGTTGCTAATGGCTTCAAAAAAAAGGTCCTTTTATTCGACTCAGCTTGCCCACTCACAAAGATAGAGATGTGCAGTATCCTCCAATACAGTATGTTTGTTATTTAACTTATTATTGGGGACAGATACAGTTCTACAATATGACACCAATTTATAGGTCACAAGCAAACATTTTTAAAATGGCATCCTGCTTACTGAATATAATGAGCCGTCGTCATTTAGCAGCAGCACTGATGCGGTTCATTACACAGCAATATCAATTAGTTTACAGCTCAGAGAACGTGTGAGTGTGCAGCACCTCTATGAATATATATTACACAAACTCACTCGAGTGCTTTATATGCCCCACACACGTGTCATTGGACCGCATGAGAAATCAAGTTTGAAAGCTGGCCTGCGTTCTTTCATAATAATCGCCTCCTGAGTCACAGTTTCGAGGTAGCTCATTAAAATGCAAATGTGTCAATTCATAAGTGCGACTTGTTTTACGTTTAAAATGGAAATGTTTACGCAAACCGCTGAGCTGCTGTGCTCATGCAGACTGAAGCTGATATGTGCTGTTGATTCTGCGTTAAAGAACCATCCTCTGCTTTTACCCTTTCAGCGGTGTGTTTGCTCGCTCATAAGGGCCTGTGATATTGTTTCAGTAAAGGAGCTTACAGTCAGTCATCTTGTGTTTAGTCTTCAGTAAACAAATTATGCCCAGGACCATTTTTCCATGTCCAGAGGTAAAGCCGAACTTGGAGACTGATATTTCCAGGTTAGCTGTCACTCTGGTGACAAAGAAACGTCGAGACATGAAACTATAACCTCTGGAAAAACTGTGCAACTTATGCAAACACATAAAAATGCAATTTGTTACCAGGGGATATTTTTGTGTACTTTGCAAGATGAGGAGGATATTTAGATGTAGTCATTGTGGCAGGTATGATGTTGGAAACTGTTTTCTTTCTCTCTTAACTTGCTGTTTTCTTGCCAAGACTTGAAAACATAGCACTGACTTAAGTAGTAGTAGAACAGCATAATAAAATAAATGGTAATATAAAAAAAAATATTATGGGCAGTAGTAGCTGGATGGCAGGAAACAAAAACTGGCACTTCTGAAGCTTTACCTGAAGGCTTACGGACAATACTTCCTGTATCATCTCTGCTAGTCAGCATTATCTTTGGGATCGCTGAAAAACATCGTTATACGGTCTGTGGTTCAGGTGTCCTGAGACTTTATGGAAAAGAAAGTGAGCTTGAACAAATCATAGGCTTGATTAAACACAATAAGACCCTAAGTGCCAAATAATAGTTTATTTAAATAAATACAATTAAATTAAATGTATTTAGAGTAATCAAAAGCATGCCGGTATATCATGGACTGCATATCATGATATCTGCAGTACTGTGCAACAGTCTCGAGCCACACCTCATTTTTCTAATACTTTGCTTCCAAGAAGTCAGAGTTTCTGGTAATTTAAAAAGAAAAAAAAAGTCTTAAGCAATAGTTCTCCAGGCTTTCTGAAGATCTTTCAAAGTTTGTCTTTGAACACTGCTACACTGGCTACTTTTTCACTTTTTCAGAGCAGTTGTTTTTAAACCACTGGACACTGAGCTACAGATCATTCAAGCACGAAAAAGGCACCTAACTCGACACATGAACCAGTGTTGTGTCTACACATAATAGACAGCTTAGCACAGAACCACTTTTAAATGGTTTCTTTAGGCATTTTGTTACTTGCAGCAAAAACATTTAACAATTTGTTGCAGATTCTTTAGCTGAATCTATGAAAAATGCCAAAGATAACACAGTTTGAAAGTCATAAAGTACTGTAGTATTTTTACTGTTTTAAAGTAGTAGTTTTGGACAACAATGTGATTGCCAAAGAGCTCATTTGCATGTGCCAGAATCTGTGTAGTACCTATGGAGCCAGCCGCTTCGAGTAGCCGTTCAAGGAACTTCATGTTTCAGTCTCGATTGTTGCCTTTTGATGCATTTGCATAAACGCCACACATACACGAGCAAATGTTTTGCTTTTGTGCACCATGATGTGATTACGGAGCAGCTTTGGGTACAGTGGCAGTCCTGTGGTGAGACAGAGCCATAAATCTCTGACAGGGACACAGAGACAGATGGAAGCACAGAGAGAGTCTACAATTCATTTACTGTAAGAACACCACATGTCTTTGGTGCAGGGATAATTTGTTATTTTCACTTAGCCGTTTGTGTGGCAGAAGGTAGGCCGTTTATTCAGTAGGCGAGTGAGAAGACAAACTACGCCACCTGAGCAACTGCAAAAATATGTTTTTTTATTGTTCAAGAGTGTTTGAACTGTTCCCTGATTAAAGGGGTGTGTGATTTAAAGTGACTTACTGAAGTAATTCAGCCAAAGTAAGCTGGATCTTGGGTTCATATGGGAAACAGAAAAAAATATAATTGGGCTGTGGCTTGTGAATGGTGTCTGGCTACACTAAAGACTGTATCTGCTGATTCTGTCACCTAAGCTCAGATACTGTAACCACAGTCACACAGCAAACAAATGAACGACCTATTATTTTTACACAGATTATGGTGTTACGTTAGGTCACACACTCTTCAATATACCTTTGCTTTTACTTTAAGCTTTACATCAAAACACTATGACTATAAATTACAGGGAGTTTGATTCGAGCATTGGGATTTGCTTCAGTTTGAAGGATGAAAGAGAAGCATGTAGGATCAGTTTCTGCCTGAAGTGAGCACTTAAATTGTTTACACTCTACTCTTTATTTATCCCACTGTTAATATGTAATTGTAACAGAGGAGTACTTTAACACAATTCAGTACACTATCTATACACGATCAATGTTGGGTCCGTTACTAAAACAAAGTACATATTACACATTACCTGTTACTTTTCTTAAAGTAGTAGTACATTACATAATTACTCAATGGAGAAAGGAGTTTGTTACAGTACTTTCTCTTTATTCTTATTAAATGACCTGAAAAGCATTATCTCGTTATCACCAAGATATACCAAGCTGTGATGGTTGCAGTTACAGCCACACAGTGGTAACATCCACTAAATATTAGTTTAGAGACTTATACATAACACTGCATTCACATTTTCATTCTTTAAATATAGTATTTAATTTGCAGGATAATAACTAGTTTTAGTTTAGAATTCATTTACATACTCGCATAACACTATATTCTAAAATAAGTGCGCACATTTTAGTTTACACTGTTATGTATGATTTAATCTCTTTGTTTTCTGAGTTACCTCTTAATTGCCCCTTGGGGTTAAATTAAGTCTTTCTGATTCTGATTCTGATTGATTGAGGGGGCCAAGAGGTGGGAAAGGGGCGGGGCAAGCCTAGATGGAGAACTGCAAATTGGCTTATTTAATAACTCTGGAGCATGGGAGGAGATTGGAATTTGTTATGTTAGTTTCAGTCAGGTTTTGTGTGTTTTACCCCCTTTTGTGTTTTTGTGGACTGATCAGCCACATTTTAAGTTTCCCCTTTGTCTCATTTAGGGAGGTCCGTTTGTTTGAGTTACCAGTACTGTTTGTTGTCAACTTTGAGTAGAATTGTGTTACTTTGACCTCTTTTATGGCCGCAGGATTTAGATTTTTTTTGTATTATTTAATCAACTTTGCTTTGGGGTTAAATTAAAAAAAACTTTTTTGGACTTTAACCTAGGCGTGAATGGTCAATCACACAAGCAAAGATGAAAACCACGACAAAGAGAGTGTAAAGCCATCACCACAGTCACTACTTCAGAAACATGAGCATGTATAATTGGAGGCTGCCAGGCTGACTACTCATCAGTTTTTTTGTTGTCTGTTGTCTCCAACAGTCACAGTCTGACTTGAACTGATTACGCTCACTCTCAGACAGACGGGCGAAGGTTTGCACATAACTGCAGTCTAATGTATAAATGCAGACAGATTTCCAGCATATTGCAATCAATCTGAGTCAGTCTGCACTGATGAGCATAACCTATTCCTAACAATAGGGGCTCTCTTTGCAATGGGGGACTTGACTCAACTCACTGCCAACTGGCTGGATTGTGGGCTCTGTATAAAAGCAAGTTTGCGAGCACCTACAGGGTGTCATCCTGCTGTCCAGCAACAACTACACCACTATTTGTAGCACTTTAAGCATTTAAAGTGAATTCTTGTTTAATGTGAAGTTCCATGTATGTAGATGTAGATTGCATGTATAAAGATGGAAACAGTTTGGGGATTTTCACTGAGTTAGCACAGGTAATCGCTGTAATATCACAAACACCTTGAATGTAGTTGCTGGCTTGACTTCATTTAATTGAAAACTGATAGCAGACTGACTCTGTCTTATTGCTGTTTTATGGCTATCATGACTGCAACTGGCCACAGACTTCACTTCATCTCTCTGCATGTCTTTTTGTCTTATTTCATCCCTTCATCACCAACCGGTCATGGCAGACACCCGCCCCTCCCTGAGCCATGTTCTAATAGAGGTTTCTTCCTGCTAAAAGGGAGTTTTTCCATCCCGCTGTCACAAATTGACTTCTCATAGTGGGTCTTGACTGCTGAGGTTCTCTCTGTCTTATTATTGTATAGGGCCTTTACTTTAGAAAATAATGTTGTGATTTGGAGCTCTCTGAATAAAATTGAATTGAAATCTTTGAAGCAACCATATCCAAGGCAATGAGACTGCAAGTTAATTGTACATCACAACAATTTTTCTCATGCCGTGGTGTCCAATGCTTAGTGAGAAATAATTAATTTACTTAACTAAACAAAGCTAAACTCACCAGGTAATGACTATAATTTATTGTTGTGGCAACAGTGGAGACATCAACTCTCAGCCTCCAACCTGAGCAGGGCCTCCCCGTGTGAAGTTTGTGTGTTAATATTGTTAATATTGACATCATGGAAAAAATCCTAAGTAAGTCTACTTTTGTAGTTCTGTTTGTTTGCTCAACACTGCAGAGTCATCAGAGCCGATCATAAAATCAAATGAAATCTGGGTTAAAATCTTCCAAAACCGTTAAAAAACCTGTGTGCAATTGCGCACCACGACCCTAAAATTATTTAATAGTCCCACCGTGCATTTAGCTAAACATCACTGATGACTCCCTGTGTTTCTGTCTTTATGAGCACGCTGAGAAAGCAGTTGAAAATGTGTTCCCATGACAACCTCCATCCAGCGTTAGAAACATGAAGTGTCTGGGAATATCCGAATGTGTGTGAAAGAGCAGAAACTGACACATGACGTGGGTGAAGCAATCTCAAAAGGAGAACAGAGAACACTAGACATAAATACAAAGCACGCATTTGTAACAGCAACCTCTTTCCCCCCTGAACATGATGCAAACTAAGCACAGCTCAACCTTTTTTTGAACAGCCCCAAGAGGGCACCTTCAGTTCATTTTCTCATGTGAATGGAAAATGCTGCTTTTCCATTTAGGAAAGCATGCTTACAAAACAACACATTTGCACTCCATGCTTGTCACGTATTCACAGTGTGCGTCTCCTCATGTATTAACCAAGAGGTTTGCATAACGTATCAAATATCTCTTCAGTATCATTTCATATTAGTATGAACAAAAACCTAAAATAATAAAATAATCTTTGTTAAGAAGGTGTAGTGAAAGGCTCGACCACAGATAACGGCAGAGTGATTGTGCCTGCAGTATCGTGATGTTTGTTTGAGATCAAACACTGATATACACTACCTGGCCACTTTTTTAGGTACACCTTGCAAATAGCAGTTTGGACCCTCTTTTGCTTTCAGAGCTGCCTTAATTCTTTGTAGTATAGGTGCTACAAACGTTCAGAGATTTTGGTCCAATTGATGTGACAGGATCCCACAATGGTGGACGTAAACACCCAAAGGTGCTCTATTGGGTTGAGATCTGGTGACTGTGGAGGCCATTTGAGCACAGTGAAATGTCATGTTCAAGAAACCAGTTTGAGATAATTCCAGGTTTGGAACATGATGTGTTATCATGGACGCAGAGGATGGGTAAACAGTAGTTATAAAGACATGGTCAGCAACAATACTCAGGTAGGCTGTGGTGTTTCAACAATGCTCAGCTGGCACTAAGGAGTCTCAGAGTGTGCCAAACTAATGCCCCCCACATTATTACATGACCAGCAGCAGCCTGAACTGCTGATCGAAGCCAGGATGAATCCATGCTTTCGTGTTGTTTACACTAAATTCTAACCCTACCACCCGAATGCCACAGCAGAAACCGATACTCATCAATCCAGACAACATTTTTCCAATCTTATAATATGCAGTTTTGGTGAGCCCGTGTGAATTGTAGCCTCCGTTTGCTGTTCTTAGCCAACAGGAGTGCCACCTGCTTTCTGGTAACTTTGCGGTTATTTGAGTTACTTTTGCCTTCTTATCAAAGCAGTATGGACAATCTCCTCTGTCCTGTGATATTAACAACACATTTTCGCACAAAGAACTGGTGCTCACTGGATATTTTCATTTTTTTCTGGCTTTTTTTCAGGCTATTCTACAAACCCTAGAGATGGTTGTGTGGGAAAATCCCCGCAGACAATCACTTTTTGAAATATTCAGGCCAGTCTGGCATCAACAATGAATGCCAGATTAAAAGTCACTTAAATCCTACTTCTTCCCCATTCTGATGCTTGGTTTGAGCTTCAGAAAATTGCCTTGACCATATCTTCTTCCTTAAATGCACTGAGTTGCTGCCATATGATTTGCTGATTAGATATTTGTTTTAATGTGCAATTGCATGGGTGTGCCTAATAAAATGGCTGGGAGTTTCTGTATTCCACTGGGCTTTCCCACACACTGAAAAATGATCCTAACTAAAATGATACCTTATGTATTACAGTGTGAAAGCCTATGGGCCTGGCACACACAAAAAGATAAGTAAATATACCCAACTACTAGCATAACAGTTTGCCTCGCTAAGATAATAATCTTGGGTTCCAGCAGTTATGAAAACAGTCACAAAGTAGGTCATGGTTTATGATAATGCCTCTTCTTGCGTAAAAGTTCATGTTGTGACATGTTTCTGGCACCTGTCAGCTTACAGCCTGAAGTAGCTGCTCAGTGAAACCCCACACCTCCCACCTGTATCTTTTTCTTCACATTTCCCTTCTTACAATTGCTGGGTGTTATTTGAATCCTTTTCTCCACTTTTCCCTCCACCTTATCTTTTACCTTCCCCACTCAGACTCCTCTTGTCCGTCCCTCTTCTTATCTTATACAGAGGAGCAGAATCTATTTTCCATATCTGTTGTTTTAATGTTCATTGACATTCAGTTTGTTGCCCCAAAACAACTCAAAAGTATCGTGGCTGCTTTTCTCCTTCTCCCCCCAATTTTTATAACCAACCCCTGCAAGACTGAACACATCTTCAAACTTGCAATTTTCAGATACAATCTGGTCGAAACTCCCATTTACAAACCGCCCCTCTAGGGATGTGAACCCGTATTTCATACATGTCAAACTAAATTGATTTCTGCTCCCTCCTTCTCCTCGTGCGTCTATCTCTGTCTCGCTCAGACACATATGAAATACAGCCGGATGGACCGCGAGGATTGGCCTTTACCAGACGTTATACACACAAGACATACAGCACAGGAGAGGTGAATTAAATTTAGTAATGTGTCTGCCAAGGTTGAGCTGCAGTGAGGGGAACATGGCTGTCTGACCTCTCGGACGTGAACATCAGTCTCTTTCGTGACAGCGTGAGGTGGACGGTAGTATATCTTAGCCAAAGGGGAGGCCAGCATTTCAGAGTGTAAAATCCCCATCTTTGTAAAATACGTTGGTGTTTATGAAGGTGAAGGGTGCATTTAATAGGATTGTGAGGAACAGATTCATGCAAGGACTGGTTGGGAGGCAGTGTTGGGGATGTGCCTGTTTCAGCTTCATGTTAAGCAGTGTGAAAACTTTATAATGAAGACTAAGGCAGAGTTAAATGATGTTCGACTGCACCATATCAACATGCTCACAACATTTCCGATCAATATAGCGGACTTGTTTGGTTCCCTTTACCATATGTTTGGTGTTACCATGGCGACGTAACCGTGGATGGCACCTCCCGTGTTCACTGACACTGAGGTTTGAGCGATTGCTCTTTTCTCCAGTGTCAATTTGGCAGCTTAGGTGAGAAAATCCCAGTGTTTGTGAAAGTTATGTGGGCAACACTCCCGACTCCAAGAGGCATTTTCCTCCCTTTGGGAATCAAAATAAGCCTCCTAATACCAAACCAGTCACTTCAGTTGTTCTTGAATCTTTTGTTTTTCCTTTGCACAGTGCTTTCACCATCTTGTTGAATTACCTGCATCTAATTTTCAAAGCCAATATCATTACCAATCGAGAGGTGAGGCGTGACCTTTACATAAGCCAGCCTCTTTCTGTGTTTGTTTTCGATTGGGTCTGTTTCTAGATAGTTTTCCACAGGGTCATTAAGTCACAGTGCTTGTCCTCACAGAGCTGCGAGCTTTATCACTATCTGGTTGTGTAAACTTTCGCCGTGGAGCATAGATTTCTTATAGGCCAAGCTACAAAGAACTTAGTTGAACTACAATCACTATTGTTTGATTTGATCGTGGAAGAAACCCTGAAATAAGCAAATCTTACCAGAGAGGTCACTTGTCCCTAGTTTGACCCAGCTGTGTTAAAATGTTTGCGTTTAGGTCTTTAAAGGTTAAATGGCCTTCATCGCTGTGGTTATAATAATAAACACTGTGTTAATGTTATGGAATCATCATGTTTGATAGAAACAATGCAGGTCATCAGCTGGAAAAAACACAAAAACAATATCTCTTTGTATTACCTTCAATTTTTTGTTGTTGACTTATCCAACAGCCCGCATCTTCCCCAGTATTTATAATACTACTTGGTGTTACATAATTTCCTCTTTTTCATCTCCATTGTCTTTTGATCCTTTGCACATTTGACAGAAAGAGATAAAATGATGCTTTAAAATATACAAGAGGTTTGCTTAGTCACTAAAGAAGAACTATTTAAATCTCTTTTATCCCTCTATCTCAGCCCGTCTCAGTCTGTAAGCTCGCATACTCCCACATTCCAGTTGTCATCCCTCCCTGCCTCTGTTGCAGCATTTTTCATTCTGAGCTGTTTAAAAACACTCTAGATTTAGGCCGCCTTAATTAATTCCCAAGGTAGAAGATTGTATTCAACTGTTCAGACTCAGATGTTGTAAAGAAACTGGGGGGGTAAAAACAATGAAAGTGTCCGCAGCATCCATGTCTTTTCATGCCTTATTTTGTTTCCCCACTTTTCTCCACAGTGGCTCCCTTCCCTATTTCGACCTATTTGTCAACCAATCAGCAATCGACTGACAGATAGGTCATCAACCTCTAGTGAAGAGCAGTTTGTATTTTGGAAGACTGCACAGGAGCATGTCCTGGAACATTACATATATGTGAATTATTTGTGTATGATAAGCAAGCACAGTATTGTACTTTAAACAACGCTCTCAGAGCAAGCAAAACTTCTGGCCTGCAGTGGCCCGCCACTGAAACTCACACTTAAACTAAAGCAACAATTCAATTTGAATTAAATTACACTATATTTATATAGTGTCCAAAGCCACTTTGTACAGTAATACAGCAAACATCCCACCAATCAAACTACCCTGTATGAGCAAGCACTTGGTGAGAGTGGGAAGGAAAAAATCAGTTTTGACAGGAAGAAAGCTCCAGCACAACCAGGCTCAGGCAAGGGCAGCCATCTGCTGAGACTGTTTGGGGGTGATGGGAGAGAGAAAAGACACTGTGAAAAAGAACCAGAGATTAATAATAACTAATGATTAAGTAAAACGATTTAATAAAATGATTAACGATTAAATAAACTAATGATTAAAGAAGAAGAAGAAACATGCTACAGTAGAGCTATGCAAGCTAAACCCACAAGGCTAATATTAGTTGATGATATAGTTAGTATTGCTAGTCACTAGCTAGAGTGCTAGTTACTGCTACACACACCGACTCCCACACAAACCTATCTAACACAAGTGTGTTAAGTAGATTTGCAGTACAGCATGTGTGACCAGTCACATCCTTGAGGAGAGCGGCTGAGGAGGCAGAGAGCTTTAGAGGGTAGCTTTGTTGGGGTATGAATAGCAAGGCTAATCACCGTAGGCCATGGGAACCAGCTAGCTGTGGGGCTAAGTAAATAGTGGATTGCAGCTCGGTGTCACAGCCAAAGAGCTGCTCTGCCGGGCAAGGCTGTGACCCACAGAGGGAAGGGATTGAGGTCAGCTCGAGGCTTTCGGCTGCCAAAGCTAGCTCAAGCTTATGCAAGGGGAATATACAAGGGGAATAAGGAGGCTGCAAGGTACTTCATTGCACGTACAAAGCAGATGTGTGCAGGAAAGGGAGGGAGGAGCGAGAGATAAAGATTCACCTTTTGTGAGATAGTGTAGCTTTATATAATGACTCAACAGCGGCCTAAAGCCCGCTGACCCACGGCTTTAACATCGATTGGATTAGTATCAACACCAGCAACAACAACAGGGCTCTGCTGTAATTTTTTGTGCATATATTAGTAACAGATATGCAGTGGTTTGGATATGCCAGGTAATAATAAGCGTATTCTGCACTCAGCGAGGTCACATTGTCTTTCACAGCTTATTTGTCAGAATTTGCAAGTAGGCATTTCTCCTAAAGGGGAACATTTGTTTTGCCTCTTTTAGCTACAAATCATATTAACATTACCACAGCTCCTTTGTTTTATTCACAATGCACACCACAGCAGATGTATTATATTTTTTTCTCTATGTATTTGTCAGTACGATTAGTCGTACCACATTTTTGTCCTGCCAATTTGCATTGAAATGGTCGCTGTTTAGTTAAAAACTGACACAAGGTGTGATTCACAGCGAATAATATGTCTTATTTAAAGTACCCAGCGGTCCTCAGGTCCTTCAAGATCATAGAAACCTGACAACACGTGCCCTTCAATGATTACCTCAGAGCTCGAAAAACATGCGGGCTCTAATTGAATCCTATCATTCTGCGCCTCATACGAGGGCACCACATCTCAACCCTTCTGCCCAGTCACTGTCCATAAATTGTTCATTCTTTATTGACTCAGGCTGTCGATATTTCTGATACGTAAAGGGAGCTGTTAAAATTCATGAAGGGTACGCGGGTCGCAGCGAGCATAAAATCCATGCACAAAAACTCTAGAGAAATTCTTTCAAATCAAATGCAAAACATGATTTGTTTGCAGCATCGCAAGATCGGCTCTGATTAAGTTTATCAATTTATATCCAGTGAATTTTGTAAAAGCATTAACAAGGAGCACCTCTGGGCAAAAATCAATCTGCTTCTTCATGTGAAGCAGTGCTGTGAGGATATGAGGAGTGACCTGAATTAAAATGACATAAAGTGGAAGAGGAGCAGAATAAAACAGGAGAGGAGAAAAATAAGCAGCATTACAAGCTTATTTCTTACAAATGATTACAGAGCATGTTCCCCTCTGCTGCAGAGGTCGAACATATTTGCTAATGTAGTAACAGCTCTCTTGCTAATTTATGAGGGCAGCGTTTCTGTTTTTGGGCTGTATAGTCGACAGTGTGACCTGTGAATGTGCCGGGTCGTGACACTTTGGTGAGAGGTAACACCAAAGCTATTGCCTGTTAGCTAGTGACTAACTTAGCTCTATGCTTGCTCAGATTAACAGATCAACAGCAGAGAGAGTGGCGGCTGCAGATGCATCATGTTTTCATTTCTCTGAGCGTATCACTCTCCTTTTCCTCTTTCAAACCCCCCTCCTCTGTTTTTAGATCATTTTCACCATTTTTTTTATTATCATTTAGCTTTTTCCCCCTCCCAATGTGTTCTCTGTTGTCATCTTCCCACACTCTAGTGTTTCTTTTACTCTCTCTGTCAGCACCTTTCCATTCCTTATAAACCCTAAACAGCTAAACAGTTTGCCTGGAGATTTGGAGAAAGGTGTCTTTTTGCACTCTTTCCCTCTTTTTCACAGCTATGCTTACTGTAAGGGACATCTTTTCAGTCATCGTGGGCAGCAGTTCTGAATGATGACGAGAAACTAAGCAAGACTACGAGGATCATTTTATCAGCAAGGAGCACATTTGTAAAAATGCCACGCGAGCCTGAAAGAAAAATGCTGCAAATGTAAGGCAGCGAAGTCATAACCATCCATCTGAAAAAAGAAAAAAAATTACCATGCACATTTGACATTTTCAGCAAAATAACTGCACATTAATCACCATAAAGAACAATTTCCTTATTTTCTCTGCTGTGGACGGTCTGCAGTTGTGTGCGGTGTTGACAGGGTAAACATGCAGGGGAAGGCTGGTCACCGCATCCGTAAATGTCATGACCAGGTTGCTCTGCCAGTGCTAAGTTTTTCTGCTTGCAGCTAAATTCATGCCACAAATAGCCAAGAGGAAATATAAAGGTGCAGAGGAATGTTGGGGGGGGCATGACTTCTTTTTAACAGCCTGTAAGTAGGTTACCTCACTAGTTTGGAAAATGCACAAATATCTGTGCACTGTTGAAACTCAGAAGCATAAATGTTGCTATTGTTTATGTTTGAACAGAAAGAGAAACAGAGCCGCTGTATTTATGGATTCCCACACAGGCGCTATTTAAGGATTCATAGTCTAATGCTGTTCATAGCATGTTTTTGTATTCGGGCTGAGCACTATGCAAACATTAGCAAAATGGATTACAATTTGACTGGCCTTACTGGGCAAACATCTCGACCTTACTCTCTATTGACTTAATGGCTTTCTTATGTTTATAAAAACCCACAGCTAGAGGTTCAATTACTGCTTTGAAAGGAGGCACAAGTGATGACAGCCTGTTTTTTCCAGGTCCTAATACACAATGAGGTACAGTACTGTGCAATAGTCATGATATACCTCTTAATTTTAAGGCTTTACTCACAAATTTTGCAGCAATTTATTAAAATGTGCAAAAATACACTAAAATGCAACATATAAGGCAAAAACAGAGCCTCTAAGATGCTCGATATTTTGTATTGGCACCTATTCTTCAGCACAGTCTGAACACTCATAGGCAAGCTGTCTTCTTATATCTGTGAGGAGTCTTTGGGAATAGTTCTCCAGGCTGCTTGAAGGACATTCAAAGCTCTTCTTTGGGTCATGGCTGCCTTTTGTTCTGTTCTCTGTCAACATGATCCTTCTATAATGTTAAGGTTCGGGCTCTGGGGAGGCCAATCCATGTCTGACAGTGAGCCACTGTGTGTTTTTCTATCCAGGAGTTCTTTTACTGCACCGTGTGTTAGAAATCTTTTGGCACTTTCTCCTCCACTTGTTCAGTTTATTCAAATTTCTAAGGACATCATGCCAAGATGTGCCAAGTTATCAGGGAATAGGTCTTTAGGAATCAGCTTATTGGTTCGAACATACCATTACCATACTGTGGCATTTACCTGGCATAAACCTGGAAGGCTGCTAGTAACAACAAAGACACAATTTTAAATTGGTTCTTTGCTAAGCTTTTTGTTATCTGTAGACCCAGCACTGGCTCATCCCTCAGTGCATTTTTTTAATCCTTGAATGATTCATAGGTCAGTGTTAATGACAACAGTGAGGTACAAGGACTGGATTTAAAATGAACAAAAAAGTAGGGACTATCCAAATAAATAGATTTCTTTCTTTCTAGATTTCTCTCCCTATAACTGGAGAAATTGTGATATCCTACAGCACAACGTTTCATTCAGCAACCCTTATACGTGCCTTGTGCGTCCACTGTAGTGGTAATTTTCTTGACACACACACACAAAAAGGAGTCATATATTACAGAGTTTATAGTAAACGGAGGGAACCTGCATGAAACAGAATGTAATCACGCTCACTCTGATCAGCGTACAGTCACTTTGGCCTAGCTTCTTAGTCTTCTTCCTTTCTGTTTTACAGCACACCATAACTCTCGCCCCTACACCTTGCACCCTGTGGCATCAGCTCAGAGCATGCTTTATGATGGCCTCTGGGGAGACTGAAAGATGCCTTAATATTTTGAAGGTCACCCTGTTGGCTCTGTGCTGCTGCGAAACCGGCATCGGACTCAACCTAAATTAGTGTACTGCAGCCTCAAACTTCGCAGCTCAAGAGAGGAGGAAAAAAACAAACACAATAAAAAGACCCTGTCATGAAGAGGGTGTGTAGAAATGGATTGTGTTTGACTGAGCAGCATTTTTTTATATTCATCAGCTATGTACTGTGGGATTTATGCCATCCCTGTCTAAAAGTGCCCTTGCCCTGTTCTTTATGGCACTGATATGAATCAGAGTTCCCATGCTCAGCTGAGGTGCAGAGAGCATAGTGAGCGCCCAATCATTCTGCCTTCACTGTGGGTTGTTGTTGGAGCTCTGTCACGAGTGAACATAAAGTAAATTTTCAGATGTTGTACACTTAGGTTTGTAAAGTGTATTTCTATGTTCCAAGGATGTTCTCTAATATATGACAGTGCTGCAAATAACACAAAATAGGAGAAACAGGAGTATAAAAGGGCGTCTTCTCTGATACAAAAAAATCATGTAAATTACATTAATGTGATATGTTAACACCTTCCCGCATGTGGATCGTCTAGATTTAGAAAGATCAAGATTTCTCGATGTTTCTCTCTAATATTTACTTTTTTGCTCAGACTGTAATAAGCCAAGCAGTTAGTGCAAACAAGTTCAAGCAAAGCGCCGAAAAAAAACCCTGTCAGTTTCCACAGAGACATTTTTATAACACATTAGACTTTATAGTGAATAAATATGCTTAAATAATTTCCTCCCAGCAAGACCTGCATGAGAGAGTTTCTTAAATATATAAATTATATCTGATATCTAATGAAATCTGTTATAACTCTTAGCTGTGTTAGCTGTGTCTTTGCAATGCATCCATCAAGTTTTGGCTAAATGTGGTGGTATTTATACCTCATAGTCGTAGATTCGAACTGGGCACTGTGGCTGCACTACAAACTACATTCACCCATACCTTCTTGAAGCACTTTTTGCACTCTGCCGAGCTGCATGTCAGATCAGTGGTGGGCTCTTTGTAGCAGGTTAACTGATAACTTACCACTTTACAGATGGTTACCTATGGTTCCACAAAACAAAGATCCTGGAGGATCTCAAACACTATTATTGTAATACTTTTGCCATTTATATCAAGTCTGTGACGTCGGTGTGATAAAATTATGTGACAGTGACTTTGTGTTAACAGACATGGAAGACAGTCATCCAGTCACCGAAATAACCTTGAAAGGCACTTTACAAATGATTATATACAAATGTGCATAAAATGACAATTAGAAAACACCACAGAATTAGTGAATGCATTGTATAATTAAAAGGTCAACTAAAATAAAACCAAATAAAAAAGTAGGTTTAAAAACATGCATTTTAATGCAAGAATCAATATTGCAAATGTGGTGCAGGAGAGAGTTTCAAAGATCAGGGGCCACTCAGCTGAAAACAGTTTTTACACAAAGCTACTGTTGGCCTAAAACTAATAGAGAATGTCTTCATTTGTGTCAACTATGAGTTCTTCATGTGAAAGAACGGCTCATCAAGGAAGGCCACCACCTCTGTAACCTCCAGTTCAATGGCTTTAAATCTTCTGACCACTGATATCTTTATCTGTTAAACCTGTTTTCTCTTGGCTGATTTGCGACCTCACAGATGATGTCAGACTCCTGCGTGGCCTTTATAAAAACGTCACCAGTTCCGATAACATCTTTTATAAATAAATCTTCACAGACTTTGTCGTCTACCTTTGCACTAGTTTTTAAAAGCCATAAACGAACTCTGGACTCATTGCATAACCAAAGTGCAGTTTAGTCACGTTACAGGAAGCCGGGGAACCTTTGGATTCTTAAACAGCATCGATACTTGTAACATTTTTTGTTTGTTGTGAAGACAAAATGCAATAAATACATTAAAACTTGCAATGTGCACATGTGCAATGTGTGCATAAAGATGAGCGGAAAATTGATTAATCAGTGCACATCTATCTATAAAAGCAACCTTTTTATCATTAGCTATAAACCTGTGAGTTTTTGGTTTTCCATTTTTGTGATGCTATAACTTTGACAAAGTCTTTCCAATGACTGACTACTTTCCAAAGTTCCTGCTTCCTGGGGCCCGTTCTTCGTACCTCGCTAAGTAAGTTAGCTGGATTTGATTGTTGACGATTTCGCGTGATCCTGGATCGTTCGGTTCCCTGAAGCTCATCCGGGACTTGCTGCCATAGCAACAGAGCCGTAAGCGTAAACCTGCTCGGGAGCAGGTTCACTTTATGTAAACAGGATTAGATCGCGGCCACGCAGGTATGTCCGCTTCATTTATACGAAAGCAACAGCGATATTCCACCACTGTTTCACCATAAATAAATAACATCAATGTAACTAAAGACAATGCAGCACTTGATCCTGTTATTGATGTCACACAGATACATACAGGTCATTTCCTAAAAAAAGGGAAATGTACTATTAACATTCTATTACATGTATGTGATTATTACAGATGTAATTCATATTTCAGAGTAGTAATTGTAAATTACTTCGTGTAATCAAGATGGGAGACCACGGCTATAAAAGCGAAGGTGGATTTGGGAAGTCTGTCGCAGCCATGTCCTGTCCGTTTACGCGAGCAACCCATTGCGGAAGGTGCAAGATTGATAAGGAGAGTCCTCAGAATTCAGCGTATATTGCGGGACAGACAGGATCCTTTAGCTCAGCGTGACAGTGTGCTCATAGAGAGATATCGATATTCCCGTGAGGGTATTATTTACTTGACCAACTTGTTGACGAGGGGGTGCAGGACCACCATCTGTCTTTTTTTGCTCTGCCCTTTTCTTGGTTGCTGTTATGAACAAACAAACAGAGTATTCCAGGGTCTCTTTTCAAGAGACTAAAAGCAATATAAGTGATAAATATTACCATTCTGTAGAACATTCTTATATTTCACTTTTACTTGTTCCCATGTTCTAGTGGGTCCTGTTGTGGCTCTAATGTGAAAGAGGATATAATATAACATAATATAATATAATGTAATATAATATTGGATAATATAGTGTAATATAATAAATCTACCCTACCGCCTACTGGTGTTGGCCAGAGGGGCCGATGGCGCGATATGGCAGCCTGGCTTCTGTCAGTCTGCCCCAGGGCAGCTGTGGCTACAACTGTAGCTGCCTCCACCAGTGTGTGAATGTGAGAGTGACTGAATAGTGGCATTGTAAAGCGCTTTGGGTGCCTTGAAAAGCGCTATATCAATCCACTCCATTATTATTATTATTATTAAATTACTTACGAGTTTAATTTGTCAGCAACTTTCTGCCAGCCCTCTCTCCTTGCTTTTGCAGCCTTTGCAGTGTTCCCTTGTGTTCTGATTGAACTCTGAAACTCCTGAAATCCCTCACTCAGGAGTTCTTGCTCTGCTGCCGAAAAATACCGAGCGCTCTCCTTCGACATTTTCGCCGACCAATCAGAGGGTTGCCGATCAATGTTTCTACTATCGATGCGTAGCCCCTTTTACGACACCCAGTGATCTCACATTACTTCATCCAGCTGTACTAATCGTCAACAGCAGGTGTGTTCGGGGAACCGGAATAGCAAGCTCAGAGTTAGCGCGATGATTTGGTCTTGGATGTGTCATTTGATCTTGGATGTAGTAAGCGACGTACGAAGAACGGGCCCCAGGACTCCACTTTGCAATAACGAAACACGCAGACGCACAAAGCAACAGAAAAATCTGTGCTGTAAGTTCATTTTCCATTAGTCATAATGGTTTAGCTATTATGATAATAATATTATTCAGCCAAAATCTTTTTAGAATATTACACATTTGACTAATGTATAAAAAGAACCGCGGTTCATCGCCAGAAATAGACACAAATCCTTTCGGGGTTGAGTCAGCAAGAGTATCTGGTATCAAAAATCTGTCCAATCAAACATGCCGAGCGACCTACAATAGCGAACCCTTGTTAACAAGCGAGCAGCCGACAGTAGCCGGTAGTTTTTCTTTCTTTCTTTCTTTCTTTCTTTCTTTCTTTCTTTCTTTCTTTCTTTCTTTCTTTCTTTCTTTCTTTCTTTTTCTTCAAGATAACCTATTACTAAAACATTTGCAGTGTTTTAGTGTTTCTTGTGGCCTTACCAGGCTCAGTGGGAGTAATAGTCGTGGCGTTCCTGTTAAGACTGTTTCCACCTTATCACTGGGAAATTGTGCTGAGGTAAACATTACTAAAGATGTTACAAAACTACGCAAACAAACCAAAAAAACAAAACACTTAGCTCCCGCTGACCAGTGTTGGTCAAGTTACTTGAAAAAAGTAATCAGTAACTAATTACTGATCACTTCCCCCCAAAAGTAATCCCGTTACTTTACTGATTACTTATTTTCGAAAGTAATTAATTACTTAGTTACTTTTTAAAAACACGATTTACAACCTGAATAGGTGATAAAGTGATAGATCTGTCAGCCCAATTCTACTTTTTCTGCATAATCCATCATACAAAATGTAATCAAATGGAAAAGTCTCTTTTTTTTAAACTTGTTTTATCAGTTTTAATCGTTTAACTTTATGCATCAAGCAAACATTAAATTATATGCAACATTCTCTGACTGGAAGAAATTTATTTAACATTTAAACCTATTTTCTGCACATTCCAGCACATAAAATAAAATATTCTTTTGTGTTTACACTCGGTCTTTCAAATAGATGCAAGTAAAACGTGGCAGAAAATAAATAATGTCAAAGACTAGCAGTCCTGTTGCTCTATTTTCACCTGTAAAGCAGGAGTTGGGTAGGCGGAGGCTTACCCTGGTGCAGGTGTGCCGCAGCGGTCAGTTGAAGAATCCGCGAGTTTCTCTGTGAATTTCCCATTACGTCGTTGCACACTCTGAGCTTGTTTAGGGGTTTTTTTCGGTGTAAAAAGAAGTTTTCTTCCCACGCAGTGAGCAGCGGACGCTAATGTTTTTGTCACTTTTTATGGAATCAAACTCAAAGTAAGGTCAGTACTTCCACGCTTTAAACGCTGCACGCTCATACTCTCTCCCGCACTCGATATATGATCCATTGTTGATCTGCACACAGCTGTTGTCACGAACGTCGCACTCGCTTACGTCACTGTCATGAGACATTCTCGCAAAAAAATCACGGTTTTAGTAACGCAGTAACACAGCGTTCCTACGGAAAAGTAACAGTAATCTAATTACCGTTTTTGCAATAGTAATCCCTTACTTTACTCGTTACTTGAAAAAAGTAATCAGATTACAGTAACGCGCCCATCTCTGCCGCTGACCCAGGGCATGTGGTCCCGACACAAATCAATCACAACAAATGTCTGCCTCTTACTTAGCCTGGGTTTGCCAGAGGTCTCTTCCTGTTGAAAGGGAGTTCTTCTTTCCCACTCTTGCCAAGTGCTTCTCCTAGAGCATAATGTCATCATCGGGGTTTCCTGTCTAACTTTGGAAGCTCTTCGCCCTGCAGTATAATGCACTTTGGGTTGGCTGCTGTGAAATAAATAAAACTGACAATTGAAACTGAAGTCCCTTGTGCCTTTATAAATAGCTGAGGCATCTCACAGTAACCTAGTGAATAAGTGATGATGCTGTCTGGCAGAGGAGAGGCTGAATATGCCAGTCTGTGGCTTGAAGTCTTGAGAATATTAGAGGAACTTCAGAGCATGGATTTGTGAAACTTTGAAATGTATGAGCCACTGAATAGAAGCTTATTTTTCTTCTTTCTTCAAATGGCCAACTAGCCTCTTCCCTCTGCACTCTGTGCCAACACTGAGACCCACACAAACCTGCAGTAAACCTCATTCAATATGCAAGCAGAAAAAAGTCTTCTTGTGGCACAAATGTGGCTAATTGGTCCTCTTACAGTCCATTAAAGGATGTGAATTCTGTATCCTTTTAATGTGTGACACGTCTATGTACTTTATAAAACAGTGAAGGGCAAGAAAACACCATGGTGAGCCGTTCCTGCACAAATCACTTGTGCAAATCATATTAATGGAGACATTAAACTGTCAAGTTGTGTGTGTGATCTGAAAGACAGGCAGGAAGCTTCTCATTTCTGTTCTGCCTATTAGTGATACACACATGCGTGCACAAACTCTGTCAACATCCAGTGAGTGGATAGAGCAAACATCTGCCAGTGCAGGTTGCTCCATTAAATCGGACTTACTTCAACCTTACGTGCTGCCTCACTCATTCAAACAGCAAATATCAATTATGCTGCGTGAGTCTGAGAACACATAAAGCACGCATTGATCGCATGTTTTGCATTTAGTCGTTAAACCGCACAGTTCAAACATACAGGTGAAGGCCTCGTGAGAATGAAAAGCCGCTTTCTTAGATTGACTCATAAAGAATAACAGATGACCACGACTTCAGAGGTGATTTTTTAAATCCGAGTCAATGAGAAAAGCCACAGCTAATGAAAATGTTGGCAGACTACATGCTTCAAAATGTTCTTTTCACATTTCTCCAGCATGCAGGAAACACGAGTTGGAATGGTCTACAGTGCAGTGCAAAACAAGAGTTAATAAATGCTGGATTTTATCGTGCAGCGCTCTGGCTTTCTGTTAATCTAAAGCCGATAAAAGATACTCAGCTGCCTTCATCGCTGACCTTACTGTTTACTCTTCCCGCTCCTATTTTTCCGACCGCTTTATCCATCCATCTGTCCCTCAGTGTTTCCTCGGCTTGAGAATGAGAGCAGATGGAAAGGGAGCGCTTTGCCGAATGCCAGGTGGTCAGTGATAGAGGGAGTTTGGGAAGGAGGGATGGATAGAGAGCGAGAGTGGAGAGGCCAAAGTGCACTCCTTGTGTAGCAGTCATCTCTGACCTGTGATCAGACAGTGGCGACTCTTTCTGTCCTGGAAAAATCACCTTTTGCTAAGCTTTGTGTTTTTCTGCTTCTTTTTACAATCTCACACAGATACCTTTAAAAGAATGAATACGATTGACTCTTGTCTTGTTATATGAAGCAACAGCGTGTACCACGATGAATAAAAGATCATAAGGATGCTACAGATTATGCTGACTACTTTATCTCGCTGTTGTCCAAAGATCACATGCATTATTATCACTTTAAAGCGTGATTAAGTATTGTTTTGTGTAGACGCCTACCTTTGACTTTCACAGCAATGAAACTTTTCCACTGCCTCCACGTCCTCTCCGTGCTCCTCCCTCGCACCTCCCCCTCTTCTCTCTCTTTCTCTCTCTCTCTCTTTTTTTGTAATCAGCTGTAATCACTGAAAGGACTTCAAATAACATTTGCACCATTTTAACCCCAGTTGCACAACATCTCCTCCAGCTTACAGTTGTTGCAAATTAACCCAGTATACTTTAACTCAGTGGTTAGACTGAGCTGACCTCTTTGTGCCTGGAAAAAGAAGGTCACGTTCCCGGTCATCTATTTACCCTGCTGTCACGTAGCGAGGTGAGAAAAGGCCATTGAACTACTTTGGGTCTCAAGGCAAATGATAGTCCACAAACTGGCACTGTACCTTGAAATGCGAGCTTCAGGCCTTAGCAGCTTCTTTTTGTGTGCATGACTATAAGCACTTGTGGGTCCTGGTATGACTTTGTGCATTTTACTTTAACGGCTGGACAAAAGCAGCAATCTAAAATCTATATTTCGATTGGTTGAGGCTGAGAGAAGAGGCAAAAACAGCAGACTACCTCATCTGTTTGCATTAATTTCTTTAGTCAGTAAAAGCATATGTTGTAAAAAGCTTTGCAATAAACTTCACATAATAAGTGAAATCTACTTTTATGCAATCAGTTGCGAAGGCAGGAGCAGGCTGTCAGTTCCCCCTTTCATTAACTAAACACATGCACAAACAGCTCTGCAGTTCAGTTTCATTCCCCACACTTTTTCGACACGTTTGCTCCAAACAGCCTTTCTCTGTCTCTCTGCATTTTCTTTCGTTGTTTGAATTGCTGAATCAGTGTTAGCAAAGCTCTTACGGGACACAAGATGAATGTACACACAGTAGTTTTTTTTTCAGCACTTTCAAGTAACAGTTTGTTTATGCTAGGTACAAATATCTAAACAGAAGAGCAAATAATGATGTCTGTAAGATTAACTGTGGATAGCGTGCGTGCACTTTTTGTGTCCCGATGCCGCGTGCTGTAGTGGCAGTGCAGTGGCACGTTTCATGTGTCTGTTTGTCTGTGTGATAGAGCTGCAATGAGTCTCTCAGTGGAACATAAGCAGGGGAAAGTGACACAGTACTTGATACTGGCTATTTAAAGTGCAATCAGTTTCTTCCTTTATGTTTTCTTTTAATAAAGATTTTATTTGACAAGTCGTTGCCTACACCTGCTGAAAGCAGCGAGTGGCAAGAGAATAGATTCGATTAAATTAAAACAGTAAAGTTAAGGTCCAAAAACCTAAACAGTGGGAAAATAGAAGCTATAAAGTTGCTGGGAAAGAAAATTGGATGTAATTTTCTATGGGCTCAGAGTACAGTCAGCCGCTTTGAGATAAACAAGTAAAATATTGCTAATTTATAAATATTGATTATAACTGCCTTCATAGTGGCAGGAGTTAGATGAGACTGTGGAAGTAGCACAAGTTAGCAGCTGAAACAGACTCATGGAAAGAAATAACTGTGTTTCCTTAAGAAGCACTTTATTTACTTTGAGGTGCTTGTTAAATTAATTAAGGCCTCTGTGCCTTGAAACGTTAAAGCAATTTAAACGTTAAAGCAAAAATCCAAACTCAACAGAGCAGGCAACGTTTTTCCAACTTTTTTTTTCCAATTTGGTTGAGTCCATGAGAACTGTAGCCTCAACACTGTTTCCCTTCCTTAGTAGCGCCCAGTGTGGTCTTCTGCTGCTTTGGCCCATCTACATCAAGGATAGATGACTTGTATGCAATGTATGCTCCTCTGCATACACTGATCGTAACTAACCTTCCAAAAAGCTTTTTACTACTAAACTCATCTTTGTCTCTCTGAATTTTCTTTTAATTGAATTACTAGTAAAAATCAAAACTTTTTTTTTGTCAAATTTGTTAGTTGACCACTTTGGGAGCAACAGAAAAAAAACTTACATACTAAAAGTTAATATATTCAAGACTCCATGGATGATTAACTCCTTTAACAGCACAATGTGCTCACACGTTGTCACACTGTCTGATGGATTGTGTCAACTTTTACAAAAGAAAAGGAAAAACATTGTTTTTGCTGTTTTGCTTTTAAAAAAAAAACTCTCTGAAGTAGCTGTACTCTGACAGATGCTGGATCAGATTACCTAACCCTGGGTTCTCTAACTTTAGCAGCCAGCACATCACAAATACCTGGCCCCAGAACAGTTGTCAGAGCTGCTTTCCGCTGCCTGTTTGTGACAGATGGCTGCGCTCATACACATAGACGCCACTGTTCCAAGAGGTTGGGCTGTCCAGGACCCGTCAACCAATCGCGGCGAGGGGTGGAGATGCGCTTCTACCCGGCAACAGATTTAGAACATTCCCCATTGCTGAGATGGACTCAGGTGGGCTGACGGAACAACTGCAAGCCTAAGTGGAACTTGTTATGGACTGTCTTACTGTGTTGAATGCTGTGACATTAGACCTCATGACAAAAAGCTCCCTTTCAAAATAACCTCTCCATAGTAGCTGATGAATCCGCCTTTCACAGCTTCAATAAAGCCAGTGTGTGTTTTAGGTGAGACGTGTTGACATAACAAATAGGTGAAGGAGGAAATGAGGCAACAGATGTACATATAGCAGCAAAAGAAGAACTCAAAATGTCAGGAAGGAGAGAGAGAGAGAGAGGCTGTTTGCACAAGCAGTTTTTGTCTCCACGAGGCCCCACGGTGTGTTTTTAGGAAGTTGGCAGAAAGACTGGCAGAGTGAGTGAAACATTAACACTCCTCAGCCTTTGTTACTGCCAAAGGAGCTACATCAGGGATCAAGGGATGGAGAGTTTTCAAAAGTCAGCCTTCCTGCATGTGTGAGTTTAAAATGTGGGTGTATGTGTGTGTGCATCTCTGGGTGCCCAGCTACAATATACATACATATATATATGAAGGTGTTGAAACAGAGAAACAACCTTTCCTTTTGCTTTCACTGCCAGCTCGCCCCGTCGTGCTTCACAACCCTTATCAAAACCAAAAGTACCCTTTGGTGTAATCTTATCACTGCTTCAGGGTTTCAATTACAACTCTGAACTTTACCACAGCGTTCACTTTTTGAAAGATATTCTCACATTAAAAAGATTTTAATGCATGCAGAACGTTTTGTCCTTGGCCTGTATGTTGTATACGGCAGCATATTAACTCCTGGACCATTTATTTTGGGTGTTGACACCTCTTTTAATGCTGAAACTGTAAATCACTGAGCGAGGGAGACAGCCGTGACATTACCAATCCATGCAATAAAGGAGATTGCTGAGCTCATGAAGAATATACAATCTACATATTATACATTTTGCAAATTATGTTTTTTTTCTATCTTTGAGTCTGTTGCATAATTCCAAGCAATGCAATCACACTCTATCAGGACTGGGCTTTATTATTTACTTATTTATTTATTTTTAGGGAAGTATCATTAGTCTAAATAGAAAATGCACATTTGCAGCGAGGCAGTACTCAGATTTGTTTTAATGTAGCCACAAAATGAATGCCTTCCACTTTGTTGTCTCAGCAAAAACGTCAGTACCCTCACACGGTAACTACTACATCAATCAATGATAGTTAGACACACTCTGCTGGAGCAGATACAGACAGGAGCGTGAGGCTGCAGGAGGCTGCAGGAGATGCTGTTTAAAAAAGAACCTGAACTTTGGCAGATGCACGAGGTGCATACAACATTGCCCCAATTGGTCATGTTTACTTTTAAATTCCAGTCAAAAGTTTGATTTATAGCATTTAATTATATTATAACTGTCTGACCAAGTATTAGTAAAATACCTCTTAAATGGTGGAAAACAACAGCTGGCTGTTTTAGAGAAACAAATGAGCAGATTGTAATTGATTGTACCACTTTTCAAAATCCTGGGAGGCTATACTAGGTCCCAAAACAAGATGGGTGGGGTGGGGGTTGTAGCATTAGCAAAATGTGTAATTAAAGCCTAAAAAATGGAGAATAATGCTTGATATTAGCTTGTTTTGAGCTCTGAGGCAACAGTAGGATGACACATTGGATTATATTTTCTAAAATTGTTTAAAAAAAAAACCCCCAAAAAAACTACTGCTGCTGGGTAAAAAAAAAAAGATGCATCTTTTCTCTTGTTTCAGGTCTTTGATGGATAGTTTTTCTGTTTCTTAACTGTATGACTTTCAGATGTTGTTCATCTGCTGTGACAGTTTTGTTTTTGTTTTTTAGGCTTTTTTAGGCTTTTTTCCAGTTTCCTAAAAGTTTTTAAGGACACACTGCATGCCACGCTGAGATATGCCAATTTTTTGACTAATTTCAACTATTTCTTACTTGAAAATTGTGTTTGTACTAAATTGTCTGTTTTATGTAGATGTAAAGGAATAAAACAAAAAGTAAATGACCAGGTAACACACGTGGGGATCGGGCTTTTCAGGAACTGGCACCGAGGCTGTGGAACTCTCTGCCATTGTCTTTACGCTGTCTAGACTCTACTGACTCCTTTAAAAAGCAGCTGAAGACATTTTTATACAAACAGGCTTTTAATTAATTTTAACTTGTATGTCTGATCTTATTGTGAAGCACTTTGTGATTTTTATCTGTGAAATGTGCTATATAAATAAATTTTACTTACTTACTTAAAAGGAATGCACTGAATATGAGTGAAAAAGCGTCCGATATCCAAAGATGAAAACTTTGAAAGACCTTCAGAAATCCCAGAGACCTGTGACTGCCTTGATGGACCACTGAAATATCTTGTACCAAAAGTAGCTGCAGGATGTAACACACAAAGACACACACATACGCACACGCACACACTGTGTCTGAATGAGGAGAGATGAGGAAATAACAGCAGCAGCATTGTGTGAAGCCCAACAACAAGTGGACACACCACTGCTTGCTTTAAAATGCTCCAGTGGTGGCTGAGTGGTGGAAAGTCTTCTTAGAATTGGAAAAAAAAAGGTGTGACTCTGTCACCTAAATATATACAGTCCAGCTCTCGCTACAGTTCATCATGCTCCGAATAGAGATGGCACGATACCACTTTTTTTATGTCCGATACCGATACCGATATCATAAATTTGGATATCTGCCGATACCGATATGAATCCGATATAGTGTTTTTTAATCAACAAAACTGTTTTTTAAATATCTTGCTGCATTTTGTATAAGTTCATACTCAAGTTTAAAACAACAACTACACTAAAGCTATTCTGTTATACCTGTATGCAAAAAAAAAAATTTCATAGTTCAGCAATACTGATCAATTTAATAAACTTAAACCTACACCATCCTCCCTATTCTGGTATTTTAAAGAGTACTTAGCATAAATATTAAGCAACCTAACTAATAGGGTTCCAACTCCCAGCAACAACAAAAATAAATAAATAAAAAATAGGGAACCACCCCTCACGCTCCACCTCATGATGCTTAATCGACGTAATCAACCTTAATTTGATGCAGTGTGAAAAAAAATGCACAGAAATCAATTATTTTTCAAGAAATATTAAATAGATTCAACATCTTTCTTCAACAAAATTGCAGACTGTACAGATGGTACCTTCCCAAAGGAAAAAGTACTATAGCTTACTAGGGTATATATATATATTAGACTTAATAGTTACTATATACAGTAATTGACTTCTATTCATTTTACATCAAATTAAAACTTTGTGTGTCAGATAATTATTTATTAAAAGCTAGACATTTTAAATGAGAATAAGAAAGAAAAGTATGTCTTTGTGCCCCCTTTTCCCTGTTAATGCCCTATCGGCCCCCCTGGCTAAACTTTGCTA
The DNA here is from genome assembly GCF_057381845.1 of Rhamphochromis longiceps. Classification (NCBI taxonomy): domain Eukaryota; kingdom Metazoa; phylum Chordata; class Actinopteri; order Cichliformes; family Cichlidae; genus Rhamphochromis; species Rhamphochromis longiceps. The sequence continues at coordinate 20,201,988 of NC_140560.1, read as the reverse complement.
GATCCGCCCCTGCACAGTTACCAGCCGTCAGCTACGTAGAAAAAGATCCTCGAGTAGAAAGTAATATTAAATAAATTCTAACAACAGCTGATCAAGCTTAAACGTGCTGCTGTTGTTCAGCCGCTGGTTTCCTCTTTCTGGTGCAAAGTGGGCCAAAAGCAAACAAGAGAGACGTACTCCAGACAGAAAAGCCGATCAGCTGATCGTTAAGCAGTTTCATGATTGAAGTAGCAGCAAGAAGAGGCAGTCGTTTGTTAAGCTTAACGCAGGAATGCTTTACAAACATTCAGAGATGGACTTACACACTTGCTTTACTTCTCTCGGGATAACTTTGTCGGAGATGAAATGCCGGGTTGCTAGCGAAGCTCCACATGCTATCCAGACCACTGACAGGTCCCGCATGCCACAGCCGCTCTATCACGTGATGCACACTGCTCCGACGTGCTAACGTTCTGAGGTGAGTTACGGCGTGTTGCAAGTTTTGTGAGGTGCTTTCGTGATATTTAATGGATCGGATTACATTTTTTATTTTTCTCCGATATCCGATCCAGTAATTTAGGTCAGTATCGGACCGATACCGATACGTAATATCGGATCGGTCCATCTCTAGCTCCGAATCGTGAGGATGGAAATCGAATCTGGATGGCTTTGGTAAGGAAAACACGTCCCGCCCTGTCTAAGGTGTTGTGTGAGTCCAAAGACTCTATTGTGTTTGAGTGTGGAGGCTAGCGGGTTCTTCCTCCTAATCCAAACACGGCATAGACCCGACAGGATGTGTGGCAGAGGGTCACTTTCTGAAACGCCTCCCAGTGTACATACAGATGTGTTTTTGATTTGTGTCTGTGTTAGTTCAAGGCTAGAACTGTGCTCTTAGAAAGGACGCAGAGATTATTTTCACTTTGAAAAATAAGATGTTTTTGGATCCCCCCCCCCCCCCCCCTTTTGTAATTTTGGTTCCCTCAACATGTTTTTTTGCATAAAGATTGCAGTTTATTTACTTTGGACCTTTAATCTATGTTTATATGAATAAAGAAAGAAGGCAAAAAAAAAAAACCCCTCAAAATGTTGGCACACTATTTAATCTCCCATCTCATCAGGGCTGATTATCCAGAGTTGGTTGTATAAGTTGTATAAAGGAGCGGCTGTACTGTTGTAGGTCAGAAATAGCTAAAGGATATTATTTGTACCAATAACTGCAGCATGTCTGGAGGATGGAGATAAAGGAACTCTGCTATTTTACATGATGCTGCATTCCTGTATTACTTGTATCTTTCTGATTTGCAGCATCTGTGACCACCTTCTACATGTGCCATTCATCTACCTCTGTGGAAACCTGGTGCAGCATTAGAGGAATATAACCAAATGAAACTGTGTTAGTTTATATTTCGGTTAAATTGAACTATTTTCCTCTTTTTCTTGCTTATTTCATCTTTAAAGTCAATCGAAAGCGTGGTGCCATGACTGCTTGAGAAACCCTGGAATAGGTGGGTCAGATGTGAAGCCACTTGTCTGGCGCCCTGTTGGCACTTTAACAAAGCAAGAAAATGGTGTCCAGTTGCAGTCTTCTTTCTGATGCTTCAAGTGCCCCGAGGTATTGATTTTATGTTTAAAGTTACTGGAGGACAACAATGACTCAGCAGTTATCTCATGTCCGCTGGTCATGTTGGGCCATCTCCTTTTCTGCTGACCTGTCACACAGCCTTTATATAGCATGTGGGGAAAATATAAAGATTCTGTATCAATGCAGCGTTTTTGATTGGTGGATTACTTTTCTCTGAGGTTAATCTGACAAGAGACTGCAATCATTGATACTGTACCGTAGATGTGTTTTTCACATTTTTTTTACAGGCCTATTTGCAGCACATTATCCCTCAGCAGGGATCATCATCACTCAAAGGATGCAAATGATGTTGACACTGCTGCTGCTCACTGCAGGAACAAGGTAAATAGAAGATACTTTTTCCGTGATGGGATGATAGGAAAGTGTGATGTGTTTAAAGACTTTAGAGCTTCTATAAGAGCCACATTGGCTCTCTAGTGGTGCGTGCGAACACTCATGCAGCTGCTGACGTACACAGGGAGTAATGAAACACGCTTGGGAACCGGCAGTGACACAGAAAAGGATTTTTCATCCTTATTTAATGGGGTTGTTAGTGTGTCCTTGGAGACAAGGTGGACTGTGATGTAATAAGTGATCTGGAGGGGCCGAAGCGATAAATGAAATAATCTCCAGGATAAACGACAATGTGAACCCACGATGCTGCACCACAGGCCAGATTACGCGGACTCTAAAGCCTTTTTCTGACATGAGACACGTAATACTGCCGGCTGCATCGCTGCGGTAAAGTGATGGCATTCAGTCATTCAGACATTGGTCACATTTTTATCAGGTTCCTGCACAGCTTCATTATTCAGACTAGAGAAAGGCATGCTTTTTTTCCTATGTGCAAAAGCATTTAAAGAAATGCTTGTTGAACCTCTTGTTTAGTGTAGCAACCACTTTGAAAACCATTTTTCTTTCGAAATGTCTGCAACAGAAGTGTCTCTTTGTCTGTGCAGCTACAGCAGCAGCTGTCCCTCACAAAGAGCTCCCATTCTTATTGTTGGAAAACCTGAAAAGTACTGTTCAAAAGTCTCAAGGTACCCCTCATTTCTTCATTTCATCATATTTTTTTCCCCAATCTTTATTAGAAATGGTCTGAGTGGAAGGGTGGCTATCAATAAACCATTTTACCTCTCACCTGTAAAAGGCTGATGGGCTATTGTTGTCTCCCTGGCAGGCAGGATGGGGGGCGGATGCACAGGCAACCCAACTTTGTGAACACGATAACATGACAATGAAGCAACATAGGATTTTCAAATTGATAATGTGCATCTGCTAAAATTCTTGAAGGAGTTTGAATCTTAGTAATGTCAACCTCAGGGTCAAGATCAGAGGATAAGAAAATCTTGTGAATGCAGTAACTCAAGAAGGAAGTCTTAGGATGTTAGGAACTTGGATGCTCAAACTGATACCACAGGTGTATCTACCAGACAGAGGGGTATGCAGTTGATTCTTTCATTAAAACAAAAAATGCTTCACATCTCAGTGGGCGTAATAAGATGTGAAGCTGACATTTTGGGATGGCTGTCTAAGGATGCTCAAATATTCCTCATGTAAGGACAAAATGATGAGTCAAATAATTAATAATCTATCATCATCAGCTCACAGATTTTTAGCCATTTTTGTGTTTTATTATGAGCTTTCTTTCTACAGAATATTTCCACAGACATTAAAAACGCAAACAAATATGTGAGTCTTTTGCTTTCTCTGGCAGCTGCTGAAAGACTGAAGTAAACCCCGAACCATTTTATATCTGAGTTCCATCTCAGCCATTCAGCTTCTGAATGTGTAAGCCTGATGTGGAAAAAAACATTTTTATTTGATGAGACCCTGTCACTATAACCAAGGTTGGCCCTAAACACTCTGAATAATCTCTTCCTTTCATCAGAATAAAATAAAAGTACTTCATTGGACCGTGACATTTCTCTCACAGCACGTATTCTTCAGCTATGCGTTTTTTAAGCTTTGATTTTTTCCATGTGTGTGTTTTGTGTGTGTGTTTCACAGCTCCTGTATATAGAACATGACTACCAAAAGAAAGGACACTTATTTGAGTAAACTAATTGAATCAGAATGTTGCACCTTGAACTTTTGGACTTGTATGTGAGACAGAAAAACTTTCATCAGCTCAAACTGATGACTGGTGACAAGTTTTTAATCATTACAAATGAACAAATGAGCAAATTATTGCACAAAGAAAGTCCAGTAAAATGTGTGCCATTAGTGCTCATACAGTATTGGCTCAAGTGCTGGGTTTCACTATGGAGGCATATAGTTCCCTCACCTTATCCATGCACTGACACTGGATATCTAAGATGAGCAAAAAGCAGGTGCCCAACGGATGGACGGCAATAGCACCTAAATCCAGCTGCAGCCTCCTCTATATGCTGTGAGGGCTGAACACAATTCAATTTATGATAATAAAAAAAAAGAGCTGTCAGGAAAAAGTGAAGTGTTGTGTCTTTTAGCTTCCCATTTAGTCTCAGAGAAACATTACAAACTATCAAATTCAATACTATGGGAGGTCATGAGTGCCAAAATTAAACAACTACATCTTTAAACAGTTAATTAAATGCATCATTAATTAATTAAAATGGGAAATAATGAATTAAATCCTAGATAAATAATTAAATAAATACCAATGATTTCATAGAAAACATTTAGTAATTTTTAAAAAATTATATTCCAATTTTAACTAATTAATGGCACATTTATTGAATTCTTTAATGACGTATTTATTTAATCCATTTTGGCACTTATGGACCTCCATACATACCTCCCAATACACAGGAATCTTTTCCTACAATTTTCTTCTGCAGTTCGGAACATATTATTTCACATTGTGTACATTTGCGTTGATGACTGGATCCCTGTTACTACAAAACACATCCATTTTTTAAAAAGTAATTTAAGCAAGATTAACAACACAGAAAAAGAAAATAATGAAAATAGTGGAAAACAACCATATCGTTAAAAATTGTACTGTACTGCAAACAAGGGAACAGCTGGTATCGTTTATGTTACGGCACAATGTATCACAGGAAGTGTAATGCACGATCGAAATTTAATCTGCTTCCTCAAATGTAATACTTTCTTCATCAGCAGTAAGGGGTGACTGAGATCATTCCAGTGATAAATGTGCGATAGGGTGTAATACGTGAAACATCCAATATGGTTCCACATAAATGAAACAGCCATTTTTTATTATTATTATTAAATTCTGGTAAACCTGAGATAGATTTACTGCTCCAATTACAATAAAAGAGCAAGATTTTAATGTATTTCTCCAACTGAAGCTCTTGATCTTGGGTGTTTTGCTCCTGGCACATTTGCTGCAGGAAAAAAAAGAACTTCCTAATTATTATCTATCGACATACTGACAGTCTATACACCACTTCATCTGATGTCAGGAAATTTGGGTTCCTCATTAAAGTGGAGCATGTGTGTGAATGTCAAAATGGAAATCAAGCTCTGGGCGATCGGTAATTTGAGCTTCTGCTGTCAGATCGCTAAATGCTAACTTTATTGTTGGTCCCATTTCCAGTTTCTAGTGCTCCTATTTCACTTCGTAGCTGCTTGGACCCTCATATTTTTAGCTTCAAGCTCCATTTTGTATCGACTGCATCTGCTCGTGTGTTTTTGTGTGTGCAACTTGGAGGTGAGCCACATTCTTCTGGTCCTCTTTTGTCCTTGAGGGTGCCGTATCATTATGTCCCCTTCGTGTTCCAATCTACGGATTTCAGAGCCTGAACCCTCATTTTTATTAGTCTGCTTGAAGTATTAGGATGCAATGCATGGATGTTTTGCCAAACTATGACATTAATATATTCATGTGGATGTGTTTTTTTGAGTATGCAAACTTCTAAAGGAATTCTGCAATAAGATGGAGAAGCAGGCAAACACACGGGATGAGGATAGGCTCCAGCAGCATGTACTCAGGATGAAGATATGCAAGAATAGAAACAGCATTATGTTCCCTACTGATTCCCAAAAGGCACATCAGCACCACAGACGCTAAAACAATGTCCCTCCTCCCATGTCTGCTTTTTCCTCTCTACTCCTCTCCTAGTGCCTTTATTGTGATCTCGGGTGACTTCAACCATGTATCATTGGACAATACACTACCAACATTCAAACAATATGTGGACTGTCCCACCAGGGGAGAGAAAACTTTAGACTTACTGTATGCTAACGTCAAGGATGCATACAGCTCCTCCTCCCTCCCCCCACTTGGTAGGTCAGATCATAACCTGATTCACCTCACCCCCCGCTATGTGCCAATTGTGAGGAGGGAACCTGTGACCACCAGGACTGTTAGGAGGTGGTCAGAGGAGGCAATAGCGGAACTACAGGGCTGTTTCGAGGTGACCGACTGGGAAACACTCTGTGAGCCTCACGCCAAGGACATCAATGGGCTTACTGAGTGTATCACAGACTACATAACTTTCTGCACCGACTCCATTGTTCCAGCTCAGACTGTTCATTGTTACCCAAATAACAAGCCGTGGGTGACTAAGGACATCAAAGCCCTCCTCAACAACAAGAAGAGGGCTTTCAGAGGGGGCAACAAAGAGGAGGTGAGGAAGGTCCAGGTGTTACTAAAGGACAAGATCAGAGAGGCTAAGGACAATTACAGGAGGAAGCTGGAGTGGAAACTCCAGCAGAACAGCATGAGAGAGGTGTGGAGGGGCATGAAGACCATCACTGGATTCAGGCCAACCAACAGCAGGGGAGCTGAGGGAGGTGAGAATAGAGCCGACGAGTTGAATCTGTTTTTCAATAGATTCGACACCACAGTGTCTGCTCCCACCCCCACAACCTCACCTGCAGTCAGCCTGGAATCCAGAACCACACCACTGTGCCAGCCTCTCTCTTCACATGTTGCCTCCTGTGAGATTCCTGACACCCCTCCCCCACCCATCACCTTCACTCAATACCAGGTTGAGATGCAAATGAGGAGACTTCACTCAGGCAAGTCTGCTGGACCAGACGGAGTGAGTCCCCTTGTCCTCAAGGCCTGTGCCCCCCAGCTGTGTGGAGTCTTTCATAAACTGTTTATGCTGAGTCTGAGTCTGCAGAGGGTCCCGGTGATGTGGAAGACATCATGCCTCGTCCCTGTACCAAAGACGCCTCGTCCCAGTGGCCCCCAGGATTACAGGCCCGTGGCACTGACCTCCCACATCATGAAGACCCTGGAAAGGCTCATCCTGGACCAGCTGCGACCCATAGTAAGACCACATCTGGATCCCCTTCAGTTCGCTTATCAGCCTCGTCTCGGAACAGAGGACGCCATCATCTACCTGCTCAATCGTGTCTACACCCATCTGGACCAGCCGGCGAGCACTGTGAGGGTCATGTTTTTTGACTTTTCCAGTGCTTTCAACACCATCAGGCCGACCCTCCTGGGTGATAAGTTAGCAGCGATGCAGGTGGATGCTTCTCTGGTGTCCTGGATTGTTGATTACCTGACAGGAAGACCACAATATGTACGTCTCCCACAGTGTGTGTCTGACAAGGTGATTAGCAACACAGGGGCACCACAGGGGACTGTCCTCTCCCCCTTCCTCTTCACCCTCTACACCACAGACTTCAGCCACTGCACAGAGACATGCCATCTTCAGAAGTTTTCTGATGACTCTGCGGTGGTTGGATGCATCAGCAGGGATGATGAGACAGAGTACCGGGCTGTGGTCGACTCCTTTGTCACGTGGTGTGAGCAGAATCATCTGCAGCTCAACGTGGCAAAGACCAAGGAACTGATCGTGGACTTCAGGAAGACCAGGAAACACTTGACCCCTGTTTCAATCCAGGGGGTCAGTGTTGACATTGTGGAGGACTATAAATACCTTGGAGTACACATTGACAATAAACTGGACTGGGCTAAAAACACCACAGCACTTTACAGGAAGGGCCAGAGTCGTCTCTATTTTTTGAGGCGACTGAGGTCCTTCAACATCTGCCAGAAAATGCTGAGGATTTTCTATGAGTCTGTGGTGGCCAGTGCGATCCTCTATGCTGTTGCATGCTGGGGGAGCAGGCTGAGGGTCGCAGATGCCAACAGACTTAATAAACTGATCCGTAAGGCCAGCAATGTTGTGGGGATGGAGCTGGACTCCCTCAAGGTGGTGTCGGAGAGGCGGATGCTGTCCAAGATAAAGACAATGTTGGATAACACCTCCCACCCACTCCATGACATGTTGGTCAGTCACAGGAGCTCGTTCAGTGAGAGACTGAGATTACCGAAAAGCACCACTGAACGACACAGGAAATCATTCCTGCCTGTGGCCATCTCCCTGTACAACGCATCCACTTAACACACTGTTTGCTGCTACTGCTACACATGTTTCTTTTCCAAATATTTATTTATAAGTGACTTATGTATGTATGTATGTATATATATGTATATATTGTACTATTCTTAGTTAGCGTATTGTCTGTCTTGTCTTAATGTTGGTTTAAAATGGAGCACTGTAACAAAAAATAATTTCCCCCAGGGATCAATAAAGTATTCTGATTCTGATTCTGATTCCCCCCTCATTTTGTCATATCTTTTGCATCCTGAGCTCTAATATATTTCCTTCGTCTTCCCGTCTTCTTTTATGTCCTCATGCTGGCAGCTGTGCCAGAGACTGCGACACACAAAATGTTAATCTAAACTGACACAGGGCAGTATGACACGCTTTAACCCAGCTTTCTAAAATGAAAAAAAAAAAAAAAATAACGACCCTTTCTTGACCCTTTTCTTTTCTCACCCCTTCCCTTCTCAGGCCGCCTTTTCAGTTTTTGCTGCCAGTAATTTGACCTGCAACAGCCTTCAGAGCTCAGACAATGATTTTTCCACTTGCTCTCCCATCTCTTGTTCCTCATCCCCTTCTCCGGTGGTGGCTCTGCTGCTTGTGCTTTTCACTGTTTCCATGCATGCTGATTATTCACAGGGGGACCTATCTGCCAGCGACCTCCCCTCCATCCTCTTGTCTGCCTGCTACTTTTCATTGCTCTGTCATCCATCTGCACCCATCCATCCAGGTTATGTGTGCATGGGGCAATTTTTAAACGCTGCTTCCACAAATCCACACTTTTAGTTTGGGAGTTGCGAACAAGGGGAACATTGAGAACGGTGGCAGGAGGAGGGGCAGTTGGGAAGTCCTGGCATCTGACAGGGGGCTGATCAAAGCCTGCGAGACACAAGCTAATGGCTGAACTCAGCTGGGCATGGGTAATGTCAGGATTGTTTTGGGTATTGAGAAAAAGTATTTTTCATTACTAGTTTAAAGTGACTAACTAGTGGATGCTTTATCTTTATCGCGTTTGCATGCAGGTGAGCTGTACATGGATCCACAGGAATCTCTGTGACAAGCATTTAATGTTCCAGAAAGACTTTAGAATACGGCCCATGATTAAAGGCACAGTTCACCTTTAATTTAATGGAAATTCAATGTATTTTATTTGAAATTACAATGTACTTAAGGGTAGGTACACTAGAAAAAGCAGGTTACAAGTGTTAGTAATATTTTACTGTGAAGAAATAAAGAAAAAACATGATTTCAAGACAGGAAAGGAGACGGAAATGATTCTTTATAATAATTTTAAGTCCTCCGTATTTCTCTTTTTTACATTGTAAGAACACTCTGCGGGGCATGGATCGTATTATGAAGCAGCTTAACCTTTCCTAACTTCCAGCTGTTTTATAGTAGAGGACAAACTCCTTTCCTCCACCCTCCTTTTCAAAGATCTGTTTGAACAGTAAAAGTTGGACTTCCATCATTGTAGCTCAGTCATTATTGTGCCACAAATCCAATATAAGATGTCAAATATAGTTTATTTTCTCCAAAATTACCATTAAATCACACACTACTTCAAATTACGTACACAGTACTTACATTATATACCACCTTATTCTAGTGTACCTACTTGTAAGTATTAGTAGGTAAATATAATTAAATATATTTATTTGTTTTTTCAAAATTCCATTTAATTACAGGGGAATTAACAACTATGATTTATCTTAACGATGAGTCTTGATACCTCAGTATATTTCCGTAAAACTGGTTTGACAGCCGTTAGATTCGTTTTAGGGTTTTTCCAAGGCTGCATAGGCAGAGATGGAAATCCACTCATTAAGTTCTATAAGCAGGCCTGAAATATGACAGAAACCACCTTCAAGGCTTTTAAGGGGTAAAGAGTTAAAGCAGCAACTTGCTTATAATCTGAATACATGTTTTTAGTAACTTTTTGGATGTAAATAATCCAAAATGCTGTTCAGGTGACCCCAGTTTGCTAATTGCTCATGTTAAATCTGTATTCGATATGCATCTGATCTCCCTGTAATCATTTTACCTCTGCCACTCCACAGGCAGGGTGGAAACATGAGGAATTATAAGGGCTGTGCTTAAGAGGGTCTTGGGTCGATTTGTGGCTATTTTCAAATTTTGATTACCTGCCATTTGCACAGTGTTGAATGGAATATAGCGAAAGTCTGCAAAAAAAAGTTCGGTCACATTTACTGTTAAAATTTCAGTATGACTTCCGGAAATTAGCTTCAGTGGCTAAGCTATCGATAAACTTACGCTATCGGACCTAGTGGTCGATTTGTGCCCCATTGAAACCCATTATAAACGCTATTTTTCACGGCAAAAAAATTACGGTCAAATCGATCGTGATCGGTAATGCTTCCGCTTCCGCTTGCAGTACTGGCCTTAGAGTTGTAATTTTTTTATTTGTCCACCGGGTGGCGCCCTTGCTCCACATTTGACCCGGGGCTGGAAAACAGCGGGCTGCTTAAAGAGACCTGCGGGGAATGAAGCGTCATTTCCGGCGTGCTGCAGCGGCTTCGCCCGCTGATCGGGCGGGACAATTTTCGGCCCCAGGACCGTTTGAGGTTGGATTTTTTTTTTTTAATCAACAGGAAATGACGTATTTGTTGTGACGTGGTACCGGATGTGTGTGTTGGAAAAAGGGGTCCGACGCAACATGCCCCGGTCATCGTCGCGAGTCAACCCGGGAGCATGCACCGATTCCGGCCTAGAGGAGGAGCATTTGCCGCCTGGAGACCATTTTCTGGTCCGGAAAAAAAAAATAAAAGGCGATCGAAATGAAGGTTGGTGCCAATCTTTAGTCCATCTAAAGGCCTAATTATAATAACAATCAAATATTACTTCAAATGTTTTTTTTTTTAAATATTTCGTTTTGTTTCGGGGGGCTAAAAAAAACGGTGCGCACATGTAATTAAACTGCGATTAAAAGGGTTAAAACCCCCGAAATATAATTAAAACTTTACATGGATAGTTCAGGGAGAAGTAGTTTTAAAAGATTGGCTAATTTAAAGTGGAATAAAATATTAATATATAAATTTTTTATAGCACTTTTTGGGCGTGGTCGATTTGTGGCTCTAGGTCCGATAGCGTATGCATTTTTCTAAGATCCTCCAGGGGTTAACTAGGTCACCGTACAGTATGTCCCCATTACATAACACATGAGCACGGTTTGACCAGAGCAAATGGGATGGCACTGCTCAGTGACCACTGTGCACAGTGACCCGGGCTCCAGGAAAAGAAAAACAAACCAAATCAACCCCGCCCACAAGGCCTCACTAACTGGCCCACACAAAGAAAACCAACATAACAAGCATAACAAGCATGATTGGTCACCACCTGTTAATTTGGTTTTCTTATGTTGCTCAGCTTTGTTTCAGTATCACCGAAGCAGCTGCTGCACTTAGAGGGACGAGAGAATTCAGGCGCTCCACGTGAACACCATAAATCACAAGGAAAATATAACATGAAATAACATTTTTCACACCTTGCTCCGCGTGAGCCAACATGCCGTCTTATCCATATGCTCCCAAGATGGAAGCGCACAAGCCCTGGATTTATAGCAGTGGGTGTTTCCTTGGATTGTGCTCTCTAAAAATAAACCCGCACCCTTACATAACAACCAAGTCTGAGCGAGAGCAAGAGTGATCAGTGCCAGAAGGTCGTCCTGACTGCTATCAGCTACAGCGAGTATGACTTGCTAAGGCAGCCTCAGAACCCTGACTGACTAATAAAATAATAATAAACCCTCAAAACTAAAGACAAGTTGTTGTTTTTTTGTTTTGTTTTAGGCTACTATGGCATTAAGGTTTCCTCTAAATGCTCATAGATGTTTATTTATTTATCATATGTAAAAAGCATAGATTTTTTCTATTTATTTCTATGAAACTCGTCCTTTTCTTTCTTAAAATTAAAATATAGACGTCACTAAAATGAACATTTTAGGGGGATGGTTTAAACCTGATTTTTCTTCCTGTTTCCAGTCTGTCTGTTTACTCATTTCTGGGAACTAGCTGCTGGCTTCAGCTTTAATTCAATGGGCAGATATTAGAGTGGTATTGGTCTTCTTAATAAACCTGACCGCATATTTCCAGAAATGTCACGCCATTCCCTTAACTGGATTTAATAGTGTTTCCAAGGTTCTTGGTTTGCGCACAACAGAAAAGTCATGGTCATGAGTTTCAATTCTGCCTGAAGTACGAGACTGTAGATGAGAAAAACAAACTTTTTATGTCATGAATGATTCAGGACTCTGCAAGTGTGCCGCAACCGTCTGCAAAAGGTGGAATATTCTCCCTGCTTTTTTTTAAGTCACATCAATCACTCCTGCCTATCTTTCTCATCCATCTCAAACTCCGGTGTCATGTACCTCATCCCTCCTTCATGAATCAACAAATGTCAGTATGCACAGTGGCCACCTGTGTGAACCGCTTGTGCAGAATGTAGGGATGGACACAATGAGACTAGAAATTAATGATGATTTTTCTCAGCATTGCAGCTTCGGCACCATCCTTCTTCTTCCTTCATTTTACTGGAAAGTCTTTCAGCTGGTCCCCTGATGTATTAGCAGCATTAGAGTCACATGGAATGTAAAGAAAGACAGAGATATGTATGTCTCTCTCTCTCTCTCTGAGGAGATTTAAAAGATCAAAGAGGGTGGGAAAAAAAACAAGAGGAGGGGTGGACCGTGAGAATAGTTTCCATGGTGACCATGACATCATCGGAGTCTTGTGTCTTAATGGCAGCTTTGTTTGTGTGGAGGTGAAGGCAAACAACAGTCTGGAGATGACAGAAGGAGGCACTTTGTGAAATTTAATTGACAGAAACGTGGCTCTCAGAGCTCTTGGATATTGAAGACAATCAGGGAGATTGAGTTTTGTTTTCCTGCTCCGCTCTCTTTCTCTCTCTCCCTCCTTTCACTCAGTGTCGTGGGTGGCTGCAGTAACAGATCGGGAGTTACGTCAACTCGCTAATAACACAGTTTGGTAGTGCGGGGGTGAAGTTAAGGTTCCAGCCAGCTCAGTCATTTTTAATTGAGTTATCGCTTTGACAGACAGAAGACAGCAGAGAGACAGCGCGGGGCACGGTGTCACTGTTACAACATTTAATTACTGATGTGAAATTTTATCTAGCTGACTTACATTCAACGGTCGCTTTGTTGAGGACGCCTGTTCAGGTGCTCCTTAATGCAGATATATAATCAGCCAATCACACAGCAGAGACCCAGTGTATTTAACTATGTAGCCAAGGTTGAGACGACCTGCTGAAGTTCACACCGAGCATCAGAACAATGAAGCTGAAGGTGTGACGTGGTTGTCGTGTCAGGTGGGTTGGTCTGAGAATTTTAAAAAATACTGATCTACTGACGTTTTCCCACATAGCCATCTCTAGGGTTTATAGAGGATGGTCTGAAAATAAGGAAGAATGTCCAATGAGCAGCAGCTCAGGATGAAAATGCCTTGTTGGTATCAAAGGTCAAAGGAGAACAGCTAAACTGCTTTGAGCTCATAGGAAGGTAACAGTAACTCAAATAACCACCCATTACAAGGTATGCAGAAGAGTATCTCTGATTACACAATATATCAGACCTTGAAACAGATGGACTACAGCAGAAGAAGCTAAGAAAGGGAAGCTGAGGCTACAGTCCACACAGGTTCACCAAAATGGACAATAGAAGACTGCAAATACTTTGATGACTCTCTATTTCTGCTGGAAAATTCAGATGGCAGGGATTTGCCATACACAGCATGAAAGCATGGCTCATTCCTTCCTCGTTTCAAAGGTTCAGGTGTGGGTGATATCCAATTGGTACAATATGGGCCAAAGAGCACCTCTAGGATGTAGTGGAACAATATATTCACTTCATTGATGGACAGATGACAAATCTGCAGCAACTGTGCGATGCTGTCATGTTAATATGGACCAAGATCTCTGAGGATAATGTTGAATAAAGACATTTCTGAGAGTAAAAGTGGACCCAAGACGTTACTGGAAAGTGTTCCAAATACAACATCAGGTAAATGGATGTCAAAGATAGTCGATTTAATAGACATAGTTTGTGGTGTTCATAATTCTGCAACTTCTCTAGAATAGTTTCAACAAAAACCACCTTTGTAACTTCTATTAAAAGTTTGATTTATTGAAGCAATGTATTGGCGGACATTTGCATAGATTGATGAAAGCTAATGCATTCCAATAAAAGGCAAGCACACAGGATGATAGAGCCGTAACTTTAATTGCAAGTTCACAGACGTCACTGTCAAACCTGGTCTGAAATAAATAAATAATAAAAAGAGTTTGCTGACTTTGCTGCCCCACAAAAAAAGGTTTTAACAACTTTTTATTGCCGCACACAACATAATGCATGCACAGGTTCCCCAGCATTACACCGTCAATAACTGGTCAATCCAGAGTGCAGACATGATCAGCATCTCAGGCTCATCCCACCAGTGGACTCGGACAAGACGTTGCGCTAATTAACATTAACAAGAGCAATAAGCCATCCAAAGGATATGTTTCCTTACCAATAAGCACCCCTACCTGCATCTTTTCAACAACAACAACACCCACTGTTGAAGCTGCTGTGCACCTCTGCTGTTGTTCCATGATTCAGTGGAACAAAACCACTGAGTCATCGATGTTTCCTGCTTCAGCTGCTGATCGGCTCTCTGGTGAAGGAGCCATCATTGTCTTTAAGGAATTTTCTTTTAATTTCCTGTTTAGGATTCTGGCCAAGTGTGCTGTGTGTGCTCTCCCTTGTGATCCAAGTGTAAGGAAAGCGAGAGCCCTAGATTTGATAAATTATGCGCAATAAAGGATGGTGTTCAAAAACACAAATTTGCAAGACTAATCTCAGGAAATGTCACCGTGTGGCTATGCCCAACGTTCTGTTCTGCTCTACTAACCTTTCCCCCATATCTGCAACTAGCACTTAAGTTGGCCACCCTTGAATGGCAGGCTAAAACCAGCCCTGTCACATGCTAGTGTTAATACAGACTCACCTGTAGCGAGCCTTTAAACACAATAGCTGTGTTGATGTAACTCCTGAATGCCATTCATTTTCCTTCATGTCCTGCAGACAGTAATTGTAGCTGTTCTCCTGTCGCTGCTGGGAATCTGCGGGTGGTAGTTTGAAATTGCCTCTAAATGTCTGACATCAGTGGGGATGATGGGAATTGACAATTATATGATAAGCCTTCCAGAGGACTCCTGATTTGTTGTTTTGAAGATTTTGCCCAGCATGGTTCATTCACAAGTCCAGGAACAAGAGAATTGTAGCACCTCAGGATAAATGGGGAAAAAAACATTTGATGTAGAGTTCAGGGAACCTTGTAAAAAAAAAAAAAAGTGTAAACTAACAGGTATGTTTTTTGTGGTGTTTGGAAGGAACATTTTGAAAAAAGTGAAGATGAGACATTTGGGGTCTCTTACAGACTGGGGAGGTCGGAAAGAGTCACAGCTGGTGAATGAGTCTTTGTTTGCCTTTGAATGGACAGATGATGCTTCCCGACCTCCACAGAAGCCAACAGTTGTCCAGAGATATCATAACTGGCACCATTATGTCAAAAAAGATTTGCGCGCGTGTGTTTGTGACTCCATATGTGTGTGTCAGCCAAAGGTCAGGGCGAGGGGGACAGTTTGCTGTGCTACATACATGCTTGACTCGAAGTGGGGCTGGTGGAGGCAGGGACGCCATATGCATCATATGCTTTCGCTGGTGATCAAAGGGAGCTTGTAAATGATACGGCAAGTCGTGCACATACTCTGGTCTCTGAAGTAAATTTCAGATGACTGGTGCAAATTTCAGAGTGTGAAGTGTAGCAGCTGGGTGCTTCCTTTTAGTGGGCGCAGGAAGATTTATGATAGCCAGAGTATTGTAGAAGGATTGTTTGGTTAGCACTTTGAATTGGGAGGAAACAAAAAGGAGAGGATAAAACAGATAGAGGGCTATTTCTGAATTCTGTGCCTTAGGGGTAGTGGCGTTTTTAGAAACTTTATTAGCTACAATATGGGATACGACTGGTTCACAACATACAGATACTGTTTTCTTTTTTGCTCACAAAATAGTGCAGCTGCAGTTGAAGATAAGTGGGGGAAATGGAAAGTGGTTTCACAGCTGAAAGCCTGTTTTCAGCATTTGAGGAGTTTACTGGCCTATAGCATATTTGAAAAAAGTTACATAAAGCCTTTTGCGCCGAGTCTGACAGCTGCCTGGAGTGATGTCACTTGACTGAGCGCTGGATGTGGAGTTAGAAGTGACCCTGAGCTGCTTTCTGAACAAACTTTTGTTATACTGTAGGTGGGCAACACAGGCATCAATCAGGCTTTCACAAAAAACCAATGTGAGGCATAAAAAAACGACCCAGTTCTGCTGCCTTGCTGTGAGCGTGATTATGTCATACAGTTGCATTGCTTAATTTTGCTGTGGAGTGTCCCTTTAACTCAGGTTAATGGTGTGTATCATAAAAACAATGAATTGTAATTACTAATGGAGATATGAGAAAATTCATCACCCAGTGGAAACGACTGAAATCCACAGTTTCTTTGCTACTCTATCGCCATTATGTATAAACATCCACCCACCCACCCACACACACAAGCACACGCACACACACAGATCCATTAGATGATTCATCGGAGCTGCTGTCAATTACTATCTATGCTGTTTGCCTGCTTTCTGATTTGCATTCATGGCCAGTCGGTTTGCCATCTGATATTTGTTCACCTCGTTGACTCCACAGGACAGAAGCTAAATAAAGGAAAGGTTAATGTGCTGTACTCATTTTAAGTATGCATCAGGCTCTCTGTGATACCGTATCTGTTCCCAAAACAGGTACAACCAATAGCTGCTGGGAGTCACACGCTGTTGCCACAGTTGTGTTTCCATGTTACTGTGCTTAGGTGTGACGCATTGATAAGGGGGCAGGAGATCTTAAACCCACACACACACACACACACACACACACACACACACACACACACACACTGCACTGTTCCAAGAGACAAGAGATGTCTGGTAATGCCGAGGAACACCAGCAGAGATTATGTGCAGTAAAATGTGTGTGTCTGCTCCAGCCAGATGTACCCTGGGGCAAAGTATTTGCAAGTCATCAGCTGAAGATAAAGTAAAGAGTTATATACTCAGAGCTGTGCTTATCTGTTACATCTCCTTCAAGTCATAATCCTTCTGGGAAAGAAAAAATATTGTGAATAATTTATGAGTTTTATTCATTATGAGAATTTGATACAACATAATTTTGATATGGTAGCGTTCAAAGGCTTGAGTCAAAGCAAAAAGCTGAAACAGGACCTCAGAGATGCATCTGGGCCTACAGTTGATTCATCGACTTTCCATTGAAGCCTCATTAAAATGCTCTCAGTGGAAGGATCAAGAAGGGGTTCTTAAAGACAGGAAATGGGGAGAAAAGGTGGAGGTATGCCAACCTACACAAGAACTTGAAGTATGGAGTCATAAATCCAACTTTGAAACTTTTGGTTCAAATCATAGTCAGTATGTATGGACGAGGTGTAGGACCAACTGTAAAACACGGTGGAGGCTGTGTCATGGTTTGACGGGATTACACAGTGCCGTCAGATTTTGATCCACCGTAAAATAACGTGAAGAAAGCACCTGCCTTGCAGTGGATTCACAATGATCTAAAACACACATCTAAAGCTACTGTTTCATTTCTGAAGAAGAACAGGGTGAAGGTGATTGAAATGCCAAGTTTGTCTCCTGATCTGAACCCTAATCCAACACCTGTGGGCAATTCTGAAGCGACAAGTTGAGCATCACTCTCCATCCAGCATCCAGGCTCTAAAAGAGGTTATTCTTGAAGAATGGATAAAGATAGATGTTGCAATATGTCGCCAACTTGTTCATTCCATGCCTAAAAGACTTGGTGTTGTCCTTGAAAATCACAGTGTTAATACAAAATACTAGATGTAGTAGTTTTTGTTGCGGGGTGTATTCGTTTTCGCTTCAACCGATTTGAGTAAAACTGAAGACTTTGTGATCTAAGTTATATTATTAACCTTAATTTCATGTTATGGAGTTAAACAAGTGTTCAATAAAACTCAGCCTTGTGAAAATGTTGGAAACTGTTCTTTTGTTCATTGAGCTACTGATTAAATTTCTACTTTTTAAAGGGGTTGTACTCATTTATGCTGAGCACTGTACCTCTATCAGTCATGGATTGGCCTCTGCAGAGCCAAGACCTCCGTATTATTGAAACAGTGTGGGATCATCTTGACAGAAAACTGAACAAAAGGCAGCCGACTTTCAAAGAAGAGTTTTGAATGTCCTTCGAGACCATTCTTGAAGACTACTTAAAGAAATGACAAGAAAAAAACTTGCCTTTATAAAGTTCAGGCTGTGTTTAAGAATAAAGGTTATCATACCAAATATTGACTTCCAAGCTTGTTAGATTTGCTCTGTTTTTGCTTTAAACTGTATTTTGTGTATATATAAACACACACAACTACACACACCTCCCCATATATTGAGGGAGAGTGAAAGAGAAGGCAAAAACTGACTTTGTACAATTCTAACAAGGTAGTATGGTGTTAAAACCTATATGTTACTATATACCAATTATTGTAAATAACAGCGTAACTGTTTTTTATGTACTTTTATACAATTATATTCAAGAGAATAAAATAATCATTACAATAAATTTGGATGTTGTGATTGCCCCGGGACTTACCCTGCAGAATTGCATGTCTGACTCAGGACATTCGCCTGTCTTTAACCTGCCAGCTTCTTAGTACAAAGTCCGTGTGATTACTCCAATTGTGCTGATGTGACATTCACCACTGGTTTGGAATGTAAAGCCAAAACAACATCTCTAATCTTTGTGGATAAAAATTATATCGAATCTAACTTGCGACTTGAATTTATAAATAAATTTTCACCTAATTAAACACACGCCACATCTTCCAAACACCATCCCACCACTAGCAGCACACATGCACGCAAACTCACTTTCTCATTTATATTTTCTTATTTTGAAGTTCACTTGCCCTCGAATGACTGGTTCAGAAAAACACACACGTTTTTCTTAAGCAGATGTTAACATTTCCTCAGCGTTACTGAATAAACAGCCACGCTAAAATGCAGTCTGTAAACGCAAAGGAATGTCCCGTTATTCTCGGATCAGGCTTTGATTAAGCTAAGAAACCATTCAGATCACCAAAGAACTGCTGGAATCGCATGGAAGCAGTGCAAAGTTTAAGCACATTTTACTGTCTTTTGAGTAAGGGGAACACATCGAGGCTGCTCTGGTCTGATGCAACGTCACAGGCTAAACAGCGCAGGGCGTCCTTTTTTTATTGAATGGTTTCGTTTGTATAAGATGAGCTGCAGAATCTAATTTTCCCCCTGTGACAGGCTGGATGATTACATGTTGAATAATTTAATACAATAGCCAGAAAATTTCAAGATAATATGGGTGTTTCTTAAGCTGTCAAACCACAATCTCATTTTAAAAGCAGATGAGATAGCTACCGGTGTGTGGCTTCATCATTAGTTACAACATGCACGCACAGACACACACACATGGCTGGTGTGATGAGAAATGTATTGACGTGTGTGCGTATTTCTGATGGAGACGCAGATTCAATAAAGTATTTTTCCGCAGCCACGAACACAGTGGAGCCTCCCCCCCCCCTTTGTTAAAAACAACAGTGGGATTGTTATTCCCTCTCAGTTTTTCATTCATCCTCATTCCTCTTCCTCTGTTGTCTGCCTCTATCTTTCCTCTCATCTATCAGGCCCACGTCTGCAGAGACAGCTCCTGCTGTTTACTTTTAATTTCTCTCCATGAATCCTAATTGCGCGGCGTGTCACGGAGGGTCAGCTCTAATAGGAATTATGATAAGTGCATCGGAGTCTGCAGCCGCTGAATCTACCTTGAATAGGCTTACAGGATTGTCTGCGGAGGCCTCAATGCTGATGACTTGAGTTTTTGAAAATAAAATTGAGCTGAAGCTTTTAAATGGCTTTCATCCATTCATTCTTGTTCTCTTATTCACGTATCCGCTTTCTGAACTTATCTGTCCTCTCATCTTTCTTGCTCACTTTCTGTGACACTCATGCTTCCTCCACACGGTCATAACCGTCTCCTCTTTTATGCATCTTTCTTCATATCCTCCCAGCTGTCCTTTATACCTCCCTATTTCCCCTTTTCTTTCCTCTCTCACACCTCCACACTCCTTTAACCCTAGACGCTATTTATTCCCCAACACCCCAAGAGTCACGCTGAGCACTAAAATGCGTCTTGAGTAACCCAATCGGAAATAACAGCTCTATATACAGGTGCGAACGTACTCAGAGAGGCTTTGCCACCGCATTCCTGAAGGGACATTTGGAGGTGGTCAGTGACACATGGGGCCACAAATATAATAATAATGTCAATGCAAATGAGCCCCTGTCCGAACTGAAGGACTGAAAAGTCCAAACATGCCAGACAGTTTTTAGACCAAAAGGCAGATAGGGGGTAGATGTTAGTCTGGTTTGTGAGTTTTCATGCATTGTTTTTACAGTCTGCTTACTGTGCAAGCACATTAACTCCATTCAGGGGTACACTAAAGAGTGCTCTGACACACTGCAGTATCTCCCAAAATGAATCCCAAACTAGATCTATTAAAATGTAATAAAAATATTACAGGCAGAATGATGGGAGGCGAGGAAAAGATTTTCCCATTATCACTTTTAGAACCGTGAATGCAGGAAGGTCCCTGGTGTTAACATAAAAAAGATGTGACAACATTAACAGAATAACAGTCACAAGATGAACGTTTAGAATAACTTATGATTGTTATGAAAAGCAAACAGAATCATTAAAAATATATGGTGGGCTGAAGATAGTGTCTATATCTAATCCAGGCTTGTCGTTGAAGAAGAACATGTGCAGAGAATTTAACAACTCAGTAAAATCATTCGTTGATTTTAGAAATATTACAAATTTAGGATCTACAGGCTATGTCTGTCATCCTGTCAGCTACACATTTGCACTTTTTGCCAAGCTGTGGCATTGAGCCACTGTAAATTATTGATAACGCATTGTTCTCTTTTTAAACTAACAAGCTGCAGAGCGTCTACCCAGCTCTATTTGTTTACTATTTAGATTGCCAACTTGGAGCACATCCACTTCCTGCTGTTTGACTCATGTGGAGTATGTACAAGACCACACAGGGGACCTTCCACCCCTCCTTTCAGATCCTGTGCACACTGTGAGCAACTGTGTTGCCATCCAAATGGATGATTAGTGAGAGAGAAGAGTGCAGAAAAGTAATAATATATATTAACTAGCAACATAATCTACCACAAAAAGTGATGAACCTTGTCACTGTATAAATGAATCAGAATTTCCTCTGCACTTTTTTTTCATATCTTCCATTAGCCATCCATGTCTCATTACTAAATTGATTCTCCACGAGGCAAACGGGGTGTCACTTGATCATATGAGGGAATTTATGTGCAAAGAGACCCAGCATGCATGTTCTGTTGAGTTGACACAGAGCTATCGCATTGATTGATTATCTTCCTCCTTCTCTTTTCCCCCTTGTAAATCAGCCAAAATCAATAGAAATACAGGGTGAAGATAGTTAGCTTTAAAAAGCCGTCACACGAGGAACCATTCCTAGGAAATATCAGTCTGGGGCGGTTCAGCTGAAGGTACTGACCTGCTCATTTGTGTGTGTGTGTGTGTGTGTGTGTGTGTGTGTGTGTGTGTGTGTGTGTGTGTGTGTGTGTGTGTGTGTGTGTGTGTGTGTGTGTGTGTGTGTGTGTGTGTTTGTTTTCTATTTAGTCCAAGTTAAAGCTGAAGCACGTTCTTTTTTCTGAGCAGCGCTACAAGGTCAAAGTAAAATAAATGAATGTAAAGCAGCAGCTCGGCACGAAAACAGAGAAACAGAGAAGCAACAGCAAACTTCAACTATAAAAACATAAAATATATACATAACAGTCCAGACAAATATGTATCTTTTATTTCCTTTTTTCTGCCGTTTTACAGAGCTTACAGTTGGCTGTATTAAGATGCTTTTTTTAACCCCCCCACTCTATGCAGATGTCACATAGATCTATTGATGTTGTCCCAGTGGTCCGCTCCTGGATGAATTATGTAACAGCCTCTGTGGATTTTAAAGGTGGCTGTGCGGGAGAGAAAAGCGTTTACGTCGATGTCGTGACAACTCATAACACAACCCCTGTATTTACACATACCGTGCCGTGTAAATCCTCAGTGCGTATGCACACAGCATGACTCATAGTCGAGCCACTGATGCATGATGTTTAATGGACAGCCACAGCTGAAAGGCTGCTACAGAGACTGGCTGATACTGCCATGAAACACTGATGTAAACACTCAGAAACAGATCTCAGTGAGATTTATATTTATGTGAATTAAATATGTCGAATGAATGAAAAGTGTAGCTTTAGCTTGTCCTGTTTAATGTGGATGTACTTATTGTGTTCTATCATCTTACCAGACATATAAGAGACATAACTGCCCCTCGCTGAGCCTGGCTCTACCAACAGTTTCTTCCTGTTAAAAGGGAGTTTTTCCTTCACGTTGTTGCCAAGTGTTTGCTCATAGGCAGTTGTTTGACTGTTGTTGTTTTCTCTGTATTATTATATTGTATCTACCTTAAAAAGATAGAAAGAGGGATAAAAGGAAAGGAAGGCGGGGAGGCAGACAGGGAAGCAGCAGTGTGTGAGAAATCCTCCTCCACTTGTGTGTCTGTTTGTTTGTGTCACTGCACTATAAAAGTAGACCTTAAATAAACACAAAGCAAATGGTTATTTAATCACAGCCCTTAAGTTCCTCGTTGCTAAGAGGATAATGCCTTTTACATTATTGCACATTATTGGGCTGTCTTTTTTCCCATTTCTTATCGCTTTCCAGTTTTTATCTGTTGTACAGTGTCCTTGGGTGCTTTGAAAGGCGCTATTTAAATAAAATGTATTATTATTATTATTATTATTACTTTGAACAAACCATTCAGAGGAAAGCAGAAGTGGATTATTATGGTCTGTAGTCACTTCACACCAGGGGCTTGTGTTTTTCTGTTAAAGGACAGCAGTGAAGGATGGGCAACACCGTGTTGTCTTCTGGTGCTAGAGGAATGTTAGGTTAAGGCCTGGTTGTAAATACTTAAAAGATGCCCTTCAGTTTGCTGAGAAATGGCTTAGTAAACTTTAAAATACCCTTTTCTCCTTTCTTGTTGCAAAGTTCCACAGGAAGGTCAGCTTAAGCCCTGATGAGCTGGATTTCCATACAACAAGGCAACTGAGCTGCAGCGTTTGCTAAATTACTCACGTAACTGCCTATATTCTCATTTCTGTGGCACAAAGTTAGACTGGACACTGTTTTCAGGGGAGAATTAGAAATCTTCATGTGACAGAAGCAGCAGTGAGTGGCAGATACACTGGACTCCAATGATTAGAGGATTACGCTCTAAGACAATATAGCAGTCTTAACGTGCCTGATTATAGCTGCTGACCTTGCTCTGTCAGCTGATGCCTTTTATTGCCACTCCAAACATCACAAGGGCACAAATTGTGTACACATTAGTGGGGGAAAAATACAGGAGCCATACACAATATAAACACCATACCATAAAAAGGAGCCCCAGCAGAATGGCTATATGGAAGTGATTCTGGAGGACATGTGACACCGAGATCTTTACAGTGAAAACAGCCCACAAGGCATGCTGCAAAACACAGTGCTGCTGGCTGGCAGTCCACTCACTCACCCGCCCACTTCCACTTTAAGATAGATGGTGAATCTGAATCTGCTGGGCAATGTCAAATCGTATAATCCCCCTCTATTTCAGCCACCCCTGCCTCATCTGTCATGTCTTGTTCCCTAAAGCACTTTCCACAGGAGCCCTGTTTGCTCGCATTTACAGCTCACATCAAGCACATGACTCTGCTTGGGAAACATAAGAATGTCCACTCTGTCAGACTTTTTTTTTTTTTAATAAAAAGCACTGCTGCCATGGTAAATAAGGCGATCTATCTATCTATCTATCTATCTATCTATCTATCTATCTATCTATCTATACGACCTCAAAGTTGTCAGCAAAGTAAATTAATCAGGATAACGACTTTATTTCCGTTTCACATAACACCATTAATCATGAGGAGAAAGCACGTTTTCCTTATTGTGGTTTTAAAGGCTTTTAAAGCCCCAGCGACTCTTCCTTTCTTGAGCAGATACCTGTGTGTGTGCCGGTTCACTTTAAATTGGGCAACAGCGTGCGTTCAGCCGAGCGATGACGTGCGCAGCCTACATCAGCACCTTGGATACGGGTACACCATTCACAGTATGGTTCCTGCCCCATTTTAGGCCAATCAGCGCTTGTGTTTTCTAGATAGCATGCAGCACAACCCACACTGCTTGCCAGCTGTATCGTTCCGCTGTGGGGAATCTCCTCTCAGGCGTTATACATTTATCACAGATCCTGCAGCTTTTCGTGGCAGGTAAAAAAAAAAAAAAAAAAAAAGGGGGGGGGGGGTCTTTGTGACTATTCTGTGACGAAATGTAGGCGCAAATTATTTTAAGGCCCCTTTTTCTGGTATCAACATGGCACAGAGCTGTTAGTCTTAAATATTATCTGATTGCGACGACTAAAACCTGCTGGGTGGGTTATTATAACATATTTACTTCCCGGAAGTGCCACAGTTTCACCTTTATGTTTGTTTCAAGTCAGCTCGATCTCTTTACATAATACTGCTAGTGAATAACATTAATTAGGACTTTTGCCTTTTGCTGTCAGCACAGACCTAGGTTATCTCTGACGCAAACTCCTCATCACAGGCGTCTCTCGTCTCACAGGACCGTTTGTCCGAGTTTGACAGCGCCGATCAGCCAATCAGTGCTCGCCTCGGGCGTCACGAAGAGGGCGGGACTCCCGCCGCGGACCAATCGCAGGCGCTTGCATTGTTTTGACCTCTGGAACCGCATCACCGCCTACCTCGTGCCCATGGCGGAGGAAAGCTATAAATACGAGCAACGCCGTATCAGAAGAGGACGAAGTTGCGAAACTCCCGAGAAAGGAGGGAGCTACTCTGCAAGCCTGCTGAAAGAGGAGAGCTAAAAGACAAAAAACCGAAAAATAACCTTAAAAAAACCGTAAACGCCAATCCTCCAAAAATCTACGTGTACTGGAAGACTTTTTTGTAACGCTGATAATTTATTATATGTGAAGAAAGTATTTATACTTTTTTTTTTCCTATTTGCACTAACTAACGGTACTTCAGAACTACTGAGAATCTTTATTTTTTACAAAAAAGTAAGTACTCCAGCTCTCTTGTTTCTGCTAATGTGTGTGTGTCGCTGTCTTTATTATTGCTCTTAGTTGTACTGTAGCTCTATTCGTACTTAACTATAAGCTGATCTGCTGCGTCAGTTCACGAAGTTAGGGAGGGGTGTGTATAGGCTGTGTGTGCTCTTTTTTTCTCTATTCTTATGTAAGCACATAGCGATACCTCCACAGACTCGAAATGAGTCCGATGTGGTGTTGAATTTTCACTGCAGCCCGTTATTATTTTTTTTATTGTATCGCCTTTTTCTAGTGTCAGTACAGTCTGTTCCTGTGCGCTGCAGTTTCTGCAATATTATGCCTTTCTTACTGTAACACCAGCCAAGACCTGTAGCTACAACTGCGACCAATCTTTATTAGTGAGGTGTAGACACTGCAGATTTTTGGGGTTTTATTTTCCAGTGTGGGCTAGCTTCCCCCTCTGAGAAATAAAATAATCCACTCTGGGGCATTTCAGCAGCCTCTACAGGCTGACTCCCTATAGACCCTCTCTGTCTAGCTCTTCTCGGTAGAAGAGGGCTATTTCTGTGCTGCCTGCATCCAGCCTTCGTTTCAGTAAATGTTTAATGGCTAAATCCTTTCGCAAAAATCGCAAAACATGGGCGCAGACAGGTTGTTCGGCGACACTGCTTCGACTAATCTGTGCCGTATGCATACCATACCAACCCAGTAGCACGGTTATAAGCCTGAAATCCAACCGGATCGTTTCTTTGCCAACTTATCCACCATTAGGTATTATCTACAAAGCAGTCACTAAGTCAAGCTTACCCTTTTTAGATAATGAAATGCGGTAACCCCGCAGTAGTTTTCCTGTCTCCTGCTGTAAGGAGGATATCTAGAAGCCTATTATGTAATAGGATTCTCAGTCCTAGTGTGAGGTTAATGTGCACGATGCCTACTTCTTGACATTTAGATGCAGGGTTGACAACAGTATAGCCCAGCTGTAGTGCCTCTTCTGTTTATTTATATCAATATATTCATATTATTAGAATATATTCTGTATATTCCTCTTTTCTAGTTTATTTTACCTTTAAGATCCTGCTTTGGTTGGCCATTTTATGGCTTACAGCCTACATATTTATGAGCTCAAATGGTCACAGTACAACATACCTGCTTTAAAAACAAATGCTTAATAATTAAAGCACCCTCCTCCCTTCGTTTTAGCTGTGTAGCCATACTGCATGATCATTCCAAATATATTTTCATGTACTTATACATGTGTTTTGTCCCTCCCCCACTTTTAATTCTTGCAGGAAAAAATATCACACCCTGTGGAAGGACACCACTTACACAAAACCAGCACTTCTGATTTTGATTTTTTTTTCCCCAACCTGTTTCATCCAAGTTCTGGTTACTTTTGCCATCCCGACTGGAGAGAGCAGCTGTGCTGCCAAACACGGATAAACAAAGCAGACCCAGTGGATACGTTCAAGGTCAGACACAAATAATCTTGTTGCATCGGGTAAACTTCAGCAGTTAGCTATGCAGCTTGAAATCCAAGTAGCCCTCAACTTCATCATCTCATACCTGTATAACAAGCTGCCCAGGCGGCGAGTCAACATTTTTGGCGAGGAGCTGGAGCGGCAGCTGAAGCAGAAATATGAAGGACACTGGTACCCGGACAAGCCATACAAAGGTTCAGGATTCAGATGCATCCACGTTGGGGAGAAGGTTGACCCCGTGGTGGAGAAGGCAGCCAAAGAGAGTGGGCTGGACATTGAAGATGTCCGCAACAACCTTCCCCAGGACCTCAGTGTGTGGATTGACCCCTATGAGGTGTCCTACCAGATTGGGGAGAAGGGGCCCGTCAAAGTGTTGTACGTCGACGACAGCAACGAAAGTGGAAGTAGCAATGTGGGACTTGATTTGGACAAAGAGATCAAGAACAGTTTCAATCCAGACGCGCAGGTCTTCATGCCCATCAATGAGCCTGTGAATGGTGCCTCCCCGGGTTCCAGCTCGCCCTCCCCACCCTTTGGCCACTCGGCAGCAGTAAGCCCCACCTTTATGCCCCGCTCCACGCAGCCTTTAACCTTCACAACAGCCACCTTTGCTGCCACCAAGTTTGGCTCCACTAAGATGAAGAGCAGTGGACGCAACAATGGCGGCAGTGGTGCTGGGAACAAGGTGGCACGTACCTCTCCCACCAACCTGGGCCTGAATGTGAACAGTCTCCTGAAACAGAAAGCCATCTCCACCTCCATGCACTCTCTGTACGGGTTAGGCCTCGGCGCGCCGCAGCAGCAGCACCAGAAGCCCTCGGCACTCTCCCCCAATGCCAAGGAATTTGTGTTCCCCAGCCTGCAGGGCCAGGGCAGCCAGAGTGCTCTTTTCCCCAGCGACAGCTCGCTCAGCCTCAGCCCGCTGCAGTACAGCAATGCCTTTGATATGTTTGCGGCCTACGGTGGCCTTAATGACAAGTCGCTTATGGATGGCTTGAATTTCAGCTTGAGCAACATGCAGTATTCTAACCAGCAATTCCAGCCAGTTATGGCCAACTAGTACACGTGAAGGTACTACTTAAGCTACTACTTCATACAGAAACGACCAGAGATAATGTGATGGGGGGAAACAAACACAAATGCACATTTCAAAACAGAAATAAAAAAAAAAAATTAAAAAAAAGTAAACAAGAACAGAATGTCAAGTATAAAAGGAAAAAGTGACTTGTCACCTGTAAGATCTTTGTTACGAGTCTAAGAGCATGAGCCCGAGGGTGAATTATTTTGCCCCCTTGAGTTATACCTTTTTCTTTTCCTTAATGAAGCTTGTAGTACAAAATGTCCAAGCTTGGTTACCTAAACTTCAACATGCATCATTGTTATTTCTTTTGCCAACCAAGCACAAAATATTTTTTTTATGTGACTGTTTAAAAAAAAAAAATAAATAAAATAAATAAATAAATAAATAAATAAATAAATAAATATATATGAAAAGACAAAAAAGAGAAAAAAACAACACAAGTCATGGCCTCTTTTCAGTATTTAAACATAACTGGACATCGCCAATTATTTTTTGTTTTGTTTTTTTCAAGAGATTGGCATAAATAAGTGGGATTTCCTGGTCTTTTTCTAATTGTATAATTTAATTTAGTACAGAGTTTGTAAAATATCAGAGTATCTATTGTTTCTACGACATGGTATTGCATTTATATCTTTTTACTACTCCAGTGATCTGTGATGGCTGCAGCAACTTTATGTTTTCTTTTTTATTGAAATAAAAAATGAATTTATCATTTAAAAAAAAAAAAAGTAAAAAAATTGACTATCCTAAAGATTGTGTACAGAATATTCCGTAGTGGTGGGATATAAGAATATTTGCTTTCTTTCTTTCTTTCTTTCTTTTTTTCAAAAAAAATACATGAGAGTTGTATTTTCTGTTAAGAGTTTAAAAGATTTTTGCTATATCATGGACAAAATGTAATCGTATATTAATTTTGTACCTACATTGTGCAATACTTGATAAAAACAAACGGTATAACAAAGTATTCAGAGTCAGTGTCTTACATGTTAAGAGAGACTGATGGTTTATTAAGTTTGTATTAAAAAGCTTGAAAATAATTGCCCTGGTTCACTTTGTCGTTGGTCTTTGTGGTTCAGTTGGTGAAGGCGAGTGCACTGAAGTCACTGGTGCGTAGCCATGTCATTAGCGAGCATGAATAGTGCTTTTAAGTTAGAGATTGCAGGTTTCGTGTCTACAACATAGTTTCAGGAACAAAGTTGCTCTTACACATGACATTTCATAACACATTGTTTTATTTCCTCTGCCTGTAACGCAGATATGCCAGTACACAAGCAACACTGCTAGCTCTTGGCACTTTTTTCTTTTTTCACGCCCTGCAGACTTGGGCCAAGTGCCATTGCACACACGTTTAATGCGAGTGTGACTCTGTCTACCCTGATAACCTCTTAGCTTAGGCTCACATTTAAGTCGAGGCAGGATAAACCAGTCAACTGGATTCTGAGGTGTACTCTGCACAGCGTGTATAGAAGGCAGAAGAACCTTGGATACGATGAAAATGCCCACTTGTAGATTAGAGAAATGATGTGGCATATTTTGTGGTTCAAGTGAAAAAGCAGAACTGCATAATCAGTGTGATGAGGCGGACATCAGTCATCACTTTAACTGTGTAAACTGAAAAACCGAGTGAAAGATATGTTCATTATTTACGTTTTACTCAGTGTCTTCAAGGATGTGGGCTGGTAATGGGTGCTTTTGGTGCAGGGAAAAAACATTTTATGTAAATAGACATATTAAGACAGAACAAGTGGACTGAAGCCCAGAAACCACTAAAAAATATAAGGTAACTCAAGTCTTTGGATGCTCAGCTCATTTTGCAGTTTTGAATTTGAATTTAGTTTGGTAATGTCAAACTAGGGAAGGCAATCGGATGATACCCCCACATAAATTAGAATATTTACAACGATGGACGTGTAATTATAGAAAAAACCCCTGATGTCTAGGACTAAAAAATGCATCAGATTTAAGGATCAGTGCCTGGGTTGCCATTACTGAGAGCTGCGTCACTGCTGTTTGTTCTGATGAGAGGTTGCTGAACTGTATCATGCCAGCACCGACCCTGCTGACATATCTTTGTCCCTTTGGGGCTGCCTCATCATTGCTTGTCTGTCTGCATGTCCCCTGATACACTCGGGGCTTGATAGGCAGTGCAAAGTTCAGCGTGTGTGTTGGTTTATCTCGGCCGCTGATACAGGCTCTGGTGTGTTTATCTTGGTACGTGACACGGTGTTTGTGCACAAGTGTTGGGTCATTCTCAAAAATACTGGGGTGGGGGCTGGGAGTCGGAGCTCCTGCAACAGAGGCAGAAAGGAGGCGTTAGTGATATCAGCTCCCTCTTTATCCAGGATTTGTCATGGTATACAAAGCATGAGTCACTGTAATGTGTGTGGTTGAGATCAGAGATGTCCAGTAGCTGGAATGAAAGGGAAAGGTGCGCTAATGCCAGTCAGTTATTTTCTGCTACTTGTTTAAATTAGGTTTGCTATTTCTGCAAATACATGCAATCATAAATGCAATCTCACAAGTGATGTTTAGTTTGTTAATGATTACTAATAATCATATCATGAATGCTGACATGCACAAAGGCAGTCAGTTTATCATTTTAAAGCACAGTTATATCTCTTATACAATATGCACACGATTGGCCGTTGTCAGTAAATAGATGGACCACTGAACTGACTGATGTTACAGCTCTAGATTAAATTATTTCTCACATTTGATTCTAAAAATCAATGTCGAAGTCATTCCTTCTAAGACAAACATACTTCCTAGACTTTCATGATGCACTTTTGTTGCTTCTTACTTATCATTTGATTACAAGTTGTAAATGGATTAATTTGATTGAAGAGCTCAGACAGAAAAGTCTAAGTCCATCTGACGTGTTTTGTTTTTAATAAGCGTTGTTTTTCTTTTAATCAGGCTCCTATGTTATGTTAACTGTAAATGTAACTTAAATTAATTTATTGGCTTTTAACAAATTGGATATTCTTTTGCAGTCCATGCCTCTACCGCAAAAGATGCAACTGTTAACACTGGAAATCATTAGAGCAGAAATTAAAGCGAAACATTGAAAAAGCTGTTGAGCAAAATCCACAAGATGACATCATAGTTCATTGCTAAGTGACAGCACAAAAAATAAATGATAAACTGACAAAAATAATAATAAGTACACTATGATCAATGTACTTCAGTGTATCAGTAACTATAAAACCTGTTGTCACGTCAAGTAAGTTAAGATACGAAGTCGGGCATGAAGCTGGCAAACAGCATTACAATAGCAGTCTGAGCAAACTGATAAATCCAAGCTGACCTGGTTGAACGTCACATGATGTGAGTTGTGTCTTCTGATTAGTGGTGCTTTGGCTTTTGCCGACAAAAGGTAGTGCCATTTCGAGTTTTATTTGCCAAAAACTCTTGTTTTGGAAGAGGTTCACTGTGGGATTTAGGGATATTTGAAGCTCGTATGAGATTTTTGACGACGGCTTTTACATCCGAACTCTTCAGTTTGCTTACTTAAATTTATGTTTTGTAAAGCAACATCAGATATTTAGTTGTTCTTAACCTGATCTACAAGCTAAACTCAAGGATGGTGGAAAACAGAAGGGAGGACCGACCAAAGACAGCATGAGGGAGTGTAATATATTTTACCAACCAAGGGAAAATCCAAATGAGAGTGAGACTGGGATCAGAATATAACAGAGACACAAAGAGAGAGACGAGCTATGTGCTGGAAGCAGTGCGACAGTGAAATGTTGCCAGCACCGCTATTGATTCAAACCCAGTGCCAAGCTCACCTCTCAGAACCCCCCCACCTGCTTGTCATAAAAACAGGTGGAGTTCAGCCCAGCTTGTGGTCCCCTCCACGAGACGGTGATGTGGGGGAGCAGTTAATGGCTTTTCAGTCCAACTCCTCTCCCCGTCTATTTCTGGAAGCATGCTAGAGCTGATTGAGCAATGATAAGCTGGAAGGAATTGCGCTTTCCCCCCTGAACATCTCTTCACTACGCCTTATCTGTATCTCAGGAAAACAAAGCATATCAGCCCGACATAGAAGAATGTAACCAGAAGAATGCACGATGTTGTTTTTGTCTTCACCAAGCAGTTGCTAAGTTTAAAATGAAATAAAATGTTTTAGAGGTGAGAAAAAAGTATGAAATGTTATTCTTCTTTTATATCTTCACGTTCAAATCTAGAATGAAATTTAAAATCCTTCCCCTTGAGTAATCAGGGCTCATCTTATCTGAAAGACCTCATTTTACCCCAGTGGAGCACTTATCTCTCCAACTGCTGGCTTTCTTGTGGTTCCCTGGATATTTAAACTTACAAAGGGAGGCACAACCAGCTCCCAGTTTAGATTCTGGAGACAGATGCCACCTCTAACTCTCTGATCTCTACCGACCCTGAAGAACGGCAATCACTTTGTGTTTTTACACCACTCTGCATCTAATTCATTAGTCATTATTAATCTCTGGCTCTAGTTTGTTTTTGGCCTGGTTTCCCCACCTCACTCCAAACCGGTCTTGGCTGGTGGCCACTTCTCAAAACGTGATTCTGCGAGAGGTTTCTTCCTGTTAAAAGAGAGTTTTTCCTTCCCACTGTCACCAAGTGCTTGCTCAGAGGGGGTTGTTTGATTGTGAGGGTTTTCTTTGTATTACTATAGGTGCGGGTCTTTACATTTCATTAAAAAGCACCTTGAGGCAACTACTGTGTTGTGATATGAATAAAACTGAAATCAAATTCATTTTAGTACAGAGAAAGGGACATTTGTTGAGTCATTTAGCAGGTGACATCTAAGTATTGGAAGCACAATTGCCTTCAAAGACATTTGGGCTGTTTTTAGTGGGCAGACAAAAGCAGTTTACATTTTTTTTCTAATGTATTCTTGTGCTACACTAACACACTGCACTGACGCCCTTTAGCTATTTCAAACAGCCACAGTTTTAGCGTGGTTAATGTACTGTATATAGTATACATGCCTTTTTAGGAATTGCATGAGCTGTTTCCATTGCATCTGGCATCATGAGTGACAGATACATTGTGCACACGCTGCCACATACACACACTGTGAGCTATATTTAGACTTTCTGATGCATAGTGGGCTGTCCGGTTTGTGTTGTACGCTGCAGATCTCCTCAGCACACACTCACACACCCAGCCGTTTAAACTGCAACTGCTCTTATCTGCAAAAGGAGAGCATAAACAAACCACAGTCCTCTGCCTCAGCCTCTCCTCCCTCTCCACACCTCTCCGGGTGACATACTTCAGTTTCCCTGGTAGTTTATCACGACACTCCCGTACCTGCCAATGGGTCACACCGATATTTTGGAAGTAAAATTTGGAACAGAACTCTGATTTGCAAAGTTACTAAGTTACCC
Source organism: Rhamphochromis longiceps (assembly GCF_057381845.1). Classification (NCBI taxonomy): domain Eukaryota; kingdom Metazoa; phylum Chordata; class Actinopteri; order Cichliformes; family Cichlidae; genus Rhamphochromis; species Rhamphochromis longiceps. The sequence continues at coordinate 20,168,851 of NC_140560.1, read as the reverse complement.
GCATACTAATCTCTGGCAAATATGTAAACAACTTGTAAGGTCAACAGGTCGTCGCCTGCCCCAGACAAACTTCTGCTATTGGGTTAAACTCTCCAAAAGATGATTTTAGAAATTTGGCAGCTTTGCAGTGTCGAAGCAACACGACTCAACATCGACCTGATTAATCGCCGTGGTGCAATTTGTGGTGCTGGTGAGGAAAAGGTAGTATGGGGGGCTGGTGGACACCAGCTATCCGTCACTTCCTGGTGTGTGTGTCTGTGTGCTGGAGTGAAAGACGCAGAGAGGGAGGAGCAAAGGAATCTTCTGCTGTCTCTACAAGGCCCGAGGCTCAGAAGAGGATGATTTGTAGCCAGGAGAGATGCCAAGGCATGCGGGGAAGGAAGGGAGATGGAGAGGAAAATCACACTCGTAGCAACAAAGCATGACAACAACCCAGAGAAATACAAAAGAAACACACACCTTCTTTATGAAATGTGAAGAATAGAGAGCTACCAAAAAGGTCAGCTATAGAAATGAAAGTCTTTTCCACAATATTCCTGTGATGTTTTTCCTCATGCCACCAGCATTTTTGATCTTTATAAATACACTGCATGTCTGGTGATGTCTCACATTCATTTCTGCATTCATACAAAGTGTGTTTAATCCACTCTACCTATAGTGTCTTTCCCACTGCTGAGAAAATATAGCGCTCTAAACAGCTCTCCTGTCTGCTTAAAGTCAGGCTGGATTTATCTGGCTCGTGCTTTGAAGACTTTCATGAATAATATTTGCACATATTAATGAAAGAAACAGCTGGCCAGCTTTTGACTTCAAGTCATGAGATGCACACTTTGTTCCCTTACCTTCGTATGTTTGTGCAGCAGTAGAGTGTTTTTGTCAACAGCTTTAATGTAGGCTCAAGTTCTCAAAGGAAACCTTTTTCCCCTCTCCTGCCTGTCCTCATGTGTGAGTCTGGGATTACACCCATGTGGATCAGTGGGACAGAAAGTCAAAACACGCAGAGGAAAAAGACATCTCTGTAGCATTTGCTGGCAGTGGCAGAGAGCAGTAATTGTGAATGGACCCTTCTATGTCAGTTTTATGCCTTCGAGAAGGGCTTCCACTAAAACCAAAATCGTGTTTAGGGCTGCGAGGGTTGCACTGCTTTCCTCTAAAACGTATTTCAAGACCATTAAACCAGCAATCAGTCCGTGTGTCTGCCATTTGTAAACGGGCAGTTTCTAAGGGGAAGGTTTTGTCAGTTGTTTACAAAGAGATGGCGGGAGCTGAGATCACCATTACTATGGGAACCTGTTTGGGCATCACCAAGAAATGCCTCCACAGCTGGATCAACGCTTACTGACTCACGGCTAAGGAATTTCAACCATCCTTCTAATACGGCTGCCAGGGACACTCACGTGCAGGCCCGGACACAAACTTTCCTGCGTCACTTTCTACGCCAAACGTCTGCAGTCCAGTAAATTTAAAAAATGCAAAAAGAGAATAGCAAGAAAAGATGGTGGATTAAATGAGTCAAACTGAGTCTCATTTTAGCCATTTATAACAGGAATATTTACATTTTTGTCAGGAGTGGACACTGTAGCCACAAGTGGGAACTGTGAGACAATAGTAAATAAAATGTGGTGTACATGTAGTACAGGTCGAGAGTATTTCTAAATCAGTGACCTCATTCAGTTACACATATACAATCGTTGGCCATTTTATTAGGAACACCTTGCTACTACTGGGTTGAACCATGTTTTTCCTTCCAAACTTCGTGGCACAGATTCAACAAGGAGCTGGAAACATTCCTCAGATATTACTGCACTTGTGATTTTCCCGAGGGTGTGCTTTCCCATGCTTTCTGTGCTTTCTGAGTTGCAGAAGGTTTGTTACTGGACCAGCTCTCCATCATAGTGCTATTGACTCACATATGTCCAAACTGTATACTGGCTTTTCACGGCAGCTAGTTTCAAAGTTCACCACCATTGAAAAGACATTGTTATCCCTTTTATTATTATCATTATTTTAATTATTATTAGCATTTTAGATGTGGTATCACCTCCCCCAGTGGTGTCTGCGGTACTGCTCAGATTGGGCAATGGTCTGAGGAATGTACCACACACCTGTTAACCAACAGCCCAGTATCGCTGAAATGAAGGCAGACTTGAGTTTCCTGCACTAAACCTACTTCCTTTTGCACTGTTGATGGTCACAAGATGTTGAAATAATCCAAAAAAAGTGTACACGTCAGAAAACAGGTGTGAACACCTGCTTAAGTCCAAATATGCTTGTTATACTTTATACCAGTCTGAGAAAACTTTGCTACTTTGTAATTTGCATTTACTTTATAATATGGGATCCGGTCGTTAAGTGATGACGTGATGAATCCTACTTCCGGGCTTTGTGTTGTGTTTAATGTTTTCTATTTTCTTCTATTTAATCCCAAAAAGCTCCTAAAACAGTCAGTGATCACTGTTGACCACTGTTTATTACCACTAATCATTTATTTAAGCTCAGTTTTTAAAACCTTAGGATGTAACTACAGCCCAGCCCATGCAGCAGTATATGAATGACTAACCTCGTATTGTGGATGGATTATCTCAGTTGTTCTCCTGGCTGAAGTTTGGTCCTTTTACAGCATTCATGCGATTACATTTGTTTCTGACCACCATGAACACTTACATTAACTTTTATCCAGTGGGAAAAAAGTTAGCTTGTTTATATTGTGCTAACATAGCTGTGTCGCTAGCGGTCACATAGCACATCTTTATATACCAGCTAGCCAAACTTCAGTAACCCTACAAACGTCACTGCTGTTTAGTTTTCTGTCTTCATTTATGTTGGAAGTGATAACAGAGCTGTACGTTTGAATTTGTTTCCAAAACCCCGCAGTCAGGACATGCTATATTGTATTTAGATAGAAGCTAGCGAGCTAACTTCCTGCTAACTTCTAACTCTGTTAAATGTCATAAATTCCGTTTTCATGGATGCCTCGATGTTAAACTCAATTGTTACACCTGGTAGAGCAGAACGCTGATCATTTTATTACAGATGAAAGACTTTAGACAGTTTTTCAACTCTCAGTAATGCCATAGTGATCGTTTGATATATGGACCTGCAGCGGAGTTTAGGCCCAGACACGGCTAGTGACGTCAGACTTAACGACCGGATTAGATCCTACCTATTATTTAAACGACTTAAATTGAGAAGTTAGTTTATAAGTAGATAAAATTAATGCTTCATCTATTTTATTTATCATTCTCAGTTAAAAGTTCATCAAGACAAAGTCACATTACAGACTTTGTAACATGTAAAACTGGACCATATGAAGAGCCTGTGAATGTAGGATTATTAGTGCTATGTGATATTGCAAACCCAATACCAAGTTAATGCAGGGCCAGTATTTCCAATATAGATACCAATAGTTTTAATCTATAAAGTTTATTTGGGGTATAACAGTGTGTCATGGTTTAGGAGATGAATCATCATCAGTTTGCATATTCTATACATATTTTAATGATCACTAAATCACTGTGATTTCCCCTTTCTTTCCTTTTTTTTATACCTGGAATTTACATGTTTCTGTCTCTAAAGCAGTTTGGTCACATTGATCCAATACCAGCATCAGCATTGGAATCAAAGGATTATGTCGATCCTCGGAAATCAGAGTTAGAAATTGTTGTCATGTTGTTTCAATGTTTAACTGGTGGCTAAAAGATGAAAAGTTAAAGTTGTGATATTAAATTAAAAAAGAAAACAGAGATCAGTTTCTTTAATTTAAATTTTGTTGTTTACTTTTAAAATTACCAATAACACTGCACCAAGCTATCTTAAGGAACTTTTAAACCCATATGCTCCTGCTAGGGCTTTAAGGTCATCCTCACAGTTACTGTTGGTTCAGCCCAGATCTCGACTGAAATCTAGAGGTGATCGATCGTTTGCTCTAGTTGCACCGGAGCTGTGGAACAATCTCCCGATTGGCATCCGGGCGTCTGATTCTATTCATTCTTTTAAATCACAGCTAAAAACATATCTTTTTAAACTTGCCTTTTCTACCAGTTAAATGCTGGCTTGCTTGCAGTGACCTATTGACCTATTGTATTGTATTGTATTAAATTCTCTGCTATCTTTCCATTATTGGTGTCTTTTATCATGGTGGTACAGTCTTACCTTGCTATAACCTATGTGCTGCAGTTTACTCTTATTGGTGGCTTTTATCTGTGAACATAATCCGTTACTCTTATGTATTTGATGTTAATGTGTGAACTGTTTTATTTTTTATTGTTTTATGTAAAGCACTTTGGTATGCCCAAGGCTTTTAAATGTGCTCTATAAATAAAGATTGTTGTTGTTGTTGTAATTGCTTTAGAAATATTGTTCCCAGTCCTTTAATCGGCATCTGAAATTAACTGCATTGTGTAATGTTGTGTAGTTGTGTAAGACATGCAGGCTTATTAAACTAATACAAACTGTCAGGTATCATCCAAGGCTATTTACCGGGGCTTCATCATTTGTCACATGATAAAACGGTGTATAACACAAACAAATAGAGAGGAGTCATTTACTCTGCAATCCATTTTGGGCAGAGGGCATATCTGAAATAATGGCTTAATTAATCGCTCTGTGTGGGTGACTACAAATTCATATTCTCTCTGCAATTAAGAGCCACATGAAACCTGGATAAACATATGCTTCTTACCCTATTTCCGAGGTATTTTACTGCAAGCCCTCTCCTCCAATGAATTGCTGTGTTCACGGTTTCTTACCAATAATTGGCATGAAACTCCAGGCCCCTGGGGTGAAAATTAAAAGTTTTATGTTCATCTTCACGAAAAATCAATACAAATGTATATATCTAAGTATCTAAATCTTTATTTCCACTCTAGCTGCACAATAATCAGCTGACTGAACTCTCTCCCCGACTTTCTCTTCTCCCAACTCTTGCATTAACCAGTCAAATCTGCCTGAGCTTTAGCCGGTATGGCAATCCAAGTCTTATTAGCAAACAATAGATTACCCAACCCTGAAACAAGCCACACCGCATAAATGCTGCGCGGCTTGTTTTGGTCAAGCAACACAGGTGGACTAAATGATGTCACTTCTCTCCCACACAGAACAAAGATGCTAGAGGGTACTCTTTATGTGTAGGCCCACTTCATAACATGTGTGTGTGTGTGTCTCGGTGTGTGTGGGGGAGAGGTGTTGATGGGCCCTCGGTGGGTGGCGTTGCATAAGAACATTAGTGCTGAAGCAAGGTTTGATGGAAAATTAGGAGGGGGAAGGGAGGGACCATCATTTGATGTCTCTCTGTCTCGCCTATCCACCCATTCTCTCTGTGTCTGTCTCACACAGGACAGCACACACACACATGGACTAAGCCCAGCATGCACTGGTGTCTGTCTGAGTCAGCTGCGTGGATCATGGTTTGTAGAAATATGCCCACTGAGCAACTGCAACAAGTAAACACATGATTATACCGGGCTAACATCACCGATCAAACAGACAAGCAGAAAAAGACACGGACGCGTAGCAAAAAGTAAACTAGAAAAAAGCAGGTACTCTGGCTCTAGTGGACACGGAAAACTTGCTCTGTTTAAAGACAGTGCAACTTATATCAATAGCGTTTGCCCTCTCTTCTCCATCAGCATTTAAACATCCAAACATGTCTCATAATTATTTATATTTCTAAATATTCTGTCAGCTTGAGAATGAGAAGCACCTCAGAAGGGTCAGTTTGATTTCATGATGCCATAAAGTGGACAAAGTACAAGCCCAGTGATGTGGATCTTATTATTGCCATTCTTTTGTTATTACACCAAACTGCATTGCATTGCAACTTTATTTTAAAAGGCTCCATAAATGGCGTTGTTGTCAGTGTGCGAAGAAGTTAACATGTCAGTGACATTTAATAACCTTTTAAGTTGAGAAACTTTAGTAAACAACAGCTACCACAAAGGCCAAGAAAAAACAAAAAACAAAACAATGGTATGAATGTGGTGAGTGTGAACAGCAGGGCGGCCAAGCGATGAGCTGAAAAAAGAAGCACTGCAAAGCCAAGAGGACATGAAGATCTGGGTGATAATCTTTGGAAAGTCTTCATTACCAAAACTGATTTACAAGTCACCAAAAGAACAGAACAACAACAACAAAAACTATTTGTTTGTTTCACTAAAAACCACAGACTGTATATAAAAGATGGAAGAAAACAAACTACTGTGGGGATGCTGCAACTCCAAATTAGCACTAACAAATTGATAAAATAATAATAGAATATAACCCTACAAGAAGTACACTTCTTGGATTGTTTATAAGAATAATTAACGAGCTGCCATAATATATGTTATTTACCTGATTTCAGTTCATTTTTAAGGTGGCACGGCAAGGTCAAATGGACTACAATTTAAAAAAAAACACTAAATAGAAAAACACAGCAAAAGCATATAAAACCAGTAGAAGCAGAAAAAAAAACAAATGTCATAAAACAAAATGCAGTTGTTTATGTGGACACAACAACACGACGAACCAGCTGCTGAAGTGCTGAAGTTACAGAAACCAAAACATGTGACGGCCTGCACTGAGACATTTAAAAGAAACAAAGGGTTCATCGGTGCTGTGAGGGGAAAAGATAATGCCTGTTTAAATCCAGTGATTCATATAATACTGTAGAAACATGTTTGTTATTAGCCATTTATTGTTTTGTTTTGTGATTTAAAAAATTTTCTTTTGCAGAATTTATTTCTATTTCTGTTGTGTCTTATTCAGCTTTTGTTGGGTTTTGTGTGCTTTTGTAGTATTTTCCGGTGTGCTGGTGTTTTCCTCAGCTGCAGTGCATTTATTCACTCAGAGCCAGCGTACACTTCAGCAGAGATGGGCAGCAACACATTACAAGTAACGCGTTACTGTAATCTGATTACTTTTGGGTAAAGGACATGAACTCAAAATGTTGAAAAAACATCTTGAAACGTGCTATTTGTGCATCTGTTTAGCACATAAACATGTTATCATATTTGATCTCATTATAAGCTTTACACTATATGGACACTGTAATAGAGACATATTTGTACTTGTGACTTTAAGGTTTGTCTCAAAATAAGCGAGTTCCCTCATTTAGGCCACATTCCTCCTAAGTTAGCTTTCATACAGAAGTTCTCCATCTCGAGTGTTGTGAAATTTTTTATCTCTCACTAAGTGACACAACTACCGCTTTCGATGACCTGCTACTTTGTAACTTTTGGTTCAGTCAGCTATTTGTCTTCAGTTTAGATGTCAGTATGTTTGCGTGCTAGCTGTTTGGACATGTTAACACAGGCTTACAGGTGCAGAATCAGTGAACAGCATCACATCAATCCTCCAGCATTTTACATTATCAACAATGAGAACTCAACATATTGCTTCTGTCCTGACAGTGTGTAGAAACCGAGCTCTAAGGGAATAATTGGAGCCTCTTTTTGTGGCCCACTGCACTTGCAGCTTGAGGAAGGAGGAAATAAAGACTGTTTTATCTTAAGCAGGATTAAATGCTTAAGGAGGTAGAAGAGGTGAAGGAAAACAAGTGCTCTGACTAAATCTTAAGCATGGTTTCAATTAGTTTAACTCCAGAAAACCGTTGCACGGCGCAGTGAAATGATACTGTTTTAGTGGTCTCGACAGAACACTTGAGCAGTCAGTACCCAAACGCAATCCTCCATGATACTGAGGAATGTTTGGCAAGGTGAAAGCCTCAGACAGCCTCCTCTCTGTGTGGAGTTTTACAGCAGTCACATTTCAGCCCTAATTTATACTTCATCTTTCACTCATGCTTTTTTGTTTCTCAGGCTGATAGCAATCCACAGCAGGCCTATAAAACACCATTTTCATATTTTGATACAGTGCCTGCTGTGCTGTCAGTCATCATGGAGGATTACTAGAACTGTTACGAGTTCTCTGGCAGCTGGTTACAGCCAAACGAGGACAAGGAGGAAATGTAAATGGAGAAGCTGGAGAAGGGGCTTTGGCAGGTCATGTCGCACCATGTCACTGAAATGTGATCTGTAGGTCCCACATGAAGGAGCGCAGCCAGGAGCTGACAGACCTTTTTAGTTGTTCGCCCTGTGCCATGTCTAAAAATCAAGTGTTCTTTTGAAAAACAGAAAAAATCTAAGTGATATTGGCCAAGAGACACAAAAATGATGACATCCATATTGTTTCCAGACCCACTGGAGTGTTTTGCCTAAGTAACTGTTTGCAACTAAGCTACAACGACTGGGCCATGATTAGCATGTGGGTCTGTTAACACAGGTTTTGAGCTCAGGGGAATATGAAAATATTTAACACGCTCTATCTAATGTGTGCAGTTTTCCAGATTTTTGTTGTGAATGTTGTCTATAAATGGAGACATCAGAGGATAATTCTGTATACACAGAATTAGGAATCCCCAAAACGTGAAACTTAATTAGATGCATCATACCGGCAAAATGAAAATAACTTTCTCAAGAAGGACGACGATGATGTAAAAGCACCTAAAGAAATACTTTAACTATGTCACTAAAGTTAAAACAGGTCATGTAAAGTAGTGCAGTCTTGAGTTATTCTTCATTTCTTCATGTTTTGCTTGGAAAAAGGAAAGGAGATAATGGGAAATGTATACTTGCATAGGTAAACGTATGAAACAGAGCTTGTACAGTTCTAACAAGCTTGAAAGTCAACATTTTGGAGGATCACCTTTACTCTTCAACACTGAGAAGAGTAAATGAACCCACTCGTCATGTCTTTAAGTAGTGCTCAGGAATATTTCTCCAGGCTTCTTGAAGGATATTTAAAACTCTTCTTTGGATGTTGATTGCCTTTTCTTGTGTTCTCTGTTGACTGATGATCCCACACTCAAAAATGTCGAGGTTCAGGCTCTGGGGAGGCCAATCCACGAAAAATAGTTTTCCATGGTGTATATTTCCATACAGGTTTTTATTGCCTAGGCAGTGTGTTTGTGATCATTGTCATGCTGAAAAATGAAGCTGTTGTCAATCAGACTTTCCAGATGGGATTGCATGGTGAATAAAAATGTGATTGTACTTCAGCCTTTTCTTCATGTTCTGACCAAAATATAATAAAACAAGAAGACTTTTTCCCCAGGACTGTATTATTATGTGAATATTGTTGATGTTAATGCTGTCATCAAAAAAGGACCATTACATTTTCAAACATGTTTCCAATTTGAAATTCATTCCATCAGCAACTGAATTGCAGTTTGCAATTGCAATTTATGTGAAAATGTATCAATGATTTATAAATGTGAAATCGTGAATATGTGTGTGTAAGGGCAGTCATACTTCTGTTTCTATTCCTGGCACACTTCTCAGTTCACATATGTGCGCGCGTGTGCATTTCATTGGAAATCAGTTTGATTTAAGGCAGTTCTTGGCTGTGCTCCACTGCTACTGCAAACGTCAGCAGCCTGGCCAGCGGCTGAGAGGGATGAGGGTTTGAGGGTGTGGGTGGTGAGGGGTTAGTTAGCAGATGGAGGGAAAAGGTTGAGGAACTAAAGGTAGGAAATGAAGAATAGGCTGGTGACATGATAAAGAGTTTAGCAGGGACATGGATGGGTGGAGAAATAAGGCAACTGAGGGAGGGAAATAGAGAGTGATGGCTGGAGCTGCATATGGAGAGGAGGGATGAACAAAAGGTGAAAAAGTATGACTCTGATCATATACCAGATACAGGCATGATAAAATACTATATGGACACAAAGCACAAACTTAACTACCACTTAGTGTTAAGATAAGAGTTCACTTCAAAGCACAAGAACCAAGCAACCTTAGTAACAGTGTGCTGTCCCAAGTGACCCCTGTCAAATACAAACACTCTTGCACAATCTTCAGAAATTAATCAGTGACGTGAACGTCCTCAACAGGCAGACAGGTGGATGTGGGCTGACAGCAGAAAGCACAGCCCTGTAACAGTATGTGACAGGCTGCGGAGTCAGAGATAACAATGAGCCAGCTCAGTTCCCAGCAGGAAGACAGTCTTTAATGAAGCCAATAGTTGGGCTGCCTGGGGAGAAAGGATGTTATTAGCACAGGACAGAAGTCTCTGTTACAGGTAGCTCAAGTTAAGGGGAAAAAAACAGGAAGCAAATTCGGGATTTCAGCATTGCTTTTTGCAGATGATCTCATGTTGGCTTAGAGGTGGTGACCTCCAATCGCACTGGAGCAGTTTGCGGCTGAGTGTGAAGCAGCAGGAATGAGAATTTGCAACTCCAAGTTGGAAACCGTTGTCAGCCGGAAAAGGGTGGAGTGCCCACTCGATGTCAGGGAGCAGTTACTGTCCCAAGTAGAAGAGTTCAAGTGTGGTGTCTTGTTTACTCTGGGTCTTGTTTAATAGTGAGGGGAACACGAGATTGACAAATGGATTGGGGCGGTATCCGCAGTGATGCGGATGCTGCACCGATCTGTTGTTGAGAAGAGAGAGCTGAGCATAAAGCAAACTTGTCGATGTACTGGTCAGTCTGCATTCCTACCCTAGACTGGAACACTAAACATAACCTCCTTATAACCAGGTTATGTGTTCAGGTCACCATGGTCATTTTACTGTGGTGATTTATGCAGTTAAAAAGACAGCCAACTCCGTCACACAAGAAATTCTGACTAACCCATTCATTTCCTCCATGTTACACACCTCTGCTGCATACTACACAAACAAAAGCAAACATTTTTTCACATCTCAAAATTTAAACTCAAAATCATTCTCACACATAAGTTTTCTTAACATGGCTCCATCTCACAGCTTGTTTTAAAGAGCTTAATGATATGAATTCTAGTGTAATTCCAAAGATAGCAAATCTGTTTTTAAATCACAAATAACAGTGAGGACCTTTAAAAGATTGCTTAAAAGTGGGGTTGGCAAATTCATTAATATGCTCTAGGCTAAATATGATTTTCAGTTTATGCTAGTGTATCTATTCTAGCAAATATTATTACTTATTACCAGTGATGGGAATAACAGTGTCACTAGTAACAGCATTACTAACGGCATTAGTAGTGTGTAGATAGTTTTATGTTGTGTGTCAGAACAATGAGGCGACTGCTGTCTCCAGGTAGAAAATAGGAGTGATACACCTGCTGCTGTCAGACCTGCAGGTATCAGGCTGTGATGTTCTCCTTTATAGTGGACAGAAATATTTGGACTGGCACAAATAATTTGTGTGGCATCTTATTGAATGCAGAACAGCTGACTGTTATGTAAATAGTCTGAAATGTTTTTTTCTTTTTAAAAGGGGGTAAAAGGTAAATGGCTGCAAATAACTTTGTTGTTTGCAAAACTTGTGCATATCATTTTCAAATTGACAATTTATATTTGCATTTAAAGTTATGAAATATGATTCATTAAGGTTTGTGGTTGTTACAGTAAAAATACAACTTGTTCTACTCTGATTTGATTTTATTTTTGTTTGATTTTAGATCATTTGTGTTAATGCAGTATATCAAAATGAAAACATAACTGTAAATTCAGACACGTGAGGTTGTGCTGAAAACAATGATACCAAACAAGGCAAAGTAAATAGTTTTTAAAGGTGTAATGTAGAGGAAACATCAAAAGTAGTTAAAAAGGGCCAATTATACCCTGGACCCTGGAGTAACGCAATAGTTACTTTTCAAGTAATGAATTACTTTTAGAATCTTGTAACTCAGTTACTAACTCAGTTACTTTTTGAAAAAGTAACTAGTAGCTATAATTAATTACTTTTTCAAAGTAACTTGCCCAACACTGCTTATTACTATTGTTAATTATTGATTACTGCTTGGCGAGTACTTTTTGCTGACAGCTCCTTTCTTTCGCACAACATGTGGCTGAGGCTATCTCCAAACAACCAAACCAGTTGTGGAGAGATTTCAGCTGCAGCACTGTATACCAGCTCTAATAATCAAATTCATGCAAGCAACAGCGATAGCAACCACTTGCCATCCAGTTGCAGAATACACACTTTCCCATAATGACCATTGGTTACCAGGAGAAGGGGCTTTAGAAATCTATTTCACAGCAAATACCATGCAGACACAACTGGTTTCAAATATGCACTTTTCCCTAGTGGCCAGTGGGTGCCAGGTGGTTGCTAGCTAGTCTTTAGCCTAAGCAAACTAGCCTGTAGTCGGTGGATGGGAAATGTGTTATCTGTATTGCTTTTTATTTATATTCATTTTAGATAAAAACACAAGTAAAAGAAGAAAGATGCATGCAAGGTGAATTTAAATATAATGGAAATAATTGAAAATGAAGAAAGTAAAGAAGAGCATATTGCCTCCTGTTCACTCAAAGTGGACAACCTCAGACATTTCTAGCTGCAGTGAGCACAGAGCAGTATTATGGGATTTGGATTTTCTGTCATCTCTCCAGAGATGAACATATAATGTCATCCTTAGGTCGTAAGCTTCTTCCTCCCACCCTGCAATTGAAACGGCAGTTGTATTCATGGTGGCTTGACAGTCTCACACAATAGACACAGTAATGGGTGGGTGCATTCCAGCATGCGCCACACACACACGCACACACACACAAAACAGAAACATATACAGGCTTACTGAGACCACAGGCTTTCAGCGAACCACAACATAAAGATCATCATTTAGACTCCTGACTTCCCTTTCACGGGGAACTTCAGACACTGATTATATGATGCTTGTTTGCATATATGCTTTTATATGTGTTTATGGGTGAGACCAGAGAACAATTTTAAGATCAAATTTGTGAGGTTAAAAAATTGGAACACTTTGAAATTTTGTCTGCAACCAATTCCCTTAGCACCCACAAAATGAACATCCATGAGTTTAATCTGGGTGGCTGAACACGGTTTAAGAATAAGCAAAAAATAAAATAACTTGACAAAGAGCCTGGTTTTTATTTCTAATGCATTTCCATATACTAGCAGACCCACTGAGCAGAGGGCGATCCTTCCTTTCTACAAAACAAACAAAATCACTTCTTCAGCAGAGAAGCATGCACATCTAAGATGAGGGGACAGTTGTGGATAAAAGCCTTTAATTTATTCACAACTGTATAGTCTCCTTTGCAGAATTACAATATATATATATGTATATACATATACATATATATATATGGATTTAAAGTTTATGCAGGTGCACTCTGAGACTCAAAGGCTTTATTATCTATTATAGCTATTTGCCATAAATATTTCCAAAGATGTAAAATGAAAGCTCTGCAGATAAACAGAGGATTCAGGGACTAAAAAACATATCAATAATAAGCATATATGTTTTTTAAATCAGCTTTTTCTGGAGAAAAAGAAGAAAAAGAAAGAAAAAAGCGAAAACCCATTGAGAGCTAAAATTATATTAGACACGTACCAGACGAGAAAAAATTACCATCAACCATTCAGATCCAGTTCCTGTTCCAGTAATAGAAGCTCTGGAGAGTGCTGTCACATGGTTGAAACTCAGCATGAACCATTTATTTCCACCAGTATGGGGTTTCTCACTGACAGACTGATATTTAAAGTTGACATCTGATGAAGCTGTTGACAGTTTCAGCTATTGCAATAGCGCAGCAGGGATGCTTAAACTTTTCTGTATCGTAATATTTTAGCTTTTTTTGTTGCCATAATCCTAATTGATTGATGAGCACAGCAGTATTTATTGCAATTAAACTTGAATCATTTTTATAGTAATTCCCACATGCTATAATAGAGACACAAATAGAACAGAACAGAAACTGAAATGCTTCAAGGGTTAAGATGACAGAAGATCTTCACAGCTATGTCAGCTCGGCAGCCCGAACAGCAAAAGTCTGCCACATGGGAGTGTCCAGGCAAATGCTATCTATGACAGGCTTCTTGATAAAATGCAGATCTATTTGGTGTAATCAGATATGAGAGCCTCATGCTTTCGTTCACAAAGGAAGATTGATGCATTGAGTGACAGAGTTTCACTCTGAGAAAATAAATCTTGGTTATAGATGATGGATTTTCTGTTTGACTATAGTAGACTATCAATCCTTTGAGTTTACACTCTTACGGCTCAGTGACTGCTGTTTCTGATGTATCCAGTTTTCCCTCTTTTTGTTTTGGGGTTCAGGTTCATGTTGTGTATGAATTAAAAATAAAAATAAAAAGTATAGTTATATCAGAAATGTGGTGCTGTTGTTTCTTTATATTTTACTTAAGAAGTCAGATTTTCTTGTCAATTTTTAAAATCTACAGAACAAACAAAAAAGCAAAGAAATTTGCATCTTTGGGCACTTTTTGCTGGAAAACAGTTGCAAAAACATTGGATTTGTTCCCATTTTTTAGTTGAATCTGTGAAAAATGCCAAAGATAACACAAAATTGTATTTTTTTTTTTTTACCAATAAGGTGATCACCTGGAAATTGAACAAGTGGAGGACAAAGGAAGACGTGGCATCTGGCCCTTCAGTTGATCCATCAACTGTTCACTGAAGCCTCATCAGAAATAGTTTAAGAGGAGTGGCGGCTGTGAACAAGCTTCTCTCGGGGAAGTGAAACAGGAAGAAAGGGCTGAGCTATGCCAAATTACACAAGAACCTAAGAATTATGGAGTGATGACTCCAAATTCAAAATATGGAGAACAAATCATTATCAATATGTATAGAGCAGGTCATGACAGAGGTACAACTATGAGTGCCTACAGTTATCTGTAAAACACGCTGGGAGGCTCTGTCATTGGGGCTGCATCTAGAAAGCATCTCATTAGCAACGGCTTCATTTCTCAGCAGGACAATGAACACAAATACACTACCAATGCACTCAAAGCATACCTATATAGAAAAATACATACTGGGAAACTACCAGTCATGGATTGGCCTCCCCAGAGCCCAGACCTCAGCATTATTGAAGCAGTCTGGGATCATCTTGACAGAGAACAGAGCAAAAGGCAGCCAACATCAACAGAACAGCTTTGAATATCCTTCAAGAAGCAAGAAGAACTATTCCTGAAGACTACTTTAATGCCATTATGCTATTTGAACAGTCAAATACTTTGCAAGTGTCATCCACCCATTGATATGCACATTGGTATAACATATTTCTTTCTATGCTTTTTTAAAAATCCCTTTTTCTGGCCAATAACTGGTCACATAGGCACAATATGCTGTTACCATTCATGTGCACTAATTTAACTAACAAGATAACAGAACTAGAGTAACACCCCCTTTCCGGTATTTATTCTAAAGGTAACCAGATGCTGGTTGGAGCTTTGTGGTAAGTTATGATACTTTAAATCTTCTCACTGAATACATGTTTCCTCAAAATGACAAATTATTCCTTTATTGAATATAAAATGAGCGGGGAAACTCCAGTCAAGCAGTTTTTTTCTGCCATTGGTAGAAGTAGAATACGCTCACAAATGCGAGACCATGAGAAAGCCACAGCTCGGTGGCCTCACGTTCTCACCACTAACACTATGTTTGTCTGTAGAGGAAGGCTGAAATAGATAGTACCCCAGCCAAACTATACAAAGAGGACATCTGATGCAGAGTGCTAAGAATAAGGACATGAGTCAACAGTGCTGTTCCCAATATGAAGGGGCAGGCATCTGACAGTGACACATTTTGCTGGAGAAGAGACAGAAGTTGGTCACTGTTGGTTAGTGTTTTACATTTTTTCCCCCATAACATTTGAATTTACAGTATTTTCAGATGTTCCAGTAACAAATTCCCCAAGCTGAGATATTTATTTAATTATTATGATGCGTTTGAGGGCCGGACGGTCTATGTGTCTAAACCTTTATGTACTTTATATAAGAGGTGGACTTAGCTAACGTAACGTTACTCAAAGGTTTGTCCCGTTATGCGGCTGCACTTTGGCATCATGGCCAATGCGTCTTTGTTTTTTGAGCTAGATGTGACCATATTTGGACAAGATGGTGGGGTGCTAAGTTAACACTATCAAGCTTGGTTACCAATCCGTCTCTAGAAACCATTTAAGTGTATCAAACGGACATAGATATTAGCTAATTTGTGCTAAGTGACATAGAAATAGAATTTTACTCACCGGAACTGGAGCACAGACTCCAGACACAGACTGGGAAAGCCTGTTAGTCAAATAAACCCAATAAAAAGGCTCCAAACCGCACTGCAAGAGGTCAAATTCAGCGAATTAGCGATAATGATGCCTTAGCATACAGTAACAGCTACAGCTTCCTCTGTCTGCACCCATCTGTCAATAATAGTCACCGTGTATAACTCTAAGTCTGAATACAATTTTAGTTAATGACCCCAGCGCAGTGTTCATGTATGGGGAGACTGTAACAGCTGTACAAGTTGCAGTGTTAAGATAATTCTCTGCTTGGTTGAAACATGTAATACGAGTTGTTATCTGATCTCTTCTTCCTAAAGTCTTACTGAAAGTCTTGCTGCTGATCTTTGAGAAAGCAACTGGAGTCTGGAGCAGATTTCATGAGGCATTGCACAATGATCTTCTTAAAAGCAGGTCAAGCTCATCTGAGACCACACACCCTGAGGATGCACACACACCCGTTCTCGTAGCTCAACCTCCCCTCCTGGTTCAGGTCTCTGTTTCCAGCCACTGACAGGTCAGCAGGGCCTATTCATAGTAACACACAAATCACTGTCTTATTGTGAGAGAGAGAAACATTGACCCGCAGTGACACAGGACAGGGTTTGGCTTGCTTCTGATTTTTTGAAAAGTCACAGTGAATAAGGAAATAGAGGTGGCACACACAAAAATGCTCTTAAACACACAACCACCCACAGACCGCTCCTAAGTGATATTTTCTCTCTTTTCCCGTTAGCAGCTCATAATAGCATTTTTTTTCATGCAGACTCTGTGGCTCTCCGTGTTCACCCTCACTTTTCACGTCGCTGTCACGTCTCGGTGGTCGGGAGATGTGTCTCACCATTCTACCCGTCTGTCCTTGTTTATGTAGGTTTGTGTAAGTTATGTGATTTATTTTTTAAATTTTGCCACTATAGCTCGTTCTTGATCTTCACTGTCCATGTCTCGACATTCGTATAGTGTGCTATTACAGGGTAAAGTATACAGAGAAATGACATCTATTTGACCCACTTTCACTGACTCCAACCAGATTTGGCAGAAAGATAAGAAAGCTCTCTGCCAGTAATCTGTTAGTAATCACCTATATAGCATTAAAATAGCACTGGGTCTTAATCCAGATGCTCTCATTAGTACGCTTCCATGTAATACAATATGTACCCTGTGTACTTACTCTAACAAAGATAGGATTTCAGCAGGCTAGTAAACAGACTGGCAATTATGTAGTGCTTTTCTATTTAATTTGAGTACTTAGAGAGCTTTCTCACTACAAGCCCAGTCACACAGGTGGGTGTGGTAGTGCAAAAAAAGTGTTTTTCTCCATACCTAATCTCTTTTAACCTAAAATTCTTCACTGATGTAGCAGTGGTGTTTAAAGTTTATGAATTTCACAAAAAACACATGTTTTTTATTAAATATTTTAATTTGGGTTTTAATCAGAGCCATTGAATGGAAGAGACTGTCATGGTTGGCTGTGTGGCAAGCAGAAGTGGTGGACCCAAAATTGCAGAACTCTTGGAGATGGGAATAAACTGAAAACGCAGCTTTATTGCTGGAGGAAAGATTCACGAAATAAAACTTACAAAAACAAACCTCTAAACCGAGGTGCTGGAGGACAGGACATTACAAACACACAGCAAGTTGAGAGTACGACGCGACACTGACACAAAGAAACACAGGTGTGATGCCTCAAAGGCATTTATTTCATTTATCTTTAATGTTTGCTTAAAGTAATTCTTTTGTATGTATTTAAGTTAGAAAGAACAGTAAAAAGAGTTAAAAATGTTAAGAAGCTTTAATTTTGAAGGTGAACTTGCTAATAACCTCACTTCCTGGTGGGCTACCTGTATTGCTTCATTTCCTGTTTAATTCCTCTTCCTGGATCTCTAAGAGGGAGAGTGACATGCGGTCTTGCTCTGAGACTTATCCACAGCCATCCACTTGGGAACATTGTTCAGGCAACGCCTTTTCACCGCTTGTCAAATGAAGATTCTGAGTAAAAGGTCAACTCTACTCGGACTCGTGTACTCATTGACAGAGGTTTAGCTTGGTTTTTTTATCGGAGTTGCTACACTCTGCAACAGAACACTACAGTGAAAAGGCGGCACTCGATGGTCCTACGTGTTCGTGATGGCAGCAAGCAACAAGTCATCGGTATCAAATACCAGGAGCAACGTGACATCAGCATCATCTGTAAGTGCGGCTCGCGCCAGAGCTAAAGCAGAAGCTGCTAAGGTACGAGCATCATATGCTAGCCAGGAGGCTAAATTAAAATTGGAAAAGGCTGCTAGAGAAGCAGAAAGGAAAACTAGAGAAGCTCAAAATCAGTTGGAAGCCGCTAGAATTGATACAGAGCTGGAAGTGCTAACATTAAATCGTGAAGCAGACGCAGCCATCGCTGAAGCACAGGTGTTAGAAGATGTAGCAGAAATGCATGGAAATGTAGAAAATGTGAAATCTGAGTCAGAAGACAGGCTTAGATTGCAACGTACTAGTGAATATGTTTGCTCTCAAAATGATCAGAATCGGTCTACCTTTGCACCAGTATCTGTCCCACCTGTTAAATCTGTAGACCGTGCAGAATCACAAGACAGTTTCAGAACATGGCATCCACCTGTAAGCTTAGCGGAATTCCAACATAGCAATAGCAAGCCCAAGCCTGAAGTGGATAATGGGACGCATCCACCCACAACAAACCTGTCTAAACTGACCAGAGCTGAATTGAAGACCGACGTCGAAAGAACAAACCCTCGCACGTATATAGGTGCTCAATCACAAACACCCCGGCATATGCTTCCAGTGAGCGTGTCACAACCACCAGACCCTCTGGCACAATATTTGGCGCGACGTGATCTCGTTACGTCAGGACTGTACCAATATGATGATAAGCCAGAGAATTTCCGTGCATGGCGGTCCTCATTCACTAATGCTGTGGCTGAGGTTCAACTTACAGAAACACAAGAATTAGACCTCATGACCAAATGGTTAGGAAAAGAGTCTGGACAGCAAATAAGATGCATACGCTCAGTGCATGTGAATAATGCTGGTTTGGCTCTGCGCAAGGCATGGGAGAGGCTGAATGACTGCTATGGTGCCCCTGAGATGATCGAGCAGTCACTGTTTCAGAGACTTGACAGTTTTCCAAAAATTGCAGCCAAAGATCACATCAGATTACGTGAACTTGGGGATTTGCTTATGGAGATACAAGGCGCCAAGGAGGATGGATACCTCACTGGGCTGTCATATCTAGACACTTCCAGAGGTATTGGACCCATAGTAGACAAGCTCCCATATGGGCTCCAGGAGAAGTGGGTGTCATCTGGGTCGTGGTACAAAGAAGAGAATAAGGGCTGCTTCCCTCCCTTTAGTTACTTTTGTAACTTTGTCTGTCATGAGGCAAAGAAGCGAAATGACCCCAGCTTTATTCGTCAAAGCAACGGCGCAAACCCCACAAAACCAGAAAGATTACCTATGAAGAGCTTTAACACCAACAAGTCTATCGCGGTTCACAAAACAGATGTCTCTACAATCAACAACGACCCTAACAAGAACTGCCCATTGCACAATAAACCTCACTCACTTAAAAAATGCAGGACATTCAGAAACAAGCCCATCGATGACAGGAAGGCCTTTCTAAAACAGAAAGGAATATGCTTCAAGTGTTGTTCTTCAACTTCACATGTTGCCAAAGACTGCAAATTTTCCGTGAAATGCTTAGAGTGTGAAAGCATCTATCATGATGCAGCCATGCACCCTGGCCCACAACCTCAACTCACCAAGGCTCCTCCACCACCACAAGAGAACGGCGGGGAGGGAGAAGATGACTCTAATGTAACTGATGTTAGAACCAGCTGCACAGAGGTTTGTGGCCCCGGCCAGTGGGGTCATTCTTGCTCTAAGATCTGCCTTGCAAAGGTCTACCCCAAACATTCAAAACACAAAGCCATTAAAGCTTATGTAATTCTGGACGACCAGAGCAATCGCTCATTAGCCAGGCCAGAGTTCTTTGAGCTGTTTGGTGTGGAGAACGAACCACTCTTATACCATCTCAGAACATGCTCCGGTGTCATCGAAACGTATGGCAGAAAGGCAGAAGGATTCCAGATAGAGTCGTTGAACGGCAACGTGCTCATACCTCTTCCACCACTCCTTGAGTGCCCTGAAATCCCTAACAATCGAGCTGAAATCCCAACACCAGGTGCTGTTTTGCATCATCCTCATCTCCACCATATAGCCAAACACATCCCCGATCTAGACCCAGAAGCAGAGATACTCCTGCTGCTCGGGAGAGACGTGCTTAGAGCACACAAGGTCAGGCAGCAAGTTAACGGGCCACACAACGCTCCCTTTGCACAACGTCTCGATCTAGGCTGGGTGGTGATAGGGGAGGTGTGCCTAGGTAATGTGCATAAGCCAACGGTGGACACATTCAAGACCCATGTGGTAGACAGCGGTCGCCATTCCATATTTCAGCCCTGTGCAAGTTTCATGCATGTCAAAGAAACACAGCCAAGCTTCAGCAAGTCTAACAAAATGCCAGAGAGGATGCTAGGACACACAGTGTTTAACCAATCTGAACATGATAACAAACCTGCTCCATCAATAGAAGACATCCTCTTCCTAGAGATCATGGATACAAATGTCCACAGAGATGACACGGGTAGTTGGGTTGCTCCATTGCCGTTCAAGGAGCCACGGCAACGTTTGCCAAATAATAAAGAGCATGCGGTTAAGAGGTTTGAATCCTTGCAACGCCAATTCAGGAAGAAACCTGAGATGCAGAAGCAATATGTGGCATTCATGGAGAAGATCATTGCCAACGGTCACACAGAGGTGGCACCACCCTTGAGGGAAGATGAAGAGTGCTGGTTTCTTCCATCATTCGGGGTATACCACCCACAAAAGCCCAACCAAATCAGGGTGGTTTTCGATTCCAGCGCTCAGTACTGCGGGGTCTCCCTCAATGACGTGCTTCTGACTGGTCCCGACCTCAACAATTCTCTCTTGGGCGTCCTTCTACGCTTTCGAAGGGAGAGAGTAGCTATCCTCGCCGACATCCAACAAATGTTTCACTGCTTTTTGGTTCATGAAAGGCACCGCAACTACCTCCGGTTTTTGTGGTATGAGGACAACGACCTCACCAAGGCAGTTATCGACTACCGCATGAGGGTTCATGTCTTTGGCAACTCACCATCTCCGGCTGTGGCCATCTATGGTCTGCGAAGAGCCATTGCTGAAGGTGCCCAGAAGTACAGTGCCGACACAATGAAATTTGTGGAAAGGCACTTTTACGTGGATGATGGCTTGGTGTCTCTCCCATCTGAAGCAGAAGCAATCAACCTTCTCCAACAGACTCAGGCTTCACTTGCTGAATCAAACCTCCGCTTGCACAAGTTTGTGTCGAACAGTCCAGCAGTCACTGGAGCTTTCCCGCCAGAAGATTGTGTCCCGCTCATCAAGGATCTGGATTTGAGTGGGGAGACAGCACCCATGCAGCGCAGCCTGGGTTTGCTTTGGGAGATCAGAAAAGACACATTTACATTCTCTGCATCAACTATTATCAAACCTTTCATTCATGTTACGACCCGTCTAGGGCCAGGCCATAACATGAGCGAGGCACTCGCTTCCCCCCCCAAGACCCAAGCAGTCACACGCAACAAATCCGTTAGATGTGAAGTGATTTATTTACAAGGTGAATAAAGAGAACCAAAACGGGAGTGTCAACACTTCAGGGTGAGCCAAGGCCAAAACAATAAACAAAACAAACCTACACAAATCCCGCACCCCTGACCTCACCAAAATAAAGTCAAAATAAAGACAGAGTCTGACCTCCTTAACCAACTCAAAAACAGGAGAAAACGGGTGATCAAAATAAACGGCAGCTCACCCCTACCCACTCCACTTCCACAATTTTCGCACGTATACTGCAGCCAGCGGCTACCACAGGACTACTGCTGGGTGATGAGGAGAAATGCGAGGACCTCTCCCGCTGTAGCACTCCAGCCTCCTTTTATTGGGCGGGTCCTCCAGCTGGATCCAATCACACCGGGGCAGTAAGTCCACGCACCAATCGGAACAGGGCCCTGGCACAGCTAAATTAACATAGACAAAAACACAGCACCTGCACAAACAAACACACGGACATACAAGTTCGTAACACCCCCTTCCATAAGAATTAAACAATCCTTCTAGTGTTTAATCCTAGACTACAAAATTGCTCTCGACAGGGCGTCCGCGATGACATTTTCCGTCCCTTTCTTATGCCTAATCTGCAGGTTGAAGTCTTGCAAGAGAAGGGACCAACGCATAAGTCTCTGATTTGAGTTCTGCATCTGGGAGAGAAAAACCAATGGGTTATGGTCAGTGAACACTTGAACAGGGATAGAGCTGGATCCGATATACACATCGAAATGCTGTAGGGCTAACAACAAGGCAAGGGCTTCCTTTTCAATGGTACTGTAATTCATCTGATGTTTGTTGAATTTTTTTGAGAAGTAACAAATTGGGCGATCCACGCCGCAATGGTCTTCCTGCATAAGGACAGCTCCTGCACCAACCGCACTAGCGTCAACCTCGAGCTTGAAAGGGGACATAAACTTCGGAGCCGTAAGAACAGGGGAACTGCACAGTAATGCTTTCGCAGACTCGAAAGCAGTCTGACAAACAGGCGTCCACACAAAAGGCTTCTTCGGACTGATCAAATCGGTGAGAGGAACGACGACAGTGGCAAAGTTCTTACAAAACCCTCTATAATAACCACACATTCCTAGAAATCGGCGCAGCGCCCTTCTCGTTTGTGGGACTGGAAACTCAACGATCGCCTGTATTTTCGCGGTCACCGGCAGTATCTGTCCCTGACCCACCTGTTTTCCCAGATATGTGACGGTGGCTCTGCCAAATTCACATTTGGCTAGGTTCAACGTAAGCGAGGCCTCCTGAAAACGGCTGAAAACAAGAGAGAGTGTTTGTAAGTGGTCAGACCAGGTGGATGAGTAAATGACAACATCGTCCAGGTAGGCATCGCAGTTATTCACGCCCGCCAGTACTTTGGCCATAAGGCGCTGGAAAGTAGCGGGTGCATTACGCAACCCAAACGGCATAACCGTATACTGGAGAAAATGGTCCGGTGTAACAAAAGCAGATATTTCAGAGGCTCGGGGAGTTAAAGGTACTTGCCAGTAACCTTTTAACAAATCAAGTTTGGTTACAAACGATGCCGATCCCACTCTATCAATACAATCCTCCATTCTAGGAAGAGGAAATGAATCAGGTTTGGTAACAGCGTTAACTTTCCTGTAATCATTACAAAACCGAGGAGTGTTGTCGGATTTTGGTACTAGCACACACGGCGAACTCCATGCGCTGGCGCTCGGAAAGGCTAAACCGTGTTCTAAGAGATAGTCAACTTCCTTCTGCATTATCGCCCTTTTCACTGGGTTCACTCGGTAAGCATGTTGCTTAATCGGTTTATGTCCTTCCACATCAATATCGTGGCACAGGACCGCAGTTTGACGAGGGTGATCAGAAAAAAGTGATAAGTTCTTTTCTATCAGATCAGTGATGTCAGCTCGAGCGGGTTCAGACAGGTGGACTAAATATGTGTCTAAATCATTTAAGATCTCCGAATTTTTCAACCGGCCGCTACCCAGCGCTTCACTTTTCTGGAGTAGCCCGTCATCAGAGGGTTCATAGGGAGAAACAGTACTAGCGGCGCACACTGGAGACGGCGCACCCGAAGGACTCCTCGAGTGAAACGATTTTAACAGATTAATATGACAAACCCTAGACTTTCTCCGGCGGTCTGGGGTCTGGATCACATAGTTGTTGTCACTGAGTTTTTGTTCCACCACATATGGGCCAGCGAACTGAGCTGATAAGCTGGACCCTACCACAGGCAACAACACCAACACTTTCTCTCCCGGCTGAAAACTTCTGCAAACAGCTTTTTTATCATAGCGAGTTTTCATTTTAGCTTGCGTATGTGACAGATTCTCTCGAGCTAACTGACATGCAAGGTGAAGCTTTTCCCGAAGTCCGCTAACATAATCCAGAACATTATGCTGAGTTTCAGAAGTTTCTGACAACCACCTCTCCTTCAGAAGGCGGAGGGGACCGCGGACCACGTGTCCAAACACCAGATCCATCGGACTGAATCCCAAGGATTCCTGAGTGGTTTCTCTGACTGCAAACAACAATAACGGCAGACCCTCATCCCATTCTCTATCCGACCCCGCGCAGAACTTGCGCAGCATAGCTTTGAGGGTTTGATGGAATCTTTCCAGAGCACCTTGACTTTCCGGGTGGTATGGACTGGATTTTACATGTTTTATGTGCAACTCCTCCACAACCTGTGCAAACATTTTTGAGGTGAAATTCGTTCCTTGGTCTGTTTGAACAACCTTTGGAAGCCCGAAAGTAGAGAAAAATTTAAGTAGTGCTTTTAGCACCGGTTTTGCTTTCAGCGTGCGTAGTGGAATTGCCTCTGGGTACCTTGTTGCTGAACACATTATTGTAAGTATGTATTGGTGTCCGGATTTGGTTTTTGGCAGGGGACCCACACAATCCAATATTACTTTTTCAAACGGCTCACCTATTACTGGAATAGGATGTAACGGAGCAGGTGGAATGGGTCTGTTAGGTTTCCCCGCCATCTGACATGTGGTACAGGTACGGCAATATGCCACCACATCAGCTTTCAACCCTGGCCAAAAGAAGTTGCGCAATACCCGGTGATATGTTTTGTTCACCCCAAGATGTCCAGCCATGCTGGCATCATGCGCTAAGCTAAGCACCTGCCCTCGATGTGGCTTCGGCACCACCACCTGCGTAGCACCAGGCAAACCACACCGGTCAGAGGACCACCTCCTCATAAGAACTCCATCTTGCAAAAAATAAGAAGTGGGTGATTCACTTCCTGCACTCTTAGCTGCAGATAGAAAACAGGGAGCCAGTGATGAGTCATTCTGCTGAGCGGTTATCAATGCATCCCTATTCAATTTCTCATCCAGCTCTGGCATCAGTTTCATCACATCGCTTTTTGTTCTGTCACTCTCACGGCTGGGAGATATTCTCTCGTCTGGCGTCGCCATAAACGTGTCAGCAACATCCATAACGTCATCAAATTTGCGTGACTGCGCACGAGTGATTGCACAAACAGGAAACACATTTAACAAAGGGGCGGCCACCTCAGTGACAGAAGAAATAGGCGTTTCCACCACTTCAGGCGGTGGGAAAACTGTCCCACCAGCCAAGTCATTTCCTAAAATAAACGAAACCCCTTTAATCGGCAACTGGGAACTCACCGCAACTTTGACATGCCCCGTTTTCACGGGCGAATGTAAATGGACTTTGTGTAACGGCGCCCGAAGAACGCTCATCTTAATTCCCCAAACCAACACATCCGAATCACAAGCAGTTTTATCTGACAATGGTAGTACACTATCCAACATAAACGACTGATGCGCACCTGTGTCCCGAAGAATAGTAACAGGCACTTTGTCCCCCTCTTCTCCCGTCACAGAAACAAAGCCTTTCGTGATGAACGGTTTAAAACGCGGCTCTATTTCTGCATCCACATGGTGCAAATCACGGGTGAGAGTGGAATGCGATTTAGGCAAAGGGACAACTTTGATGAGACCTACGCCCGCTGGATTTCTAGAGCCTTTGCGCTGCTCTTTCCTCCGGAGCGCAGGACAGACAGCGATTAGATGTCCGGGTCCGCGACAATAAAAACAGTCGCGATTAACACCATCCTCCTGTCTATCTTTCAGTCCTATCTTTGGTGACTTTATCTTCCTTTCCTGTCCCACCCTAATATTCTGTGAGACAGCGGCTGAAAATATAGTTTTGTGGGTGAGAGTAAACTCATCAGCCATCACTGCCGCTTTAGCAAGTGAGGGCACCTTTTGCTCATTCAGATAAATAACTACTTGGTCCGGCAAACATTTTTTGAATTCCTCTAACAAAAGAAGCTCTTTCAGCCCCTCGAAATCCTGTGCTTTACTGGCCTGCAACCATCGTTCAAACAGGCGACTTTTCTCACGGGCAAACTCCACAAATGTCTGATTGGCGGTTTTTTCACACTTCCTAAATTTTTGACGGTAGGCTTCTGGGACGAGCTCATATGCCTGCAACACAGTCTTCTTCATGACGTCATAATCCAGGCTATCTTCAATTGATAAACTGGTACACACCTCCTGGGCTTTGCCAACCAATTTGCATTGTAACAGCAGCGGCCAAAATTCCTTCGGCCAACTTAACGCGGCCGCTATACGCTCAAAAGCGTTAAAATAGGAATCCACTTCGGCCTCACGAAACGGGGAACCAGTTTAACGTGTTTGGTGATGTCAAAACCTGTCGGGACCGCGGTGGACGTACTAGGATGACTAGAGGCAGATGTGGAGGGCTTTCGCTCCAGCTCCAAAGCTCTGACACGGAGGTGCATTGCTTGTACCTCAAGCTCTTTAGCACGGGCTTCCACCTCCCTAATACGGAGGGTCAAACGGAGATCTTCCGTAGACCGCCCCGCCAGGGGTTCCCCGGCCGTACCAGACTCAGCTGCTTCAGGCTTCGCCCCAGCAGCATCAGGGTCCGCCTCGGCTGTGTCAGAGCCCGCCTCAGCCGCATCAGAGTCCGCCTCGGCTGGTAGCACGTTAGCAGGCCCTTTGGCATCCGACCCCGGCTCAGCCTCCGGAGCCACCTTCACACCCCCGCCATCAGGCTGCTCTACAGCTGCCTGCGGGGCAGGAAGAACGCCTCGCTCCACCAACTCTGCACACAAAGCGTCCCTAACCACCGCTTTGCGGGCACCATAGGACACTTGAACATCATAACAACTAGCAATGATAAGCAAATCCGCTTTCCTGCACTTCACAATTCTATCCCACGAAGGCGAAGTAACAAAATCATCCAAAGAAAACTCCATAATTCCACACACCTACCACCCCCACACCCAAGAAACCGCCAACAGACCAAACACACGCAAAAACCCACAGGAAAAGGCAGAGGACGAGCCCCCAATTCATGTTACGACCCGTCTAGGGCCAGGCCATAACATGAGCGAGGCACTCGCTTCCCCCCCCAAGACCCAAGCAGTCACACGCAACAAATCCGTTAGATGTGAAGTGATTTATTTACAAGGTGAATAAAGAGAACCAAAACGGGAGTGTCAACACTTCAGGGTGAGCCAAGGCCAAAACAATAAACAAAACAAACCTACACAAATCCCGCACCCCTGACCTCACCAAAATAAAGTCAAAATAAAGACAGAGTCTGACCTCCTTAACCAACTCAAAAACAGGAGAAAACGGGTGATCAAAATAAACGGCAGCTCACCCCTACCCACTCCACTTCCACAATTTTCGCACGTATACTGCAGCCAGCGGCTACCACAGGACTACTGCTGGGTGATGAGGAGAAATGCGAGGACCTCTCCCGCTGTAGCACTCCAGCCTCCTTTTATTGGGCGGGTCCTCCAGCTGGATCCAATCACACCGGGGCAGTAAGTCCACGCACCAATCGGAACAGGGCCCTGGCACAGCTAAATTAACATAGACAAAAACACAGCACCTGCACAAACAAACACACGGACATACAAGTTCGTAACACTCGACGTGGAGTCCTCTCCACCGTCAATAGTGTTTTTGATCCGATGGGTATGCTGGCACCTGTCACAATCCAGGGACGAGCTCTTCTTAGGGAACTTAGTTCGGAACGGACTGACTGGGATGCACCTCTCCCAGAAGACAAGCTGAAGAAATGGGAAACTTGGAGAGATTCTCTTCAAGTCCTAAAGGAGCTTCATGTGCCACGTGCATACACATCAACCTCGCTCACCAAAGCTGTGCGCACAGAGTTGTTTGTATTCTCAGATGCCTCAACTATGGCCATTGGGGCTATCGCTTACTTGAGAGCCATCCAGGAGGATGGAAAAGTGGAAGTAGGATTTGTTATGGGCAAAGCCAAATTAGCACCCCAGTCTGAACCAACAATCCCGAGGCTCGAACTCTGCGCTGCTGTCCTTGCAGTAGAAATGGCGGATCTCATCCGGGAGGAGCTGGATCTGAAATTGGATGCTGTCAGGTTCTACACGGACAGTAAGGTGGTACTCGGGTACATTTGTAATACGACAAAACGCTTCTACACATATGTCCATAACAGAGTCCAACGTATCCGACATTCTACCAGACCAGAACAATGGCATTATGTGTGCACGGAAGAAAACCCTGCGGACCATGCATCCAGATCTCTGCCTGCATCCCATCTGACCCAGAGTTCTTGGTTCACCGGACCTTCATTCCTGCATCAGTTATCTGCAGAAACAACACAAACCAGTGAGACGTTTGAGCTCATCGACCCGGGAAATGACTCAGAGATTCGACTGCAGGTACGCACCTACACTACTCATCTGAAGGAACCTGTACTTACCCCTGATCGCTTTCGCCGTTTCTCCACCTTTACCTCTCTACGGCGAGCTGTGGCTTTCCTTATCCATGTGGCAAGATCTCACAAACATTCAAACCAAAACAGCAGGTGTACAGGATGGCACACATGCCGCTTACCTCGTACTGTGGGTGAAATAGCTCAAGCGAAACATGTCATTCTGCAAGTAGCACAAAGGCCAGCCTTTGCCAAGGAACTGTCGGCCCTCCAAGCAAACAAAGTGGTGCCCACAAACAGCCCGTTGCATAAACTCAGTCCAACTTTGGAGAGTAGTCTCATCTGCGTTGGAGGCAGACTGAAACATTCTCAACTAACGTGTGAAGAAAAGAACCCAGTAATCCTACCCAAGGACAGCTACGTTTCCTTACTGCTCGTACGACATCACCATGAGCAGGTGAGACATCAGGGTCGACATCTCACAGAAGGTGCAGTAAGGGCAGCTGGACTGTGGATTTTGGGTGGTAAGCGACTAATCAATTCAGTCCTACACAAATGCGTAATCTGCCGGAAGCTGCGTGGGAGACCGGAAGAACAACGTATGGCTGACTTACCGCCGGAACATCTCAAGGTTTGTCCTCCCTTCACATACGTGGGGCTTGACGTCTTTGGACCTTGGTCTGTTGTAGCCAGACGCACTAGAGGAGGACAGGCAGAGAGCAAACGGTGGGCCATGATGTTTAGTTGTTTGAGTTCAAGGGCCGTCCACATTGAGCTGATTGAGTCTATGGATACATCTAGCTGTATAAATGCTCTCAGGCGGTTCTTCGCTCTCAGAGGCCCTGCAAAGGAACTTCAGTCTGATTGTGGGACCAACTTCATTGGAGCTAGCAAGGAGTTGGAGATGGGTAATACTGTACAGGGGTACCTCAGCAGGCAAGGATGTAGCTGGAACTTCAGACCTCCACATGCTTCCCACATGGGAGGCTCATGGGAACGGATGATTGGTGTTGCCAGGAGAATCCTTGATTCAATGCTCTTGCAGCAAAAGAGCTGCCTGACCCATGAAGTGCTGTCAACACTAATGGCAGAAATTACAGCTATCATCAATGCACGTCCACTCCTACCTGTGTCTACAGACCCAAACCAACCTTTCATTCTTTCACCAGCCATGCTCCTCACACAGAAATCAGGAGTTCCACCTCCTCCAGGAGATTTCACAGACAAGGACCTCTTCACAAAACAATGGAGGCAAGTTCAAGTGCTCGCAAACCAGTTTTGGGCCCGTTGGAGCAAAGAATACTTACCATCCTTACAACAAAGACAAAAATGGACAGTGACACGCAGAAACCTTCAAGTTGGGGATCTGGTCCTCCTCAGGGACAAGCAGACCATCCGTAACTACTGGCCCATGGCCATAGTCACAGCAACCTTTCCTGGGAAGGATGGACATGTGAGAAAGGTTGAAGTAAAAACGACCGACCAAGGTGACACAAGAACCTTCCTTAGGCCAGTTCCAGAAGTAGTTCTTCTTCTGCCTAAGGACTGATTTAAGGACTGTTGTTTGGACTCATTCAAGTTCATAGTGGCCTCACACAGGCCAGGCGGGGAGTGTGATGCCTCAAAGGCATTTATTTCATTTATCTTTAATGTTTGCTTAAAGTAATTCTTTTGTATGTATTTAAGTTAGAAAGAACAGTAAAAAGAGTTAAAAAATGTTAAGAAGCTTTAATTTTGAAGGTGAACTTGCTAATAACCTCACTTCCTGGTGGGCTACCTGTATTGCTTCATTTCCTGTTTAATTCCTCTTCCTGGATCTCTAAGAGGGAGAGTGACATGCGGTCTTGCTCTGAGACTTATCCACAGCCATCCACTTGGGAACATTGTTCAGGCAACGCCTTTTCACCGCTTGTCAAATGAAGATTCTGAGTAAAAGGTCAACTCTACTCGGACTCGTGTATTCATTGACAGAGGTTTAGCTTGGTTTTTTTTATCGGAGTTGCTACACTCTGCAACAGAACACTACAACAGGGCTTAAATACACAGATAGCAGTAATCAAGGGATGAGAGACAGGAGGGGAACACACCTGGGAGAAATCACAGCTGACGAGACAGGGGAAACGTAAACCGAGCACACTCACATACGACACAGACCTTCACAATAAAACAGGAAACTCAGACACATGGAACCAGACAAGACATTGAACTAAACAGACAGATTCACAAACAGACGGGGTGACACAATAGACAGACAGATACAGACGCAGACTCAGAGGCAGACCGAATATAACACGTAGAACTCAAACAACAATAATAATCATGATAATAAATTGGAAAATGATAATAATAAACTTAAAGCGCTGGGTCACCGACCCAGGACCATGACAGAGACACGTAATGTCCGTTCGTAATGTCTGGTCGCAATAGTTCTAAAAGTTATCGACATACAGTAGCCGGTGCTAAGCAGCTTAGAAGGTGAATTTTTAACCTCCTAGGACCTGGCATCCACAAATGTGGACATCACATTTTGGGTTATTTAGACAAAAATACTCAGTTTTGCTCTACAAGGGCCTGATGTTATACTTCTACTGTTCTATCGAAATTTTAAACTAATATCCTCATATGTGGCTCTCATTTTTCTTAGATACAAAAATCAGGTAAAAAAAAAAAATACAAAAAAGCACATTTCACAAAAAGAAAAAACACATTTCAACTGCCCACTAAGCAGTTGAAATGTGAAGGCTACATGATCCACATGACAACCCCGAATCCTGAACCTTTCCTAACACGACTGGGACTTACTCACAAGGGCTCTGGTTTTAATCTCCTGCCTGTGTGTTCTGAGGCTGTGTGCGTGTGTGGTGGTGAACCGTGTGATGACGTAGGTGCGTGCACGTGTGCTCCGGTCACAGCACTTTCCAGCATGGCCAGAGGTAGGTCATTGTCACGTTGTTCACTAGGGCTGGGTATCGTCACTGATTTCTAGAATCGATTCAATTCCGATTCACAAGGTCCCGAATCGATTCGATCCACGATTCGATTTAATTCGATTTAATTCGATTCGATTTAAATCTGGGATATTTTGACAGTCAGAAATATTATAATTCAGATCAGTACATTTACATATTTTTGTATCAATAAAAAGGAAGCTGACACACGCAAGACTTTATCAAAGGTGTGAGCGTCACAGCAGATACCTTTGTGTCAAAGTAGCTGAAGATAAAACACAGAAAAACATGAAGGTGATTTTCCTGGCCTGGGATTTTATAAAAATATTCTGCAGTACATCAAAAACGAAAGAAAACCATTAATCAACATATGAACATTACCTCTGAAGTTACAGCGGTTTTATTAGAGACATGGTTAAGCGTTTTGCATTTTGAATAATTTTAAAAAGTTTAAATTTGTTCAGTATTGAACAGCAGAAATGAGGTTTTCTTTTCGGAAGAATGTAAAAGGGAAAAAAACAGCGGCTGACAGCGCTGTAAACAACAGTAGACTTGTGCGTAACAAGCAAGCGAATAATGAAGAAAGGGAAACTGTTCTTGAAGTACAGAGATAGAGTGAAAGAGAGAGAGAGAGGGAGGGAGAGAGAGAGAGAGAGAGAGCTGTGCATCGCGGTGGAAGCAAAACAGTAAAAGTCAGAGTGAATACATGACGATGTTTATGTGAATCTTCTTTTGCTGCTGGTTCGGTCAATATTGTTTGGAGAGAGATCAAACTAACAGCTTTAGAATCGGCGCATAAAGGGCGTGAACACAAAGCTTGGACCCGCCGACACATCAGAATCAGCAAGCTGTCGGCTTTCAGCCCCGACCGTGTCCTTGCCGTCGGGTGAGAAAGGCGACATCTCACTGATTCTGATCCGCGGGTCGCGCTGTGTGTTTAAGTCTATGTGCAGAATCCGTGTTCCTGCTCTCATTTACTGTCTTAACTGTTTGGTGGTTCTTGAAATTTTGTGAGATGTCACCAGAGATTCTGGCATTTCGGGCAAAATAAATTTATATTAAAAAAATCGATTCAGGATTTTAATGAATCGATTCAGGATTTTAATGAATCGATTTTACGTTATCCAAGCCAGAATCGATTTTAATCGATGAATCGATTATAAAAACCCACCCCTATTGTTCACGTCGCTAATTAAAGATTCCTTAAGTCCATTAGTTGTAATTTGAATAAGCTCAAACTGCTGTGTCTTGTTCTATTTTATATCTGACTCATCTGGTGTGAGTCCTGCAGATGGTTGAGTTCGCTAACTGAAATTTATAATGAGTTTTATCTCGAGGATATAAGGGTAATGCTAGCTTGCTAAGTTAGCCTGATCGCTAGCATTTTTTTGCTATATTATCATAGGGTGTTGATCATACAGAAGCGCTGGGGGCAACTCTGGGTGTGTTATCATGGGTAACATGTAGGGTTGGAAGAGCCAACCTTATTGACCTTATGATCCATATACACACACTTCCTTAGCCACTGCCACCCCTACTGTTGTCTAAAATTGAACA
This sequence comes from Rhamphochromis longiceps, assembly GCF_057381845.1. Taxonomy (NCBI): domain Eukaryota; kingdom Metazoa; phylum Chordata; class Actinopteri; order Cichliformes; family Cichlidae; genus Rhamphochromis; species Rhamphochromis longiceps. The sequence continues at coordinate 20,135,972 of NC_140560.1, read as the reverse complement.
TCAAACTTGTAGTGTCACAATAGAACACTTACAATGAATGCACAGTTAGCTATCCCCGCCATGATCCTGGCTGGCTGGATGGATTATGCCCATCATCTAAATACTGTTAACATACCTTTAGCTACTTGTTAGTGTGAACACACTCGCCCTTAGGCACTCAAAATAGCGACAGATGTTTACAGTTAGTGACACATTATCTCCTCTCACAATTTTTTTTATCATCATCAGCACAGTGTGGGTAATGTAAAGACTGTAACACAAGAAACTCTAAAACTGTTTATTGTTCGTTTCACAACAACAACATTGGTCCCTCTTAACCTTGACCACTGCTTTTATAGCAACAATGGCAGCAGAGGCAGCATTTAAATGTAACAAAGCAGCATTAGCCCAGAAACGTCTCATAGCTCAAAATCTTGTGACTTTTGGAGAAATCACAAACATGATTAACAGCATGTTGCTGTAACTTTAATTTCACGCTATAATGTTGTTCTGAGCAAGTGCGGCAAGTGAATCAGCAACAGAACACCTGCTACTACATCAATCTTTTCACCGACTGCACCCATCAGATTTTGGGAACACATATTTTACCACCTCTCGTGCCTCTGTCGGCCTCTATTCGCGGTGTTCCCTCTGTCATGAGCCTCCTGGCCTTATAGCTGTCTGCCTCTCTTCTCTCTCTCTATCTCTCTTTCGTTCTCTTCAAATGGCATGCTGTGCCAAGTGTAAGTGATTCAGCTGACTCACAAGCAGCGTGGGTTGCCAGCTACCGCCCTCCTCGCTCCAACACACATTTTACTCAGAAACAGAGGTAGAATTCAGAACTAAGACGAGAAAGAGCGAGCTGACAGGATGGAGGGAAAATGTTACAATTAAGCCAAGTATATATTTCTATTTTCTTTGGGTAGATGGGGGAGGGAGGGGGGGGGGGGGGGGGTAATGTAACCGCACACTCAAGAACATACCCAAAATCTTTTTTGCTCTTCTTCTCTTTATGAATATATTGGAACTTTAGTCTGACAGAAGCGGGATACCATTTATTAATTTGCTCCCTGGGGAGCACCAAACTGAGTCATTCCTCCAATTACAACTGGGAGAAGGTAAACACAAAGGCACATAAAGGTAGGCAGGGAGCTCCCCTAAGGTACGCCATTGCCCCTTTTTATAAAAGGACCCTTATAATCCTAGCATATCACACCAAAATACACATGAGAGCACACAATCCCTGTTTCATATTAGAGAGAGACCTAATTCTGCTACTGAGAAATAGGGTCACATTACAAGCTGATTATGATGACTCAAGTGTGTTGTATTAAATATACATACATACATATATATATATTAGGGGTGCAACGATACACAAAATTCACGGTTCGGTTCGGTTCGATACTTTGGTGTCACGGTTCGATATTTTTTCGATACAAAAAAATGTTCATGCCTTTTTAATTTGTCATTTATTAAAATTATAAATATATATTTTAACTCAAAAGTACAGTTTTTAAATTTAATGTTGCTGAAACAACAAAGTAATAAAATAATAAATCTATCTGATCGAGAAATCACTCATCTTTGGAAAAGAGAGTTTATTACAGAGAAATGGCTCTTTCCAAAATAAAAGCTATACTATACGCTTTTTCTGGGCTATATTCTCAGCAGCATATTAAACATATCAGGTCCCCATAAGGAGAATCATGTGCTAACGGCTGTCTAAATGACTCGGGTAAAGTTTGTAGCATGCGTGCTTGTTGTTTTTGTCTGCTTCCACTTGTCTTTGCACTAGGATGATGTCGGCGTAAATGTGCTGTCATATTCGTTGTGTTCCCACTAGTGCTGTCAGCGTTAATCTGAAATGACGTTAACGCCACAACACGGCAAATCTCCGTTAACGAGCTACCGCGGATCGCCCCGTGCGTGGGGCTGGACGGCGTCAACACGTTAACGAGCTAACTGCGCTAACACTAGTTCCCACCCATGTAATTGAGCATTGCGTGGCACATCCGACATACTGTTTTACTTTTGTCCATGACGCGCTTACCATCAGGGTCATACGTGCCATGAAGACCAAGATAGTTCCAAACGCCAGATCTGAATGAGGGTGGGGGAGGTTCAATTTGCCATGTTGCAACGAGCTTAGCTTCTGTCTTGCTAGCTTGTGCTGCGCTCAGTGGATCTGCGCTCAACAGTGCAGCCTAGGTGGAGTAGTCGAACGCAGATCCACTGAGCGCTCAACACAGACAGCAACGTCAGAAGAAAAGTTGATAAAATAAATTAAAAATATTGTATTGTTCGATACATATGCATACCGAACCGAAAGCACTGTATCGAACGGTTCAATATCGATATGAGTATCGTTGCACCCCTAATATATATGTATATAAAACACCCAGCACGCCCCTGCGGGCGGTTTATCCTTCAAGCTCGGGTCCTCTACCAGAGGCCTGGGAGCTTGAGGGTCCTGCGCAGTATCTTAGCTGTTCCCAGGACTGCGCTCTTCTGGACAGAGATCTCCGATGTTATTCCCGGGATCTGCTGGAGCCACTCGCCTAGCTTGGGAGTCACCGCACCTAGTGCTCCGATTACCACGGGGACCACCGTTACCTTCACCCTCCACATCCTCTCGAGCTCTTCTCTGAGCCCTTGGTATTTCTCCAGCTTCTCGTGTTCCTTCTTCCTGATATTGCTGTCATTCGGAACCGCTACATCGATCACTACGGCCGTCTTCTTCTGTTTGTCTACCACCACTATGTCCGGTTGGTTAGCCACCACCATTTTGTCCGTCTGTATCTGGAAGTCCCACAGGATCTTAGCTCGGTCATTCTCCACCACCCTTGGGGGCATCTCCCATTTTGACCTCGGGACTTCTAGGTTATACTCGGCACAGATGTTCCTGTACACTATGCCGGCCACTTGGTTATGGCGTTCCATGTATGCCTTGCCTGCTAGCATCTTGCACCCTGCTGTTATGTGCTGGATTGTCTCTGGGGCATCTTTACACAGCCTGCACCTGGGGTCTTGCCTGGTGTGATAGACCCCAGCCTCTATGGATCTTGTACTCAGAGCTTGTTCTTGTGCTGCCATGATTAGTGCCTCTGTGCTGTCTTTCAGTCCAGCTTTGTCCAGCCACTGGTAGGATTTCTGGATATCAGCCACCTCCTCTATCTGCCGGTGGTACATACCGTGCAGGGGCCTGTCCTTCCATGATGGTTCCTCGTCTCCCTCCTCTTTCTTGGGTTTCTGCTGCCTGAGGTATTCACTGAGCACTCGGTCAGTTGGGGCCATCTTCCCAATGTATTCTTGGATGTTCCTTGTCTCATCCTGGACTGTGGTGCTGACACTCACCAGTCCCCGGCCCCCTTCCTTCCGCTTAGCGTACAGCCTCAGGGTGCTGGACTTGGGGTGAAACCCTCCATGCATGGTAAGGAGCTTTCTTGTCTTTATGTCAGTGGCTTCTATCTCCTCCTTTGGCCAGCCTATTACCCCAGCAGGGTACCTGATCACGGGCAGGGCGTACGTGTTGATGGCCCGGATCTTGTTCTTACCATTCAGCTGACTCCTCAGGACTTGCCTGACCCTCTGCAGGTACTTGGTGGTTGCAGCCTTTCTAGCGGCCTCTTCATGGTTCCCATTTGCCTGCGGGATCCCCAGGTACTTGTAACTGTCCTCTATGTCTGCAATGTTGCCTTCTGGTAGTTCAATCCCCTCAGTTCTGACTACCTTCCCTCTCTTTGTTACCATCCGACTACACTTCTCCAGTCCGAATGACATTCCAATGTCATTGCTGTATAGCCTGGTAGTGTGGATCAGTGAATCGATGTCTCGTTCACTCTTGGCATACAGCTTGATGTCATCCATGTACAGGAGGTGGCTGACAACTGCTCCGTTCCGTAGTCGGTATCCGTAGCCAGTCTTGTTAATGATCTCACTGAGGGGGTTCAGGCCTATGCAGAACAGCAGTGGGGACAGAGCATCTCCTTGGTAGATCCCGCACTTGATGGTAACTTGTGCTATGGGCTTGGAGTTGGCCTCTAGTGTTGTACGCCACATCCCCATTGAGTTCCTGATGAAGGCTCTTAGGGTCCCATTGATCTTGTACAATTCTAGGCATTCCAGTATCCAGCTGTGGGGCATTGAGTCATAGGCCTTCTATATATATATATATATATATATATATATATATATATATATATATATATATATATATATATATATATATATATACATATATATATATATATATATGTGTGTGTGTGTGTGTGTGTGTGTGTGTGTGTGTGTGTGTGTGTGTACTGGACCAAACAATTGACGTGCACATTTTAGCAAATTATTAATTGGCTCCCCCAAGAGCACTGCAGATGTCCCATCAAGTACAGATCAGGCCATGGGACGCTGGTCACCAGGCCTCATTACCTCCAAGGTTGTCAGACACACACACACACACTCTTTTCTGTGTGTATGTGAAACTGAAGGGGAATTAATCATCTACATTGTGCACATGAAAGTGCCCTTTAGTCTGCAAGGTTATATTTGCTCCCTACTGGGGTAGACCGTCAACAGCTCTGCACATTAACACTGTAACTGGCTTTAAAATGTATAGATAATATCAGTATAGGGTCATATTAGTGATATTATAAGATATAATCTCACCCCATAAACCTTATTACGTCCTTCAGTTAAAAGAAGAAGAGTAGCGTCCAGTCACATATATTGTCATATTATATATTGTAAGTGCAGAAAATGAAATGGTAATGTTTTGCAAATCTGAGCACATTTGAAGATGATGTATCAGAAAGAGTGCTGATTATTTTTTTATTTTTGGTAAAAGGCGGGATAGCACAGAAACGTGTCACTGGGAGCAAAGTGGACGAGAGTCTGATTCTCATACTTTTTTAGACATTTTCAGACCATAAAAGACCACAAACTGCAAGGTCCAAGAACTTAACTACCCGGCAAGACAGACTCAGGCAGCCACCAACAAAAGCTTACCATCACACCAATTATAGCCCTAAGCTTCACCACCCCGTGGTCCACCCAAACCTCCGATGCTCCCCAGCCCCAAATGCCGACCCCACCCTCTCGGTTTATAATCAGAGTTGCCGAGGTAAGCAGAGTGAAAGCACAGGAAAGACAGCGGGGGCCGGTGCTCGACCCCCCATTCAGTGCAGTCACAGGGCCGTCCCGGGGCCCAAAAGCTCAGATTACACCGCACATAATGAGAGACCTGGCTCAGCAGGCTCTGCCTCTCTTTCTCTCCCTCTCTCTCTGTTGCTCTCACATAGAGACACAGACAGAGCCGCTGCGGTATTATTGCTGAAGTCCTGCTCTGTTTCGCTCTCTAGTTGTCTCTGACAACTGCCAGCACAGCTGCTTTACATGTCCCTGTACGGTCAAAGGAAATAGGCAGAGCTCTTTGCTTTGCTGATTTTTGTATTCAGTGTGCGCAATCAAAACAAAGTTGAATGAAAAATGTTATTACCTTATATATAAAACATAAAATATATAATTGGCTTATATATGTAATTGGCTCTCAGTTTAATTTGTGACATTTGTAACAAAAAATGTTGCTTTAAATTTAAATATTTGAACCAAAATTTCAAGAAGATAATTGCTCTTTGTAATTTCCCATTTCTGTGTGATGATGCCTATTAGAAGAGTCAGTAATCAGCTTTGTTCCCAGCTGTGCAGCCATGTTAAGCAGTATTGAATATATGGTGCTATCGGCATATGACTGCAGTAATCTATGCACCTCCCTATGTTATCCATGCTTGATGTATGTGTTTGATGGTGTGTGTGTCTGTCACCTGATATAAGGTTATGTTCATGCACAGCACACAAATGGGTAAAGTAGAAGCAGCCAGGGAATCTGCATCTTAGCTGATCTGCTCTATATATGCAGTATTCATGTGTACTTTGACAGTATGGAAAAGAACATTAGATGGATTTGACCTGACTTATTTTTTTTTTCTTTTATTGTACTTTTTTAATTTTCTTTTTCTTTTATTTGTGTATTAGAAAAGTATTTCTAACTCTTAAAACAACATCAATCCAAAGCCCCACAAAAAGACAAATGAGAGCAACGCTAGCCTGTCAAAAACAGACTTGAAAGATAGAATCAGGATCCTGAGGAATTTTCAGATAAAAAATAAAGTGATTACAGTGGCCCTGAGAGACCAAATGCATCGCAAATTAAGAAAACAAAACAGAAATATAAAAAAGCTGCAAAAGCTAAAATAATAATAATAATAATAATAATAACAATAATAATAATAGCAAAACAAAATAGAAGTGCCGACAGCAAATATGTGTCTACAGTATTATATGAATCACATGATCTAAACACACATTAACCTACTCTCTCACTACTCTGATGAACCGTCTGCTTGTTTTCAGCGTGTCTCGGTACAATGCTTCACATGTTTTGGTCTCTGTCACTTTAATGCGTCACAGTATTGTGTCCCCTAAAATACTTCTGTTGTATTTTGTGAGATTTTGTGTTTTTCTACTTATATTGTGTAAAACAAATATTTCTGTTGTGTTTTAATCAACTTCCATTGTGTTTTTGTGTGCGTTTGCAGCAATTTTCTATTTCCTTTGGTTTTCTGGGTCTAGTTCTGTTCCATTTGACCTCTCAGGGCCACCATAAAAAACATGTGCAAGAACACAGCCAAAACCTCCACTATTAGATTTTGATTTTAGACTCTTGTAACAGTTTTCCCTTTACAATCAATCAAAAGCAGCAAAACAGCAAACTAGAAGCTACATCATAGCTTGGCAACTGTTTCATGTACTGACAGCACTACAATAAGATTGACTTTGCCAAAGTGCAGAAAGTACCAAGTAGCACACAGCCAGTGAGGCTTAAATAACATTTATAAACAACTTGTATTATACCACAACCCACCTTCAGTTTGTTAAAAATACTTTTGAAAAATTGCAAAACAAACTCACTTAGTGACAAGTCACTGACTAAACAACGTATCATGAAATGGGCTCCAGGAACAGTGTGTCCTCTGTGAGCCCTGGTGGCAAGGTCCTTACAAAACCATATTGAAACACGGCCTTTTCTGGAAGCTCAGTGTGTGCAGCGCTGTGACAAAGCCCAGCTCCTTCACAAACACACACACAGATCCATTCAGGACACAACTCACGACCCACTCGCTCACATGCCGTGTGGGCCGGCATTGTGTTTGTTGCTCCATGCTTTCAAAGTACCAAGGCCATTAGCATTGTGCAAAGCTGGACTGGGGCACAGTGAGCTTGTGTATCCATACGCGTTTTTTGGTGTGTCGGCCCATCAGCGTACGCTGAAGGGCATGAAAATACGTTTGCAAAAAATTACGCATTTAGGTGGAAGACTTTTTTTTTCCAAAGTGCTCACCTCTTTGCTCTCCGACGGGAATACCATGTGCTCGTGTATACTCGGCCGTGAAATAAAAGGAATGAGTGAGGTCACAGACTTTTGCCACAACGGCCCAAGGTCCACTAGAGTACAAGCAGCCTTTGTCAAGGCCATGTGTGGAGTGCTCTGTGCTGCATCACAATGAATCTGAGAGAGATGTAGAGGAGCAAGGAAGAGAGAGTGAAAGGCTTTTACAACTTGTATTGATTAGCAGGAAAGAGTTCCACCTTCTGCTCCATCCGGTACTACTGCTGCCAACTGGAAAAACAACAACACCCAAAACACTCACCTACTCTGTCATTTGGAAAATAGTTCTTTCTTTCTTTTCCTTTGAACTGCACCTAATTTAACATGGCTTCCACGGCTGTGTTTCTCAGAAGTCCCCCCTTGTGTACTCTTTGTTTGTTTGAAGCTGAAATTAGGTGTGCTTTTAGCTTTGAGCCTGCTTTGTTTTCTTGTCTGTTTTAACCTGAAAGAGAGGAAACACCAAGCTAATGCAGAGCTGTAGATCAGACCTGGTTAGGGCAACTGCTTAATACAAGTACACACGTTTTATATATATATATATATATATATATATATATATATATATATATATGTATATATATATATATATATATATATATATATATATATATATATATATGATATGATACAATAAAGTATTACTTCTAAAGATTTGTCATGACTTAATTAAACATGGAAGCAATAAAAAGCCCGTATATTACATTAAAACAGCCATGCTCATACAAATATTACAACATGGACCATTTAGGGACGAAACTTCAATTGCAAGCACAAGAATATTGCCCCCTTGTACGTGCATGTACTTCATGTTTGTAAAACTGTGTGTTAATGAAAGTGAAGGTGTACTATGTAGCAGGCTGACAAAGTTGGAGGCTGGACACTACTCTAAGAGCCTGTGTGTTTGTTTCTCTGTGCATATAGCTTCAAGGACATTGCATGCAGTGCAGTATAGATGTTTTCCTAATTACATAAGTATCATATAAAGGGAGTTTACTTATAAGGTTTAGCCCCTCCTCTCACTTTCAGTTTTAAGAATAGTCTGGCAGACAGACTGACTCGGTAGGCCAGTAATACACTCTGCACCTGTCATCAGATGCCTCACATGCAAATAGCTGACAGGAATATTAATAATATAATCATGTTGGGAAATTTAGGCAGCAGACTTTTTCATCTGTACTCAAATAGTGTGTTGCAATGTTTAGGTAGGTGATGACGGTAACTTCAAAATGACTGCTGTGAGCCAAGGTTTCCCATGATGGCTAAAGTTATACCAGCCACTTTAGTACCAGGCTGATTTCTGTTTGCCTTCGGGACTGCCTTAATTCTTAAAACAACACGGTTCTGGAAACAAATCTCCCATTCCACCACATCGCAAAGGTGCTCAATTAGATTGAGATCTGGCAATTTAAGTGAATGGTGCACTATCCCAGTGGAAGCAGCCATCTGGAGATGGGGACACTGGGCGTAAAGGGACTAATGTGGTCAGAGCAACGCTGACCAGTGCATTTAAACAATTCTCAATTGATTCCATAAGACCAAAGGTTTGCCAAGAAAACATCCCCCAGCGCTTTGAATGCCTGAACCATTAATAAAACCACAGGATGGGACCTCGAGGTTAGTCAAACCTCGGATACAGGAGGAACAATGCGGTTTTTGTCCTGGTCGTGGAACACTGTATTAGCTCTTTATCCTCTCGAGGATACTTGACGGCGCATGGGAGTTTGCCCAACCAGTCTACATGTGTTTTGTGGACTTGGAGAAGGCATTCGACCGTGTCCCTCGGGGAGTCCTGTGGGGAGCACTACGGGAGTATGGGGTATCTGGCCCATTGCTACGGGCCATCGACAGATGGATTGGTGCAGCGGCAGCAGTGATACATTTAATAAAGAAACAATATTGAACAATAAGTAGAATATATTAAAGTAGTGACTGTAAATTGCTGCCATGTTATTAGTCAATTAGATATTTGTGTTAATGAGCAGTTGAACAAGTGTACCCAACAAAGCCAGTGAGTCTACACTTCTTATGTCTGATTTTATTGCTGTGACTGCTCGTGTGGGTGTGCCTGAAAACGTGCAGTGTCTTTTCATTTATGGTGGAGAAATGTTAGAAATGAGCAACGACAGAACCTACAATAAAGGGAGATGAAACAGTTACATTTTTATCATAAAAAAGTAAAAACTCATTGTCATTACATAAGCCTTCAATGAACAGCAGTGGACTATTGTATACACACATAACCCTTGAGAAGTTGTGCTTGTCATTGGCCAATTCCAATAAAGTCCTTTGAAGGAAACTCATCAGCTGGAAGCAACACATTTCCCACATATTTGTATTTTCACACGTGTCACTCATAGCTGCAAACAGCAAAGCTGCTCCAATATTTTCAGCTCCGGTTCTGTCCCAAGGCAATATCCTGAGCAGATGAGCCTTCAAGGGGGATAATCATAGGCACTGCATGTGCACGTTAGTGTGTTTGCATACTTAGGTTACTAAGATTGCGAGGACAATTGTGTTTGCGCTTCCAGTCTTTCTCCATTCTGTGTAAAAAAACAAGGTCTCATAAGCTAACTGATGACGTTTTAAAGTACAAGATTTAAGATTAGAGCAAGGGTAAGGCTGAGGTCAAGGTGAGGGTAAGTCTCCAGAAATCGATCATAATGTCCTCTAAAGTGATGGAAATTATGTTACGCGTGTGCGTTTATTTGACACAGCGAGAAGTGGAAGCTCTGGCAAAGGGACACATATCCCATCTGCTGCCATGCAGCTTGTAAGTGTGACATAAATCAAAAGCACACCAGAGGAATAAAAATATACGTGTACCAAGACATTTGCATGCCCTCTTTGTTTCTCATCGCTTTCTTTCTTCTTACCGAAACCTCTCATCGTTCCAAATGAGCATCCAGGTAAATGAATGTCATCTTTGCAAGTCAAAGCTGACTGCAGCTGGAGGTGGAAACTAATGGCTGGCTCGGGAAGATGATTAAAGCGCAGAACACACATTAGGAGAGATATTAAAGCCCGAAATGCCATATGGAAGAATGGCTCACGGACCACCAAGGACAAAATTATATTGCCTGGCAATTACACACATCAGAGAGTACATATAACCTTTTTTTTAAAGAGTGGGCATCAAATGTGAGATTGATGGAATGAGTCATAGTACGTGGCTATAAAATTAATTAACGCTACAAGGGAGTGAACAACAAACCTTTTGATGTGACGAGAAGGACGTGGACAAACGCATTTGCATCCCACGCTTTCGAATGCTGTCAAATACATCCCAGGTGATACACATGAGGTGTCCTTTCAGCGCTGATGCCTTGATGTACCAACTGAGGCAATATCAGCCAATCCTCTTTAAAAGAGAACAAAGTCCACATTCAGAGGTCGGACATGTGTCCCACATCTGGGAGCTCTGTGTTCTCCACTTTGTTTTGTTCTGGTTTGGTTTATGGAACAGAAACTCCTTGACTGGGTTTATAAGAAGATTCACTACATTAAGCCTGTTGTGAAGAAATATGCTAACAGCCACCGAGTGCAGATGATGCTGAGAAATATCTTAAAAGGGTGTGTGACAAGTTTAGTCCACTCAGACCCAAGCAGACCCTAGTGGACTCATGAACATAGAATATTATAATCCCAAATTTAGGAATGAGGCCATCTCACTTATACCAACAAAAAAAAAAACCCAGTCTCATGGCACAAGTACCAAAGGACATGTTGTGCTTACCTGTAACATATAACTGCCGTATTTGACTCCCCAGGATGAGAATTCGCTGAGTGTGCATACACACAGAAATGAGGAGTAAAGTAGCAACCAGAGACTAAGAAATAATAAAATTCAGAAACTTGTAGTGAGTACAGGTGAAATTACTTTCACCAACATGCACAGAGTTCAGCTACTTTCAAGTTTGAGCAACTGAAGTGACAACAAAGCAAAATACATTGTTGACTAACATATTGCACAGAGGGTTACAAAGACAGACAGAGGGTTGAGTGTTAAGGCCAGCTGCTGCAAAGCCATGGGAGACAAGCAGGTCAGCAAATGTAGGCCAATATACTTAGAGGAAAGTTGTTTCTATTAGAATGATACTTACATACAGACAAAATAAAGTAAATGAAGGACTCCTCATCTATTCACAACTTACTACAAAAACGTTTTTTTCTCTATGCCAGCTGGATCTTCAGTTGTTATGGTAACAGATCAGCGTAATCACATCCTCAGGGTGAGATTCATACAGCCCATTATTGGTGACTAGACAGGAGATTTCCACTAGGGAGATCGTTAATAGCTGTCAACTTCACCATGTTCCTGCCACCTTCCCTATTCATCTTACCTCCCGTCCATCCACTCATTCATTCATCCATCCATTTTCTACCATTTAACTATTTCAGGGTCACTGGAGGGGTCACTCTGAACAGGTTGCCAATCTGTTGCAGTGCCAACATAAAAAGACAGACAATTTAGAATCACCAGTAAACCTAAAAATAACACAGAAAGGCCCTAGGCTGGATGGTGAGACAGTGCAAACCATCACACGACCCTCTTTGTCTTAACTTATTGTTTAATCAAATCTGTTTCTGTGTTTCTTCTCAGGGTTTCACTCCTGCTTGAGCTTATGTCTTTCTCTCAGTTGCTGGACACACCAGGGGTCAAGGGTGAAGGTGTCATGTGATTGGATGTTTAATACACACTGGCATGCTGCCTAAGCTGCTCAGGACGAAAGCATGACGTCCCGCGATCTGCCACCCACAATAATGCTGTACCCACACACGCACACACACACACACACAAACACACAAGCTTTGCTTAGATGTGAGCTGCACGTGAGGATTTCGTCTGTAGCCAGCTTAAAGGTACTTGAATTGCAGCCAAGAAGCACACACAAAATGTAAGTGTAAATACAGTTGCATTTGTGGGTGCATAAGAAGAACATTTTGTCTTTTTGTACCTGTTAGCAGCTAATCACAACTCCTTTAAGCAAATTTGAAAAGTCAAATTTTTCAGGTGTGGAGCCCAGCCTTTCTTCCACGCAGCTACTTTTATGTTCTGCTTCTCTCTGTTGCTCTGCTTTTGACTGTGAGCTAATGCAATACAGGGAAACAGGTTTATGGCTTTCCTGCCATTCAAGCGCAGAGGGAGTTTTTCCACAACAAACGATAAAAGCACTGATTAATATTCATATTCTCTCAAGGCGGAGAGGCACAAACGGTGGAGGAAAGGAATCTGACGTATCCAAAAATAGTTCAAATGCAACTTCTTTCTTGTTCTCTGTCTTAGACAAGCCCAGGCATTTCCTTCCATTTCAAGTAGTGAACCCTTATGTAATTCTCCTGAAATAAGGTCAGATGCCTAAGTCTTACAATATGCATTATGCATAAAGCCACACTATTGTGCAACGTGACAGTCTGAAGATCATGTCTGTCATGAAACAAGAAACTGATTATAAAATGGATTGAAACGTGTACACAATTCAAGAAGTGGTAAGTGGGGAAATGATTACTCTCTGAGGAAACGATCTTACACGCTATTTCTCACTGACTTGTCGGCTGACACAAGGGTCAAACAACAGAGAGTGACCTGTTATGTAATGGCCACCATTAGTCAGATGCTAAAAATGTAATAAATAGGCACAGGTGCAAGATGGATTATTTCAAAGCACAAAAAACCAGAGACAACAAATTAAAAAAATTACATGTGTCTGCTTCTAAGAGAAGGTTTTTAAAGGTTGCATCAAAGTTCTGATCTATGTGTCCATGAGTATCAAGTCACATGGCCAAATGCGCAAGACACAGATGGTTCTGCCTATCATTATACAGGGACAAAAATGAAAAGTAAAGTAGGAAGCTGGCAAAGTGTAATCCAGAGCACTGGACTGAGAGAATGGAAAATAAATCACAAATTCATCTATTTATTTGTTCTCCTCTGATCCCTGATTTACCATGTGTGTCTCATTGCTTTGGGAAAGTGATCTGACATTTGTTTGGCACTATATTTGGCAGAAAATGCCCTGACTATGCTACAAAAACTTCTGGGGGAACAGCTGGAGGAACACAACTGAAAGAAAAAGAGTAAGGCTAGAGAATTGATTTAATATTAATAATATAACTAAATGTTTCACCTGCTGCCTCATTACAAGTTCCGTGTGGTACTCAATATTATCATTGAGTCACCATGTAAATGACTATTACTATAAACATCAAAGGACTAATTTTCTCTTTTTTTTCCACGCGTAAAGACAAGGAGAAGTCTAGAACTCCCTCCAGTGTCTGCAGCGCTTTATAGCACTCAGCAAAGACGTGGATCCTTTGGCCCGTCTGGTACCCCTGTGGTAGCAACAGGGGTTGTGGAGCCACTGAGGCCATAAGCAGATAGGAAAGGAAAGGCCTGGTATATACACAAACTAAAACAGACTGAAAGAAAAGCTCAGAAAATAAGCACATGAATTATTTGGGAAAAATAAGCATATCTATTATTATACCTCTTCAACTGCTCCTTAATACAACTGGGATTACTGGGATTTTTCCCACCAACTATCTCGAGGATTTCCAGAGAATGGTCTAAAAAAGAGAAAACATCCATTAAGCAGTAGATTTCTGGGAGAACATGCCTTGTTGATGTCAAAGGAGAGTGGCCAGACTGCTTCACGCTGATAGGAAGGCAACAGTAACTCACACTCTTTATAACCAAGAGCATCTTTGAATGCACACTCTTGAAGCAGATGGGCTATAGCAGCAGAAGACCACACCAGGTGTCACTTTTGTATGTTAAGAACAAGAAAGTGGGGCTATAATTCACGTGGTTCAATGAAATTGGACAACAGGTGATTGGAAAAATCTTGCCCGGTCTGATGAGTCTTAAATTCAGCTGCAACTTGGATGGTTTTTCAGAATTTGATGCAAATGCCATGAAAACATGGACCCGTCCTGCCTTGTATCAACAGTTCAGGCTTGTGGTGATGTGATTATATGGGGGACGTTTTCTTGCTACACTCTAAGCCCCTTAGTACTAACTGAGTATCTCTGAAACATCACAGCCTACCCGAGAATTGTTGCTGGCCATGTCCATCCCTTTATGGCTACAGTGTAAATATCTTCTGATGGCTGCTTCCAGCAGGATAACACACAATGTCACAAAGCTCAAACAATCTCTGGTTTCTTGAACATGACAATGAGTTCATTGTACTCAAATGGCCTCAACAGCCATCAGATCTCAGTCCAACAGAGCACCTTTGGAATGTGGTAGAACGGAAGATTTACATCATGGAAGTGCAGCCTACAAATCTGGAGCAACTGTGTGATGCTATCATGTCAACATGGACCAAAACATCTGAGGAATGTCTCCATCACTTTGTTGCTGAATCTATGATAGTTTTGAAGGCAAGAGGGTTTCCAGCCTGGTGCTCTTAAAGTGTACCTAATAAAATGCCATGTGAGTGTACATTTTACAGCAGCCATTGTTGGGTTTAGTAACGTAACAGTAACTTCAGTACTGCTTTATTACTTCTTAAGAGGTGTTTGTAGATTTTAGTTTGTGTCTTTGTCCTGTCTTCCTCCTCTCACCCCAACTGATCATGGCAGATGGCCGCCCCTCCCCAAGCCTGGTTCTGCTGGAGTTTTCTTCCTGTTAAATGAGAGTTTTTTCTTCCCACTTTTGCCAAAGTGCTTACTCATAAGGAGTCATATGATTGTTTTCTCTGCTTTCTTTGCATTATTATTGGATCTTTATCTTACAATATAAATCGCCTTGAGGCAACTGTTATTGTGATTTGGCGCCATATAAATAAAATTGAATTGAAGTGAATTGAAATGGAGGTGATTGTTGGGACTGGAACGTCTTTTCATATTCATGAAAACAAAACAATCATTCTTGGTGTGCGCCAATAATCACATACAGCATTGGATGTATGCCAGGGAAGACACTAGTAGTCATTTTTATGCTGTTACAAAAACACCTATACACTGAGATGTTGATATGTTGACAAATATAAAGCATGATTTGCAGAGATTTATTATCTGTGATCACTTAGCTTCATGCAAGCACCACTGGCTTCATTGTTCCAGCTCTGAGCTAAACCAGGTGGTTCCTGTAGGCCTATAGCATTACCACTTTAAAGTTAGCTTTTGGGGTACCAGTGGTATCCAAAGACAGTTGTCATCCTTGCTAACAGCGTCTCGGCACCTCAAACCTACTAGTCAAACTAGTACATAAAGACAGATTCAGACATCACACATCATATTTGTACCACTCAAAGATATATGACGCGAGACGGTTTGTCTTTCATGTTTGCCTTTGTGTAGTAGTAGTCTTAAGTACCAGCATCCCAAAATCCCCCATGTCCTTCCGTCTCTATAAGCAGATTTCTTTTCTCTGCTCTGCATCTAATCATATGTAAGGTAGGTCATTCACATTCACAAGAGACTGGCTCCTCTTGTTTCCACTCCTGATAGCATCTGGTCTCTGCAGCCTTTCTGCTGGGCCACACGAGGACAATGGTCCTTGTCCCAAAATAGAACAATGAGAAATCCCTAAAAATAACCATGTGTGATGTTGGTTTGGGATTAGCATATTTTGTCCCAAAACATCCCTCTCTCCCAGCCCCCCTCCTCCAGGCTTTCTCTATTTTTTTGGCCACTCCCTGTCCTCTTTCTCCCTCAGTGCTGTCAGCTTTTTCTCTGCCTCTCTGTTATTCACATTTCAGGGCGATGGCAACTAAACCTGATTTTCACTCTTGCATTTTCTTGCCTCTTCATTTGCAGGTGACACTGAAATAGGCAATTTTGAGCCTGCATTATCATGCACTGAGCAGGTACTATTTTTAGAAAGTTAAAGATGAGTGGGGAAAAGAATCCCCAGGAGTCAGCAGCAGCAGTTTTATGTTCTGGACAATTTACACCCTCCTAATGCTACAACGACCTTTCTACTCTCATCGCTCACGTATCCAAGTCTCCACCCCCCCTTTGCTCTGTGCTCTGCTTTCATCTCCTTCTCCTTTCTCGATCAAACGTCCACAGACCTTTCATTCACCACACATGCCACATGTCTTGAAAAATAAACGAGAGACAGAGAAAACTGCTGTGGCCAGATTGTGAGCTTGTAAAGTGAGTTTCACAAGCACTTGTTTGCCGTTTGTTCAAATATGATCCGGCCTCTGTGTAAGTGGAAAAATTCCTGCTTACCAACTCATCAGTTACCTCTAGCAACATCACATTAATGCACTGAGCTCAATCTGCATTTTATCTTGATAATTTATGGCTTTCTGTTTTCTTTGGCCTTCTCTGTATTCTTCCCCATCTGGCACATTTTAGTGTACATACAGACCAGCTGTGCTCCGAAGAGATGCTACTGAGAATGTGTGCGTGTTCATGAAGTACTAGCACATCCAAAGCATTGGGCACGAGCTCCACGACCATCTGGCTGCCTGCTTGTGGATTCATTCATAAGGTAAAATGACACACTGTGTGTATGTGTTTGTGTGTAGGAACATTTGGAAATCTATAATATATTCATACAGTGCTGTGCAAAAGTCTTGAGCCACCCTCATTTCTCTGTATTTTGCTTATAAGGAGCCAGACTTTAAAGCAAGTTTGAGCAATAGATCACCAGACTTCTTGATGGTCTTTAAGAATTTTGGACGGCTTCTTCACTCATTCTTGTCTGGTCCTTGTACCTGATCATTTTCAGAATGGTTTTTGAACCACTGTTGTGTCTGCACAAAACACACTCACAGCAAAGAACTAGTTTTAAATCGTATCTTTAGGCACTCTGTTACTATTTTTGTTCACGTTTCTTTAGTTGATGTATGAAATGTGCCAAAGATAACACAGTTTGATAGGCATAAAGGGGTATTTGTGCACTAATCAGGTGATTCACAAAGAGCTGTAGGGTGAAAATCTGTCAGACTGGTGTTCAGTCTGAGGAAACTGGACAAGTGGAGGATAAAAGAAGAAGTGGCAGACCTAAAAACTATCTCCAGCAAATGAACGGTATCTGAAAATCATAACCTCAAGAAACAGGAAGAAATCTTGACACAGAACCTGAGAGATGCATCTGGCCCTTCAGTTGATCCATCTGCTGTTCACTGAAGACCAGAAATGGTCTCAGTGGCTGTCAAGGAGCTATTTTTAGGGAGTGGAAACAGGCAGGGAACGCTGAGATATGCCAAATTCCAAAAGAAGTGGACTGAAAAATCACAGTCAGTATGTGAAGAGGAGGAAGTTTAACAGTAAGTGTCTACAGCCATCTGTAAAACACGGTGGAGGCTCTGTCATGGTTTCAGCCAGTGGTGTTGGGGATCTTGTCACAGTTGATGAAATTATGAATACAGAAAAAAAAAACCATCAGATTTTAAACCGCTATGCAATATCATCTGGAGAGTGTCTGACTGGCAATGTGTTAACACACTGCCAGCCTGGTAAAAACACACTCGAGTAGAAAAACACTCAGTGTGTCATAGATTGGCCTCCCCAGAGCCCAGACATTAACATCATTGAACCAGCATGCGATCATCTTGGCAGAGAACAGAACAAAAGGCAGCCAACATCTAAAGAAGAGCTTTGACCGTCCTTCATAAAGCCTGTATGTACCCGTACCTGTATGTATAGTTTAATGATATTATTAACAAAATACAAAAAAATGAGGGGCAGCTCAAGACTCACAACTGTAATATAATCAGCCCCAGGTATATTAGAAACAAAGGTCCTGTTAAACTTACCTTATTTCTCACTACACTCTTATTCGTATTTTGAACTATGTGTATTTAATGAACAGTAAATATAGATGAAAGACAACTATCAGTCCGATTTAACGTTATATTATTTAAATGTACTTAGGCAAGCTTACAATGGCTCATGGCTTGCTTTTCTCTTTTTTTTAAGTACTCTGCTGCCACCCAGTGGACAAACACAATGACTGCTGAAAAGAAAAATCAGTAGTGTAATTTTCTTCGTATCCACCACACAACAACGGCCCATTATGCAACTAAAAAATGTACTATTAGTTCTGATTACATTTAATTTTGGTGTCCTGGTCCAAGATTTAATCTAAACAGCCTCTTAAAATAAGCAACATGTTAGGCTCACTGATCCATTTTTTTATACTTTAAATTGAAAGGCTACATTTTCAAACTGCTTTGACTTATTTCAGTATGTTAGAATATAAAGACATTGGCAGCTGATAACTGTTCAAATTGTTGACTTGAATGTTTCTAAATGATTGCAAACACCAACACAGGATAAGAAAAACTGAAATTATTTGTTTATTTGTTCACAAATAACCAAAATCTTGTGATGTGATTGCGAGACATAGAAATGATGCAAGGACGGCCTCTACTCTGTTTCTATTTCATATCACATATGTGTGTATTTTTTTAATAGCTATAGATTTGATCAAATTATAATGAATATGGACATTGGTTGTGCAACATATCTAATGTATAACGTAATTTCATTTATTTATTTTTTTCAATTAGTCATCTTAAAGTGAAAGTAAATCACCGCTCTGAATACTTGGAAGATCTTCAGTGATATTGTGTCACTGAGGGCACTCTGCCCCTCCCCCCTTTGTACCTGCGGCTGTCTGGCTGATTATTATGGTCTGTCTGGCCGGCTGCCTGGCTGGTGGTCTCTAAGTGAACTTGATACTGAAATCAGCAGCCAGCTGTGATGTGTAGTACATCAAGGAGGCTGTGCGGAGCTCTGTCTGGAGCTCAGCCAGTCACTTAACACTTGTCAACAGTTCTAATGAAAGTGGCCTTTTCCTTGGTGGCCTCTTTTTCATTAGCAGGGTCAGAGGTCGCCGCCCAAGGCTGGTTGTCGGTCGGTGGGAAGGAGGTTGAGGATGAGGGCTGAGGAAGAGGGCTGAGGAAGGGATTTAGAGAAGGGGATATAAGGCCAGAGGGGAAAGGAGGGAGGGGAGAACATTCAAAGGCTAGCTGGCGCTATGATCAGCTGATCCAGCTCACAAAGCATTTATAAACCCTGCCTCGATTCTCAAATTACAAAAACCTGCAAGGCTGATTTTCTTTTCGTCATTGTCACCATCCACAACCAAGATCTTACCGTGAAAACATTAAAGCGTTTTCAGAATAACTGCATGTGCTGAAGGTCTGCACTGACTTGCTTGCTTCATGAGTTACCTTCCCCTGCTCCTGCTTAACTTATTACACCCTTTTACACCCCTTCCACTCCTCTCTCTGTTCTCTATTATGTCCCCTAAACACAGATGTGGCCAACTGAGGGAGCGAAAGAGAGAGAATCAGCCAACATCCCTCTCCTCCTCCCCCTCCTCCTCTTCCCCTTCACCGCGGCCTCTTGCACATGAAAGGGACCGTGCAAGGCCAATGGATGGCCGGTGGGGTGTGTGCTATGCGAGGGCCCCAGACCCAGACACAACACAACACACAGCTCCACAGGCCACCACAGCTGTGCTGGAATGTGACCTGTTTCGAATTTTAATGCCAGACTCGGCCCTGCGTGTGTGTCTCTGTGTGTGTGTAGAAGGAGGAGGACATGGATGGAGGGACATCAACTACAGAACAACATGCACTGCCCGCCTTAACGCTTTGACAAATTGTGGCAGTGTCTGGTATTTCTCCTTCAGCAGAGGAAACAGCATTTAAAAAAATCAAGAAGGAAGGAACATTTTTCAAGATTAGCTTTATTTATTTGCTATCATGTTTTATACATGTTTTAATGAACATTAATGTAGGATATCATAGACAAAATAAAAAACATATCTGGTCCCTATGCAATTAGATCAACAGAGCTAGATCAGTAAAAATAAATATGAAGTACACAAGTCCACGTACAAACACATGGAAACTCAAAAAAAAATCGAAAAATAAAAACAATTGTCCAGAAAATGGAACCGAAGAGCTTATTTGATTCTGGTTGATAAACTGAGGCATTATAGTGGGCTTAAGTGCTGAGGACAGATGTTACAAAATATCAACTGTGAGATACCCATCAAAAAATTAAAGCAACTATACTAATCTTATTAGGATATGCTGATATACGAGTGGCATTAGTGTATATTTGGGTAACATTTGGAAAGGAAAAGGATTAAATACTTTAAACAGGGTAAATGCTTCTGACTATTAATATGCCACTTGCTTAATCCAGACAGTGTACCCCACAACTGAATAAAAAGAAATAACACAGTGAACAGTACGGATGATGTAAAATGTTTTTCTGAGACCTTCTGAGCTGTGTGGAAAATGAGAGAGGAAAGAAAACAACCTGCAGATACGTTTCTAGTTTTGCGTTTGTTGGCAGTCAGTCTGACTGTTGAGGTCACTGGATTTATCTGAAAATGACAACCTGTAATGAGCTTTCAGTTGCTATCAGAGTCTACTGGACGGTGGAGAAATCTTTAATGAAATCGCAGGTTTTCTTGCTGATAATCTCACGCAGCTTCCTGATTCTGCGATTGCTCGAGGAGCCTACAAAGCTGTCGGGCTGCAGGATGGCCATGCCGTTGTGGACGTCCCCCATGATAATGAGCTGCCCGTCGGCTACAGTGATGTTGGGGCAGGGGCAGTTCCAGTCCATGTTTAGAAGAGTCACCTCGAGTGGTTCTTTGCCAAAGAATCTAAGACCCATCTTCTCATCCTTCAAGATCTCCTCCACCGTCACCAAAGCGTGGCCCGACTCTTGTTCCTCTGTCAGCTCGGTCACCCGGCCGAGGATCACGAAGTCGCTCTTGCAGAAGCTGGCCACCATCTTGCCTCGGGGTTTGCACACCTTGCAGTTGTTGTTCTTCGGAAAGGGGCACATCTCTTCACAGGCCTCTTTAGATTGAAAGTTGTTCTCGTTGCCACCGCAGCCTCCGTACACAAACGACTGGCACTTTTTGAGAGTGCTGCTATAAGCCCAGCGGGGCTCGTAGGCTTTGCAGGGGCCTTGAAGGCTTGGAAGGCTACAGGGAGCTGCCAACTCTCCTCCGCATGACAGCATGCAGGCTTCGTAGGTGTCAAAGTGGTTTCTGTTTTTGTTGCACTGACTGTAGGTAAAGGTGAAGCAGTTGTTCCTCTTTGGTTCATAATACCAGCTTATGCTCTCTTCCCCACAGTCATCCGTGTCTGGACTCTTAAGGCACTCGGCAGCTGGAAAAGGCAGGTTGGTGCTGTTCCCCTCTGGATTTTTACTTTTCGTTTCTTTCTTGATCACTACCAGAGGATAGTGTGATGACACACTTCCTCCAACATTTCTGGCTGTGCACGTATAGATTCCAGCATCCTGAAGTTGCGCGTTGTATATAACTAGCTGACCGATGTTAGTGACCACGACGTTCCCTCGGACGTGATTGGGTCTCATTACGATATTCTCTTTCCCTTTCAGTTGCTTCTCCCAGGTGATTTCCGGACGCGGCTTTCCAGACACTTCACACAGGAAGGTGGCTGTCTCACCCACAAAGACAGCCTGCTGGCTGGGTCCATTGTGTATGGCGGGAAGCTGGATGTCAGTCGGGAGGGTGGTCTGGAGGGCGGTGGTGGGATGTAATGTGGTCTCCACGGGGAGTGGGCTGGTGTTTGGCCAGGTCAGGTGGTACCTGTAGGTAATAAATCAGAGCCAGTTAATGTCTGAGGTTCTTCTTTCATTCCCATTGGGATGTTTTGTACACAAAACACATTAATATTGCTAAACTAAAGTTTAGAGGAGAGTCTCAATTTTTAAGACTGAAGAAGGACAACGTTACCTTGTTACCAAAAAGCAAACAGTAGAGATCTAAAATACTTAACATGTTACCTGCAGGTGACCTCAGAGATAGAGATACCCTTGGAACAGGCCTCAGCGTCCATGTAGCACTTGTTATAATACGTCATGCCATCAGATGCACACGTGAAGTGGGGTTCCCTCTCACAGCGGTCTCGGCACTTACAAACTGGCTGGCCATCCCAGATGTCACACTCGGACCCTTGCTGAGAGCACATGAACTTGTCGCAGGTGGCACCCTTTGGCATTCCAATGGGGCCCTTGTTCCCTTTGATGTCTATATAGCGTGCTGCCACACAGCTCTTGTTACCGCATACATTAGGGCAGCACTTCTCAAAAGTCTCACAGTCCTAAAGTTTGAAGAGAAAATAACACTTTTCTACCACATATCAGCAGTGAATGGAATCACGTGAACTGGACAAAACAGAGAAGACACTTTAAGGCAGGGATGTCAAAAGTGGAAAAAGAGGAAGTTTTCTGTCATTTAATTGTTTATCTGTTACTTAACTATATTGGTGTAGAATGAACGGCAGTGCAGGTGGAGTCTTTATCGCTAGAAAAAGCTGTAAAACGTATGACAATACAGCTAAAAGTTCAAAATCGTTGCACTTCACATTTTCCAAACCCTTCCAGAGGGCCAGATTGGAGTCTTTGCCAGCCCAAATGTAGTCCCCGAGCCTTATGTTTGACACCCCTGCTTTAAAGTTTAAAGAAGTCATATTTTGTGTTCACATTTTTCATTTGAGATACATTTTTGTCTTGAGGATTCTTTAAATACTGTTTACAACAGTATTGGCCAATGTGTGACGGGTGGAATAAAAACTTTGAAAGGAGTAAGTTTAGTTATAAATGCACTCCTGGTACATGACCTCGCCACAGAGGTTATTTTGGCTGTGTTCAGTTTCTATTACAGTGCAAAAGGAAGGTAATACTTTAATCTACGTAAAAACACAAATTATTCCCACTGATCAGTCTTAACTCCTCTTTTTGTTCAGCCTCGACCGTTTTAACTTCAGTATTCAGTAGCAATGAATGAATTTAAATTATTTTTCTTGAAATTCAGTTTTTTTTTCTCTTATTTTTAAATCCAGTTTGCCTAAATCTCGGCTGCACGCGAACATTTTACAAGCAGTAAGAGAACTCACCTGATCGGATTCGCACTCGCGCATGCAGGTGCTCATAGCATCCACCCACAGGTTAGGGTTCAGATCGTTCGGGCAAAGACCTGCGTGAGAGTACACCACTTTTGCCACAGACATGGGCATTGCTCTCACACGGCAGCTGTCTATGTAAAGGAGTAGAGTATAGCAATGTCCAAGAAGAAACCAGATCCATCGGTGAAACAGCATCCACCACATATCCGGCGCGTAATGGAAGCACTAAAATGCAGAAAATACAACCGGGTCTCGCCGACTTTAGGGCTTTTAAGATGTCTTTACACTAAGTCCAGTCGCGTGAAATTTAAAAAAGAAAAAGAGACGACGAATAAAATTGAAGGTAGAAAAAAAAAGGCGTTTGCGGGACCGGGACCGATCTTGAGAGCTGTCCGTTTTTTTTTTTCTTCCTACGTTGATAGAGGCAGAGGATGAGGGCTGTGGTGGTGCGAACCCCTTTAAGGTCTAGCTACATGAATTACAGTGACCCGTCTACTCGGACAGCATAAACCCAGCTGAGTTACAGTCATGAACAACTTAATTAAAAGTTCGCCAACAGTTTGCAGGCGTTGTTTCACAGAAGACTGGTGAGACACCTGTGCGTAAGGCGCTGCCTGCCTTAACCCTTAACTTGCAATGTCGGTGAAAAGTAGCGATGATTCCGAAATTATATCGGGAGTTTAACACCATTTAGTATCCATGAAAAGAGAAATGTAAACTATTAATAAATGTGACGTCGTGGTTTGGCACGAGCTCATTCATTCTCATTTGTCAGTGTTAAGATTTTATTCAGTATATGAAGAAAAAAACGCTACTATCCTGTAGCATATTAAGCTTTGAGTGGGCTTCTGTTCAGAGATAATGTTTTACACAGACTGCGTATCACTTCATCTTAGTGATAATGCGCAGTGATTACTGTAAAATCTCACCGGGTCGTCTGAAGAAAATGTGACTCTCCAGAAGATAGCGCCAAACTCAGTGCAGTTCCGTCGGGTCTTTGCCTTCTGCACAGAGAGACCACCAAATAGTGCCTGGTTCATTCAGTCTTCTTGGGGTGAAATGCAGATGTGGCTGCACTGTGTCGGCTATTATAACTGTTTTCGCACGGATTTGAACATTTTTATTTTGGATAATAGGTCTTTACCCATCTACTTTGTTTTACGTTTCAATGTCTTCCCACCGGGAAACGATTCTGTGCCTCACAAACTCTGATTCACACTTTTCAGACAGAAAACAATTATGACGGCGCACCAGATGGTGTCATACATGTCAGGATCTCTGTTCAAGTTTTTAATTCCTGTTATTTATAGAGACATGTAAAACTATAACAATGTTAATTTCTGCTTCTTACTATTTTGAAAAGAGGTTTTTAACATTATTAGTGTGTTAAATCAAAATCAGTCTCAAACTGCTAAATAAGGAATAACCACTGATTTTCCTTTAATGACTCTTACTGATAAGTTAGTCAATTATAAACTGAATAGAAATTGGTGTTTAACTTTCTTAAACACTAAAAGCTTTGCAGTGTCTGGAAACCTAAAAGGAAAAACTTTAGGCAGGGCATGCTGCAGTAAAGGAGAGTCTGCAGGGTCATTTGGCAGCTATCACAATATTGACATGCAGGACGTCACAAATAGTACAGCTTGAAATCACGCTGTGAGAAACTGTATCATTTCCCGCAAAAGGCAATTCCAGGAAGTGCTGCAGAAGAGAAGGCCTCAAAACAAAACAAATAGGTTGGAGGTCTGCTTGGTGTGAACAAAACCACAGGAACAAAGGGTTTTCTATAGTCCTCACTTTAAGCCTTTGCTTGTGTTAAATAGCTGGTGCAGCTTTAAAGGAATAAAAATGTTTACATTTTGAAAGCTTCTGCGTCTCTATATGTGTGTGTGAGAGAGGTAAAGAGCATGGTTATGTCGGCTGTGCTTCCCAAGCTGAGTCCCTGCTGAGCCTGAAGAGGCCCACTGTTCTTTAGGCCGAGCCCTGCAGTCCCATTCTCCTCTCCTGTCTGTTAGCCCTGTCTGTATAAACACAGACACATAAAAAGGAAGTATATAGAGAATGTGTTTAACACTGATTATAAAGATTCACCTATGGACGTGCATACAGTCACAGTCAAGATATGTTTTTACTGTCTGCTCACTCACACCCCCACCACCACAGACCCCCCCACCCCTAACCTTCAACCCTCAAGACCCTGCATTCCCAGCATAGTCGACACTGGTGCTTACGGGGCATGTCAAATATTGAATAAAGCTACACGGAGGACCCCATGCAGCCCACCAGTCTATCTTCCTTCAGAACATATATTGTCTGAAAACAGACCTTGACTTTGACCTTCTCTGTGCACCCTCTCCATGTGTCTGTGCCGACCGAACAGTCCAAGAACCTGACAATTTTATGTTTGTAATAATAAGAATAAAATATATTACGATTTTATGCTTATTATACATTATATAATATACAATCAAAAGCCTGATAACAGGTTGCAGGACAGTTTTGCTATAGGAGTTGCTCTGCCAAAAGTCGAAAATCACTAAAGAGTTTGTTGGATGTGACAGAGAACATCACTGGCAGAAGCCTTCCTGCCATTAAGGACATCTACTTCCAGCAGTGTTTGCATGAGCAATAAGGGGCCAAGGATGGCACCCTGGGGAACGCCAGTTCTAACCATCGGTATTTCTCCCTTAGCAGTTTGGATTTTACTTCAAATATTCAAAATTACATTTTATCCTGTTTTAAGTGTTCAATAGACGTTCAGTATCCTCGCATTAGTCAAAAATGTGGACATGCCGTCTCATTTTTCAAAGAAGAAATTGACAAATAACTCTAAATATATTTCATATTTTAGAGTCCTCAAAGTAGCCACCCTTTGCTTTGTTGACAGTGCCGCAAACCCTCGGACTTCTCTCAATGAGCTTCATGATGTGGTCACCTGAGATGGTTTTCACTTCACAGGTGTGCCTTGTCAGGGTTCATTTGTGGAATTCCTTGCCTTCCTAATGGGATTGGGACCATCAGTTGTGTTGTGCAGAAGTCAGGTTGGTAAACAGCTGACAACCCCATTTGACAGCTGTTAGAATTCCCATTATGGCAAGAACCAATCAGCTAAGTAAAGAGAAACAACAGTCCATCATTACTTTAAGAACTGAAGCTCAGTTGGTCTGGAAAATTGGCAAAACTTTGAATATGTCCCCAAGTGCGGTCACAAAAACCATTAAGTGCTACGATGAAACTGGTTCAAATGTAAACCGCCCCCGGAAAGGAAGACCAGGAGTCACCTCTGCTGCTGAGGATAAATTCATCCAAGCCAGCAGCCTTAGAAATTGCAAGTTAACAGCACCTCAGATTAGAGCCCAGATAAATGCCACACAGAGTTCCACTGGTCCAATGGCTGCTAAGAAACCACTACTAAGGAAACACAACAAGCAGAAGAGATTTGTTTGGGCCGGGAAACACAAGGAATGGACATTAGACCAGTGGAAATCTGTACTTTGGTCTGACAAGTCCAAATTTGAGATCTTTGGTTTCACCTGCCATGTCTTTGCGCAGAAAACGGATGGTCTCTATATGCATGGTTTCCACCGTGAAGCACGGAGGAGGAGTGTTATGATGTGGGGGTGCTTTGCTGGTGACACTGTTGGGGATTTATTCAAACCTGAAGGCACACTGAACCAGCATGGCTACCACAGCATCCTGCAGCAACATGCCATCACAACCAGTTTGCGTTTAGTTGGACCATCATTTATTTTTCAACAGGACAATAACCCCAAACACACCTCCAAAGTGGGTAAGGGCTGTTTGACCAAGAAGGAGAGTGATGGAGTCCTGCTCCAGGTGGCCTGGCCTCCACAGTCACCTGACCTAAACCCAATCGAGATGGCTTAAGATGAGATGGACTGCAGAGTGAAGGCAAAGGGCCAACAAGTGCTCAGCATCTCTGGGAACTCCTTCAAGACTGCTGGAAAAACTATTTCAGGTGATGACCTCATGAAGCTCGTCGAGAGAATGCCAAGAGTGTGCAAAGCAATAATCAAAGCAAAGGGCGGCTATGCTGAAAAATCTAAAATCGAAAACATGTTTTGAGTTATTTCCCACTTTTTGTTTACTACATAATTCCATGTGTTCATTCATAATTTTGATGCCTTCAGTGAGAATCTACACTGTAAACAGTGATGAAAATAAAGAAGAACCATTAAATGAGAAGGTGTGTCTAAACGTTTGACTGGTAGTGTACCTGCAAATAACATCACCTTCTGCCTTTATTTGTAAAAATGCTTCAGGGGTTCTGCACCACGTCGATCCACAGATGCTTTTGCCCACGATTGAAGTCTGGGGATCTGGTGGGGCTGGTTTAAAAACAATGAAGGTGTTATGACTGTTCATACTAAGCTTATTATGAGTGGCTCATTCCATAACAAAGGAGAAGGACACGTCCAGCCACAGCAGGGACCTAAGCCGATTTTTCAGTCTAGACACACAGCATGTCAATGAGAGACATGTAGGAATACACACACAGATAATGTATGCAGTACATCTCACTAGAAATGCCTCGTCTCTCTTTGTAAATTGGCTTGCATTTTCTGAATACACACACATACATACACGCACGCATGCTTAACTTCTGGAACGCAATTCTGTGTATATTATGCAATATTTGTGCTCTGCAGATTTGCTGTCTCTGAACATCTGGTCACCACATGAACGCCGCTGTATTCATTTCGCTGAAAAGGTTAAGGATTTCACACATACAAGTATCAGGACTTAGGTGATGTTTATGTTCTTTAAAACCAAAAAGGAACATAACAAAATGTGTTGTCAGCTAAGTCCATACCAGAACGATGCACAACACTGGCTTGCTGTGCAAACGTTAAAGTAAAATGAACTTAACCACAGCTGGATGGCGTAGCAGCACGGAGCGATTAGCGCGATATCTCATTTTATCATATCTTGAAATAAATGCCTAAAGTACACTCAACGGCCACTTCATGTACCTGATTAACTACTCGTTAACACTAACATCTAATCAGCCAATCACATGGCAGCAACTCTGTAGCTTTAGGTAAGTAGACATGGTCACGATGACCTGCTAGCCTTTAAACTGAGTATCAGAACATAACTATTTCTTGGCTTTAAAGAGATTGGTTTGAGAAAAAGAGAAAATAATCCAGTGAGCAGCAGTTCTCTGAGCAAAAGAGCCTTCATGTCAGAAGACAGAGAATAGCCACACAGCTTCAAGCTGATGAGGCAACAATAACTCAAATAATCACTTCTTACAGCCAAGGTATGCAGAAGAGCATGTCTGAATGCACAACACCTTGAACTTTGAAGCAGATGGGCTACAGCAGCAGAAAGCCACACCTCGGCGCCACCCCTGTCAGCTAAGAACAGGAAACAGAGGTTACAATTCACACAATTCCACAAACAAGGAAAAAAGACTGGGAAAAAAATGCCACTTTGTCCAACAATCATTCAGATGGCAGGGTCACAATTTAACATCAACAGCATGAAAGCATGGACCCATCCTGCCTTGTTTCAACAGTTCAGGCTGGTGATGGTGCTGCGATGGTGCGAGGGTTATTTTCATGGCAAATTTTCGGCCCCTTAGTACCAATTATGCATTGTTTAAATACCACAGCCTACCTGAATATTATTGCTGACCATGGTCATCCTTTTATGAAAAGTGTATCCATCTTCTGATGGCTGCTTCCAGCAGGATAACAAGCGAGCTCACAAAGATCACATCATGAATCTTGAGCGTGGCAATAAGTTGCCTGCACTCAAAGGGCTTCCACAGTCACCAGATCACAATCCAACAGAGCACCTTTGGGATGTGGCAGAACAGGAAGATTGACATCAGATGCTACCATGTCGATATGGCCCAACATTTCCGAGGAATGTTTTCAGCACCTTGTTGAATCTATGCCACGAAGAACAACGGCAGCTCTGAATCGGATCAGTCCACTACTGGCAAAGTGTACCTAATGAAGTGGCATATAACTGTAACGGCAGCATTTAAAATGTAAATGTCAAGCAACTCCTTGACTCGACTGGCTGATTGATGTATGCAAGCTATGAGCAATGTGATGACACTATGAGAATCATCTTATCAAATGTACCTTGGTAAGAGTTTAATATACTTCCCTGTGGTTTTATTATACTTAGATTTGGATTTGTATAGCTAACAACATACAAATGGAAAACTATTCTGATGTTCTGATGTTTATTAGAATCAACATTTAGGCTGTAATACACACAGTATCTCTGTTTGCATTACAGAGCAAAAGTGATATTTGTTTAAAAGGGAAAAAAAGGGGAGGGGTTAAAGCTTCCTTATTTACCTGCTTACCCTGCTACACTTGTAAATGACAATAATGAAACCATTAATGTAGCAAAGACTGAGAAAGCTTACCGTGACAGGTCACATCCATAACTGTCCTATGCGACAGTATAAAGATTAGAACTGAACAGTATTTAAATGACTCCCCAGACACAAAGAGCAGATAACTAAAAATTGATTCGTTTCAGTGTGAAGCTAAAATAGTCCAGTATTTAAACAAGCTCAGATTAATGACTGTAATGAACTCAAAGAAATTTAGAAAAATCTTTAGATTATCACACTAGTCCTCCTATATGTGGCTCTTCCGATGCCTGTATTTTCTCATGTGTGCCCTCTTGTGGTTGTCACCTGAAACACATTTAATTTCAGTTAAACCTGCAACACAACACATGTAAAAGGAAGAGTTCAGTGTAGATATTCAAACAATTAGTCAGATGGAGATATACCATGCTTTATCAAAGAACATACAGGTCATCAGAAACAAAAACAAACAAAATTAACAGTGCCCAAGATTAATTCTACAAGTACACAGGACGTACTGTATATAAAAATATCAGACTCTGAATGCATAGGTTAAGTCAAACTGCTTTTTCTAGAACAATAAGCAACCCAACAAATACAACGTTAGTCATCGCTTCCCACAGAATCAAAGACGACTCCATAAAAACCGACTGCAAACATGCTGCTCTCATTCACCGGGGCGCAAACCGTCCCCACTTTCTCAACCGAGCTCCTGCCTGACACACGTGGCACAACTTCACTTAATAAAGCATTTTAAAATAGTTTGGAACATAAACTAAGCACTCCGTCTACCTCCTTTCACCTTCACGAAAACCTCTGAAACACCTTCCTCCTCCCCACACATTGCACTTAGCTTCAGCATCACCGCACCCCCCCACCCCGCCACTTTTTGAACTCCTCTGAAACACTTTTTTTTGACACAAAACAACAGGCCTAGCTGGTTTCAAACATACATACAAATTAATTAAAAAATATAAAACATATAAATACAGTAAGAGCTTCAGGTAATACAGTTGAACAGTAAACAGTTACCACTGGGTAAGAAAACGATTGCAGGACATGAGCGGCGTCCGCCAGCACTGCTTAAAAGAAACGAGCCCCAGCATTGTGAATTAAAGGATTATGTGTCGATGAAAGCAGCATAAAACATTACCATCTAACACGACGTGGCTGTGCCTCTTCACCAGTTTAACAATTAGCTTTCCTATTAGTGTTAATCATCATCTTACATTACTTTGATTTTTTTGTTGTGTATTCAAATTTTTAAAAAGGTCTAACTAGCACTAGACAGGCCTTGCTGGTAGAACTAAAGCCATTTATACTCCTTTACTTAAACCAAAAAAAAAAAATCTAGTCACCATATACGAGTTTAGGTTTGAATTGAAGTAACAGTGCTATCTGTAATATTATTTTCGCAACGAGGAAGCACAGAATCGTAAAAAAAAAAACCCCCAGGTCCTTAGCAATCTCCTGTTTCATTCCTTCCTGGAGTTGAATTTCAGTCGAGGATGCCTTCTTTTGTGTGGTTAGCATCTTTGCTGGCTAGATTAGTTTTTGGTTTCAATCCTGACACATTTAAACGTATGGACAACAACTGAATACATTCGAACTCACAGAAAAACGAAACGGAGCGTCGTCCGCAACCTCTGCTGGGACTCGAGCCTCGTCAGCCTAAAGCGTTATTCGTGGTCTTGCTTTATTAGTATAATTGTAAATTAAATAGGAACCCTTCACAGTTGACAATAAGTTTTTTAGTGACGAAACAGATTAACATACCCTGCAAAGCAAAAGTGACATTTGTTTAAAGAGAAAAAGAAAAAATAAGGGGGGGGGGGGGGGGGGGGGGGGGGCAGTTTCAAGTGGCTGCAGTTTTATCTCCAACATTTAAGTCTTACGTGAATAAACAAACATAACTAGATCTTCCTTTACCACAGTGTACAACTGAATGGTGTCACTATGCAGGGAAATGAGTACTCCTGCTCAAACGTGTCCATCCCTGTGGGAAAGAGATTAAAGCGTCATCTCTGCTATCGTCTAATACAAGTAAAATTAGTCCAGCGATACTTCAAATGTCACCTGTTGTAAGATTAAATCCACCTTGAGAATTAGGCCAAGAGCAGATACACTGCAGGAAAAAAAACAAAAACAAAAAAAAAACCACACAGTTTTTTGCCTACAGCATATATGAAAGTGTGTACTGGAGCCAGTATGTGTGATATCACTCAACAGGTCACGTCCACTGTGCTGCGCCTGGTCCTGTTCTGTTGACTTGATTATCTTATCAGTTAGAGTTATGCAAATCCTTCCTGTTGCCCTCTGTCTTCTCAGACCACAGCCTGAACCAGTATAGAAATGTGTCCATATAAGGCTATTGCAGAATCCCGTTCAAGTCCAGCCCATAAGGAAGACAAGCCAGTGTCCTCCTCTGTTGTCCTACTGGAGCCTTGGCACAAAGTGCAGTGGGAGGAGAGAAAAGAGCTAAAGAGATGAGAGAGGTGTCCGAATACTTCTGCAAGTCATCGAGGGCACCATGTATCAGTAATCACTTAGAACTGGTTTGGGTACACAAAAGCAGCGTGAGTGTCAGAGGAGGACAGGAGGCAAACAATAAGCTACAGTCTGGGGGGGGGAAAAAAAAAAAAGATTCCCAGTTAGTTAAACTGGCAAAACACCAAAGCTGAACAAAACTGTAATGAGGGACCTGGGCAGGCAACTAGTTATGGTTGCTTGAGGGTAGCTATAGAAGCCCACTGTAAGCAGGGGGACTTCCAGCTTTTTGGGAGCTCTAGTAGGTGAGTCGGGAGGCTTTCATGTTGTAGCAGGGTCTGTCTGTTAGGCCCCCAGACCCAGAGAAGAGGGACAGGCCTTCTGCTTTCTCCAACACGATCTCCAGCTCCTGAAAGTCCTGCAACCGAGCCACGTCCTTGTCCTGGTCAGGGGACAGATAGTCGCATTTAAAATCGTCAACACTACAGTTTCAACAAGTTCAAGTTAAATCTTTTTTTCATGGACATCCATAAAGTAGAGAGGACATGGATATGACCAAAGAAAGAAAAATGGAATCACTGAATTCTAAACTAACACAATAGCACAGAACTGTGTGTGTTGTTGCTGAGAGCAGACCTCCTTACTGAAATCTACCACCCAGTGCACGTACCCCCCTCAATTATTTTTAAATATGAAGGTTTAACCAATCAAGAGACACAGACCTGAGATAGCTTACTTATGCCTTCAATAATTTTACGTAACTGATGCTTAGCTGTGTAAAGCCCAAAGCTTCTTGTCTTTTTATGTCAGTGGAGTTCAGTTTGGGTCACGCTGGGGTTGGACTACAATACAGAACCACTTTCAGCTACTTTGAATTTTCACAGACTAAACAACGAATGTAAAGAGAAAACAAAACGAACCACTTGTTGCAGCCCTACATGCTGCAGCTTTGTCTTTATATATTCATTCTAATTTGATCACGCAGTCATCATTTGGACATAAAAGAACATGAACACAGTGTACCGACGGGGGTGGGAAGGTTTCAATGGAAAGTTAAAGTGGCTCACAAACTACAGATTAAGAGATTTAGAGAGTGTCACATGCATGAGTCAGACAGAGGAAAGCAGTGAGACTAAAAATCTGAATAGTTTTGAATATATTCCTAACCTAACAGGACAGGTGGCATTTCTGTGCTAGGCAGATACTAAGCATGCATTATATACAACACGTCAGCCTGAGAGTGGCTTTGGTGCATTTTCATTAGGTGTGTATTTTGCACGAAATTACACAGTAGCAGAAAATGTCGCACAGTCCTTGGATATGGCAACCTATAATATTCACAACAACCTTTTGTTTAAAGGTTTAAAGTTTCAAAGTTTCATAGAGTGAGGCCAATTTTGTAACCACACAGACAGCAGACTAAATATATTCCACTTTTTCCCCTCCACTGAATTTGTTTGTTATACTATCCGTCTCATGGTTACCTTTAAATGAGCACAAGAAATAATAATAAAGAGGAAAAAAAGCCTTTAAATGGCTGAAATTGTCTTTCCACATCTAAGATGACACTGTACAATAACATCATCAGCCTACACAGAGTAAGCAGGCTTTTGTGTCTGTACCTTTCTCAGCATAGTGTTGGGCAGCTTGCGGATCTTCTCCACGTGCTCGGCGCTGATATCCAACTCACGGCAACAGACTCGTAGAAGGGAACGATAGGTGAGCTCCTGGCGGTCCAGCTCCACCTCAATGAAGTCGTTCTCCCGCGCACTGGGGTTCTGGATACGCACCTTCAGTACCAACTCTAGAGAGAGAGAACAAAAGCAATACATCTTTACATTAACCAGCAAAGTATCACACAGGCGCCTGGTGCATCTTGTCATTTTGGCTGTAAAATTATACAATAATTCTTATCTTTCAGGAACCATTTGAACTTTCTCTACAGCTCAAAGTGGTTGAGAAGTTTTGGTAATCTCAAGCAGACATGGTAACATGTAACCTGTGGAAATGCAAATATATGATTTTTCTGTCTGTGCTCAGACAGCAGCATCTTATGAATGCTTTGTACTATTATGAGAGACTGAATATTCTTTCTGAACAGTTCATTTACTGATCACTTAAAAAGTGAAAAGAAAGGGTCTGTTTAGTTTTTATGAAAGCACATTAATAAAGAACACATGCTGGTTATATTTTGTCATAAAGATCAGCTTCTGGTTTGACAGGTCGACGACATCATGGAGTCAAATTAAGTTGTTATATCTGTGATATTATTAGTAACTCGGCTGCAAATATCCATGCCACATGAAAGTTTTACTGTCAGAACATTCACCGACAAAGTGTCAAAGAGCCTGGTTCTTTCTTCACCCTGCTACGCCTGACACCAGCGGGCGTTTAGCAGTGTGCAATAATTTAATGGGGCTTTGCTAGCCAAGGAGTAAGTCACTACTCTCAGCTAAGAAATCCTTACAGCATGCAGTTTCTAGAAAATAATCCATGCTGTTGTTTTTATATTTCTATTTGCATAAGCATTAAACAAACAAGATATATAAAAAGTAAACCACTCATCATGTCTATTAGAAAAATGTGCTGATACTTGTGGTGCTGCACCTCGACACTTCAGAGTAAACCAGCGGAGTTGTTTCTTCCCACTTAATGTGTTTGAAATTGAGATAAATATTTCCTGTTATTTTAATCTTTAATTCACAGTAAACCCACCTTGTACATTGACAGGGAAGGTGCTGGTGAAAAAGAAAGGCTGGAAGGCTGGCATGGCACCACCAGCCTGGCCGTAACTCAGTTGCTGCGGGATAGACTGCTGTCTGCTCACAGTCGGGTTTGTGCTGGCCACTGGGGCTTGGACCTGGCTCCCACCGTTGCTAGCCAAGCTGGGACTGGGTGAGGCCAGTGGAGGCGAACACACGGTGCCGTTGTGCACCACTGTGTGCGGGTAGTCGGCGTGGTTGACAAGGTGAGGCTCGACTGATAGGTCCATGGGCACCGTGCAGTTAACGACAGTGTGACTGTGGGAAGCAGCCGTGCTGGGTGAGACACCGTTCTGCTCGTTCACAGGGATGAACTCCCCAGTCTGGGCTTGGCTGTGGTTGATGGTGGGATTTGAGGAAGGAGCGGAGGCATCGAAGACGAGTTTCCGAGGAGGCTCGTGTGTTGGTGAAAGAGATGCCGAATCACTCTGCGTGTCTTCAGCGTGCTCTCCAGAACCGTTTTGTGTAAGGTGAATCACCTCTGAGTTCTTGTCCATCTTGGAATACATAAAGGGCGGGTTAGACAGGTAGTTTGGGACGATTGGCAACTCGGGCTCCTTCACTTCAGGCACTTCCTCCACCTCAACTGTTGTAATAATGATCACAAAAGTTGGGGGATTATTTTCTGCAAATAGACTCGAAACAATAGCAAAGACTGCAGCAAATGCGTCAACACAAATACCCAGTGTTATAACTGATTATAGATATACACTTCACTCACTCAATCACACTTACACATTCATGCAGTACTTTTATCTATGCCTAAGCACTTCCTAACATTCACACATTGATGATGCCCAAGAAAGCTTTAGCATGCAGATCAGAGGAGCCGGGTATCGATCCACTGAATCTACAACTGGTGGACAACCTGCTCTACGACCTGAACCGTAACCAGCCCAGTGTCACCAATGTGACACAGGGAGCAGCAGAGTGAGAAATGTTGACTTTACCTCCTAACAGTCTTTTGATCTCCGGCTTGGATGTCAGTTGTGACGCTAACTCATCCTTAGCTGTGAGGATGTCTTTGTCCGCTCCACAACTGAGTAAGTAGGACACTATGTGCTTGTGATTCCTCTTGCATGCCCAGTGTAAGCATGTCCTGCAGGGATTATTGGAGAAACAAAAGAATTTAGTGGTGTACAAAAAGAAAAGGAACAATAACAACAGAAATATACTGTATCACTCAAGTGGTACCTCTCATTAAGCTAGCTATAGTGTGTGGCACTGGCATACAAATGGAAAAATATAAATAATGTATATATTACTTTAAACTTTAACCAAAATCTCGACATAACTCTACTTGGTTCTTTACGGGTGCAAAGTAACTGATGATGGGCGCATGCGTGAAAAATGAATAATCAAAGGTTGGTTAGTGTTTCCGAACTCAGTAATCAGGCTATAGCAAAGAGAACAAGCTTGTGTTTGAAGCAGCCACTTTACTCAATGTTTTGCTTGATTGCTGGTTTTAAAGAAAAGCTAAAAGTGGCAGCGCCGGCTGATTAACAAGCCCTCTTTGGCGTAATAGGATAACGCTGAGCAGTGTTTTTAATCCCTGTAGCTTTGCTCTGCAATGACTGCACTCAACTCCTGGCCGGCTGCAGTCGCGACCGAACAAATACTACTATAAATCGGTGAAAACACTCACCATCCGTTGATTTCGTTTTGTGAGTTGACATTAACCCCACTCTCCACTAACGCCCGCACTTCATCGATATCCCCGATGGCAGACGCCTCTCTCAGCTGCTCCTGAAGCTCTTTATCCAGCGAATTTGTGGACATTTTTGGTTCACACGGCTAGCGACGTGCGCTCATAGGACACGCAAAGACCACGCGAATTATGTTGCCAATACTAATTAGCTAAATATACTGGTTACAGCTAGCATTAGCTACCAGGCTAACCTTACCTACTGGCTAGCTCGACGAGGTGCTAGCTTATGGCAGCAAATCGCTTTGGCTATTTCAACTACGTGTTGACCGTCTCTGGCGTTCACACGTCAAGCCGTGTGCCCGCCGCGTGTTTCTGCTGTTAGTTCGCGTTACAGTGGCACCGCATGCACTCGCTATAAACTCATTCAATCAAGCAGTAGTGTCAGAGCTTCGTCAATCCACTGCCAAAAACACAACACCGCCGCCTCATCTGGGGGGGGGAGCATCTTTAGATGTGACAACAGTGAGCACGAATGTTAGTTCCCCTCCGAGGAATCGCGTAGCCAGTGCGTTTCCCCACGTAAATTGTGTGATACTGCCGTTAGCTGTCATGAATAAGGAAATAACTGGGAGATAAAAGTTCAAAGTACTTTAACTGTTTTTGACTCACACGTGTTGCAGACAAGCTGGAATAAACCTCCCTACACTTATAATACCCAGTCCAGAAAAAGCTAAAACAGCTGTTGATTATTTGTCCCAAGCACACCTGTTACTTTTGTTTTTATATCCGTTTTAATAAAGTTATAAATACTGGTTTTAAACTTGCAGTACATTTTTATGCTGCATTTCTTCAGTATGCCACTAGAGGGGAGCAAACACCCACGATACTACACTAACTTGAACTTTGGCGTAAGATACACCGGGGATACTACAGCTGCAAGGCAGCAATTTTAAAGAATCACAATTTCAGACTCTGTGAGTGGCGAGGGAAACTGCAAGAAGACGAGAGGAAAGAAGATAAGGAGTCTTAGTGGTAAAATACGGAAGTACGAGAAAGCATTTAAAGGAAGAGGTTAGCAAAGAAAAAGTAGACATGAGTACTGGGAGGCTGGGTGTACAGCAAAGAGAAGTGGCAAAGGAGAATAGTGGATTGTATGTAAGGCTCTGGACACTAATATGACCCATATGACCACCCTATAAAAATTTTTTTTGAGGCACTACTGGATGTAAAAAGATGCAATGCTTGCTCTGAGTGTTGCTGTAGAGGTGCATAGAAACTCAGAGGGAGTTGAAATGAGTTACTAGATGGTAGTAAGACCTGTTATGATGTATGGTTAAATGAAAGGAGAGGAGGCAAAGTTACAGTTCATAGATGGAGTGAAGGAGGACATGCAGACGGTTGGTGTGACAGAGAAAAACTAAAACACATTGGGGACATTAACAGGAAATTTATGTGGACTTGCCTTAATAAATATTTGGTCAGCACGGAAGTCACAAAAGTATGCATTTATTAATCATTCCTGGCAGTAATCAGATCTGGTAAAATCTGCATCACTGAGATAGATTTTGATGATGTCATAGCACTGCAACTGTGAAATATGCAGTCATAAAGCTTCGCGTGTGCTTGTTGTGATCAACATTCACTGAGTTTGACGTTTTTAGTGTGACCGATGGGAACTGAGTAAAAGCAACAAGTAAACATTATATATTACAGTATCAAATAAAGATCCAGTACTAGTGGAAAATAACATTAGTCTGAATGCCCTTGTGTGATAGCCTCTGATGATATTTTTCACACACCACCACAATCTGGCTCTTCAATGTGGCATTTGTCTTCAAGAAACTTAAAGAAGTCCAGACGCTTTTCTTTCCAAGCTCATCAGACTACTCTGAAGTTGCTTCCGTTGTAAACTTTCAAAATAAAACAAGGTATAACCATACGCAGTGCCGCAACATCGGCTTCTGGTCAAAATATAAATAGAAATTGCACATTTTGTCCGTTTTTGATCAATGGTAAAGTTTGCGGCACGAAACGGAGAACTGAATCCTGGACACGATGGTCAGACTAGTACTTCCGGTTCAGAGGCCGCGGGAGCAGCTCCTGGGCTAGTTGTATTCGGACTGTTAGCGGGCGTTGTTGTTACAAGGTCTGCCATTTTGATTAGAAGTACTTCGCGCAGCAGATGGTGTAAATTGGGCCTTCTGGATATTATTGTAGTACTTTAAATTAAGGCTACATTCCTGCAGGAATAATGCTTTCTGCCGCCCAGTTACTCGACGAGTTGATGGGTCGAGATAGAAACTTGGCCCCTGATGAGAAGCGGTCTAACGTACGCTGGGACGACGAGAGCGTAAGTTAGCATTCTAGCTACCATTAGCTTAGCTAGTTTTAAAACCTATTAGCCGTGAGGTGTCCAAAATAAGCGTGCATGGCGTGCGCGGTGGGTACCGGCTAGTTTAGGCGGTATGGCCTCCAAATTAAAAATTTTCGATTCACGCACAGAATCGATGGCGAAAAGCGGGCGGTTTGAGTCAGTGGTGCTTGAGCACGCGTGTTAGCGAGATTAGCATCACGGTTTGGTCATTCTTAAAGGGTTTCATTGGGCTCACTTCAGTTTTAGCAACTTGTTTTCTAGGTATAGTTGAGATAATAGTTTAACTGTGTTAATACAAATGATTTCGACGTGCTAATGTGTGAAAGGACCTGCATTACGTTCTCTAAAGGCTATGCTCTGCTTATTGCATAAACTGGCATTGCGATGTCTCAAGACTAAATACGGTTACATACATGTTGCTTTGTATGTAATTTGGCATTAATATTTAATATTAGTAATAAATACTGTTTTCCATGCTGTTGTGTTTTTGTTGCACTTGCAGTGTTGTGGGTATTTTTTGTGTTCTTAGTTCAAGCAGAAATTGATTAGGTGAATTTATACGACTACCACATTCATTTGCTCATAGTTGGTGTAAGTAACATGCTGTCACTTAATCCAATGTAATCTACTATGGAAGCAAAATTTACATAAAATTGTTTGATATGTTTTCTTTTATTAAGGTCTGTCGGTACTATTTGTGTGGCTTCTGCCCTGCTGAGTTATTCACAAACACCCGCTCTGACTTGGGTAAGTTGGGAACTTTGTATTCCCAAAATGTATTATAATCTGGACAAAGCCCTTGAGATTTAACAAACAACTATTCGACAATAATATGTTTATTGATTTGGGTTTCCAGGTCCGTGTGAGAAAATCCATGATGAAAATCTTCGAAAAATGTAAGTTCTTATTTTGGCTTTTTTTCCTTTTTCTTTCCGTTTTTTTTTTTTTTTTTTTTTTTTTTGTTTGTTTGTTTGTTTTTTTGGCTTGATATGTTACACATAACTAACCAATTCTGTGTTGTTATATCCAGGTATGAGAAAAGCTCTCGCTTCATGAAGGAAGGTTATGAGCGAGATTTCTTGCGCTATCTGCAGTCACTCCTGGCAGAAGTGGAGCGGCGGATCCGCAGAGGGCATGCCCGGCTTGCGCTTTCCCAGGCTCAGCAGAATGCAGGGGTTGGTACTTTTAATTGAGAACATCATTCTCAAACTCTTCTGTGCATCTTCATGTTTTCTCGGACCACAGTGCAAGTTATGAATCTAAAAGAAAATAACATTACCTGTATGTTTCTGCTTAGGATTCATTGAACTTAATTGTACTCATGTATTCATTCTGTAGGGCCCTGGTCCATCAGGAAAGAATGAGGAGAAAGTCCAGGTTCTAACAGAGAAGATCGAAGACCTGGTTGTGCAGGTTTGCCCGAAATCTTTAAATTGGTAGTGTTTGAGAAAAACTGAAAGATTTGAACGCGGGTTGGTCTTCTTGCATCAGGATATCTGACGGTCTCCTACAAGTTCCTCTTCCAGTGCCTTGCTTTAGGGTTTGTCACAGTGGAACACCTGCCTTCCTCTGACCTTATTACTAGCATCCTCCCCTGTCACGCTAACTCTCAGCATGTCCTCCTCCTCTACATCTATAAGTCTTCCTTCCTGGGTTCTCCCAATGAATATTTCAACATCTTTAACTCAGCCTCCTTGAGCTCTAAACTGAGTTTAACTCATACATCATAGCAGGTGCGACTACCAGCTGATAATCCTAACCCTTCACTCTAGCTGCTATCGTTCTGTTACAAGTCACCCCTGACACTCATTTCTACCCACACCTCCCTGTCCGCACTCATGTCTTCACCTCTCTTGTGCGGTCTGCATTACCTCGGCTGGTTTACCACATATATTAAAACTCCTCTAATTTAACTCCCTCTGAACCTCTGCAGCTTCACTGTTCGACCAAAATTTGTGAGTTTAGAAGGTGTGTGGAGTGCATGGCTAACTGTACATGCATTTGAAAAGAAGACTACATTAGAGTACAAGTCTGATAAAGGCTGTCCTGTCAGGAGGTTCATTGCTACCCAGCCTTGTGCAGTTTCTCTTTAAAATAATTGAATAATAAACAAATGTAATCTGTGGAAGGAGATTTTGAACCCTTTGGCAAAATAAGGAAACATGTTGCTGTTCACACTGATCTAAGTGTAAGCTGACTTCAGACTTGAAAGCATTAAAACAGGAACAGCTACCTGTTGTGACCACAGTTGTTTTTGTGCATGCACTCTAGACTGTATGACATTTCAGATGCTTTTCCCTGACTGTGTTACAGATCACATTATTTAAAATAAAACTCCCTAAATTCTTATATGCACTCCATAAATCAAGTCGTGACATTGTAACATGGCTTTTGTCTTTTTCTCAGATTGAGGAACTGGGCTCTGAGGGCCGAGTGGAGGAGGCCCAGGGAATGATGAAACTGGTGGAGCAGCTGAAGGAGGAGAGGGAACTACTCAGCTCCACCCCCTCGGTGAGTCAGTTTACCCTGGGCTAATCAGCCTACAAACACAGCTTAAGATAGCATAACATGAGCATCACCTACTATCAGTCAGTTAACATGAGTTTAATTCCATTTCAAATACAAGTTTAAACCCAGCCGGTGAGCTAAAAGTTATTTTTCACTGTAGCTGTATTTGTTATTAATACTCGTAAAGTAAAATCTGTGCGAGCTGGGCAGGCAGCTATGATGCAAATCAGAAATGTTTCCTTATTGTTTGTTTTGATGTCTAATAACAAATTTATGTCCTTTCAATCCAG
The DNA here is from genome assembly GCF_057381845.1 of Rhamphochromis longiceps. NCBI lineage: Eukaryota > Metazoa > Chordata > Actinopteri > Cichliformes > Cichlidae > Rhamphochromis > Rhamphochromis longiceps. The sequence goes on along the minus strand of NC_140560.1, from coordinate 20,094,250 downwards.
ACCATCGAGAGCTTTGCTGCCCAGGAGAAACAGATGGAAGTGTGTGAGGTGTGTGGGGCCTTCCTCATTGTGGGCGATGCACAGTCCCGAGTGGACGACCACTTGATGGGGAAGCAGCACATGGGCTACGCCAAGATCAAATCCACTGTAGAGGAGCTCAAGGTGACAGGATTGTGTCATTCTTGTATCTAGAACTTTTTACAAACTTGAGCTGCTTGAAAGAGTGTTTCAATTCAACCATGCTTGGTGTTGTTGTTTAAAAATGTCTGCAAATGTTAGAAATTATATAATATGTAATGTTTTTGTATTCTCAGGAAAAACTGCACCGTCGCTCTGAAGACCCTCAGGGTGAAAACCCAGCCCTCAAAAGAGAACGAGAAGAACGGGAACGGGAGAGGGAGGAAAGGGAGAAAAAGCGCAAAGAGGGGGAAGAGAAGGAGAAGGAGCGCGAAAAAGAGCGAGAGAAGGAGAGGGAACGAGAGAGAGAGCGAGAGCGTGAAAGGGAGAGAGACAGAGAAAGAGAGAGGGAGAGAGAGCGGGACAGAGAAAGAGAGAGGGACAGGGAGAGGGACAGGGACAGAGAGAGGGATAGGAGGGCACGTCGAAGCCACTCTGGCAGCCGCCACTCCAGTCGAGCATCGGACAGGAAACGGAGTAGATCCCGCGAGCGCCGGAGGTCCAGGAGCAGAGACAAGGACAGGGAACGCAAACGTAGCAGGTACGACTGACCGGACTGAGCGTTGCACTTGGATTTATAGTCACGGAAATGTCACACATAAAGCAGAATCCAATGAAATGTTACAATTTAAAACATGAGGGATGATATATTTATAATTCTGAATGATTATTTTCTCAAAAATCATTTTAACCACAGCACTTTTTCTTGCCTTTTCTGTAGGAGCCGGGACAGAGAGAGAAGACGCAGCCGTGAACGCTCCGACAGGAAACGCCGCTCCCGAAGTCGTGACAGAAGGAGATCGCGTAGCTCAGAGCGCAAATCTCACCGCCACCGCAGCCGTAGCCGAAGCAAGGACCGGGACAGGGATCGGGAAAAGGAGAGAGACAGAGAGCGGTCATCAAAAGACAAAGGTACCGTCTGATTATTTTTGTGTTTGTTGCTTCCTCATCATCCGCTGTCCTTCCAAACAATATATATTGAATACCATCCCTCCATTTATCTGTGCTCTTCCACTTATCTAGTTCAGGGTTAAAATGGGGGGCTGGAGCCTGTTTCACATGGTGAAAGGCAGGTCTATATTAGGAATACCTTGAGGGAATTTCTTCAACACTGGAAAAAGCATTTTATTATGCATCCAGGTAAAAGTCTCATTGAGATGGAGAAAAAAATCCTAGTGAGACTTTTGGCTGCTCTCAATGAGTCACAATGAGTAGCTCCACATATTTGATTTGGCAGATTTTTATGCGAGTTGTCTTCTACCCGAAAGAGGTTTGTGTCTCTTCCCGGGATCAAACCCCAGATTTTCTCCTTGTTAGGTGAATGTTTAAACCACTACACTGTGGAGCAACTAATTTTAAAAATGTATCAATATGAATTTAAAAGAAACCTATTGTAGTTTGAAATTATGTTACATAAAGCACTTCACACAAAGCACTTGTTATGTATCTTTTAGACTACATGAGCGGTAATTGTACAGTCTCCCTCTTTTGTCTGTTTAGGACAGTATTCCATAAATGAGAAGTAGTAGGATTACTAATGCATAATATTCAGGCACAGATAATTTTGCTAATGCCAATAAAGGGCAGTTTGTTTGGTGCTTACCCAGACAACCTACTTACACAATCAAGCTGTTCCCATAAGAAGTCCTGCAGCAGTCTGTGCCCATAACAAATGAAAGAGGTGAGCCAGAGCTCGACACAATCCTACTGAACATTTGTGCATCAACAAGCACCTGTTGAACTCTTTAATAAGACAGTTTAATCTGAGGTTGTGCAAACATTTCTTGCTAATGTGTGCAATGTTTTCTCTTTTGTTTTTCTTCAGACCGTAAGGGTACAGAGGAGAGGAGCAGCTCTAAGAAAGACAAGCACTCAGACGGAGATGCAGCCGCCATCAAGGCTTCTTCAGAAGCGGAACTGATGCAGACGGAGGCGGCTGCCTTCTCCCCTCTGCTAAACGGCCAGCAAGAGCTCCTCCATTCTGAAGGTGACACTCAGTCCAATTAAAACTGATCTGATAGGACCTCAGATCAGGCTCAGGTAAGTGCGTCCTCCTCCTCACACCTCCCCTGGCTCTCAACCCAACCCCCTCCACCCTCCCCTCTCACGTCCCCTCCCCTACCCACCTTTCCCATCTCCCTTTACCCACCCTCTCACCCCTGCTCTCCCACCCTGTTTATGTTCAGTTCAATGCCTGTGATTTTGTCTTATGTACTATATGCAAATATCTTTATCCTGTTTTTGAATAGTGCATCATAAGTATGCACTGAAGATGAAGGACTAGGCCCGATGAATGAGAAGAAGGTAGAAATCATTCACACAAAGCCAAGAGGGAAAGGCCAGTGTAGTCCTGAGCAAACATGCCCAGAGGTACCCCTCGTTTTGTATCGGTTTTTGATCCTTATAGATGTATATTTGTCTTTGTGGACAAAATGGCAGAAAAAGTTAACGCATCCAGTCAAGATTTCCTGCCTGTATTTACTTGTTTCTTTTATTTATTTATTTTTATATTTATTTATCTTTTGTTTTTTTTACTTTGAAGTAGCAAAATGTAATAATTGCTATTTGTTGCTGTAATAATCCATATAGGGAGGAAAACCAGTCACTGTGTGTGTACATGTTTCCATTTAAAAACCTTGGCGTTTTCTCCTGCTCATATGTAAACGCACAGGTGAACACACAGCCTTGGTCAGAGGTTTTTGGTTTTTTTTTTTTTGTCACAAAGAAGCTATTTATTTTGCCATATTTATAACGCAATTGCCATGGATTTGTTGTCCAGCGTACTGTGCCTGATGATGCCATGCCAGTGTGTGTTTGGGGGGTGTTAAAGCACCGGGGGTCTAACGTAACCTAACTAACTGGAGGGTAGGGTTTATCGAATGAATTGCAGCTGACTTCCATACCTCACACAGCGTTGGTGTTGTGAGCGAGACCACATGAGAAAAGGGCAAATTAAAAATCATGGATACTCTCTGACTCTCAAACTGTGCAGGTACTCACCCCAGGTACTCCTTTCTCTACCCACATCCATTTCTGAATGCTGTTGCCTGTCAGAAAAAAAAAAAAAAAAGCAAATTGTGTACTTCTCCAGAACACGAACTTGAAAGCTTGATTGTGTCACATATACTTTTAATTGTGCCTTCTTTGTTTTCCTATTTGTTAACTTTCAAACATGTTTGGGGAGAATGTGCGATAGAATTGTCAGAGAGACACAGATGCACAGACAGCCTGCCTCATATTCCTTTGCCAAATTGGAAATCGTTGCTGATGTGTGCTTTTCCGCAGTGCTTCGTTCGTGTGTTTTTAAAAATGTAATTTGCTCAGGTGTTTGTAATTTTACACTTAAAAAAACATATCAAGTGCATTTCCTCTTTGGCAAAGCAGATATTGTAGTTTTGACACTAAGTTCAGGTTTAGACTTGAGGCAGCTCCTGAAGAGCTTCTTTAAATTGCAAACTTGTGCAAAATGTACAGAAAACAAAATAATCTCAGGGAATTTTGGCCAAATGCAGTCAAGACTTCAAGTGTCTGTTGTGCTAGTAAATGGATAGCTTTGTGCATTATTAGCAGTGTCTCTTGAGGGAAATTTGACTATCAAATGACTTTGTAAATTGTTGTTGTTTGAGTGGCAGCAGTCGTTGCTACAAGCGGATGTTGTGGGACCCTGGCTAACATCGCATTTTGTGGACGTTTCTTTATGCTCAACAGGGGAAGCTGGAATATCTGGTTGAGGAAGAAGTTGAAGAGTGCACCCATCCTTACCCTGAACCTGATACTTCGCTGCTTAAAAACAAGGTGAACCACAAATGTGTAATGGCTTATTTAAAGAAACATGAAAATAAATAAAAACGCGTAAAAATGAGGAGAAAGGACAGATTGCATCGATTTTTCTTGTTCCATTACCTGTCCATCTTTTGGCTGGATAAGGATAGTTGTGGTTCATCTGTTTATCTGATTTTACTGGTCAAGATGTCAGCCAGACAGCACTTAACAAACCAAACTTAGAGAAACTCTTTATGGATTTTTGTTTTTTATTTTGAAACTCTTTCCACATCCTCCGTGTTTCTTGGCATTTAGTGAAAATAAAATAAAATGAACAGTGCTTGTGGTTTGTATTGATTTGTCAGGTTCTACTTCACTTCCTGACCCCCCTTCTTTTTTTTTTTTTTAAAGTCAGTTGAAGCGTATGTACAGTGTTAGACCTTTTGAGACAAGCAGTGTCTTCTTTTCTCCTCTACTTTAGAGCTCATTTTGATCGCTCTTGTTCCATAACTGTAAAATACTCTGATTTAATTTTGATCAATTTTGGAGACTTAATTTGTTTCTTTTTTTGCCCTGCTTTTATTGTCCATGTTGTACCACGATGAATAAAAAGCAAAATCTTGTCAAGGGTGTTTTGTTTTTTGTTTTATCCAGTGTGGATATGTACACACAAACTAGTCCTGAGTCAGTGGCAGAGGTAAAAACAGACAGATGTGCTTTCACCACCAGTGCTGCAGTCTCATTAGCATGTTTGATCTGCAGCTGGATTTACATCTTTTTTTTTTTTTTTCCCAAATATTTTTTCACTGACGGTTTTCCTAGTGAATTGTACCATCTGCCAAATACAACGTGAATATTTGATCAACATCCAATGTGTAATTTAAGTCTTCCCATAATTACTTTGATCAGTTTGTGTGAATTCAATAGGCTGCTAAATCTTTTATTATCAAAGTAAGAAACTTTTAATTTGGTTCATTTGCAGAAGCCTTAAAATCAGCTGTTTTCCAGTTTGCATGGGTTTAGATGGTCCATAGAAGACGGAGTGGCCTGCATGTGGTTATAGCTGAGCTCAATATTTGTCATATTTTTAATATGCTTCATAACTGTAAACAAAAAAAACAACAGAATTCCTGTAATCCAAAGTTAAAGTACCAAATAATTAATAATCACCTCACTGGCTACACCCAGGCATGAAGGTGCTGCAATGATTTCTGCGAATGTGTCCAAAAGAAAGGCTTTGTGATGAACTGGAGACTAGAACCAGGACGTATCATCCGACATCAGTGGCTGACCTCACAAATGTGCTTCTGGAAGAATGGTCAAAAATTCCCATAAACACCCTCGTAAAAAACCTTCCCAGAAGAGTTGAGGCTGTTGTAGCTGTAAGGGGTAGGTCGACATCATATTAAACCCTGTGGATTAAGACTGGGATGTCACTCCAAGTTCATAAGCTTGTGAAGGGAGAACTCTCAGAAATTGATTAGCTTTATTTCCAAATAACGCTAAACTATTAATAAATGTGATTTTGTTGGTGGTTTAAGCAGCACTAGCCACTTTTTTAAATGCTTCCTTGAGAAAACCGATTCCTGCAGATTCCTGTCTGTGCAAAATCAAACGTAAAATGTATTCTGTGCATTTCTAAGAATCACCTTTGAATCATACTTTCACCTTGCTCAGCAGTAAACTGCATATGTTGTGCAAGGTCCAGTAAGTCTATCTGTACACGCATTAAAATCAAAAATTGTCCCTCCAGATAGCTTTGAGTTCATCTTTTCTAATCAATACTGAACAGACAGCAGAGGCATTCTGATACTGCCAACTCAGCAAGCAACGCAGATGCTGGCCAGAAGCCACCTGCCTGGAACGACCAAAGTGGGGGAAAAAAAGAAAATGTTGATTTATTAGCAACTGCAAACGCCTCTTGCTCACTTTTACATGTCACAGAGATCTGTGATTTGCCCCCTTCTCAATAATGAACATAGCCATATATTAGTTGCTAGGACACCAACACAAATCTATGCACATTGTATTTACCTGAGCTCATAATGTCATGCAGAAAAAAAGGTTTCACTCATTCCCCCATGCACGTCCATGTCCCTCACAGTGCCCACAGGTCAGGCGTGTTTTGCATGGAAATGACCTTTCCAAACCAGGTGCCTGTAGAGAGAGTGGCAGGGGTTTGTCACAGTTCATTTGAGTCTAATTCCTGTATACAGGTCGCCGAACAGCCGGGGGGGTTGTATTACCCATACCCTGCAGATTCACCACAGTCTGGACTCGAGCCCAGGGGCGGAGCGTGGGGGTGGCTTACGGGGCTTAAGCCCGGGTTGTTTTGTCAGAAGCCCGGGGTATTTTGGAGTGTAATTTTTTCATAGTTAGATGCCTGGCTGACAACTGTATAAAACAAAAAGTACACACAATATTCGAAGCACATAGTGCACACTGTGGGAATTTACGACTGTGCGTGAATCCCCCCCTGATATTGGTATGATCCGAGCTCAGGCACTAAGCGACTGAGCGAGGGGGCGGGGCAGCTGCTGCCCGTGAGTGCGCTGTTGGAGAGACGGAGCCAGCCATACTAAGGAGAGCTTAAGTTTGACCAGGTACCAAAGCAAATCATTGGTACCGTACAAATAATGTAAATATGACGGTGCATCACGAAAGATTGATATCAAACTGATCACTTGACCCATATTACGTTACTCGCTCTTCAAGGGAATCAACAAATGGCGAAATGAAAAGCCGAACAAATGCTATTTTTTTTTTAGAGAGTCTTAGCTTACATGTGTTTATTTCATATTTTCAGTTCTTACCCTCCCCGACTAAATCGGTTTCAGTTATGTACTGAAATATAAGAATGGACATTAGAGGCTTCTTTCAAAGAAAAAACTCAGGTAAATGTTATTTTATATATTATGCTTTGTATGTTGTTCAGTATATTTCTATGCAAAACAAGAGGGATTTCAGCACACAGCAGTATATTCACATTTGTAACCAGATATTTACATACACTTTAGGGAGAAAACATAAAACATTTTTACTGTACAACATCAATCTAGAGTAAACTTTTGTTTTAGATAAATATTGAAATATATTTTGAATTAGTTAAATGTCAGAATAAAGAGAGACAGAGCTTTCTATTTTTTATCACTTTGATCAAATTTAGGAGTACATATACATTAAGTTTATTGTTAATTAATAAGAAACTCCAGACGATTCCATTCTGAGCTGAAGAAGCTTCTGATTGGTTAGTAGAGTCCATGTGAGTAAACTGGTGGCACAGCTGTGGATGCATATAAGGCAAAACACACAGTCTGTTTCTGTGACATGGGAACATCAAGAGATGTCAACAAAACACCAGGAAAAGAACTGTGGAGCTCCATAAGTGTGGCTCAGTTTGAATACAATTTGGTGCCATTTACAATTAAGAAATACAGATAGTTTCTCTCTTTACTCTTAAAGTTAACAAATATGTTTTTTATATTTATCAATCTAAAAAAATAAACATTTAGTTTGATTTGATCTTACAATTAAAAAAGTGTTTTTATCTGAAGAGTAAATATCTGGTTTCAACTGTATATTTGATGATTGTCAGCACAAAGAGGGAGAGAGAGCAGAATGAGGACAGAACAGATGAACAGGAGCAGGTGAGACACACATGTTAGTCAAATGGTTGTTTACCAAAAGTATCACCGTATCATAGGTACTCATGTATCTCGTACCTAGTGTTTCTTTTTAGGTTTGTTATTTTTCAAATTCTATATTTATTAAGTTCTGCAGGCTTGTTTGCACAACAAGGCTGAATAATTATATAAACTTTTCTCAATCTAAATAGTGGACTTTGGTAGAATTAAAAAACAAGTGTAGTGCAGGTCTATGATGATTTTTAGTGCTACTATCATCTAGTTCTGATTCTGGTTCTGTTTTGGTTAAGTCCTCAGTAGTCCTGATTTTGAACTGTTGTAGTCCTGTTTTAATTCTGGATCAGTTCTGGGTCTGGTTGAATTGGGGTTTAGTCCTCATGTCTTGATACAGCCCTGATTTTGTTCTGCTTTGCTGCTTAATCAAAAAACTAGTTTAAGGTGTCCTGCACATGTGATATATATTTTTCCCTATATGAAGTCATTCTTTTTTGAACAGAGCCTATTAATCTTTTAGTCATTTCTACCCCCCCCCCCCCCCCAAAAAAAAAAAAAATCCCACATGCATACTACTCTTTGGGCTAAGCCCCAGGTGTTTCAAATGTCTGGCTCCGCCTCTGCTCGAGCCAAGAAAGGAAACAGCAGAAATGGATTAAAATGGTTGTTATCCCATCTGCTGTTACAAAAGCACAACATGCTACAGATTAGCAACATATCAAAACAAAGACAATGGTCTTAAGCAAGCTTACCCTCGTGTTAGAAGTGATGGTAATGAGGCTTGACGAAAAAATCTTCTTGCGATTGATTAAATGTCTAAAACTCATCTCAGTTCATCAAAATTACATATTTGGATTTTTTTGCCCCCCCCCCCCCCCCCCCCCCCCCCCCCAAAAAAAGGAAATGATTCATTCAAATAGCTTAGATGTAACCCCACATCACTGCCTCATTTAGTATGTGCAGGACTATAAATATGCAAATTAGTCGCAGCCTTTCCTTCCCTTTCCCTGCAGCCTGACCCCTCTCTGACTGTCTTTTTGAGTATCAATGTCTCATATGTTCTCGTGCTACAGTGAGAGAGGAAAACCCAGTTCTTGCTTTGCAAATTAGGAGAGAGTTAGTGCAGCGGAGCGAAAAAAGTTACAGGACAGAAAGTAGTAGTAGTAGTTAGTCCCTCCAAACAAGTTCATGCAATTAGAGGTTTTTATGTATTAAAACCCTGGCTCTCTGGGTCATAGTTCATGAGCGCATAATTGGTACGCACTGCTGTTTTAGCTCAAAAACGCAAAACTTATGGAGATGCTAACAAAGGTAGACACTTGATTTTGTAGACACGTAGGTGGTCTTTGACTACAGGTTGCAGATGTGAACTTTATCTGTCATAAAGTGACCAGTTTAGCAAGAGAGCGATCAATAATCGGATCCTCATTACTCAGTCAGCTGTGTCCAGAGCTGCTTCCCAGAGAAAAATGTGGTTTGGCTAATCATGTATTTGAGTTGAGTCTATTAGAGTTCAATATGCGTTTGAAAGGTCATAACCAAATTATAAGTCAATTACACATGACCATGCTTGATTGTTCACCTGAACCGGCCCCAGCTGTGACCTCTGATTCTGTCGGTCTCGTGTGACTGCTCAGCTTCACTGCATGTTGCTGCCTGAGCCTTCTGGCTCTGGGTGGCCTCACCTGTCCCTGAACACCAACGCAGCAGGTGGGCTTCATGTGGTCTGTTGACTTCTGGGACTGATACCGGAATATAAAACAATGGCCCGTGAATGGGAGGACATACTTAGGAGAAGCACAGAGCTTCACATAAGGGAGCGACCAATAAGCATGGTTTATTTTTCTGTACATGCAACTTTGAAAGTTATTTTATAGATTAATATAGTGAAGCACTAGGCTTTTGCCACGCTGAACAGCAGGAGGCAGTATTTAGCTTTTTTTCTGAATGGCTTAAACTGCAAAATGTGTGAGGAAGTTGCCTCACAGCATTGCAGATACAGTATTATATATCAGACATGTTGTGTCTATTATTGCATCCCAGTTCATGCAGGAGCGGGGAGGAACACCGAGAACAGTAAATTCTTTGAAACAGTGTCACACTGAGACAACGCTGCCATCCCACTCTCTGCAACACAATCTGCACGTCATTAGCAAAGCAGTATTTCCCCAGGGTAAGAGTTAGAGCAAAAAACAGGCGAGGGAAGCAACAACAGGAAGATAGTGAGCTGAAAAGACAGGGGAAATTGAAAAAGTGATAGAGCAGGAAACAAGGAGCGAGTCAGCCTGGTGTGATGTTAAATAACCTGGTTTAAAAAAAAGAATAATGGAGATAGATTGTCTTCTCTTTTCCCTACTTTTACTCTCTTTCACATAGACAGCCGGTCGATCCGAAGTGAAGGTCGAGGGGGAAAGCAGCACATAGATTATGCAGCAGAGCAGGCAATTCATCAGCGCTGTTGGCATGCTGTCTGATTAATAATCGAAACTGCAACACGCGCTCGCAGCTTATGTCAGCTGTCAGTCATGTCCTGTCATTTGTCATTTGTGCTGAACTAATGCCAACTGCATACTTCTTGCACAACTGTGGCACCACCAATCCAAGAGGAGTTCAGCAAAACTCTGAAGGTATACAGATATTTTTTTACACGTGCCAAGTTTACATTTGTCTTGCACAGCAGCTTTGAACAGAACAACAACCCCATGTGGTTTTTCATACCCAGACCAACAATCAGTATTTCCTTGCTATTAAACCCAGTGTCCAGTGGCTGTGTGTCCTCTGTAGCAGTATCAGACAGAGGTGGGCGGATCAATCCCAGTATTGATAATATTGATACCAATGCTGATATTGGTATCAGATCAATACTAGCATGATAAGTGCAGTATTTAGCCCACTGAATTGTGTGAAAAAAATATACCTCAAACCCGCACTATAAAAAATGTCTGAACCTTTTTGTTTTTACTTTCATGTGTAGTTTATTTATATGCTACAGCGCATTTAAACAACACAAGCTGACCCAAAGTCCTTCAGTGACAGGCATATTTACATTTTCAGGACTCCTAAAAACCCACTTTCAAAATAAGTAAAATTTAGTGTTCATTAAAATACATCTAGATTCATCTCATTAATCACGACACACTGCTTTCCCCTACATACATATTTATATCAGTCCTGTATTTGTTCAGTATCGGATCACTACCAAAATTTGCAGTATCGCACAGCACTAGTGTGACATTTCTGAGCTACCTGGTTCTCCTTAAGAAGGAGCATACTATACATATACGCCACATGCTTGTATGAAGGTGGCTTTTGAATGTGATGCACAGGAAAGATGTAGTTTTTTGGAAAAACTGCCTTGCCTTAAAACAAAATAAATCTCCAGGAGCTCAGTAAAAACCTTGGCTCCTGCCTCAAACAGTCTTGTCTTAAACAAGAAAGACTTTTCTTTAACAAGAAGCATAATTGTTATGCCAGCATGGACCCACACGGTCTGTCTTCTAGTTTGCACTCTGCACGGTAAAGGTTAGGTAAGCCTGCTGCAGATTTGAGTGCTTGCTTCTCTAACACAGTGTTATCAGTATCACAGATTACACTGCCATTCTTTTTCAATTGTATGGGAACTTGTTTTTCTGTGTTTGTTTCAAATGTCTGTGTTTTCATGTAAGAATCCTGTGGGGGATTTTTTTCTGCGCAGTGTAAAATGTAAAATTTCATTAACAGCAATGAAGTTGGAGTGGATCATGGCTTAGTTTTTGCACTGCGCTCCATCTCTCTCGTCTTCTTCCCTCAGCAGATGGCTCCACCACAGGAATGGGCTCAGAATCGACAAGTAAGAGCCCAGCAGCTTTCTTTTTGTCTTTCTTTCTATCTCTTCCTTCATGCTCTCTCTATCTTTTTTTTTTCCTTTTTCGTCCTGCAGTGTTTGCATTTCTGGCCATAGATGAGCCAGAGCCAGGATGGAAGCCAGTGAGAGTTTTCAGTCCTTCCACCAGAGCATCAAAGTCCTTCTGAAGACAAGACTGTCCCCTGTCCTCTTTCCTCATCTGAAAGCTGCACAGGTAGTGATGCAAAGAAAAAGGAATAAGTAGGAAGAAATGCTCCTGATAAGCATAACAAAAAAAGAAAGAAATTGCTAATATATTACAGAGGAACTTTAAAGTCAGAAAGAGAAAAAGAGAAACTGTCAGGATGTGCAAAAACAACAAAAGCTTTACTTTCAGATTCGGTTTAAGGGTAAATCGCTGCATCTGATATGCTGGTGGGATCACCGTGTTCTCATGAAGAACACATTCACTGACACATGTGGAAATTCAGGGCGAGATCAAATCATCCCCTGGTGTAACCTTGTCTCCATGGCAACGGCTCAAGTGACCTTGCCTAATTTGTACCATAACAACCGACAGTTGCAGAAATATGCACCAGGTGAAATGAAGATAACTCTGCACACAGAGCTACCTGCCTCAGTGTTTCCTCGCACGGCTAGAGGGGCAGATAAACCCGGAGGAGAGCTGAAGCCGAACAAATAACAATTACCACCAAAGTCTGTCTGACTAATGCAAAACAATGAAATGGGCAGCACTGGAAGAAATGGTTATTTTCATTCATGTGAAGCCACAGATGACAAAGGTGAACAAACAAATGCATGTTTGTTTCTGCGTACTTGAGATGGGTGAATTTTTTAACACTTTGATGAGCTGCAGCATCATTAGAAGACCATTAGCGTCCCCTGTGTTTAGTTATTGATCTCAGGCTGTGGCACCCAGAGCTTTCTCATTACATGCTGAATCCATGATGCTCGTATTCTAATCTTTGTCAGTCACTAGTGATCATTGTCCCCAAGGTTTATTGCCTTTTACCCACTCATTGTGTTTTCATCAGTATGGATGCAGCATTGATCCAAGTGTTATGTGTCACATACCTCAATAGGATTTGGGTGCTTTTATTGTTAAAAAAAAAAAAAAGGTAATTATTGGAGACATTTATAACATGTTAAGTTGTCTTGCTTCAAGACTTCTTGTCCGCCCCCTCTCCATCACATCAAGCTTTACTCAATAACTCTTGAGCTATCTCTTCCTAATCTGGGTGGTGTCATGCGGAAAAGAGTTTTCACAGTACTTTAAAATTAACAAATGCTTGAACAAACGCTTGTAGAACCACCTGTAGTAGCACTAACTTGAAGCAGTTATTTTCTGTGTGACTTTATCAGTCTCTTATATCATCATGGAGGAATTTTTTCCAACTCTTCTTTACCAAATTGTATCAGTTCATCGAGGTTTTGGGAATATGTTTAACCAGACCTGTCAAAAGGTCCAACCACTGCATTTCACTCAGGTTGTCTCTGCCATTGCAACAGCTTGATTCTTTTCTTTTTCAGCCATTCTGAAAAGGGGATCAGTTGGGAATCATGGTCCTGTTGCATGACCCAATTTTGGCCAAGCTTTAGCTCTCAGGCATAGGTATACAGAGCTGCTCGTAGCTGAATCAGGTGTCCAGGACCTGTTACTGCAAAACAACCCAAAATCATTACCTCTCCCTTAGTTGGTGTGAGGTGTTTGTGCTGCTGTTTGGTTTTCACCAAATATGGTTCAGTGTATTATGGCCAAACATCTCCAACTTGGTCTCATCTTTCCAAAGGTTTGCTGTGGAAGTCTTGTGGTTTGTTCAGGTTCAGCTTTGCAAACATAAGACTTGCTGTAATATTCTTGTTAGAGAGACGAAGCTTTCTCCTGGCAATTCTTCCAAATGACTCATACTTGTTCATTTTAATTGTGCTGTCATGAACTTTAACATTTAACTCGCTAACTGAGCACTGTAGAGTCTGAGATGTAGCGCTTGGGTTTCTGTGGGCAATGCATGGTCTGACCTTGAGGTGAATTTGCTGAGATGTCCACTCCAGGGACGATTCTGACATTGTGCCACATTTATAGAGATGCTCACACTTGCTCATGATCAATTATTGAGTTAATTAGATGCAACTGGCTACTACTTACTCTCTTAATTGCTATGGAAGCAGTAAGGGTATAGTTAGTGTTTCACAGGGCCCAGTGCATTCCTGGGAAAAGTTTTTTACATAACTGGAGACTTAAGTAGGGTCTTGGCAAATATTTTGGTAAGAGAACTGTAACGTGTATAATAAAGTGCAGCTTTTAGTGCCAAGTGTGTACCTCAATCCATCCATCCATCCATCCATCCATCCATCCATCCATCCATCCATCCATCCATCCATCCATCCATCCATCCATCCATCCATCCATCTTCTTCTGCTTATCTGGGGCCGGGTCGCAGAGAAGCCTGGACCTCCCTCTTTCCAGCCAACTCCTGGGGAAACACTCAGGCGTTCCCAAGCCAGCCGAGAGATATAATCTCACCAGCATTTCCTGGGTCTGTCCCGGGACCTCCTCCCGGTAGGACATGCCCGTAACACCTAACCCAGGGGGCACCCAGGAGGCATCCTTATCAGATGCCCGAACCACCTCAAATGGCTCCTTTCGATGTGGAGGAGCAGCGGCTCTACTCTGAGCCCTCCCGAATGGCCGAACTTCTCACCCTATCTCTAAGGGAGAAGCCAGCCACCCTTCGGAGGAAGCTAGTTTTTTGCCGCTTATATCTGTGATCTCATTCTTTCGGTTGCAACCCAAAGCTTGTGACCATAGCTGAGGGTAGGGACATAGATCGACCGGTAAATTGAGAGCTTCTCTTTTACACTCAGCTCTCTCTTCACCACGACGGACTGGTACAGCGTCCGCATCACTGCAGCCGCAGCACCAATCTGTCTGTCGATCTCCCGCACCCTCCTCCTGTCGCTCGTGAACAAGACCCCGAAATACTTATACTCCTCCACTTATAACTACTAGCTGGTAAATTCACACTGCAAATACATCACTGTCTTGGCCAAATATGGTCAGTTTAGGCCGCAAAATAAAACAATATGGTCACATATAAATGAAGTGCATCATTATATAGAGCCTGTTATTCAGCGTCATTAAGAGAGAATAGTTCTTGCAGTTACTGTGAGGTTTATAGATTTTAGGTTAGTGATGTTGTGACTGATCGGTGGACTGTATATAAAAATACACATAAAGGCAAGTAAACAGGAAGTGTAGCCGAGTTTGCATTTTCAGACTGACAAATACTAGTTTTAGAATTAACAGCACCAAACACACAATAATAGGATGTATTTTAATTTGTGTTCACATAAGGCTAAACTCCTGAGAGGTCCTTTCATTTTATTATTGCAACACGTGCTTTGGCCATAACTGCGTTTTTGTTGTCCTGTTGATTAAGCACAGGCTCTAGTGTGGTCTCTTCTATTTTCTCCTCTCCGGGAAACTGCTGATGGTGCAGTTTTCTACCCCATCTTCTCTCCTTCACAGCACACTTTTCCGTCCCATGAATTATGCATCTGATTAATTAGGCTGGTCGTTACAGTATATGGTCAACTGGAAACTCCCCTTTGTTCTAGTTCAAACATGAAATGGACATTTTTTTTCTTCCCCTATTTCCTACCATCATTGTCGGCCATGTCTGTGTTATGGATGAGAGGGAGGGCCCTGGGTATTTGTTGTATCCCTCGGGATGCTGCATGGCATTGCGCAGGGGAAATACAATAAAATAGCAAGATAACAAGATAAAAGCCTCATGTTGGACTTCAAAGTGGAACAGCTGCTTGAATAGAAGCAGGCTGAAACACGGTCTGCGCCTTGGTGATTTCAAAGAACAAGTCCACACTGATGGAAAGCTTGAAGAGAACACACGGGATGCTGTGTACAAACACGCAGGTGTACATGTGACGGTGTGAATATTTAATCACTGCGCCGCACCGCAGAATGCTCCTCGAATCGCACTGTACTCAATTTGAAGCAACCAGCCTCTTCTTGCTGCTGTCTCTTGGACTCTCCTGCTTATGCTCACTGGAACGATCACGTTAAGCCACATTAATCCAAGCTTCATCGAACTCCACTTCTTTATGACACACAATGTCACATGAATGTAAGTAACCAGAAGGCATAAACCTCCCTCCAAACAACAATAAATCAAAAGATTCTCGCTAGATGCCAAATTCCTCAGCTAAAGGTGCCTCATCATTTATTGATCGGTGCTGTGCTCGTGAAGGTGGGCTCTCCCGGCTCCTTGGAGACTTAAACAGACACATGAATCCTTTTGCTCATGACAGGAGGGAGGGGATATTCAGGCACTTTTCTGTGCAAAAGCTTGCATTTCTCAAATATGTGCATACACTCACACATTTTACAAGCTTTTAATGAAGTGGGCTTGCACCATGAAGTAATAGGAGGTGTTAGTGGGTGGTTCTGCATTGTGAATCCTGTGGCCTTTCATCGATGCAGGGCTTCAATAGCTGTGTATTGATTGTCCCTCTTTTCCTTGTACAAAAATCAGTCATGTACAGTACCCGTCCACTGATGCGCTGTGGTCAGCATCGCTGTCTTTTATCATTGCCCACTCGTAAGATTATACTGACGAGTCGAGGATGGGCAAAAATTAAAAAGCTGCAGTTCTAATTGTGTCTCATGACTGTAGCTTTTGGAAGGTTTTAAGATTTAAGTGTCAAAATGAAGCGGCAAGGTGTGTGTGTGTGTGTGTGTGCCTGGGTCTGTTATCAGCCTTACTACTGCTCTGCTACAAATACTGTCAGATGGCATTACTCGGATGTACAGTATTTGTGTGCACCTGTGCGTCTCAGCATGGGTGTTTATGCCTGCATTTGTGTGTGTGTGTGAGTGTGCCTCCGACCATTTTCCTGTAATCATCTTGTGTGCTTTTGCGATGAGTAATGAAGCGCTGGCTGTCTGGCGGATGCTGTTTAATCATGCAAATCAGCACCACGCTCATTCCCTGCAAGGATATTGCAGCCAGTGCTGGACAGTGAGCAAGGCCGACCTCCTCCTCGCTGATTTATTCTGCCCTCTTCCCGCTGCCCCTGCGAATGACACCACGGCACTAATGGAAAGGTTGACGGGGAAGGAGGGAGGCGTAAAGAAGGACAAGGAAGGTGTGGGAACGAGGGTGAAGGAGAGAAAGAATGGAACGGAGTAAAAAAATTAGCAGCAGGGGGAAGGAAGAAAGAAATCTGTGCTCACTCTGAGTCCAAGACACAGTCTGGTTTAACCAAAATTCTCATCCGTGTTATCCTTGCATTTCTTCAGCTGCTGGCAAACTTGTTGTCTTACTCTTCCATTTATTCCGTTCACGAATGCACTGATTAGCATGATGCATGACCACACATTAAAAAGGAAATTTTGGGATTTGTTATGTTAACGGACACTAACATTAAAATGCAAACAGGAGAATGACGTTTATCCAGGGCTGTTAAGGTGTGGCTGATGAGAACTGGATGACTTCGGTCTTTGTCTGTGCGTATGTGTGGGTAAGTCACATGTTTCCAAATATGTGGTTGTGGTGCGTTTGGGAGATGAAGTCAATGAGTACTGACATTTGCACTGATGTGCACTGAAATGGAAAATTCAGTGCGGACTGACAAACACCTGACTCTCACCTCAAAACGTTGAGCAGGTCCACTATAATTCTACACAGGAGCATATACCAGCATTTGTATTTTTAATGACAGATATATATATATATAGGCTTGGTCTCATAGTTCAGTAGCTTCCTCTGGATGTGTTCGACAACACAAATTAATAGTTAAAGATTGTGACGTTTAAGGACTCTTTGGGCAACTGAACCATTAAGAACCAAAAATAAGTACAAATTCATTTTTAATGATATGCTACATGTAGACCTATTACATGGCTTTCAGATGTGGTGAGTCATGATATTCTGCTTGGTGATTGGTCAACGTTTTTCTTTCAGGTTCAGTTGATTCTCACTGGTTGCGTCCCAGACCTGAAGCCAACTGTAAAAACTGAGCACATAAAACGTAGTCCAACTCAAAGGCTCAAATTCAGACCATTTCTGTACTTAATGTTTAGACACTTTTGACTTTTCCCACATTAGACTTCCACAGAATTATCACAACAGTTCTGTTCCTGCTAAGAACATAAGAAGCTGTTAGTGTGTTACAAACAAATCAACAGCCTCCAAAGCTAAACGATGAAGCCCCTGCAGAAGTGCCAAGAACTTGAGGGTGCCTCTAAAAGCGAGTTAATCATCACAGATTTCCAGCTTTACAGCAGAAATAAACACAATTTTATAAAAAACAAAAAACTTTAGTAACTTCAGCGGTGATTCTAGAGTCTCGTGGGGCTCTAGACAAAAACTCACAGGGGGGCCTCTCCACTGTTCAACACCATTCTGCTATAAATGCTCTGACAGCACCAACAGCAGTCCTATAACAGGTAAAACATTAATCTTGGCAGAGGTTGTGTTTATTTCAATAACAATGCTGTGATCTTTCAGCCTGGTGGCTTTGCTAACAAGTCTACTGCTAGTGTATCAACTCTGGGATAACTTGTCTGCCCCCCCAAGCTTTTGTCTGCCTTGCCTTGGGTGGCAAGTGGCAGCTCTGTGTAACTGTGGCTAATTTTCCCCTTCATTTCAATAAGGAGGGATCATTTAGAAGAATTGAACATGATTTATTGAGATGGAGAATTCAATTAATGAGCTATTTGCCAATTAGACTCTGATGAACCATCATAGCAGACAGGAATCCAAGAAATGACAGGAATTAGGACAGGACCACTGGTGGAGGAGGTGAAGATGGGGGTCTGACTGACCAGGGTGAGATAGAGATGGGGAGGAGGTGGGTGTCTGAAAGGCAGAATGACAGAAGAGCGCTGAGATTTAAAACAGCCAGAAATAAGGCTGATTGGCTCAGAGAGGGCAAGCAAGAAAGTGATTGGATTAGAGCTATGATGTCAGGACTGATTTTGACAGTGTGGGAAAGTTAACACAATTTAAAGAGTAGACTAACAACCCCAGCAAAGCAACCAAATGACTTACTGCATTTTTCCTATTTTATACTTAAGCGTCATGTCAGTGTACCCACTTAAATATGACACATCCTGTACAAGGATTAAAGATGTGGCTTTTTTAAACATTTGGTGTGCCACCAACATAGGCAGCTACATTGGGTGGCTTTCTGCCAGGCCTTACATCAGGAAATTTGTAGCTGAGCTCAGGAGGTGGAGCAGGTCATCTGCTAATCATCTACTAATCGGAGGGTTGGCGGTTTGATCCCTGGCTGCCCCTTGGTCAAGTTGCTCTCTGATGTGTTTCATTGATCTGATTCATATGGTGTGTGAATGTTAGACAGAAAGCACTTATTAGTTTAATCTGTGTAAATGGAAAAACCTCAGCCAGCAAAAAAACCAAACTCTATGACAGGTTTTATGCTTCACCTAGAGTACATTATATCCCCTCTGTTACTACAACACACAGCTTTGTGGAAATAATGAGATCACACGTCCCGGGTGAGTGCTGGACTGCTGGAAAGCCTGTGTGGGCTTGAAAGCGGGAGATCATTATTAAGCTGTTTGTTGCTGTCAGGAATCAAAAAAGGGTCATACTCGGTAGCAAACACAATTCAAGGTGATGCAGCCATTACAAAGATATGGATACGAGCATGTTTACTTCTTGTTCTGGTCTAGAGGCAGTGCACACTTTATTAAAATATTTATTACTGTGTAAACGGATCCATGCATTTGCACAACAGGAGATCGTGTGGTGAGACACAATGAATCGTAATGCAGCACTTCCGCTTTGTTTACATGACGCATTAAACTTTCTAGGCAACGGCGTCTAATAATCTCAGCTTTATGCATGCCAGAATTACCCCTCAAGCATACCGCGGCAAAAAGAGTGGACATCCCCTTTACTGTTTTTTAGCTGGCTGAATACCACATGTGCAGGAGAGTGAACATCTGCCACAAAACAGGAAGGATACATACACGTGAACAACAGATCTGCAAGTGGATGCATCCCCCTGAGAGAGCAGAGCATGGTCATTGCTGCACAATTCCAGTTCCAGCAAAGAAACCAAAGAAAATAGTCATAGTGTCACTTGAGACTGTGGAAGTAATGAAATACTACATTTTTTACCCAATGTGGCATGCCAGAACAGGAGTGAGCCCATCTGGAAGCCCAAATTAGATTTTAGTTGGATTGTAATACATTTAAATCAAAGTAAAGCAGGTTTATCTTTCCCTTTTCATGACAACAATAAATTTGTGACTGCAGTATTTGTTAGAAAGAGGAAAAAATAGAAGTTGTACCTAAATACAATAAAGTACCAGAAAAATCACCTCCTTAATATTTAGATTATATTTAGAGCACTGACTAAAGAAAAAAGGTGAACTGGAAACGCTGTGCTCAAGGAATTCTGGCCCCTTTCCTTTTGTTTTCCCCACCGTACTCCCTCCGTTGCCTTTTTAAGTCCCAGCTATCAATCTATGTAGTATTTCCTTTGTTTTTTTTTTGCCAATCCAACACTGTGACCACTAAAGGAAAAGACAGAAAGCTCCCCCAGGTTCATGTTCCATCACTGATCTTAGTGTCATCGGCCATCAGCCATTTAATAAATTCATCTCCTTGAAGCATGCCTGCATCACATCCTTCCTCTTATCTGCCCATTAGTATCTGCCCTCTCCTCATCTCCCTTTCCGCCACATTACCATCAAAGGGACAGACATCAAAAGTGCCACATAGCGACCCATTTGAATGCACTTGCTGCTTTGTTCATGCTTGTAAGACTAAATACCTCGGCATGCATGTGCACATCTTTTAATGACTTGTAGCCTGTAGTAGATAAAGCTGGTAAAATGTGGCTGAGTGGACTTTGAAGATAAAGATGGAAAAATTAAAAATATTTAGGTAAAAGGCAAAAATTTAAAAACAATTTGTCATGTAAAAGAGCTGTTTAACCAATGAAAACATTTGTCCCGTCTCCAGCTGTTTCGCATCTGATTTCGGGTCCACTCTGTAAATGCTGGTAAGGTAGTAGAGCAGTGTCGCAGCCAGTTGTTGTTAGAGCCCGCGTCTAAAGACCTGAAGCTAAGCCACAGTTTTTGGACAATTTAGTAGAGTTAATGTTTAACAAGTGAGGTCACCAGCCACTAAGCTAAAAGCGATAATTTGCTAACTTTATCTACATGTGCTAATGGCTTACCTGCACAATACAAATCTGCTTAAAAAAAGTTACAGTTTTCAGTTTCAGGGAAAATTATTGCCTACTTGTATTGTAGCTCCTTGTAATTATGATTAGCATTTCATATGATGGTAGATGACCATGGATGAATTCTTCTATCTTAAGTGTGCTGTAGGGATTAGCTTTCTGGGACTAACTAGTATGGTTTCATGATGCTTAAAGATAAGATTATTATTTAGTGAATATTTGCATTTCATGGTTATACAGATCATTTTATAATTGGAACCTAACTAACTACGCTTAAGCTTAATCTATGTAATATTTATGGCTAACCTTTAGCAATGTAGTCGGTAACTAGAGGAATTCTCAATACCTATCAGGACCAAAGGAAAGTGGTTCTCGATCATCTATTTAAAATGTTAACATTAAAATGTATTGTTAACATTAACACAGACTGATATGTTAGGTTTGTTGGTGACTAGCCTGCTAATGTTACAGTTACATTATATTTGCATTAGCATTTAATGTTAGCTGATGCAAACATTTTAGCCTGTGGAACAAAGTGGATTTCAGAATGGCAGCTCTCTTAAAATGTTAACATGTATTTCACGATTTCAACTGACATAGCAAATAATTCAAATAATTTGGATGTTGCTACTGTGAAGTGAAACATACTCAACTAGAATTCTTCAAACAGATCTGGACATCGATATTTTAAGTCCTTCGTTAAATTGCTCATCTTCTGCGTGTAGTTTTTGGTGCCCCATTCATGGTTTCTCCTGTGCTTGTGTGTTTCTTTCATCATCCTGTGTCTCTTTAGCATGTAAGGACAGACAAGAACCCCTTTTTAGTTGCAGAAGAAAATTTGATCACATCACTCTGATTTTGGCCTCTTTACACTGGCTTCCAATTGAATTCAGGATCCGTTTTAAAGTCCTTTTATTGGTTTTTAAATCTCTAAATGGTCTGGCACCTGTTTATTTGTCTGACTTGTTGAAGCCCCATGTCCCCACTCCTTCCCTTCGGTCAGCTGAGCAGTTGCTGCTTTCGGTCCCAAATTCATGGCTGAAACTTAGAGGAGACCGAGCGTTCTCTGTTGCTGCGCTTTGGAATAACCTTCCTCTTCATATTAGACAGGTTACATCAGTGCCAGTTTTTAAGTCTTTATTAAAAACCTATTTTTATTCCCTGGCTTTTAACTCTGTGGGTAACTGATATTATTATTGCCTTACAGTCTTAAACACGTGTTTACTAGTATAGGTCCCTCCTAAAGGGAAAGAAGTCCAATTTAAAAATTTGAATAAAATTTACCCGACAAATAGACTCCTTGATGATAGATTCAAAATAGAAACTGGTAATTGTGTATTTTGTGAAACAGAAGAGGAGGATTTGGACCATCTATTGTTTTTGTGCAATTTTATACAAATATTTTGGTTGGATTTTCATACCTGGCTTTATTCCAGTGGGATTCAAATTACCCCATTTACCTTAAATATGATATTGTTTGGCGTGTTGTTGAAAGAAAAAAAAAGCTAATTATGGTGTTAATGTGTTATTAATCTTGTGCAAGCAATTTATACAAAGCTTGTCATTTTTATAAGACCAAACCAACACTAGCTTACTGGAGAAACAACTTAAACCTGTTGGTTAAATCTTTGACTTTAGTTAAAAATAAAAAGGCTGCTTTTTTTTTCCTTTTTGGAAGATTTTGATTTAGTGAGTTGATTTAATCTGTTAAATTATATGACCCCATCTTTATATCTTCTTTTTCCTATGTATGAAAGTTGCTAATATGTAAGGAATGTCTATTCTTTGAATGTGTAATATATGGTGCATTTTGTTTGTATGTTGATTTTGCTAATTTAAAAACAAACAAACAAACAAACTAGTATCCGGTTGTTCAGTCTGACGTCACTAGCCGTGTCTGGGTCTAAACTCCGCTGCAGGTCCATATATCAAACGATCACTGTGGCATTACTGAGAGTTGAAAAACTGTCTAAAGTCTTTCATCTTTAATAAAATGATCAGCGTTCTGCTCTACCAGGTGTAACAATTGAGTTTAACATCCAGGCATCCATGAAAACGGAATTTATGACATTTAACGGAGTTAGAAGTTAGCAGGGAGTTAGCTCGCTAGCTTCTATCTAAATACAATATAGCATGTCCTGACTGCGGGGTTTTGGAAACAAATTAAAACATACAGCTTTCTTATCACTTCCAGCATAAATGAAGACAGAAAACTAAACAGCAGTGACGTTTGTAGGGTTACTGAAGTTTGGCTAGCTGGTATATAATGATGTGCTACGTGACCGCTAGCGACATAGCTATGTTAGCATAATATAAACAAGCTAACTTTTTTTTCCACTCGATAAAAGTTAACGTGAGTGTTCTCGGTGGTCAGGAACAAATGTAATCGCATGGCAGGATGCTGTAAAAGGACCAAACTTCAGCCAGGAGAACAACTGAGATAATCCATCCACAATACAAAGTTAGTCATTCATATACTGCAGCATGGGCTGGGCTGTAGTTATATCCTAAGGTTTTAAAAACTGAGCTTAAATAAATGATTAGCGGTAATAAAAGCCGAGGGAGGTCAACAGGGATCACTGACTGTTTTAGGAGCTTTTTGAGATCAAATAGAAGAAAATACATAGCAGTTTTTAAGTCTTTATTAAAAACCTATTTTTATTACCTGGCTTTTAACTCTGTGGGTAACTGATATTATTTATTTATTTATTTTTATTATTATTTATTTATTTATTTTTTAAATTTTATTGCTATGTCTGGTTTTATTACTATGTGCGTATTAGTATTGTACAGCACTTTGGTCTACCAGGTGTGTTTTTAAAGTGCTATATAAATAAATAAATGATGATGATGATGATGAAGAAATGCCGCCTTAACGCCAAGACTCACTGAACATGTTGTAAAAAAAACAAGACGAAACAACACTTGTTGTGTCCCTTAACCTGCTAAGACCTGAACTCTTTAATAGCATGTATTTTTAATTTCTCTTTGCCATTTGGGCTGATTGGGAGCTGATGAATGTAAAAACAAAGAATTACCTGATTTTTTTAAAAGAAATTTTTAACTGAGTTTTGTTTCTGGGAAAAATGAGATACATATAAGAGGACATGCGTTTTAAATTTCCATAGAACATGGTTCTATAGAATTTCATGGTTTGATCCAGGAGTTGAGACTGTGTCATGACCACATGTTTCAGGATGTCAGTGGGGCAGTTTGAGCTCTTGTTGGCAGAGTTGGAAACACATCTGAGGGGGCAGGGAACTAATTTCAGAGCATTGTCTAGCTGTTTATCTGAGGATGAATAACATTACTTTACTATTTATATATCCAGTACTAGTGTGGGGTTTGAGCTACAAGGACACTTGCAGCTGTCTGGTCAGTTTATTCAGATCTGAAAAATCAAGCTTTGTTTAAAAAGAAAAAAATGAATGAGAAACTCTCCAGCTCTTGTCCTACGTTTATGTGACGCTAGTGTGAGCCTTGATGTCATCAAGAGGTGCTGTATTGTTTAGATAAAACTCCCTCTGTTGTTGAGCTGGCTGGATGGTAACACAAAAACAGGGTTTTCTGACTAAACAGACTGTTACTTTCACAAATATCCACTGATTTGTCTCACTCATATTAGCCACAGATAAACATTGAAATATATTCTTCTTGCAAAGAACTAGATTTGGATTTTGTTTTCCATCACTTACATTGGAAGCACACTAGGAACAGATTTCAGCCAATCTGGACAGAAGGATTGATTACAGCAAGCAATAGCTGTTCAGTATTCATATGGCACCTAATTTTTTATTTTATTTTATTTTATTTATTTATTTATTTATTTATTGCTAGATATTGAAAATGTGATATTTATTGGGTGCTAAACAAAACTTTTGATGGCGATCGCCAGAAAAACAGAGATGCTATTTATTAGATACAAGGTTTAAAGTATACATGCCTGAAGTGAATGACAGGGACACATCAAGTACAATGAATAGATTGATTACGGCACAGCCATATTATATATATATGAATAGCATGTTTTCTTTGTTCCTATTAGTCTTTTTTTTTTCACTATTTCTTGCTCTTTGTCACCTCCCTGCTCGTTAGTCTTGTGTCTGTTTCACATTTTATGTTTTTCCTCCATAACCTTCCTCCCTCTCCCTTCCTCTTCTATACCCCCTTTCTTTGCCCTCTTTCCCTGCTTTAGTGAATGCAGACATGGCAGATGCAATTCCAATATGGATACATCCTGTGCATGAAGTGTTGGCTTCAGTTTCACTTCCTGAGCTCCTGTGGATATACAACATATGTTCAAAAGCTAAATCTGGCCATTTTTTAAAAAGTCACCGGTCAAGTGGCTGTATAGCAGTGTGACACACTCAGTTTTACTTTGCCACACGGATGCTTTTCTGAATGTTTTTGCCATGCTGTCGTCAGTTCTTTCTTTATTTTGCTTCAACCTCATTCATCTTTTCACCTGGCTTTGTCTGCAGCGCAGTCTTTCAGTCTCCATCTGTCTCTTTCGCTCCTTCCTTGCCTCGTACTCACCCACCAAACTAGCTCTGTCTGTCAGTGATATTGTCCTTGTGTAGATGCAGTCACAGCCAGGACAAAAGGCAACATTTGCTACAAAAAAGAGCCAGGATGGCTTCTTGATCCGGCCTTCAACAAAATGCAGGAACATTTGACAATCAACATGTTTGCAGCAAAGATGACGAAGCGTCTCTTTCTTACCCACATGTGCACTCCCACACATCAGCCTCCTAGGTAAACAGGACAGACAGGCTCTCCAGTGGAGAAGAAATGCTTTTCCCAGTGTGGGCCTACATGCTTAGCAGAGTGAATAATTACAGTGATAAAAATGAGGTGATGGAGAAGGGAGATAAAAAAAAACTCGTAAGATTCAACCTGGCGAGGCAAAATTAATAGAGATTAAAGTAAAAGGCACCAAACGAGATAAAAAACACAACTTCCAAGCGCAACCACAACGCATGACAACGTGATATTGCTTCTAAACAGCGCGCTGATTCCGGCGTGTTAGTTTCAACGTGCCTGTGCATTTCCAGATTTTCCAGAAGTCTTACACATTACATGATACGAAAAATAATTGAAATCCAGCCTTGAGAGGTTTTATGGGTATAACAGGAAAAGGTAACATAATTGAGAAACATTTGAAAAGGAAGCACTGAGTAGCATAGAGCAGATGAACTGTAAAAGTGAAGCAAAAGGCCAAAAGAAAGGAGGATTAGGAACATTTGTACATTAATAGTAATTCCTTCACTAGGTTTTATCCTTTCAGAATGACTAAACACATAAGTTAGTAGTTACATTAAATGAGAATTTACCATGGACACCTGGTGCAGTCTCTTTATATATGAGGGCAACAAAAAGTTCACGTTTCTGAACTGCAGTTCTGATTGTAATTAAATGAATAAGCATGATGAAGACTATATCCCATTCCGCATGTATGCATGCAAACTTAAGGTGTTTGAAATTCATGAGCATCTTCATAGTTTGCCCTTCACTGCAACCTTGTGTCACGCGTTATGCAAATTCACGTGTGTCTGAGTTCAAGCTGATGTTCTGCCCCGTACTTTCACTCTCAGTGGGCTCATAGCGCTGCATGCATGAGAGCGTACAGCTGAAAGCTCTTAACACCAAGGCCCAGGTGTAAAAAAAAAAAAATGAAGCTTTTCAAAATGCAACAGGCATCGAACTGAAACGTCATTAAATGCACCTCTGGCATGTTTCAGTAATACTGGCTCAGTATTGCTTCACTTTAACCTGAGACAGAAGGTGGGCTCATGCATATTGATTTAACTATATTCAGTGCATAGAAACACAGTTCAGTCGTACATGTTTACAGCACCGGAGGATGCTGAGATAAGTAAAATGTCAACAAAGCTAAAACCAAGAGGTCCCAGTTTGTAGCACGCCCGACTTTGAAACAACTTTCATGTGCGATTGCTTTGAAGTGCATAATGATTGCCAAGGTTGCCATAATTAAAGGTTCAACTAAATATGAAATAAATACAATGCATGAATAAAAAATAAAACAAAAAACAACTGCCGCCTTTGTTGCTCAGGATGCGCTGTGATGTGGAGAACTTTTTTTATTCACCAGTTATTCATTTAATTAATCTTTTAATCAATTGTTATATGCGTTTCTGTATATTTTTCTTCTGATGCTTTAGCTTCGTTAACAACCATAGAGACTAAAGGTAATGTTTTGCTTGCATGCAGTCATCTGTAGAGTAGGTAAGCAGTGTCAGTGAAAAGATGTAGGACGTTTTAGAAATGTAAAAGATGAAGGACACACTTCCAAAGTATTTCCGATGAAACATCTAATCATTTTCACACTACAGCGAAAGACTTTAGCTTTTTTTTCACAAAATATTTGATTTGGACAAATGAATTACAAGTTTTGGGCAAGTTAAAATCATTTGCAGATTATCTAATGGTTTTCTGAATGTTTTGGGAAATGCAACTGAACTGAGAAATGTGCCAAAGAAACTGAGATAAACAACGACTGCACATTATTGCAAACTTAAGCTTTTATCAGCATTCTTAAGAAAGAAAGAATGAGACTGCACTCAGACATCCTGTGAAACAAAGTCTTCGAAAGGTCACTGTGATTTCAGCTTTTCCATTTACTCATGAAACCGCTACCCAGAAATGTTCGTCTGAAATTATAGCTTGTATTTCCAATCTTTTGGCTCGTCCCCCCCCCCAAAAAAAATCCTCCTTTTGCATGCTGTTTAAAGGCAATATGTGAATGGCTCGAAACTGATATCGTGAGCTTTGCTACATGTGAAAGTAAAGAGATGGAAAACAGTCTGTGTTTATCTAAAATTAATCTCACATGTTGTCATAAGAAAAACACCAAATCGCTTCTAATGCATTAAATTGTGGAAACAAAGGAGACAAGGCAATAACATATACTTAGAAATAAAATATTATATTTAAATTTTGTTGATCTACAGAAAAGAGAAAGAGAAATTGAATAACAAGCTCTATATAAAGGAAGGCCTATGAATAAATACATTTACCCATTTTATAATCATCTTAGTCTTTGAAGAGCTGGATTTGTTTATAGCTCAAAAACCTTTAAGGAAGGCTCCTAGAATTAATAATTTACCCCTGACTTTTGCAAACACTTGGAGCTTTCATTTTTCTCTCAAATCAAACTGATGTTTGTAAAAGAGTGAGGGCATACCATGAAACCGTTCCTGCAAGCGGCATCACACAGTAGATAACCTGCAAAAAGAGCCCAAGTTTTTGTCTCAGTAAACATTTTGATGCCGTCAGGGGACAAGTCCTTGTTCGGTTGCGTTCAAGCAAGACAGCTTAGCAATGCTGTCAATATATCAGTGTACTCTGTAAGTGTGAGTTTCGATGGTAACGACTGCAAATGAACAAGGCTGCCTGGTGCATTTTGAGTCATATGACAAAGTTACCCGTGTGTGGGAGATTGATTGCAAGAGATTGGATAAGATTCACATATGCCTTTCCTGCTTTTGCTGTAATTTGTCAACAGACGCTGTCACTGCGTTACAGAAGAGACTGTTTTGCAGCACTGTGAAGCACAAAGAAAAGTAAAGCAACACAGCTGACACATGCAAAAGCTACATTAGATACAGTCTTTTAATGGTGCGTTGCAAGCGAAAGAAATTGGTGACCCATCAAACTACGCTGCAATTCACAGTACGGCTCAGCTTGCAAAATTCTGCCTGGGAGTGGTACATTTTACATTTTACATGTTTCATTTATTTTATTTTTTTGGCCTTTGCACTACTGTAAAGCTTTCTTTTTCCTGTCAGCAGGACATGTCTGCAGCACAGTCTAACAGAAATATGCAGAAATCATGTTCGACAGGTTAAGACAGTTTGTTTAGCCATGTTGCAATAGGTGGACCTTTCAGGATGTCAGACTATTCAACAGCCACTAAAATAGACTTCGATCAGCATGGGATAGGAATGTAGGAAACATTTGCAATTTCCAATAAATCCTTGTATGCACAAGTGGTTATTTGATATTGTGATTAAACTGCTCACTGATTTGAGAAATAGACCAAAACGTTAAAAATGCTAAGAGAAATGGTATTAAACCCAACAAAGAGATGTTGCAATAAGATACCTGGAGCTCTGTTGCAACATTTTTTGTCATTCTAAACTGCTTTCTCACGTCTTTGTGCACTTAAACCAGCACTATGTAGAACCACTACATACGTAGAACTATACAAAATCGCACATCTCCGGTTTTCACATTCGGTTTTCACATTTAAATACGGCTGTGTTGCCCCACGCTGTGTGTGCCATTTGATGCCGCAGCTACAGACAGAAGAGTAAAAAGGCATCCAACCACTCGACTCAACAATGAGCTTAAACTTACTACATAATTCTGAGTGGGTTTACAGGAGTGGAGACAGATCATCTGGGGCAAATGGAGCAAAGTAAAAGCAGCTGGCTTCAGAAAAATTATGCAGTTAGAAATCCCAATTAATATGTGAGAAAAGAAATGTCAGTCCCAGTCTAAGAAGATCAAATTCCTATAAATTTTTGCCACAGGATCCCAGAAAGAGAACAACTCTGTCCCAAAAATGGACATCAGGGAAGAGCTGGCTCTTACGGAGCCCCGCAAGGGACATGGGAGGAAAAAAAAATTAAGATGAACTTTTGCGAGTTCTCGCAAAACAAACTCAGGATCTCGCAAAACTTTTGCGAGAAAATATACTTTTAAGATATTTTGAGGCGTGAATGTAGTTGTGTAAACATCAAATATCTGCTCGATTTACAAGACATCACATATTTGCAAAAGTGCTCCGACGTTTTCGGAGACGTCTAACACCCACCATCGCGAAGCTAACGGGAGGTCGAGACCTACTATAGCCGCGGGGAACACCGCTCTCCCGGCACATCGTGCCTCGACCTCCCGGTCGGCTTCGAGCTGGCGGCCTCCGAATGCGGCAAAAACTTTTGCGAGATCGCGAAACTCGGGATCTCGGAAAAGATTATCTTAATTTTTTTTCCTCCCATGTCCCTTGCGGGGCTCCGTAGGGCACTTATTATAACAAGAATGGAGTCAGAAGGGGTGCCTTACAGTCTTAAACACGTGTTTACTAGTATAGGTCCCTCCTAAAGGGAAAGAAGTCCAATTTAAAAATTTACCCGACAAATAGACTCCTTGATGATAGATTCAAAATAGAAACTGGTAATTGTGCATTTTGTGAAACAGAAGAAGAGGATTTGGACCATCTATTGTTTTTGTGCAATTTTATACAAATATTTTTGGTTGGATTTTCATACCTGGCTTTATTCCAGTGGGATTCAAATTACCCCATTTACCTTAAATATGATATTGTTTGGAGTGTTGTTGTAAGAAAAGAAAGCTAATTATGGTGTTAATGTGTTATTAATCTTGTGCAAGCAATTTATACAAAGCTTGTCGTTTTTGTAAGACCAAACCAACACTAGCTTACTGGAGAAACAACTTAAACCTGTTGGTTAAATCTTTGACTTTAGTTAAAGATAAAAAGGCTGCTTTTTTTTTTCCTTTTTGGAAGATTTTGATTTAGTGAGTTGATTTAATCTGTTAAATTATATGACCCCATCTTTATATCTTCTTTTTCCTATGTATGAAAGTTGCTAATATGTAAGGAATGTCTATTCTCTGAATGTGTAATATATGGTGCATTTTGTTTGTATGTTGATCTTGCTAATTTAAAAACAAACAAACAAACTAGTATAGGGCTTTGGAGCGTGATGTCACGGGAGGGGGCATGACCAGGATTTTTGGTTGAGGCGCCATGTTTCTGGACCAAACAAAGCGCTAGCAAAAGAGGAGCGAAAGCAGACGGATAACACCAGTTAGTACTTGCTGCGTGGTCGGTTGTAATGTTAGATCGCATGACCGGCAAGAGAATAAGCTTGAAAATGGTTTATCTTTTCATTCTTTCCCAACTGGAAGCAACATGAGGCAGCTCACCTAGCGGATGTTACCAAAAGAAGGAGTCTAGCCTGGATAGCAGCTGTGAGATGAGCTGATATCCAGTTCTCTTCCATCTCCAAATATCTGTTGGTGCTCCAGACATTTTCATTCCGGTAAGTTCTAAATATGTTCATATCACTCTTTATAGCCTATTAGTTTTATTTGCGATGCGCTCTAAGGTCATAGCAAATTAGAACAAACATCCTACTTCTGCAAAATCATTTGCAGAACTACATTATATTTATAGAGTTGCTAATTATTTGGCATTATTGCAGGCAAACCAACTTATGAAATGGATGAAACACATCGTGACTGGGTTCCAACGCTACACAAGGGCCACTCCGAAATCCCTGCTTCAAACAAACCACCATGCCAATCAGATTACTTCTTCCATGTGAGGATGAAGAGGTGACCCTTCTGGATAAGATGGTGAAGGTTTGCTGCGTTTTGGTGAACAGTGTGGTAGTAAAACCAGGGAAAAAGGAAACTTGCTCTTGTTAAATACTCTTAAAAGTGTTGTGCTGTGTGTATATATAGCAGTAGAGGGGAAAACTCCGACCCTCCTCCTCCTGCTCCCTTTTCTCCTCCTTCTCCTCCAGCAGACATTCATAGTGGAGGGAGGGTCTGTCAGCTACACCCCCCTGGGATCTGCTCCTCCTCTGCCCGAGTACCAACTTTCATATATGGCTGCTCCAATCACCATGCAGCCATCTCATATGTACGGCCAGCCAGGCACAGCTAGATAAGGACAGGTGAGACACTCAGACAGTTGTCGTTAGATATTTATTGATAAAGGTGCTTGAACCTGTTGGATGCTTCAGGCTAATGAAAGAAAAACTGTTTTGCTTACATGTTTCTGTGCTGTTTATCATTATTAGTCTTTGAAATGCTGGACTAAGTGTCAGTATTATGGATTTTTGGAGCAGAGGCCAAAGGTCAAAGCAGAATTAAATATCAGTGACAGTGCAGCTGTGGGAGAGAGAGTAAGTGTGTAACTCTGAATACATTTATACATCTGTTAATGTTCTATGCTCTTGTTTGTGCATGTGTACCAGCTGTCCTGTAGTTATGTGTAGCAGCAGTGTGGCTGTGTATTTATACGAGCTGTGTGTTCTGGTGATCTTATATCCACAGTGGAAGTCGCTCTCAAAGAAGGAGCAGAAAAAATATTTTGACGAGGCGGAAACACAAAGATGTCATCACGCCACAGAACAACTATGTATATCCAAAGTGCCAACATACAGTTCATGCATCTGCCTTTCACTGCACTGAATGATGAAACAGTCACTGCAGAGAGTTTGTATCAGCTCAGGAAAATTCTGTGTTTGTTTTTTTAAAAGAGGAAGAGAGTCAGAGATCGCAACTGCACCAAAGGTGAGAGAATATTTCGGGGAATTGTTTTCATGTCAAATGTGATGAAAAAAGTCAAAAATCTATTAAAAAAGAACCATTGTGTTTTTGTTTGTGTCCTCTGAACCTGAAGAGGACGCTCAGCAGGCCAAAACGCCTTGTATGAGGCCAAGTCAAGCAGAGCCCTCTTCTAATTCAGCTATGAAGGAACCGCATCAGCTGGATAGAGTCTGGGTGTGCCAGTGTTACGTCCCCACATAAAATTCAGGAGGCCCAGCTGGGGCCGTAACAGACAGCCACAGACCAGCCAGGTGTTAACACCCTTATCAATCAGAACACAGTACTGGTGCAAATGCCAAACACACTGAACCCGGTCAGTGTGCCTGTGTGCAATGTGCCACAACTTTATTAGTCCCTCCTGCCTCTCATCTGGAGTCCCCTCCATTCACACCACTGATCTCCTCTACTGCACCAAGTTCCTCAAATAGAATCACTCAGCATCATTCCTCTTGGCGGGAAATTCCCTAGACTGGTCCTCAAGAAAATCAAACCAACCCTCATGGATTCATTTGCATCATAGGCCTCCTCTGTGCATTATGCCAATTATCAGATATGCAATGCAGTGAAATCACTCTGTATGCAGAGCATATGCACACAAGGAAGAGCATCAGATATTCTGGATCAGCTGTAAGCGAATGGTTTTCAGTTTTTCTTGTTTTGCAGGTGAAATAAAGATCAGCAACATTTGTTTACCTTCCTGAAGTTCTGTATCACTTAGTTTTTTTCCTGGTGCATATAATCCTAAGACTAAAGACTAAGTAAAGCGCTATACAAATACAGGCTATTTACCATGTGATAGTTGGGGGTTTTAAATCTGGCTGTTGCAAACAGAGCTACAATATGAGAGAACTGTCAGCGCTTGCGTCGAATAAGTCTTTCAAAGCCGTCACTGAGCATTGTTACAGTATTATTTTTCACTATTATCTTACAAAACAGCAGTCCAGGTGTTGAGGAAACCAGTCAATCATCCATCACAATGAAAGCAAAGCAAGGCTAAAACTAGCAATGTCAGCGCTGCTCCCAATCTCCTAGTTTCAGCTGTCACAGCTTCTTTCTCGTATTTTGTATTTATTTATTTATTGTCATTGTCAAGAACAATGAAATTGCGTTTGGGGCTTCCATACAACCCAAAAAAAGAAGAAAATAATAAATACCCCTTAAAACCCAAGTGTACATATTTAACCCAGTGTGACTCCAATGCAATAAGACAATCCTTAGCAATAATGTTCGTAGAAATTCAGACAAAGACCTGAGAAACATGACAAAATACAACAATGCAACCCATTCAATATTATTGTACTGTGAGATATGATATATCAGATATGATAGTTATCTATTTAAGAAAGAGGGGGGGGGGGGGGGGGGGGCAGGAGGGGGAAGAGAATAAAGATATGATGCACCAATGCAGACCAGTTCATTGCTATTAAGAAGTTGGATATGGTTATTGTCCGTGAGAGGGGGGCAGAGAGTTCAGGAGCCTCACAGCCTGTGGATACAGGCTGTTGGCCAGTCTGGATGTTCTGGCCTGTATAGACCTGTACCTTCTCCCTGAGGGCAGCAGATGGAAAAGGTGGCGCGCAGGGTGATGTTGGTCCCGCAGGATACTGTGCACCCTCCTCAGACAGCGAGTGGGGAAGATATTACTGATCTCTGGCAGACTTGTTCCAATAATTCTGCCAGCTTCTTTCACCACCCGCTGGAGTGCTTGCTGATCGGCCTTGGTGCAGCTGGGGAACCACACTAGAAATCCATACGTCAGAACGCTGCTGATGGCACAGTTGTAGAAGTTCAACATCAGAGATCTGGGAATGTGTGCGCTCCGCAGTCTCCTCAGGTAGTAGAGGCGCTGTTGGGCCTTCCGTACAACTGAGGTGATATGGTTGCCCCAGGACAGGTCCTCGGTCACAGTTACCCCCAAGAATTTAAAACTGCTCACCCTCTCCACCGCCTCACTGCCAATGAAGAGAGGCAGATGGTTGTTATGACCCCTCTTCCGGAAATCTACAATGATCTCCTTGGTCTTTTTGGTGTTTAAGACCAAGTTATTGTCGTGGCACCATGACTCTAGTTGTTGCACCTCTGTCCTATAGTTTGTCTCATCATTGTTGGATATAAGTCCGAGCACTGTAGTGTCATCTGCAAACTTAACAATGAGATTGGACGCGCAGGAGGAAATACAGTCATGGGTGAAGAGAGTGTATAGCAGAGGGCTCAGAACACACCCCTGAGGGGCACCGGTGTTGACCACAAGGGTGGAAGAGGTGTTCTTACCCACTCTGACACTCTGTCTACGGTTAGTGAGGAAGTCTACAATCCAGTTGCACAGAGAGGAGTTAAGTCCCAGTTGGTGGAGTTTGGGACGGAGTTTGTATGGCCGGATGGTATTAAAAGCCGAGCTGTAGTCTACAAAGAGGAGCCGTGCATAGGTGTTCCTGTGTTCCAAGTGCTTCAGTAATGTGTGCAGCACTGTGGCGATCGCATCCTCGGTTGACCGGTTCTCCCTGTATGCAAACTGGTGCGAGTCCAGGGATGGTGGAAAAGCAGCTCTGATGTGTTTAATGACCAGTCTCTCCAGGCATTTGGCGGGAATGGGGGTGAGTGCCACAGGTCTGAAATCGTTCAGACATGTGACATTTGACTGTTTTGGGATGGGAACGATGGTTGCTGCTTTGAAACAGGATGGTACCAGTGAACAGGACAACGAGGTGTTATATATAGAGGTGAAGACGTCCGCCAGGTCCGCAGCACAGTCTTTTAGCACCCGGCCCAGCACTCCATCCGGCCCGGCCGCCTTCCTGGTGTTAATGCTCCGGAACACACGCCTCAGCTCATGAGTGCTCAGGACCGGAGCAGGGTCGGTTGAGGGGAGAGGGGACAGGACAGGGTCGGTGTTCTCCCTGTCAAAACGGGCATAAAAGAGATTTAGATCCTCAGCCAGAGTAGAACTGTCGGCTGAGGGTGATGGTGTTCTTCTTTTGTAGTCCGTGATAGCCCTGATGCCCTCCCAGACCTGCCTTGGGTTTGTGTTGTTCTCAAACCTGGCCTCGATACGCCTCCTGTGCTGCTGCTTGGCAGTCTTGATGCCTCTTCTCAGGTTGGCCCTGGCAGCACTGTATGCCTCCTGGTCCCCGGATTTGAAAGCGTTGTTCCTTGTTCGAATAAGTTGTTGAACTCCGTGTGTCATCCAGGGTGGATTATTAGGGAACACACGGAATCGTTTCCAAGTTGTTACATTGTCCACACAGAAACAGATGTAGTCCAAGACAGTGGAGGTGTAACTGTCCAATGCGACACGATTGTCAGGCTAATGGCTTTAAGTTGCAGAGAAAAAGTGAAAGAAGCAGGGAGAAGAGTGAGCGGGGGGGAAATGGTGTCTGTGAAGGGATAAGATTTAGGCATTAGCAGTGACAAGTCAGCTACCTTGCAGGCTTCTGTTTGGTGGAACCATAGGCTGCATTCAAACATAGCTGCTAGGATGTCACCCATTGGTTTGTGAAGCCCAATTTGAAGGCTCAGTCACTATAAAAGTTTTTTGGGGGAGCCAGAAATGACCTTGCTAATATAAGGTTTGAAAAACTGTGCTAATTAGTGCTAAATAAAAATAAAACACAGGCTTTTCTCGCACTTAAATGCACAGAAAACCATATCAGGTAAAATCTAAATCCATATTACATTTTCCAAATTCTCCAAAAGACACCACAAGTATGGCTGATGAGCCCTTTTTAGTGGTTCAAATTAGCAAACGTAAAGCCTCATAGACAGCTCCTAGAGATTTCTCGAATGATGTCATGGGCACATTAAGAGTTTTCTGCCATATTGGATGTGATGCAACCACAAGGAACGAACTGGCCATATTTAGCCAGCTGGCTGGTCAGTCATCTCTGGAAGGTGCTGGTTGATTTGGACGCTAGCAGTTTGTCGTGGTCACCTGTCGTTTCTGCATAAGGCAGCCGACTTCTCTGCAAAAACTTTCCAACTACTTGCTGAGCTGTAGTAAAACTTGAAAAAGTGGTGAGGCCAGCGTAGACCTTCAAAGTAAAAGCTATCCATCACATTTCAAAAAGAACAAATTTGACTTCAAAGGTGAGTGGTCTCTGTTTCCAGTTTCTCTAGTGCTTGGAGTGTAGTTTCCAGGTGTCTGTAGACAAGTCAGTGTGTTCCATGTAATCGTCGAATAGCAGCAGTAATCTGTAAGTAAAGCAACTGACGGACAGTTTTAAAAAGTGGTTGGGGAATACACATTGTCAACTAGCAACCAATGGTTGCCAAGATGAGTCTGGCCAGTCTGTAGGCCTGGGACTTTAATAATCAACCTCCAGCAACCAATTGCCAACAAGTTGGAGAATCCATATTTTTGCCTCCCAGCCAGTGGTTGCCAGATGGTTGCAGACTCTCTCGGCCCATGTGACTTCAACCTTACTAACTTCAAAATTGCAGACAAGTTGACATAGCCTGGTTAGCGGTCACATATCTGCAAAACCTCAACGGGCTACAATACTTTTAGTCTCAGTGAAACTCCAAACTTAAAAAATGTTTAAAAAGGGGTTAATTAGCTATAGACATCAAACTATTTTTGTAAACACATTAAATTCAGCTGTAAATGTGGGCATTTACAGCCCCTTTAAGCAAGCCTTCAGTTTTTGGCAAAACCCTTCAGTTACTAGGGGTGTGGAGAAAATGGAAAGGCCTGACACACACAAGCACTGATGCAAATTATGTAAAAGTTCATAAAGGCCAGAGAGCTGCCTATTTGAATTAGAGCAGATAGGGAAAAGCGTTGCTACTGTGCCTGTTTAATTCATCCTCTGAAGTCACAGAGCGACGAGCTGGGAAAGAGAAGACAGAGAAAAGAGTGGGCACAAACAACAAAGAGACACTCAAATGAGACAAAACCTAAGAACCAGTTTAGATTTCTGAAAGTTTAAATATTGTCTGGAGATTGATAGCTTTTTTCTTCTGATCTTACACATTCAGCTCATTTTACTGCCACTTTATTCATCGTTTTATTGTGCCACCTTCACAACCTGCCTTTATCTGACTTTCTCCCTCGAGCCTGTGATGCAATCAATGGGTTTGGACAACTCCCATGGGCAGTTAGCCTTGACAGCTGACAGGGGCTGGTTTCAATGCCTGCCCCTGATGTGTGTGCGCACACGCCTGCATGTGCGTGTGTCAGGAAAGACTCAGGTGTGGACTGAGAGTAAAGGATTCAGTGGCTGATGTGATTAGAGAGATGAAAAAAGAGAGAAGTAAGGGAAGTGGACTTCATTTTTACAGTAATAATCCCATACAGCTGCATCAGGAAATGGAATGGCATTCATTTATCATCATTTGCCGAACCTTCAAAGGGAAGAAAAATTTCTCTGCACAATTTTCTGTCTTTTTTCTGTCACATAGAAATGCCCACACTGCTCTCTAACCCATCAGTTTGACTTCTCTCACGACAGCAGCTTGTGGTCTATGTTAGTCCCCTAAAAACAGGCAGTTAGGTCATCTCCTTGCACATCAAAAACATTCTGCTGGCTTACGTGAGTCATTAAGTGACAGAGCATTAAAAACACATCCTAATTGACTTGCTTTTTTTTTTTTTTTTTTTGGGAATGAAAGGCTTAACACTTCTCTCCTGGGGTAAAAGCAAAAAAAAAATCTGCAGTTTGAAAACAAGTTGGATGTTGTCAGAAGTCTGTTGTTCCTCCCTTTCTTCCTCCTGCCCAGAGAAAAACTCAGTAATGAGACACATCTTTGTGGATCTTGTTTATCAGTTTGACAAAACTCGGGGGTAAAGATTGCTTTGACGGCACGCCGTTTCTCTCAATTTTTTCGACTACCTTCTGACCTAACGTCTTTGGCAGACAAATTTGAGAAAGATGAGAAAAGATTTTTCCCCCCTTTTTTGAAAAGAACCCCTCACAACCAACTTTAATACATTTCATCCAAGACACTGAAAACAGCTCGACTGAGGTGTTTGGAGCATTTTCTTTCTCATCAGACATACTGTAAATAAAACAAGAGCGAGCTTTGACAGTCTGAAAATCTCCCTTGTCCACAGTGTTCTCATGCTGCACAGAAGCACAGTGAAGTAAAGCAGCAGGTTTCTAGGCGTGGTGAACATTTTGTCTTTCATTTTTGTTTTTTTAACCAAACGAGGCCTGATGTGTCAGGGGACTTGTGCGCTGCCATGGGAAATAATCAATCAAATAAGCACACCAGTCCCCCAAAGGCATGGATATTGACCTTTGGAGTTAATGTTGCAAGAGGCTACTTGCACTCATCTGGCATTGGAAGGAAGCCACACAAAAAGCTGCAAAAATTCCAGATGACAGAACCTGGAGATAACCAAAGCAATGACACTACCACTTGCATCCACACATAGTCTTGGAGACTCGTGCACTTTTGCCACTCGCCACACAAACACACACACACCTCCACTCTCCTGCGGTGACATTTGAAGGACAGGGGCCTGGAGGGAGAACAGGTTTTGAGAGGTTAGATGAGGTGGAGGGGCTGGCTGGTTGAGGGTGTGAGGTAAACAACACCTCTGAGTTCAGCGTGCATGCTTAATGTGCTCTCTCGCGCTGACGGCTCCGCTGGGCAAGACTGCCGATGACAAGCTGTCTGGAGAAGTCTCCTACTCCTGCACCATCTCACTACCTCGGTCTCTCGCGCTGTCTGTTAGCTTTACTCTGTCCAGCTGTCCATGTCGGGTGCGGACAGCTTTTGGTGCAGTCTCGTTGGCTTTGTCTTCCCTGCCTGACACAATCCAACCTCTTTCCTCCTGGCTGTCATACCACAAGCTTAATCATTTAAATGTGGAAAAAAACAAAACACAGGCATAAAAATGAAGACTGGATGTGTGTGATTTTTTACATAAAATGTAATATTTTATCATTTTATAGTTTTTGTTGGAGGAGAAACATTTTTTTTTTTGTGACTGATTCTCCAGTGGTCTCATAGCAGCAGTCAGAAACATCCGGGGCATTCCCTTCACCTTTGTACAGTTTTATGAAATGCATACTAACGATATATTCATGATCACTGGCAGCAATGCACACATGCAGATCAAAATACAAAGATATGTACAAACGTGAAGTGTACACTCTTAAGGTGTGTTCAGACTGAAGGTGAAGCAAATTTTGAAGAGACGGACATGACTGCATACAATACAGAGTGTACAGGGGGACGCAGGCTTGATCAAGGCAGCTTGGACTGGAGCAAAAAAACACGTTAGGAAAGATGTGTGCTTTTGCTGAACCTTTGTACTCATAAATATAAAAGGAGACAAGGGGGGTCTTGAACATCAGTCTAAGTGAGAGCTGTAGCACACACACACAGTGCATGAAGGCACACTCTGCTGACGCACAAATTTGGTGCACTGTTCTGCTTGTTGTATCTGACGTCCGGCGCCTGTAGTGTGTGAGCGCACAGTGCACAAAACACTCAAGCTGTCAAACTTGTGCGAATAAAGCAAGGCGAGAATTTGCTTCGCTTTCTGTCTGAGCACAGCTTTACAGCTATCTTTAAAATTTAAACTAGTGGTTTTTACCCCCCGACCTGAGTTCGTTAACCTCATTTACTCATGTTATCCAATTGGAGCCCATCTCTCTAGCGACTGGTTTTGGAGAGGGCAGAGGTGCTATCCGACCAGTTGGAAGTTTAGACGTGCAGAAGCAAAAACAGACAAAAATGAGTACTGTTGTAATCCGAGGAGATAAAAATCACATTGACATCATTTACTCAGGGCATACACATAGAACATTTATTGCTGTGTAGTCAGGCTTTAACCTTTGATGCCATATTCACTGACACAAGGATTTGTCTCAGAAAGATAAGAGGATATATCTTTAATGCTAAAACAGCCCTTGGTTGCTTTGTGTTTTTTCCCTCTTCGACCTTTAACCCCGCCAGCTATCCTTACTGACAAACAGGACATTTCAGGAAAAAGGCAAACACTTTACCTGAAGTCACAAACGCACATGCACACACAGTCCCTCACACAGACACACGCGCACACGCAAATGCCTCACTCGTTAATACCCAACACCATATGTTAAAACATAGTCATCAAAGTGATTTTGCATGATAAAAAAGGTCAAACCCTCAGATTTTCTCACATCACCTCATTCCTCTTGAGAAATGGAAAAAAATAAATAAGGTAATGATCGAAACGCCAGGGATAAAACAGTCTACCTCTTAGAAATCAGGCTTAAAGATGAACGTCTCCTTTTTGGATGGAGCAGTTAATCGAGTGGTGGAAGCCAAAAAGACGCCAAGTCTCGTTCCGCTCTTACAGTTTCAGCTTTTCGCATCAAATCTCCGTGCGTGAAAAGTTTGCTACAACATACTGTATGTGTGAAAAGATTGGGGGGGGGGGGGCTGAGTGCATCACTGTGTCGTTTCAAGAATAAGCATACTGTATTGCAATCCCAGAATCATGCTTAAGGAACACTAATGTGCCCGTAATCGATATGTTATGGTGTAACGCTCAAATAACTAAAAGCAAACAAAGTCCCCTTTTGTGCAGGGAATGTCCGTGAGCTAGACAGTCCCCATGTGGTGAGTGAGTATGGCTGTTCCCACCTCTGGTTGTCCTCTGAGACTCCAACATCTAGAAAAATCAAATCGCGAGGAACCAGCGTTCCCAAGGAGAAATGTGCTGGAGGGAACAATCACTTCAGCGCACAGAGTTTGTTTGAAATTTTTTGCTTCGTTGTTTTATACACTGTCCACACCTTAGAAAAATGTTAGAAAACTTGGAAGCCACTGGCAGGCCAAAAAAAGTCCTAGACAACAAAGTCAAAGACACTGCATGGGTTAAATTAAATCGGGACAAATTAACGGCAACACTTGCACGTGCCTATTCTCTTTTCTACAAAAATAGTGGAATAGAAATCACATGGTTATCACCCAACATTGACATGTCAATACACTTCTGTATATAGTTAAAAATCTTGGTTAAATGCAATCCCATCATGCAGTCAAGGACCCTTGCAACACTTTTGTGTGAGGGTGGTTTCTTTTTTTTTTTGTCCATTCGCTTTAAATCCTTAAACGTAGTGAGAGGAAGTGGCATCAAAAAAGGTGTGTGCTTGAAGTCTCACTTGAGCGAGGGAGCTGCAAACCACATTTTCCAGTGCAGGCGTAGCTGGGCCGCTCACACGACGCTGTTTCTCCTGGCCGCGTCTGTGAAGCTCCATCCAACCTAGCTTTCCGTTTTATACTATATTTCTTCATGTTCACGAGTGAGAGATGCTGGCAAGAGAAAGGAAAATAACCAATTTCACGAATCACTCCATGCACAGTTATACCTCCACAGTCTGTTAATTTATTTCCATTTCCCGGTGCCACTGAAGACCAAGCTGAAAGACGTGCGAAACTTTTCCTCAGTTGATACCTCTCCCCCTGGTTTCAAAAACACAGAGGTGCGGTGCAGCGGTGAGAATGATTTAATTCATTGCCTTAGATACCTGAGGCGGTGCTCTCTCACACACACTCACACACACACACAAACGTGAGCACACATTCCTGAACTTTCCTCCACCCTTCACATTTTACTCTGATCTCAGCAGAAGCTCCTGTGCCAGAGTGAGTAAGACCTGTTGTTTCCGTCTGCCAGAACAGATGGACATTAGATCCGCTTTCTGCTTTTCCAGCCAAACAAATGACCTGCCTTCTCCTTGCCCCAGTCTTCCTCCCGCCTTCATATATTCCTCCATCACAAAGCCTCCGCCCGTGTATTTGCCACACTGCCTTGGAGACATAAGCGAATCAAAACACCCTCTGTTGGCATGGATTGCTATTTCTTGTTTGGTTACTTCTGTTTTTGCATTTTTAACCTCAGTGAACCCGAGCCATCAGGAAAAAGGAAATTACAGTCGAGCAACATGAAGATTCTTTGTTGTATCTTTGAGTTCAAACCCTTTTGTATCTCCTTCTGGGTTTGCTGTGTGATCAGAAGCTTCCATGGCCTCCCATACTGGTACAGCCGCCAAGTTGGTGGAAGCTCTTGGACCTTGAAAAGGCCACTTCCACACCAACAGACCATAACCAAAACCACTCCCATAGATAGCACAAAATAGGACATGGGCTTGTCACGAATGTATAGAAATGGGTTAAGGGGGCAAGATGAGGGTTTGGTTTTGGAATCGTGTGTCATCAGACCTTTCTCTCACCGATGAGGCAGAGAGAGCGAGAGGGATAGCAATGAGTTCAGATCCAAGGAATGGAGAGACAAACAAAAAGGAAACATTGGGTTTCATCTGTTTTTTCGACAAGGCCCTACTGTTGTTTGGCTTGAGCTCTTCCCCTTTAGTCCTTGATCTCCATCTCCTATTTCCCCTCTTCCTTCTCCTCTTCTTGTATCAACCCCAGTCCAGGGGTTGGCCAAGAAGCCTTGGGGGTCCATAAGCTCCAGACCCATAATCTCCCTACGACCCTCCCTGCTCCGGGAAGACAGCAGCATCCCCCCTTGGTCCAGGCTGCCTGTGCTGTTGCACTTCTTTACTGCTCCTCCTGGGTACACCAGGGAGCTGGGTGATAGCAGTGATGTCAGCGACAAGCTGCTAAGTGTCTCTGACAAGTGTTCACTGTTGCCTGCTTGGCTGGAGCCACAACCGCCAATAGACGATCCAATCCCTATGCCCAGGTCCTCATCTGAAGGGTCGATCGAGTCATCGCGGGTGTACCCAGGGCTGGTGCTGCCACGCCCGCTGCTCTGACTCCGCTGGTGACCCCTGGTGGCCAGAAGGGTTAAACCAGACGATGGGCTCGGTCTTGGTCTCAGGGTCTGGACTGGGGAAGAAATGGAGGTGGTGTCCTCAGGCAGAGGGAGAGGACACATAAGCGGCAATGGAGCTGATGACAGTGGAAAGTCTAAGTTCTGAGGTGGGGACACACTGAAGCTCAGTCCTTCTTCCAAGGTGGTCTGAAGGCTGCCTTCAGAGCTGCCTGTAGCGAGGGACGAATCACTGTGGGAAGGGTACTGAGGGAGATAAGAGACAGAGTGGAGAGAGATAATGAGCTCATCAATCCAACTCTCTTTTTCATTAAGACTTGTAACAGTACTGATTACAAGCCTGCCTTTATTATATTTACTTGATCATCATTTGTTAGTTAGCAATTACTGAAATATATTTCAACAGAACCTCACAACTGTCTTTTTATGTTTCCACGTCAAACATCATCTAACTTACCGTAATCTATCTATTTGGTCCCTCGTCCCCTCTTACCTGTGTGCAGAGCTTCTTCCTATGGGCTCCAGGGGAGCGGAACGAAGCCCACGAGGCTCTGGAGGCTCGGGAGGCCAGCCTAAGGCCTCTTGACAAACGTAGGCTTCTACTGCGGGGAGGTACTGGGATGGCTGCTTAAGAGACCAGCAGAGGACATTATTAGTCAGTTCTTACAACCAGATTTTATTTTAGATTTTATATACAGAAGATGGTGACGGATTAATCTGTAGTCTGGGCCTGAATACACCCAATATGATGCCATTTGATGTAAAAACTAACTGTACATGTGCATATATAGAGCTAATCCTACTGCAGAGGTCAGTTTCTTCCTTAGACTCCCCCCTCGTCACCTCTTATAGGCGCATTTTGAGACTTACTGTACGTGGACTTCTCTTGTTTATTTATATAATTACTTGAATTTAATTTATTGCCTTGTTCTTTGATTTGAAGTGCTGTTTAACCAAATTGTGCAGCATTTTGTTGAGGCTGTCACTTAAGATTACAGCATTTCGTTTACACAATATACACACACAGAGCAACAAGCAATTCACATTATTGTGCTTATGTGTTTGTTGCGCTGTGGATTTACTCACCTGGGCTGCACTGAGGTGAACAAACACGCGGTTCGTGTGTTTGCATTTCCATCTCCTGCAGTACGATCTCCATCTCAATGCCCGTGCTGAGGGCTCTGCATGGCTGGCTCTGCACCACAGTCTGAATCTGGTGACCTCCTCCTTCGACCTCCTCAGAGCTGGGAGAGTCACTGCTGCACTTTACCTACAAGACAGAAGATTAACAAATATCCAGAACAGTGGATGCTTTTTCCTTCATATCTAAATTAGACATATGGGCTCAATTTGTGACGCAAACTGCTGCAACCTGTTTTGGAAAAGCTTGTATGATTAAGATGATTAGATGATCATTAAGTTAGCATAAAATTTTCTTTAAACTCTCATTTCATCTCCAAAGCAATAATTAATCCATAATTCATGTGATGTATTTTAAATTGAGGGTTCCTGGTTGAGGCAAAAAAAAAAAAAAGCCCCTAAGGTGCTGGGGAGATATTAAACATGGCCTCTGAGTCACATCATTCTCTTTGGCTTTTCATTTCAGTGCAATTCAAAGTGTGAACATGAGCTCTTAATTGTTATGTTAATCCTATATTTCGTGACCTTAAATGTTTAGGTTTGAAATTCCCGAGCATCCGCAAACAGGCCGCGATGGCTTGAAGTGAGTAGCAGGAGGCGGATGAAGGCAAGAGTTCAAAAATAAGCTGGTACACGTGTGAGAGTGGGTGTGCAGGAATGCTTTTGTGCTTTCATTAGTGTACTGTACCTCTGAGTCATTCAACCCGAGCCCCTTAACAGCCCCATTTC
This sequence comes from Rhamphochromis longiceps, assembly GCF_057381845.1. Classification (NCBI taxonomy): domain Eukaryota; kingdom Metazoa; phylum Chordata; class Actinopteri; order Cichliformes; family Cichlidae; genus Rhamphochromis; species Rhamphochromis longiceps. The sequence continues at coordinate 20,049,600 of NC_140560.1, read as the reverse complement.
AGGTGAAATCTCAAATAGCCTTATCAAGCATTCGCTTCTACCCCTGCACACACATCTCTTCAGATACCACCACCATAATTACTACTTGTCACGGTCCGTGGAGATAGACCGTGTGGGAATGTGTGTGTTGGACCCAGACGCGAACACAAGCGAAGATGCAGGAGTGGATTAAACAAAAGCGAGCCTTTTATTATGGCTGATAACAGAACAAACCAGAGCGAGGGCAGTACAAGGGTAATAGTTCAAACAGAAAACCTAAACTGGACATAAACTAAGAAAAAGCTATGGCTGGAGATACGGAACACAGGGGGTGGTAACACAGACGACGCGACACAGACTGCATGAAACACAGAGACTAAATACACATGAGGGATGATCAGGGGAAGTGGATGCACACGGGGAACACAGGTGACACTGATAATCATAACAAGACACGGCAGGAGTGAACGCAACACTGATGGGAGATGGGCAAAGTAAAACAGGAAGTACACAGAGGTTCAAACAGGAGGAGAGAGAGCACGGGGAGAACGCAGACATAACGGGCTGGGGAAAACATAGAATAAAACACAAAGAGAGACGAGGGCTCATAAATACACAGAGGGGCACACAGGGGGTAAGAGTCACGAAGGGAAAACACTTAGGGAACAACACAACAGGGCAACTCAGGAAACATGGCCTAAATAAGGAACGAAATACAAAAATACAAGGAACTAAGAATACTGGGCCCACATGGCCCAGGACCATGACACTACTAGCCCTAACCCTAATGTTAGACAAGCTTTTAAGTAAAAATGGTGTGCTTTATATTGTAAGGGCTTGCTTTGGGCAGAGATGTGACTTCCCTCAGTGTGACTGTGTAAAACGGATTTATTTATTTATTTGACACCAGATTTCTTTTAATCAAACAGCGCTGGGCAAATTAAAACCCTAACCTTACGTCCTTTGTCACCTTCTCTCTTTCCCTCTTCCCCTTCTTTTCTCATCTCCTTCCCTCTCCTCTAATGAGCACTGGTTCACAGCCATGCTTGGTGACGGCAGGCTTATCTAGCTCTCCAGAACCAAGGAGCATTACCCCATTACAGAGGAGGATATCTAGGATGGATGGATGATAAGGGATGGAGATAGTGAGGCTAGAGGGAGGTACAGAGCAGGTGTGCAATTACCAGAGGGGGAGCACTGTCAAAGGAGAAGCATAAAAGATAAAGTCTAAAGCAAGCTTTGGGCGGGTTCATAGAGAGCCACCACGAATTGTGATTGAGGGGAGTTTGGTGGAAAGATTTATTCACGAGAAGGACTGTAGAGGATAGAGACTGTCGACTCTCCAAAGACAAGATAGTTACCCTGATACATAGAAAGAAAGTGATAAAGGCATCTTTGGAACCTAAAGGTTTATATCTGCAAATCGCGAGAGAGCCTAAAGCGCAGCCATGAAAATGATTTTATGAGGGTTCATTTGTTTTGTGCTTCCTGGAAGTAATAATAAAGAAATCTGCTGCGGGGTTGGAACAAAGTGCTGGTAAACTGCTGTATTTACGTCAAATATAAAGCAGCTGGTGGAACCTATGGGCTCTTATCCAATGACCTAGCCTCTGGGGACAATGAGCGTTGATTTTCTTCTGACGCTTGCGTATAACAAACACCAGGTTGGTGACGTCCTGCTCCATGTGTTGGTGATTGCTTACCTCCCAACTATCAGTGGAGATAAATATAAAAAACTACAATAAAAGCTAACTTGTAAATCGTCTTTTGTCAGCCTGCTTTGTCAGCCAAAGTCTGATTGGTCAATACTAGCCTGACACAGTTTTCCTGTACTAAATGTTGTATCTTGTTGAATTTGTGGTGCAGTATTCTCTTTCTATTCGTCTTACTCACATGAAACTGGCTTAAAATTCCGTCTAGAGATGACAACCAAGTGTGCAGCACGGCAAAATGATAATAGTACTAATATCCTCCTAGTGACATTTAAGCGGGCGCTTACTCTGCACACCTTTGTAACTCAGAGCTGTGTAAAGATGGCTCAATGTTGTAAATCAGAGCTAGTGTACAAAACCTTAGTGCCCCTAAAATGACAGGATTACTAGAGCTACCTATCATTAAAACAACCCTAAACGTTCATACACTGACTTTTAGATTGGCCTAGCTGAAAATGAGCCTTCTTATGGACACACTGTAAAGCTATAAAATCCATATTTAAAGTGAAAATCTTTATGGTGTCTTTCCTCTTCACTCTGCTTATACCCACCTCGCCCTCTTGCGCCAGCAGCTGGTAGGCAGTATGCTCATCTAGGCTGAGGTCATCCGGCAGGGCAGGGGATGAGGACTTGTCCGAAAGTTGCTCTGACTTCAAGGAAGCCTGTTCAATCTCTGCCATCCTGATCTGCTGGAAAGAATATACTTCAGTTATCCATGCTTTTAAAGGCATAGGGAATAGGACCGGCAACTGTTTCAGACTTTCTACTTCATAAAACATGGTCTCATCAGTGCTCAGTAAAATTTTACATGTTTAGCGCAAGGTTCATAGCAACCAGCCACGACTTCAGTGGCTTACATTTTGGTGGATATAGAAATGAAACTTTTAAAGGTTTAGTTTATTTTGATATCTATCTATATTATTTATATCTTGCATGATTTTTTGTTTTATTTTTTGTTAAAAGGCCAACATGAGCTACAGAGACGAGTTCGATAAAACCTCCACCAAGCTGGTTCACCAGATGCTGACAATTCAAAGTTGCCAAAATGCCATGGCGCCTGTCTGTAAAGAGAGGCAGGATGAGAGATTTCAAGAGAGCAGTGACATTACTTCATCATCATCAAGTGAGCAATTGTTTTTTAGTGGCATCAATATATACGCAAATAAAGAGGCTGGATGGGAAGCTGGATGAGGCGGGTATCCATGCAACGTTTTCGTGTACGTGTCGGCGCCGTCTTCATGTATATGCAAAAGAGAGTGAAGATGTTTATTTTTCCTATCAAGCGTGGTGATGTTAACAAAAAAGAAAACATTACCAAGCACACTGTTGTCACTCAGATGTGACAACAGTGTTACTTTCTCTTTTCTCTGCTCCAACACTGGCTCCAGCTAGGTTCATTTCATCAGAGCTGCGGGTAACGTGGCCCATATAGCTGCTGAATTGCTTTTAAATGATCAGCCACACGTGAGCATCGAGCCTCCCTGCTGGCACTTTTCTCTGCTCTTGTAATACTTTTCTTTTTGTGCACCGGTTTCAGAGCACAGTGCAAACCGTGAGCTGGAGTGGAACCTCAGTGTTGTGGAGATGCAGTGCTCGGGCAGCGTTTCTTTAAGGACACAGAACAATAAATGGCCAGAGCATGGGGAATTAAAAGGGGCCAAGTGAAATACAATGAAGTGAGAGTTTCATAGAGGAACGAAAGATTCATGGCTAATATGAGGCAGTAAATTACCATTGCCCATGCCCCTGAGGAGAGAGTGAGCAAGAAAGTGAGAGAAAGAGATAAAGAGATGGGATGAGGCAAAGGCGAGGAATCAAGACAGAAGCACAGCAACTCATTAATTTGAAAGAACACTTTCTGTTTTGCCTCCATATATTACTCCTCACTTATGTGAGAGCACCACATCTGTGACTTTTTAGCGCCTTAGAGGTGGGCTGCAAATAGCTGTGGAAAAAAGGTCCCTGTGAGTCAACTGGTTTATTTATCGACAGGTAAAAGAAACGGGAGCTTCTCTTTTTCTGTATTCTTGGCTGGGCCTCCAGAGATAACGAAAAAGCACAATAGGCACAGGAAGAGTTGCTACACCGCTGCTTCCAAGGTAACTGCAGAAATATCGAAGGCTTCACTAACGAGATAGGGGACTCGGGCAAGGACCAGTTGGAAGTGTCCACTGCAGCCTTTAGAGCAGTGAAGGAAGGTATTTTTCTATTCAGCACTGCCATGAGAGAAGATTGCTGACTGCAGAGGAAATAAGCACAATTAATATCTGCATGAGTCTTAACAGTCAGAATATCATATCATAAGTGCACCAGCAGGTGCTCTTGCTCTTTTATCTTGCTGAACTATGACAACAAATGATCATTCACCAGAGTCTATGAACTTTGTCAACACGATACAGTGATCACTTAACTTCACGCAAACTGCAGCCATTAATTCTCCTTTTGTCACCACTGTCACCTGTTTGAACAGACTATGCCCATGATGCTGAGATCAGAGCTCTATGGCAGCCATGGCATCAGGTGCCGAACTCCTCTTCTTCCTAAATTATACTCCATCCATCCATCCGCTTCCGCTTATCCTTTTTAGGGTCGCGGGGGGCGCTGGAGCCTATCCCAGCTGTCATAGGGCGAGAGGCAGGGTACACCCTGGACAGGTCGCCAGTCTGTCGCAGGGCTAACACATAGGGACAGACAACCATTCGCACTCACATTCACACCTAGTGGCAATTTGGATTATCCAATTAACCTATCCCCACAAGCTGCATGTCTTTGGACGGTGGGAGGAAGCCGGAGTACCCGGAGAGAACCCACGCAAACACGGGGAGAACATGCAAACTCCACACAGAAAGACCCCGGCCTGATGGTGGAATTGAACTCAGGACCTTCTTGCTGTGCGGCAACAGTGCTAACCACCGTGCCACCGTGCTGCCGCCTAAATTATACTCTCTACATATATAGTCTTATAACTAATGACTGAAGGACTGTCTCATACTTTGTGGTATTACACATGGTACTGCATAATGAATAAAAATATATACGTATATAAGGTGCGATCAGAAGTTTTAGTGACTGCCCCTGATAAGCAAAACCTCAACATTGTCTCCGTGTGCACCTCTGGACAACTAACAGTGCTTCTGCTATTTTAAACTGCTCCTTGGAAGTTCTGCTCTCTTGCATTTAATCCTCCTCAGTCCTCTTTAGTTCTTCGTAATTATGCAGGACGAATTAGCTTAGATTTTTTTTTTGGAGCAAGTAAGATTTTTGCATTTTAATAAACCGATCTCACCAACTGCATTTGGCAATAAATGCACTCATAGCTCAAAATGCACAGCGTTACAGAATACACAATGATGTGGAAATAGTAAAATAATACTGTTTCACCTCAGGCACACACCCAGATGCCACTCTGGGTCAATTTAAGCACTGTGGATCAATCAGCTCTCTGAAATGATTTCTCTGCCTCCTCAGATGTGATGATGCAGATATGCAAGCACAAGTGGTCACAGTACATGTACAGTACTGTAAAAAAGAAAATAAGTGGTCCAGAGGTCCACTAAGTCTTTCAGGAGCCCACAAGGTTTCTGCTTTTGATGGGTGAGGTCACAAAATCTTTTAATTGCACCTTGAAATGTTTATGTCCAAAAGTTTTCCACAAAACTGTACACCATTTTTCCTTAACGGTGCATTGTGACCACAGGAACAGCTGATATCTTAAAATCAGTATCGCTATTATCCTTTCATTTTACAAACAGTGTTTTGCTTATTTCAATGAGATGCATTTAATATTACCATTAACAGTAGTTTAGTTTCAACTTTGAATTGCCTGTTAGAGCAACATTTTCCAGTGGTTTGATTAGTTGCAAAAGTAAATTCAGTGAAAATGATGTTGAGGAGCTTTCATATAGTGTTGAGCAGTGGCCTCTTATACTTGCAGCCAAATTAATAGCGAAGGCCTCCTCTGCTCCACTGAACTGTTCCCTGCAAACCAAAACTGCAGTCACTCTCATGCTGTGGATCGTCCCTCGTGTTTATTAGTTCCTTGATGAATATTTCCAATGTCACACACGCTGCACCCAGGTGTCCCGCTGTGTCTTACTGTCTGCTCAAACACAGTAAATCTGCACAGAACTCTCAGCAGCAAAAGACTCATCTGTGTACTCACCCATACTAGCTCTCTCTCTGTCACGCACACACGAAAACACCCAATTTGCAAGTCTGATGTTTAAAGAAGGTGGCAAATTAAAGGAGATCAGCACCGCATCAGAGAGAGTAAATCTGGGCTAGACAAAGGGATTGCCAGAGGAGAGCAGCTTCCGAAGGAAAAAGGCGAAGCGTATAACGGAGCGAGGAAAGATTGATGGTTTGACAGCATCTGCAGACAGGCAGAAAGCAGGGCTGACAGATGAGGAGGTGTAGAGCCCAGTTATTGCTTCTTCTGAGATGACCTGCTGCACTTTGTCATTGTGATAGACAACACCAGCACAGGACAGTATGTTGTGGGGGTGTGTGGTTTATGCAGGATCTCCTGTTTACAAAACGCCCCTAAAATATAAGAACAGGAAAAACAGGCTGTTGGTGCGTGCCTGCATGCATACAGCAACAAGAATGGCTGCCTGTGTGCCATGCATTAAGTGGGCCTCATTGAGTCACATTACTGCACATATGGAAAGTCGCTTTAATCTTATGCTGCTGGGCTTTTTTAGAGGCTTTAACTTTCTGTTATACTGTAACAAAACAGCACATAGAGCAGTTGACACACTTTATGAAGCTTGGACTTTGACAGCACTTTCCATTCAGACTGCTTGGTGTGATTAATGGACCCCTGTGTGTATCCACGAAAGTACGTGCAACCCCCTACATGCCTGCAACTTGTTGTGCGTGTGAATGTGTGAGTATTCAGGGAATCCTGTGTTTTACAAAGTAATTGTATGATTTACCAAATTTTGGTTTTTGATCCAGCCTAAAATTAGATTTTCCAGAGTACACAATCCCACACGTGCGCCAGTCAGTGAAACCGCAAACTGAAGGTTAGCAAATGCTGTTAGCTTTATATTTATACACATTTGCACAGCTACAAAGAAAAGTAGATGTTTTCAGGAATTAAATTTCTACCTCTACACTTATTTGGCGCTAGGGTGCCAATTTTTGTTTCTCCCTTCCAACACCTGGAGGCATTTTTATAAAGCATCTGGAAGCTAAGAATTACATGTCTCAGGATGATGTTTGGTTTTCCCTTCAGAGTGCAGGTGTAAAAGTGTTTTATTTGTAGACGGGCTTTTCTCTAACAGGAATGAGAATAGCTATAATCTGGCATGCCCAGCGTACACGTTTTTTTCCACTCTGTTGAAATCAGCATTTTAAAATGTGAAATCAAGAAACTGCACTTTTAACAGCCTTATCTTCCTTCAATTGCATTTTTACACTGTCAGAGCTGGTCTGCTGAACACAATAAGGAAAAAAGACTTGGTTACCCTGGTTTTGCCAAAAGAAAGTAGATCCCTTCATAGACATTCTGGATATTTTCCTGTTGATTTATATTTCACTCTGTCCTTTCTCACAGAATGCAGCTGAGAACTGCAGAAACCGTGAACGAGGAGGGCCGAAGATTCACCCGCGACTCTCTTGAAGCGAAAGTAAAATGCTTTCCCAGAAAGTCAGTAGATTTGTTGTCGGGTTCACTGTGAAATAACATTGCTAATGGGTTCATTAAAGTGTCCAAACCTTGCTAAATTGGCAACGCAGGGGTAGCTTATTTAAAGCCTTAATGTGATGTGGAACTTTTTTCAATACTAGTAAATTATTCAGAGTGAGATCCTTGGATGTTTGTCCTGTAAGCCTGAGCCTATCACAAACAATTGTGTTGACTGAATTCCGAAACACGTTACGCCAATTAAATATTTGACTGAAAAATTAATACATGTGTTAAATTTGTCTTGCAAATGTGACCAGATCTGAGATTATTTCACCCTCCCCTTGGTCCCGTGTGTGTGCTGTGGACATGCTTGTATTCATGTGTGTTTAGGGTGGTACCTCTTGCGGGTGGCCCTTGCAGTCTTTGCAGATGAGCTGTGGAGAGGAGTAGTGGTGGAAGACAGAGCCGGAGAGGTTGTCGATCATCAGCATCTCCCCCTCTAAGGTATCCTTGATCAGGAGAGATACACTGTCCAACCACTGGCTCTCCTGGAACACATACGCACACGCGCACACACACAACACGCACGCACACATACACGGACACATACGCAGGGGACGCGGGGGGGCGGCAGACCAGAATGCACGCAGGCGCAAACATGTGCACATGCGGACATGCGAGGACAAAGAAACACGCAGGGAAATGCATACACCATCGAAAGGGTTATAAAAGTGCCCATGTGCACACGCTGGTATGCTTTTGCAGTTTTCTCATACTCTGTGCTCACACGCAAACACACACTCATGTCACTCATGTGCATATTCACCCCCACGACAGTACATTTCACACTCCGTACGCCTTCCTTTCTGACATTCCTCAACTGAAATAATAAATAAATAAATAAATCTCTCATACACTGTCAGATATTATGTATAAATAAATGAGATTTTGATGGCCTTTAAAGCTAAACACTTGTTCTTTTTTGGGAAGGGAAAAAACTAAACAACAACAAAAAAAAGCTCCTCAATAATATAACTCCAAACCATTAGCCAAGTAACACATAATTTTACTATCAAAGCCTTGAGCAGTGAGAGCGGTGCAATTATATTTGATATATCACCTCAATTAGGCTGTTCAATACCTTGTTGAAACAATTTAAGATTTAAGCATTTGCTTTGTGAGTTGGATATTATTAGGTTTAAAGCAATTTAGACTGAATCACTCAGGGCTTCTTTTTTCTTTTTTCCCTGTGACTTAAATGATCCCTCCTTGCTTGAATCTCATCTGCCAGATTGGTTTTCCCAGAAACCAATCTGGCAGAAAAAGGAAACTACTGACAAAAAAAAAAGGTGGAGGGGGGACTACTTTAAAAATGATGTCTGTGATTCGCAGCGGGACTCTGTATTTCACAATGATGTGTGATTGTGCCCGTAGCACATTCTTAACAGCCAAAATAACCGTATTACATCAGCAGATCTATCGCAAAAGATGCTGTGAAACAGGGTCACTCCTCTTCAATCCCCACGCAAGCCTACTTTCATAACACGTTTCTACAACGCCGCACATGCCTATACTTAGGCCTCTTATGCAAACACACATTTCTGACTCATGTGGTTATATTACAATCACTCATGGTTCATGTTTTGAAAGTGAGTGGGCTCGTGATTCAAAAGACAGGTTACTGTACTCCCAGCGATATAAATACACCTAAATCATGCTGGGTTTTGATACAGAGCTGCAGTGCCGCATTTTGGCACAAAGACAAACTGACTCGGCTACATCCAGCTCGGTGTATGCACATATAAAAAAAACATACTCTTCTCTCTCTCTCTCTCTCTCTCTCTCTCTCTCTCTCTCAGAGAGGCCCTGAGATAGTCCATTCTGTGTAGGTTGAGAGCTTAATATAAAAATAATGTTTGATTGACTGTGGTGGCCTATGTGGTGGCCTCCATTAATAACTGTATTAGTGGACAACAATAGGGCTCGTCTGCAGGGAATGGAAGTTGAGAGAGGGGGAGAGGAGAGAGCTGAAATTAATTACTGCCTCTATCTGACTGTCACTGGCTCGGCTATTATCAGTCCTCTCTTATGCCCGTACTCTCTCTCTCTCTCTCTCTCTCACCGTGCATGTGTCAACTTCCTCTAGTGGCTCCTTTAGTCCCTGTGCAATGCATTACTGGTGTTGCACTATTCTCTAAAAAAAGCACTTTCTTAGTGTTTAATATAGCACATTATAGATTGCATTAGTTGCACCAAAAATCCAAGTTCAACTGAGCTGTCTGCTCTGTATAAATAACGTAAATATCAGCTTTGTAGATGAATACAAAAGATGAACACTGTAGCTCTAATTCTAAAAATACTAGACTGTGCAAAAATCTTGAGCCATCCTTCATCTGTTTATATTTCACCTCTATTCTTTATCACAGAGTGGACTCATTTGTTTAAGTAGTCTTCAGGAATAGTTCTCCAGGCTTCATGAAAGACATTCAGAGCTCGTCTTTGGATGTTGATGGTTTCTGTCAAGATGATCCCACATCTGGAATCTGAAAAGGCCAATCCAGGCCCAATAGTGTTCCATTGTGTGTTTTTCTCTATGTTTTTCTGTGTGTTTGGGATCTTTGTCATGTGCTCAATCAGATGCTTTCCAGGTGGTATTACATGATGGATCAAATCCAATGGTAGTTTCTGTGTTCATAATTGAAAATTTCAACACCGCTGGATGATACATAACAAACCATGACAGAGCCTCCTCCGTACTTTACAGAACATGTATCTGGCTGCAGATGCTCACTGTTGTACCCCACTCGTTTGATCTGACAATTAAAAAATCTAATTTGGATTCTTAATACACAAGTCATTTGTTCTGATGTAATTGCAATACCTCAGCCTTTTCTCCCTGTTTCCCTTCCTTAAGAATAGCTTTTTGAAAGCCATTTCTGATGAGACTTCAGTAAACAGTAGATGGTCTTAGGTCCTGTATCAGGTATTTGCTGGATTTCCCCCCCTATTTCTTAAGGGCAGGACTTTCAGATACTGATCATCTGCTGCGGTAGAAGTTTTTTTTTTTTTTTTACTCAAGCCAGTTCTTCTTTGTTCTTCACTTGTCTGGTTTCCTCAGATTTTTTAAGGACAAAGTGCACACCATGTTGAAATAGTCCATTTACTATTTACTTTGTTGATTACTTTGTTGGTGCAAAAAAATATTTTATGACTGTTAAACTGTGTTAACTTTGGCAACTAAAGAAATGGGAAAAAATTACGTGAGAAAAAATTTAAAATGAGCTTTTTGTCTGTTATATGTAGACACTGCTTCATCTGCTTGAGTTAGGTGTCTTTTTTATGTTTGAATGATTCATATGTACATACAAAAAAGAAACAAAAAAGAAAAACATACCTCTGAAAATGGTGAGGTACAAAGACTCGACTTGGGATGTCTCAAGATTTTTGATTAGTACTGTAGCAGTATTACTAGCAGTAATATTACAGCAATTTATTTGACAATGTTTTTCACAGACATACACACACTCATCCTGGTACGAACAATCACACACTCAAACCCCAGGACCCGTGCTCTGAAGATATTACATCGCACTGCCAGATCCCTCACTGCATCGCTTGTGAGAAAGAGAAGCAGAGAGAAAGACAGAGAGAGACAGGATGCTGCCAGTTTATTCTCCCTGGTCTGCATTAAGTTCCTTCGTCAGCCAACGCTGAACTAAAAATGGCTCCGTGCAGCCAAGTTTAGCTCTACAAAGGTGAAATTCCTCATGGCAGCCAGTGAGTCATCTTCATGTGTGTGGTTCTGCGTGGAAATCTCAGACTATCATTAATGATTTCATAATGAAAGCGTGCGTCTCTGCTGACTGCGAGGAGAAATGAGGGACCCTTCCACTCGTTCTCTCACAAACACACACACACATTAGATGTAGGCAGTGAAATTATGATTTCCAAAGCGTAACCTGTGCACATATGTATGCAAGCTCACATAGTCTCAAATGAGCATTGAAAGGTTAATAAAGCCTAAATGAAAAAAAGCTTCAGTGAATAAGTGATTAACATTTTTCACCTCTCCTCGCTGACTGCATTGGCTACAGAGAAGATGGCGAAAAACCTTCATACACAAAATCGACATGATATCACTTTAGTTGTTTAGCTTGATTTTGGAAAATGCCTTTAATTTCTCCCTAATGGTTTAACACTTCTATTACTCATCTTATTCAAACAATTGGCTTTGTGCAAAAACTCCTGCTAAGTCACTGCTTAGCATCTCTTTCTTCTTCTCCTTTTATCTGTTTGTGTAAATGTTTAACCTTCCAGGCCCTCGCTTCCATCTTTCAAAATCGCTTAAAGAAAAAGAACAAAAGTTCTAACAACTTATACAAAGAGATCGACTGATTGAGTGCACTCAAGAAATGCGGGCTGTCAGTGAATTTTTACTAAAAAAGAAATCAAGCAATGATTCTCTCTCTCTCTGACATCAGAACCATTTAAACAGAAATTACTGACATTGTTTATCACTTTTGTATTCTTGCAGCTTGCTCGTCAAATATGTAATTTTCCCTGCATGAACTAATCCATTGACACCGTGTAAAGAGAAGCAAACTGACAGACAGCCAGAGAGACAGAAATATCGCAGTAATAATATATAATAAGTCCTTTCATGTGCACTGTCTGCTCGTAGTCTGAGCTGTACCTGTGTATTTTTATTTACCTGCATAATTCCCACATACTCAGCCCTGAGGAAGCCTCCATCAAAAAATGATAGCAGCTCTTACAGCGGAATATATAAAGCGTGCATACAATAACAACTCTGTTTCTAAAAAGAAACATTTAAGACTTTTGTGCAATCGAAAATGGCACAAAGAAAACAAAAAACATGTTGAAACTGAGATTTTTTTTCAAAGACGCTCATTTTAAAGTTAATTTAAGCAACATGTGGGCAGGTTTTTATCATCCCTTCCTCACAAGTTGCATGTACATGTCTTCCTTCATAAAGAATTTCATCAGTTCACAACCTCTTTGTCATATTCTTTGTTTCATAATAAGAATTTTTCAATGAGTTTCAGGTCTGGACTGTAAAAGGCCAGTTTAGCATTAATGCTGCCTCCACATATTTTTTGTTACCTGTGTGTTACGCCCCTCTGCAGCCCCTAATCTCTTTGCAGTGGAAGTGCAAGAGTGTTCAGCTGTTGCTAATTGACCACACCTAGTCAGGTGTGGATAAAGGAATACCTGAGGCAGAATCATGTTTACATGCTTTTTCTTTGCATGAGGTTTTAACTACAGTTTTACAGTGAGAAACTAGGTTTACCAGCAGTGCTTTTCAGCATTTCTTTGGGCCAAAATGTTTTGTTGTTGAGCTGACGGGATGGTGATAGCAACTCAGATAATCAACAGGCTGCAAAGCTAAAAGAAAATCGACACCAACTGTGTCATTATGGACTAAAATCTCTGAGGAAATTTTCCAACACCTTATTGAATTGATGTCACAAAGAATTAAGGCAGTTCTGAAGGCAAAAAGGAGAGTCTGATCAGGTACTAGTAAAGTGTAACTACTCACCAGGCCAGTCTTTTTTACCCAGTTTCACCATTTGATATATTTTCTTTGTACCAGATTTAATTAAATTCAAGTTTTAAAAGATTTACAAACTATTAAATTTGTTTATTATTTTCCTTTTACACAGCATCTAAAAAGAAGGTTGTACTTCATCTGTGTCAGACCTGACGTTTGTATGTATTCAATAGTGTCTTATAGTACTATTTATATTGTTCTTGCAATAAGTGGTGACCACTCGGGATTTAGACAGAGTGGACACTGCAGAAAGGAGCAAATATTTGGGCATCTTCTCTTTATCACTATGAGAGACGTAGAACTATCAGAGTACTACTGCAGATTGAGAACATCAGCAAGTCTCCTTATGAGGCTCGACACTGATGCTAAAAAAACTAAAAGTCATAGATATCTCATCCTTACTTTCAGGCACAAAGACACACGCATGCTTATTCAATCAAACACACAAAAATGCCTTTCACACTCCCACGTACTTTCTTTGTTCTCTCTCTCCCTCTCTCTCTCTCTCACACACACACACACACACACACACACACACACACACACACACACACACACACACACACACACACACACACACACACACGCAGACAGACTCACTTGTGCTGGTGAGTACATAGTCTGGCTGGAGTCACTGGAGTTATATGGTCCCTGGTGCGCAGCAGTGACTGCGTGTCGCAGCTTTCTCACTCCTTCTCCTCTCTCTCCTCGGGCACTTCCTCTGTCTCTTCCTCCCGCTGTGCCTCCAGGCCTCGATCCAGCAACGACTAGTCCTTTATCCACCCCCCCACCCCCGCAACTGGGGGCGCCCATGCAACAGAGGGTGCCCTGGGCCAGCTCCAGCTCAATTTCTGCATCCATCTCCGCCTCCTCCTGGGCCTCCTTGTTGGAGTCGTCCAGGTGCTTCATCAGCACGGCCACCACCACGTTGATGAGCACGAACTGGGCGGTGAGCACGAAGGAGACAAAGTACATGGGCGAGATAAACTGAAGGCTTGGATTGCAGGCATAGTCCACATCAGTGCCGTGGTCTGGTGGACACTCCCGCAATGTATCCTGGTCAGACAGAGGATGAGGAGAGGTTGGTCAAGGGTAGTTTTGGGTGAAAGGGAGCAAAACAGATAAGATATCACAAATGTCACTCTTTGGTTAAGAAGCTTCTTCTTGAATATTTGGAAAGTGGCGGAGATGATGAGAAGAAGTCTCGAGTCAAAATTTAAAAGTCGTCATGTATTGATGCGAGCTCAGCCCTGAAGCAACTTAATCATTCACAACAAAAAGTAATTTTACTGCTAGAATTATCTTTCTCATGCTAACAAGGCTCTTTGTAGTCATGCCTGCTTGTATTATCTTCATACACTTGCTTCTGTGCAAAATAACAAGGGGACGATATTTTTACTTTTGTCTTTTGAAAAGTTATTAGTGGTTTTCCAGTCTGGTTAACACGCGCACAGCGGAGTTCAGGCAGAGAAGAACCAAAGTGACAAGTGTTTTCTGGAGGAAGTACACATATCTCACCCAGGCTGTGACCACACATAACAATTTTAGCCCTCTGAGCTGAAGCTGGTCTTTTCTGTCTAATTTGCTTTGACATTTACAGACCCTGTGCCCCTTCACAAAGCTCCCATCATTTCTGCATCCTTTTCCATCTTCTTTGCTTAAATATTTCCATTTTCTCCTCATCCAAGCCTCCGTTTTCAAACGCACTCTCTTCCCTGTTTTGCATTTTTGCTGTAATCCCACACCCACAGCCCCTCACCCCCTGGAGAGGAGAAAGCATAATAACTGGTCAGTTCTCTTAACCCCTTTCCTTTCCTCTCATCTTCCCTTTTATTACAGTCGGCTAGTGCCTCCTTTTTCTCCCCGCTGCACTCTCCCTCATTATTTCCTCCTCTCTATCGTCACTGCATGACTAATTACTGCTTTCCTTTCCACTAAAGCAGAGCAGGTCTAACCTCTCTCACAGCCCAGGTAGCAAGTTGATGGATAAAATGGCTAAGATTTTTTTTACATGTGCACGAGGCAGTCATCTCTTTCCATCAGTAGGGAAATGTGTGCTTCCTGTGCTGAGCTAACACATCTCCTTTTCATTGCTGTCATTAGAGAGAAGGCCAGGATGGTTGACAGTTTACTATTAAAGAGTCTATTTTTAAATAGTGTTTTCTCTCAATCACAGTTAAAAATATACTTGCATGTTTACCCTGTGTAGCATCAGACTGAAGCCTTTCACATGCACTCAATCTAGTAAATAAGACTGACTCAAATATATCTTCATACTATTGCCTTGTACCTTCATAATGCCATTCCAGTTGTCACCCGTTGAGACTTGAAACAATGTAAGAAAGGCCATGCCAAAGTTTTCAAAGGTAGCGTGACGACTCATACCCTCACATGGGTAATCTTCATTGCAAACTGAGAATAAGAGCGAGAAGGATCAAGAGAAGAAGAAGTTAAAAGAGGGGTGAGAGGAAAATGGCAAGCAAAATCTCTCCAATTAAGTCCATCCTGAATAGATACTGTCTGTTACTGAATCGATAGCAGTGTGACCAAACACTATCTGATTCTGAGAGCACAAAATATTTAGCTGCTATCTCAAGGCAGTCTTTAGGATGTTATATGAACTCACCTAGTTCTCCAAAAAGCTCTACTCCTAAGGCGGCGTAGATGAAAAACAGCAGCATGAAGAGCAGGCCCAGGTTACCCACCTACAACGGGCACACAGAAGGAAAAAGGTATTATTGCGTGTTTGTCATAAATTCATAAAGAGTATTTTAATATCTGCAGGAATGAAGAACTTTGTAGATGGCATTATGGTCGGGTCAGTGTCTAATGCACAAGTTACAGTCCTTTTAGTGAAAAACAAAAGCGTATTCTAAACACTAATATATGCGCATAACTAAATGCACTCACCAGACACTTTATGAAGTACAATTGTTTAACTGACTGTTATTGCAAATATCTAATCAGCCAATAACATTGCAGATTTTGAATGTGGCATGATTGGCCCGACAGACTGGGCTGAGTATTTTGAAAAACTGCTGATCTAGTGGAATTTTCCACACACAGCCAGAAAATATCCAGCGAGCTGCAGTGCACTGGGTAAAAAAGCGGTGTTGATGCCATGTCAGAGGAGATCAGGCACACAGGCAACGGTAATTCAAATAACAACTCGTTATAAGCAAGTTACACAGAAGAGCATCTGCAAATGTACAGCATGTTAAACTTTGAAGTAGATGGGCAACAGCAACAGAAGAGCACACTGGTTCCATTGCTGTCAGCTAAGAACAGAAAACTGAGGCTACAACAGAAGATTGTAAAAACTTGGCCTGGCCTGATCAGTCTTACTTTCTTCTGCATTATTTGAATGGTAGGGTCACAATTTGTTATAAACACAATGAAATGTTTATATTGTCTATCCTGTAAAATAGTCAGATGTCTATTCATATTAATGTACAGAATTCACCTGCTTGCTGCTACTACTGCACATTTACCCAATGTATATACTATATATATGTGTAATGTTCTTCCTCTACCCCCCATTTTTGCACATGTCGAGGAGCGTGTCAGGCTACATTTCACTGTGTGTTATACTTGTATAACTATGCATGTGACAAATAAAGAACCTTGAACCTTGAAAGCATGGATCCAACCTGCCTTGTATGAACAGTTCAGGCTGGAGGTTGTGGTGTAGGAATTTTTTTTTTGTATTAACTGATCATCTTTTAAACACTACACTCGACTGGGTTATTGTTACTGACTGTGTCCATCCCTTTATGATGTACTCATTTTCTGATGGCTGCTTCCAGCAGGATAGTACATCATGCCACAAACCTCAAATAATCACCTCACTTTGGGATGTGGTGGAATGGAAGATTCACATTACTAATGGGTAGCAATTGCACAATACTGTTATGTTAATATAGACCAAACTCTTACAGGAATGCTTCCAGCACCTCGTTGAAGCCATGCATGAAGAATTAAGGCAGTTCTACTCCTTGCGAAGTGTAACTAATGAAGTGTCCCATGAGTGTTTTTCTTATGACTAGAAATAAATCGATCCCTGCTTCGTCTGCATCCATAAAATATGTTATTGCAAAGTAAAACACAAATTGATGATAATATAGTACGTGTATTATTACAGTCACACATTATGTTAATTCTAATGATTTTTGTTCCTGCTTTTGAAAAGGTCTCATACAATACAATTTCATTTTTACAAGATTTCCAGTATCTATAGGGCTTCGGAAGAAAACTCCTTTTCATTATATTTTATCATTAAACAAATCACTGAGTGATGGATATGCACGGACCTAATCCAATATTCCAACTTGTTCTGTCATGCTCCTCTCACCCTTCTTGGTTCTGTAAACAGACTTTGACACGACTAAAGCCACAATGCTGTGAATTTTTCAGCTTGGGCTTTTGGGACTTGGCTTGGATCCATGCCACGAAACAGCCTTCTGTTGCTTCACCCTAATAGTGATGATGTTGTATGGTTAAAACATTTCTAATCCTATTAAGGAGATGCAAAAGCTAGCCTCCTATTCACCGCCTTTAATGCTCTGCAAGCAGCACTGTTCCACTGAGAATGAGGGAATATTCAATGTGTGCCTCAGTACTCAGTGCACAGAGACTTTTCAAGGAAACTATACTTGTGATTTGCTGCCAGTTCAGCTGAAGAACACTGCACCAACACTACAGCGGCTAGGGCAGAATTTGTTCACAGGAAATTACACATCAGCTGTTGTGCAAGTGAACTTTATAAAGAAAATTACATTGTGGTGCTTTGCCAGGCTTTTTTTTTGGCTCTGTTTGAGGCAGGATCTTTAATGATGCCATGCTGAAGAGGAAAATAATTGTGAAAAAGAGAACTTTGATAGTAATATCTGGTTTAGTCGGAGAGCTCTCAGTAAATGGAAGCCAAGTCAAACATTTCTCATTTAGTTTAGCTGTCAATGAATTTCAGACAAGGACTTTTCCAGCAAAGAACAACAAATCTAGTGGAATACATTAAAAGTAGCTCTTTCATGCTCAGGGTTTAAATATGTTCAGGGTTTGTCTTTGTTACTATATCTCATGAAAATGATTTCAAAAAGTGTTAAAAATGATAATGACATACCATATAATACCTGATGTACTTTATCTGCTAAGCCAACAGCATTGATTAAAAGAGATTTAAAATATAGTGAAAAGTAAAAGGAAAAAAAGCAGAAGAAGGAGTTCGTTCAGGTATGCCACAAAGTCAAACTCAGCTTCAATCCCAGCAAAGGAGCTGCTCTCACAGCCAGCTCACAACAGCTGATGGATCAGCTGATAACATCCTACACAGCCAATTGATAAATCTATGATAAGGCCTGTAATTAGTTAAGTTGCTTTAGCCTGGTCACATTTGCTGTCCATTGCAAGCTCCTGCGCCGCCTCCAAACCCCAGCTCCACTTTTCACACTGTTTTTGGCTATTGCTGACTGTCAGGTGTCACTTACCACCCATCAGGGACAACTGTAGCATCAGAGAACCATGAATATACTACCAAACTTTCACATGAACTCTTTACTCTGCTGCCCTCTGGAAGGAGGCCCTGAATCAGGGGGGAAGGGGTGAAGACACCTTGTCCGACCAACGATCATAAGCTCATGTATTTCGTTCTCTTACAGAAACTTGTCTCCAAACACAAATTAGCGGTAGAGAAACTTTGAAAAGTGCAACAGAAACTTGAAGCAGAGAAAATTTTGAAATATGTTGGGTTCAGGATAAGGCAGAGCTTTTAATTTGAAGGCGACCTTTGCCCTTTTGTAGTTTGCATCACACCTTTTCAAGTTTCACTACAGCCTGCAGGGTAAAATGAGGAGTGTTTGTAGACAAGTGGTGTCTTGCATACAATCTACTGGCTACAGCAGCAACCTGCTAGTGACCAAAGCATCACCAAAGGTTTTTGGTGCAGCTCCCTCTTTGCAAATTTTACTCACTTTTAATTTCACTTGCAATCACTTGCTACCCAGTTAGGGAAACAGCCATTTTTCCCTAGCCCCTTAGACTTGCCTCACATGTAATATGAATTATATAACAGTTAAACCCTCCCAGTCCTCCTTTGGACTGAAAATAATGGAAGTAAATGCATCACAACAGAGGAACGTGTCTACACAGTTTGTATCTCTGTGTTACTCTTCCTGGATTCCTCAGCCAATCAATAATGATGAACTAACAATAAAGTTTTGCTAGTCTAGTATTAAGGCTAATCATCTGTTTGGTGAAAATTATTGACTTTAATCTATACTTACAAAATAACATGGACTACTTTGCTATTTCTTTAGACTATATTTTGCAAAGATGAGAAAGATGAAGCTATCTTTTATTATTTTAATGATTTAATTTGGCAGCAAACACGCATATTAACTGCTCCTTTTCAAAACTTGATTGTATTCTTAAGGGAAAGTGGCTTTCTAAATGATTTCTACAGTTTTCACAGGCATTTCTGGAGTTTTGTCAGCCATTTCCAGACAAAAAAAATAAATACACATCTGGCTCGGCTTTAGCGCTAACGTGGCATAAACTGTTAGTGACAGGTTGCAGCCGTTTTGCATCAGTTAAGGAGGAAAGCTTAACAGAGAACGCTTCAGGGTAAATGACTTTGTCTCACTGCCTATTTGTAAAGACAAGCCATGAAAATACATTTCTTAACATGTCACTGAGCTATTAAGCTTACACACCCTTTCAGTTTATAGATCCCTCATTACATCTCCATGTCTTGTCATGATCTATTAACGGCAGAAACCGACTGTGTAACTTGTGGAGTGCTGAAATGATGTTTTATCTCATAAATTATTATTGTAGCAGCCATCTGTCGCCATGTGCCACGGTAGCGTAATTCATATTCTGTGGCCTCCCATGGCATTATCAAGTGTTTGACTCTTCAGCTGAATTCTTAAGCCTTTGTTGAAATGTCAATAATCTCTTCAATGTCCTATGTGATGAAAAGCTGGCAGCTAGCCATTTCATTTTCACTGTGGAATATAGCGTAGTATCACCTGAGGTTAAATCTCTCACCAGGTATAATGCAGTCACTCTGACTGTTTCAATACCTCACACACACACACACACACACACACACACACACACACACACACACACACACACACACACACACACACACACACACACACATACACACACACACACACACACACACACACACACACACAGACCTCCTGGAACTGTTTAATTAGCCCTAGTTTTAATTACCTCCCTTGTTGCCCTTGGGATAGAGTGAAGGGCTCAGTGTTAATGAGAGCGGGATCAATAGAAAAGAAAGACAAGGAATCTGTTCTCCCTCACCTCTGCCTGCCCTCCTTTCAACACGCCACCTGTTTCTCTGTGCTTGCTTCATCTTAGTTTTGATGGTCAATGGATCAAACTGTCTGTATGTGGTTGTGTTTGTGTGTGTATCCTACATAAGGCACTACACGTCTTTATTTCATTCATTTATTTTTGGAAAACCTGTTGGTCTGGACCATTTGTTCTGAAAACTTTTTCTGTCATGCCCCACTTTTCAAAGCTGAAAAACGATCCATAGCCCACACCCCATTATTTTATCATTAACAATTAAAAGGATTCATGTTGAATTTGAAGAGACTCAAGGTTAGAACAATAGCATCTGCACACTAACGGTTTATTTTCCCTCCTATCCATAAATTATGTTAATTTAACTTAGCTTCACTCCGTACATTTCCCCTGGTGCTCCCCAAAACACCTGCAGTAGCTCCACGCCCCTCCAGTGGTGCCTGCCCCACAGTTTGAGAACCACTATTTAAAACACAATGACTAAAAGGAGACAAAGGCCTGCAAATTTTGTGGGTATTTATTTTCTTTCCTGTAAGGTACAAAGAAAAGATAATCGTTACCAAATTTATAATACGATAAAAAAAGGTATAGTTGAATAATAGAACATCCATCTGTTGAATATTAAATAAAGAAGTAAAAAAAAGATGTAAAAAGGCAAAATTTACCCACTACAAAATACGACCTGTACCGTGAAAAGCACAGCATATTTACGACGTTAGACGAGAAATATTATTTCCTAGTGTCCTGTAAAAACCTGACTTTTTGTGCTTGTTATTCTAGTGTCCCTACCTTTAAGTACTTGTAGTTAAATATAATTACATTAGAATTTCAAATAAAATATATTAAAATTCCATTTAATTTGAGGGGAATTATGCCCTTACTGTGGACCATATTATAAAGTTACTGAAATGTGAGAGTGGCCTCTATCTTCTCATTTAATTTTCCAGAATTCTGAAATTATTGTTTCACTTTTTGCTGGAAAAATTCTGACAGTTTTGATGGAGTTAAAAAGTAATGCTCCAAAAAATGACACCAGCATACACCAAGAACATTAACCAATAAGTGTTGAGACACTGGGGGAGATGGCATGCAAACAGAAACATCATACATACTTTCTACAACATGTTTGATGTGCCGTTTCACACTTCATGTTCTAATGAGTACAGTTATTCTAGAAAAAACAAACAGAAATAGACAGGCAGCTGAATATTAGGTGCCCTGGAACAGTGAGAGACGGCCTGGGCACTGTTTGACTCTGTGGACAATTCGCCACTAAATGAACTAAAGACTAGTTTACAAGCTGTTTCTAACACACTGCGGTCTCAGTGGGAATCTGGGAACTCTCCGTGGTGCTGAAAGTGAAAACAAGCAAAAACCTGCCTGTGTGTATATGTACGCAGATGCATATGTGTGTTCCAGGCTCCCAGTGTGTGTGGTAAATGAGTCATCCATTAGAGTTGCCTACAGGCCAACAAAGAAAGGGAAGAGGGGCTAGTACCCCCCTTGGCTATTGACTGAGACTGGCCAACTTTCTCTTGGGGGACTGTGGAGTGAGTGTGTGTGCGTGCGTGTGTGTGTCTGAGCAGAGGAAGAGAAAGACTAAGTGTTTTTTACCTGAGGCAGGGCTTGGACTACTGTATCCAACAGGGCTCTCATTCCTGTTGCCATTTTCAGCAGCTTCAGCACTGAGAGAGACAGAGAGAGGTGGGAATTTAGAAGGAAGTCCCTCAGGTTCAATTACATGCTACATGCACATAGAATGGGAAACAGTGATCTGTGGAAACATCAGTTCATGATTTTGCCTTGTAAAACGAAAGCATTCACGTCAAGCCTTTTCCTGCATATTAACAAAGGAAAATCTCTGGGAGTGTGGTAACAACATTTCTACTTGTATTTCCTTTAAAGTTGGGTTTAATTTAATCAAGCTTAAATTCATTTTTGTTTATCAAATGTCCAAAAATCCATAAACTTCTGTTAACTTAAGTAAGAAATCCTTTTAATACGACAGAATATTAGGGCCACATTAAGAAAAAATAGAAGATTTATATCAATTTTTTCATTAATATTGTTCATTTTGAGAATAAAGCGAAAATTTCAAGATTAAATCCAGGGTGAGTCAGTGAAACACTTTGATCAGCTTTCTTGTAATACAACACGTTCCCTCTGTACTGCACGAGGGTGTAACCATCGATGTCCTTGCATCGGTCCACTGCCAGTTTTTTCCTTTGTGTGGGTTTTTCTTCTGACCAGTTATAGCTTTCTCCACCATCTCGTCCTCTGTCCTAATGCTTAACAATTATCACCAAACTGTGTTCATGTGCTAAAAGGGAAATAATTTCTGAAGTACAATTTCACTAACTCATCTAGACAATTTTGTAGAGGGTAGAACAGCTGGGTCACTTGTTCGCCTTGAAACAACAACTTTAATCTCCACATTTTGACTTTTTTTCCTTAAAATTTAGAGTTTAATCGTAACATTTTGAACCAGTATGTGAGCTGAAATGGTTATATCAAAATATAACTGTAACCCCCCCCCAAAAAAAAAAAAAAACAAAAACAAAAAAACATGTATGTGATTATTCACAGCATATTTACCTCTTGCTATCCTCAGTACTCTCATGATCCTGATGATGGTGGGGTTGATAGGCAGAGCAGCACTGATCTCAATTTCTTCCAGCGTGATGCCCATCAGTGACAGGAGCACTATGGCCAGATCCAACTGGTTCCACCTAGTACAAGTTCACACGTTCACTCTCATGTGGTGGAGTAAAAAAAAAAAGCATTGCACTAAACTCGAAATATAGAGAGTGACTACAAAACATAGACGCTCTGGTTCACTGGGGGAGTAAATAAGTCACACTTGTTAAAACTGCTGCAGACTCAAATAGGCTGTTCACCAAGTTCTGAGCTTTATTCTTTAAGGAGGCATCTACACATTAATCTCCTTTGAGATTTACACATTGCTGACATTGATGCTACAGTTCCTCAGACCCAAGAGTCCTTAAAGACATCATCTTGTCAGACAATTTAATTTTAAGGCTTGAGGACAGATGGGAAACAGATGGTGCCAACAATTTGAAGAAAACCATTGCCAGCGCAACATCTGACTTAAAGGTGTGGTACGTCGTTCTAATCCAATACACTTTTTGTCAAATTCAGCTAATATTTCCTCTGGGTCTGCTCGTTGTTGTTGGTGGTGTGTGTGTGTGCACTAAAAAAGTGTTTGCACACAGTCCTGGTTCTGCAAATTGGGAAAAAAGTAAATCCCACGGATCAAACCACACAGCAAAACAACAAATCTATGAATTTAGTGAGTAGACATTTGGGAGGAGATTGTTTTTTAGAATGTCTCCCTTAAATTTAAAGGCATTTTATTTATTCTGATGAAACTGCACCACATTTGCAAGGCTTCCAACTTTTCAAGTCCAAAAACAGCCCCCGCGCTTCCAACAGACTGTCCAACCAAATGTGGGCAACAACTGATTGAATTTGTTTAGGTTCAGGACTGTGTGAGTGTTTATGAGAGACGGTAAATACAATGTAAGATCACAGCGAGGCACCCAGCGCGGTGAAACATTTAGATTGGAAATCTGGAAAACAAGACGGCAACAACTTGTGAAAAGGTTTAATTAAAGTTGCGCTTTGCTTTTCTGTTATCGACACTGTTAAGCTCAGATTTCTCTAATGAAGCACGCTCCACTTAACTACCCGTGTCTTCAACTGTAAGACCTTGTCATGTGCCGTGCGTTTTACCTGCTACTCCACTGACCCAATTCTAAAGCTGGCCCGAGAGTCACCCCAGCGTATACCATAAATCACACTATGCACAATGAGTGCTCGCGGCTGTTGCTGACACTACATAAAAAGAGACAAATTGCCAGCTGATCATTGCGTGATAAATTCTCTCTATATCCGCCCATCTCTTTCTCATTTCATCATTCATTTGTCCCCTCCATTTTTTTGTCTTTGATCACTGCAGCTTCCATCTTCTATATATTATCTGTCTTTTTTCTGCATCGCTCTCTCTCCGTCTTCCACCTTATCTCTTTTACAAACCATTTTTTTTGCTATTCTTTTCCCGCTGTCTGGTCTCTCTTCGGTAACTGAAATAGGTCAATGACATTAAACTACCATCAGTATAATATGAGCTCCCAAATCTGGTTCTGCCTAAATTAGTCACTGCATAGCTCTCAAAAGACATGAGTGTCATCATTGTGCAGTAACAGATGAGGCTGTAAATAGAGAAGCGCTGAGCTGATTTTCCTATAAAAGTCAAACAAAGGTGAGTACAGTAAGATGGAGAGATTTTCAGTGTATTCATTTCACATCCACACAATTGACAGGCACATTTCATTTGGTGGTGAGATTGTTCTTTTACAGCTTCATATTTTTATGGATTATACCACATTAGCTTTACTTGGTTCATACACTGAACAAAAATATAAACGCAACACCTTTGTTACTGCTCCCATTCCCCATGGGATGGACGTAGAGACCTAAAATTCATTCCAGATACACAATATAACCATCCCTCCCAAACAGTGGTCACAAATCAGTCCAAATGTGTGGTAGTGGGCACATCTGCTATATTGAGATAATCCATCCCACCTCACAGGTGTGCCACATCAGGATGCTGATCTGACATCATGAGTAGTGCACAGGTGTACCTCAGACTGCCCACAACAAAAGGCCACCCTGGAATGTGCAGTTTTTTGCGCTATTGGGGGTCTGGGGACCCAGAACCGGTCAGTATCTGGTGTGACCACCATTTGCCTCATGCAGTGCAACACATCGTCGCATGGAGTCTATCAGATTGTCAATTGTGGCCTGTGGAATGTTGGTCCACTCCACTTCAATTGCTGTGCGAGGTTGTTGGATATTCGTGGGAACTGGTACACGCTGTCGTATACGCCGGTCAAGCACATCCTGAACATGCTCAATGGGTGACATGTCCGGTGAGTATGCTGGCCATGCAAGAACTGGGACATTCTCAGCTGCCATCTGCCCTGAACAATGTGAACCATGATTCATCCGTGAAGCGCACACCTCTCCAACGTGCCAGACGCCATCGAATGTGAGCATTTGCCCACACAAGTCTGTTACGGCGACGAGCTGGAGTCAGGTCAAGACCCCGATGAGGACGACGGGCATGCAGTTGAGCGTCCCTGAGACGGTTTCTGACAGTTTGTGCAGAAATTGTTTGGTTGTGCAAACCAATTGTTCCAGCAGCTGTCTGGGTGGCTGGTCTCAGACGATCTTGGAGGTGAACCTGCTGGATGTGGAGGTCCTGGGCTGGTGTGGTTACACGAGGTCTGCGGTTGTG
This sequence comes from Rhamphochromis longiceps, assembly GCF_057381845.1. Taxonomy (NCBI): domain Eukaryota; kingdom Metazoa; phylum Chordata; class Actinopteri; order Cichliformes; family Cichlidae; genus Rhamphochromis; species Rhamphochromis longiceps. Next base: position 20,024,044 of record NC_140560.1, on the reverse strand, counting down.
AGGCCGGTTGGATGTGCTGCCATATTCTCTGAAACGCCTGTGGAGACGGCTTATGGTTGAGAAATGAACATTCAATGCACGGGCGACAGATCTGGTTGACATTCCTGCTGTCAGCATGCCAATTGCACGCTCCCTCATTGCTTGTGGCATCTGTTGTCATGTTTCGGCTGTGTGCAGGCAGGAGAGGACCCAAACGCAAACTCACAGAGACAAAAGGTAAACTCAAAAAACACAGCTTTATTGCTGGCGTGGAGTGGGACACGAAAAACAATACAAAATAAACTAAACTGGAAAAACTAAAGCACGAGGAGCCACAGGGGAAAAAAAAAAAAAAAAAAAAAAAAAAAAAAAAAAAAAAATCACACAGCTATGATGGAGACTACGACACTGACAAAGAAACACAGGGCTTAAATACACAGAGGGATAATGAGGGAATGAGACACAGAAGGAGGGCACAGCTGGGAGAAATCAGGACTGGACGAGACAGAGACGCAAAACTAGAAACACTCACATGAGGCATGGACCTTCAAAGTAAAACAGGAAGTATCACACAGAGACGCGAACTAGACAGTGGAGACAGCAACTAAGAAACAGAGACAAACCATAAGGCAGAGGTCTAAGAACCAAAATACACAGAGGGAAATACTCAGCTTTGAACACAAGAGACTAGACTAGAGGGAGTAACAAAAGACCAACCATGAGAACATAATGCACAATGCAGGGTGACAGAAAACAAGAAACTCAAACATGCAAAGACACACCATAAACAGAACAGAGGGGGCACAGAGAGACATGAAGGGCAGGGGAGACTTAACATGGGTTGAAACACAAGGGGGAACTAATAAGCAAATCAACATAGGAGGCCTAATGAGCTAAACATACTATAAACATCAAAATGAACTAAAACTCAAAACACTGGGTCCTAAGACCCAGGATTGTGACAGAGCCCCCCCTTCAAGGGCGGATTCCAGACGCCCAAAACCAGGAAAAACAAAACAAAACCAAAAACAACCCACCCAGGGCGGGCGGCGGGGGTCCAGGACGGAGGGCCAGAAACAAAGCCACAAAAACACAATGTCCATCAAAAACACAGGAGCGCAGGGAACAGTTCACAACTCCTCAGGGGGCCGACCCGGAGGGTGACGGTCCAGAAGTCCATAGTTCATTTGATCAGGGGGCCGTCCGTGCGGACGGCAACGACACGGAAACGGTTCAGGGGGCCGACCTCGACGGCGGTGACGTGGAAACGGGTCAGGGGGCCGGCCGTGCGGAAGGCCACGGGGTGGAAACAGTTCAGGGGGCCGGCCGTGCGGAAGGCGACGGCGTGGAAACAGTTCAGGGGGCCGGCCGTGCGGAAGGCGACGGCGGCAACTCAGGCGATGGCGATCAGGGGGCCGGCCGTGCGGAAGGCGACGGCGGCGACTCAGGCGATGGCGATCAGGGGGCCGGCCGCGCGGAAGGCAGCGGCGGCGCCCAAGTGTCAGGCGCACCGGCCGAGGCTTGGAGGGCACAGGACCAGGCGACGCTGAAGCAGAGGCTGGCCCAGGCGTAGCAGAAGCACAGGCAGAGGCTGGCCCAGGCGTAGCAGAAGCACAGGCAGAGGCTGGACCAGGCGTAGCAGAAGCACAGGCAGAGGCTGGCCCAGGCGTAGCAGAAGCACAGGCAGAGGCTGGCCCAGGCGTAGCAGAAGCACAGGCAGAGGCTGGCCCAGGCGTAGCAGAAGCACAGGCAGAGGCTGGCCCAGGCGTAACAGAAGCACAGGCAGAGGCTGGACCAGGCGTAACAGAAGCACAGGCAGAGGCTGGACCAGGCGTAACAGAAGCACAGGCAGAGGCTGGACCAGGCGTAGCAGAAGCACAGGCAGAGGCTGGACCAGGCGTAGCAGAAGCACAGGCGGATGCAGCTGGACCAGGCGTAGCAGAAGCACAGGCAGAGGCTGGACCAGGCGTAACAGAAGCACAGGCAGAGGCTGGACCAGGCGTAACAGAAGCACAGGCGGATGCAGCCGGACCAGGCGATGACGAAGACTCGGATGCAGCCGGAACAGGCGATGACGAAGACTCGGATGCAGCCGGAACAGGCGATGACGAAGACTCGGATGCAGCCGGAACAGGCGATGACGAAGACTCGGATGCAGCCGGACCAGGCGACGACGAGGCGGTCGCAGGTGGCGGCTGGACAGGCTCCTCGGGCCCTCCAGCTGATGCGGCGTGAGGCTGAACGGGCCCCTCGGACCCTCCAGCGGACGAGGCGTGAGGCTGGACAGGCCCCTCGGACCCTCCAGCTGACGAGGCGTGAGGCTGGACAGGCCCCTCGGACCCTCCAGCGGAGACAGGAGGCTGAACGGGCCCCTCGGACCCTCCAGCGGAGACAGGAGGCTGAACGGGCCCCTCGGACCCTCCAGCGGAGACAGGAGGCTGAACGGGCCCCTCGGACCCTCCAGCTGACGAGGCGTGAGGCTGGACAGGCCCCTCGGACCCTCCAGCGGAGACAGGAGGCTGAACGGGCCCCTCGGACCCTCCAGCGGACGAGGCATGAGGCTGGACGGGCTCCTCGGGCCCTCCAGCGGACGAGGCATGAGGCTGGACGGGCTCCTCGGGCCCTCCAGCGGACGAGGCATGAGGCTGGACGGGCTCCTCGGGCCCTCCAGCGGACGAGGCATGAGGCTGGACGGGCTCCTCGGGCCCTCCAGCGGACGAGGCATGAGGCGGCGTGGGAGCCGCGGAGTGCTGAGCAGACTGTTGAGCGGTTGGTTGTTCAGATGATTGGGCCAAAGAAAGGGGTATGGGCGACAAAACTGAAGCCTGACCTGGAGACAAAACTGAAGCCTGACCTGGAGACAAAACTGAAGCCTGAACACACGACTGAGCTAACTGAGCAACAGACTGAACTATGGAAAAAATGAGAGGTTGTAGTGATTGTGGTAGTTGTTGCTGACATATCTCCGAGCCTACAGAACACAAGGACAGGGGCTGGATAGGCTCGTCTGAGACTTCAGCGGACACAGGAATGGGTGCAGGCACCCGCCGGACACGAGCCGCTCCCACCCGAGGAGTAGGTATGGGTGCGGAGGTAGGCTGTGCCCTGGCTGGCCTCACCCTGGGAGCCGGGACAGGTGGTGGAGAGCGGAGCTCAGGAGCGGTCACAGGCGTAGATAGGTTTGCAAAGGCAGTTTCTGAATAAGCTGACTGGTGAGCAGCAAAGTCCAGGGGTGAGGCCACACCCAAAACAGTCACTTGAGGTGCAGGTTGAACTTGGTCTGACTCTAAAACATGGTGAGTGTGTTTAAACATGGTGAGTGTGTTTGAACATGGTGAGTGTGTTTGAACATGGCTGGCTGTGGAACACAAAATTCAACTTGATTCATGAGCTCAGTGGCATCAAGTCCAAGTCTTCTAGCCAGTTTAACTATGGTGGGAGGCACTCTGTTACTGTTTACACCTCCCAGCTGAGGCACAGAAAAAATAACTGCCTGAGATACTGGAAGAGCGTCACGTAGAGTCCCAGACACAGGATTGGAATCATGAAGGTTCGGAGGAGCTGGTTGAAAAACTAAAGTGTTCATAGGAGCAGCATGACTAACAGTGGATGAAATGGCAGAAGGTTTGGAGTCAGAATGTGGCAAACAGTCACTTTTACTCACAAAAACGGTCTGCTCAGCTGCTGTGGAGCGATGGCGGCGTGAATGCCGCTTTCTCCTGGAAGAGGGAGGAGACGAGTCGGCCCGCAAATCCTCAAGCGGACTCGTCTGAAAAGCCTCCGGCTCTTCACACAGGAGTGGCTGCTCAGTGCAGACACGCACAGTAGAAACAAGGAAGTCCTGGATTAAAGGGTGGAGCATGCCAAATAACCAGGGGAGTCCAGAGATCATCCGTTGTAAGCGGAGAGCTAGTTCCTCCTGGTATTCCTTAAATGGCAGCGCAAACCACTCCTGGCAGAGAAATTCTACCGTGTAGATCATGTCCTCCTGGAGCTCAGCAGAGGGATTGTGAGCTGCTGGGTCCATTGTCGGGTCGTAGTCTTCTGTCATGTTTCGGCTGTGTGCAGGCAGGAGAGGACCCAAACGCAAACTCACAGAGACAAAAGGTAAACTCAAAAAACACAGCTTTATTGCTGGCGTGGAGTGGGACACGAAAAACAATACAAAATAAACTAAACTGGAAAAACTAAAGCACAAGGAGCCACAGGGAAAAATCACACAGCTATGATGGAGACTACGACACTGACAAAGAGAAACACAGGGCTTAAATACACAGAGGGATAACGAGGGAATGAGACACAGAAGGAGGGCACAGCTGGGAGAAATCAGGACTGGACGAGACAGAGACGCAAAACTAGAAACACTCACATGAGGCATGGACCTTCAAAGTAAAACAGGAAGTATCACACAGAGACGCGAACTAGACAGTGGAGACAGCAACTAAGAAACAGAGACAAACCATAAGGCAGAGGTCTAAGAACCAAAATACACAGAGGGAAATACTCAGCTTTGAACACAAGAGACTAGACTAGAGGGAGTAACAAAAGACCAACCATGAGAACATAATGCACAATGCAGGGTGACAGAAAACAAGAAACTCAAACATGCAAAGACACACCATAAACAGAACAGAGGGGGCACAGAGAGACATGAAGGGCAGGGGAGACTTAACATGGGTTGAAACACAAGGGGGAACTAATAAGCAAATCAACATAGGAGGCCTAATGAGCTAAACATACTATAAACATCAAAATGAACTAAAACTCAAAACACTGGGTCCTAAGACCCAGGATTGTGACATCTGTGGCATTTTGCTGTGAGACAAAACTGCACATTCCAGGGTGGCCTTTTGTTGTGGGCAGTCTGAGGTACACCTGTGCACTACTCATGATGTCAGATCAGCATCCTGATGTGGCACACCTGTGAGGTGGGATGGATTATCTCAATATAGCAGATGTGCCCACTACCACACATTTGGACTGATTTGTGACCACTGTTTGGGAGGGATGGTTATATTGTGTATCTGGAATGAATTTTAGGTCTCTACGTCCATCCCATGGGGAATGGGAGCAAAAACAAAAGTGTTGCGTTTATATTTTTGTTCAGTGTAGTTTAAAATGATCCCTTTTTATCTTACATTTAGTCTTTCTCCTGCCCTCGGTTCATTCTTTCCTTGTTATTTTAGCTTCTCCCCCTTTAAGGACCACTTAACTGATTGGCTGCCATTTGTCAACAGAAGATCATATTAAATATGAGCATTTGTGAGCAACTGTACTTAAAATTGATCTCCAGTATTTTACCTGCAGTACTGGTAGTGTCCCAGTGTGTTGCAGTGTGTTTGAAACCATGTCATGCTGAAAAATGAAGCTGATGCCAGTCAGATGCTTTCTAGATGGTATTGCATGGTGGTTTAAAATCACACACTACTTTTTGTGTTCATAATTTCATTAATTTTGATGAGATTCTTCAGTACTACTCGTTCAAATGCAGCTCCAATCCCTGACAGAGCCCCTACCGTGTTTAAGGGATGGCTTTAGGCTCTCACTGTTGTACCTCTCCTGTCCTGACCTCTAAAAACCAAACCAAAAGTGTCACATTTGGATTCATCACTCCATCAGACCTGTTACAACTGAATTCCAGTCCAAATCTTGTGCAATCTGCCATACCTCAGCCTTTTCTCCCCGTTTCCCTTCCCAAAGAAGGCTTCTTGACTGCCAGGCTTCCACTGAGAGCATTTCTGATGAAGCTTCAGTGAACAGTAGATGGATCGGCTGAAGGGCTAGATGCATCTCTTGTGTCCTGTGTCAGGTCTTTGGTGGTCTTTTTCCCTATTTCTTTGACTTGAATTTCACGACTTTCAGACACTGTTCTGCTGCTGATAGTGTTTTTAAGGACACACTGCACACTACGCCAAAATATCCCACAAAATACGTCCTTTTTCAGTTAATAGCTCTTTGCGGTGCAAAACTACAAGTTCATTCCAGTCAAATTGTGTTGTCTTTTTTTAATTTTTGTAAATTCAACTAAAGAAATGGGAGCAGATTACATGTTTATGTGATAGGCTTCTATAGCCTATCAAGTCCACTAAAGACACAATCTAAAATCAGTTCTTTGCTATACGTGACGGCTGGCTCAAGACAGTTGCATAGTACTGTAATTATTATATTATTATGCACCTTAAAATAAGCCTTTTAACTGTAAGCAATTTAAGGTTTATATTTGCACAGTATAGCTTGATGGAACAAGGGCATGACAGAGGGCTTAAAAGAAACAAAGTAGGAAAAACAAACCTCTTTATTATTTAAAGCTTTCTTAACTTCCAGCTAAGCAGACTGAGGTACTATGCTCTTTATACTACTTAAGACATTATAGACAGAACCCACAATGTGTGCTAAGTGTCATATTTGTAGTGCTTATTATTTAGTAGACTTGACAACAGAACGTTTAACGGCAGCGCAAATATTTCAGCACATTCATAATCCTAGATGCCGTCAAAGCTGCTATTCCACTTATAATGATCAAAGCAAACGGCAGATTTATTTAGCCATTACACTTTGAACCAAATAACTGTTTATTGTAGCACTATTTATATTATATGTTAACTTGAGAGATTATAGCATGTGCCAAAAGCCCTAATAGTCGACTTAGGGTTTTTTTTTTCTGTTGCTTTTTTTTCTTTTTATCATCATATATGTGATAAGTGGTTTAGCTGAACAGACAGTGACACAGGATGACATTGTAATTTTTGACTGATATAAATGTCCACATCTAATCCAAAGGCTGCTTAAGGTTAGACACTGTGGGGCCATAAGAAAAGCTGTCTGTCATTCAGAAACAGATTAATCCATCTCTGGACAGCAGATTTAACAAATCCACAGTGGAAGCATGAGATCTGCTGTGCTGCCAAGCTTTTTGCTATTCAAACACGCTGCTACAAATAAGCACTATTACACTTAGACAGGAAGATGGTTTCAAGCAGTATCACGTCTTGATCACAAAAAGTAGAAACAGGCACTGTACCTGTCTTTGAAGAAGCGACGGACGCCGAAGGCAATGAGTTTGAGCACTGCTTCCAGCACAAACATGGAGGTGAAGAAGTAGTTGCAGTATTTCAGGGCAAGATCCAAAGACTGCAAAGAGAGAGTAAAAAAGGGGCATGTGTGTGTGTGTGTGTGTATAAATAATGGGGTAGAGTGAGTTAACAGTTGCATCAGCAAATTGGAATTTGTCCAACTGTGTGTATCGTAAAATCAAACAAGCCAGAGGCCAAAGGAGAGCATGCTCCATTCATGGCACTAGAAACACACCACGCATTATGTCCTCTAAAGATATAAAATAGTATTTAAATATTCCAAATGCAAACATGCTTTATTTATTTTTTTACATCCAATCCAGCTTCCAGTCACTGAAGAGGCTATTTTCTCCCTTTATAAATAGAGCTGTGTTTTCTAACAAGTGGGAGGCTCCCAAATGTCAGGACCAACAGCTGACAAACACAGCCGAGACCTGTGATATTTATCTGATGCTCGGTCAGTTTGAGAAAGCTCACTCCATTTTAAAGGTCAAATGGGCATCTTATCTCAAGGATAATCACTTTTCTCTCCCTTACAAAAGCGCTGACAGGCTTTTAAACCTCCATGTGCCACACAGATACTGTACCGGTAACAGCACTCTGACAGCAGCCCCTTGTCAAATCAGCAGTGCAATCACAGCTCCTTTGTACGGACTCCATATACTCACAATACATGCTATGGAGCCTGGAATACAGTTTTCTGATGCTTTGACTAGTCTGTGGAATTTAAGATGCTGCTGTTTGGAGAAGGGAAGAAGAGCGTGAGGCTGAAAGCTGTGGCGTGATGCAGAAAAGAAATTAGGAAGATATGACAGGCATTAATACTCAGCATAAAAAGCCTGCATACGTTCTTTCTAGTAAGATGCAGCTTGCAGCAATTTCTGTATTTCTGCTTATATGAAAAGCACACGTAAGCTGAAAACACCTGACTTGCATGACATACATAGCTATTCAATTAAATTAGCTATATGCACAACCAGCGTGCACTTTTCCACACACAAGTAAACTTCTGCTTACATGAGGTTGATTGTAGTGCTCTAAGGACATGGTGATGACGTTGATGCAGATGATGAAGGTGATGATGAGGTCCAGGTAGTGATTTGTGCACAGTGTGTGGATCATCAGTCGCATGTTGCCATAGCTGGCATAGTAGGGCAGCTTCTGTGCCTCTGTTAAAAAAAAAAAAACGGGGGTGAAGACGCTACAATAATAGAGAGATAACATAGAAACCCCCCCAAATCATGTGACCCCACTATGAAAAAGTCCAGTCAAGCTTTTCTTTGTTTCTTGGACATTATTAGAGTAGATTTGTAGGAATGAAGTTTCAAAATACAACCCTAGATCCAAAGGAGTTGGGAGGCTGTGAAAAACATAAATAAAATCTGAATTAAATGATTAATAAAGCCTCATTTTATTTTTAACAGAACTAAAAAGGCCATTTTAAATTTGATGGAAGTGACACATCTGCAAAAAGTTGTAATAGGGCCACGTTTACCACTCTGTAGCATCCACCCTGTGTTTAACAATGTTTAAAAGCTGGGTTCTGGCTACTATCTGGCTATTATTCTATTCTATATTTTTGTTTCATAATACAACAAATTTCCAGATGCACAAGCTGCCAGTTCCATAGGCACTAATGAACCCCCATACCATCAGAGGCTTCTGACCTGAGCCAGCTCCCTTTCCTCTTTAGTCCAGCGGATGTGGCATCCATGTTATCCAAAAAGATTTTAAACTTTCAGTTCATCTCACCAAAGAACAATTTTCCACTTTACCTCAGGCCATTTTAAATGAGCTTTGGCCCAAAGGAGACGACGACACTTCTGGATCATGTTCACATATGGCTTTCTCTTTACACAATGAGCTTTTTAACCTGCATTTGTGGATGGCACAGAGCAACTATGTTCACAGACTGGGATTTATATAAGAGTTCCTGAACCTATCCAGTGATTTTCATGACAAAATAATGCCTGTTTTTAATGCAGTGCTGCCTGAGGATTGCAGATATCCACTATTGAGTTTCGGCCTCATCCCTTGCACACAGAGATTTCTCCAGATTTTTGATGATATTATGAACTGTACTGTATACATTGATATATTCCATAATTTTACATTGAGAAGAATTATTCCGAAACCATTCCACAAATTGCAGATACAGTTTTTTTGTAGATTGAATACTCAATAACTCTTCCTCTCTAATGTGCTCTTTTATATCCAGTCCAGTCCTGCTGTCAGTTAACCTGTTTAGCTGTAAGGTCTGCACTCGCAGGCCCCGCTAGTTCAGAGACTTATCCCCATGAACGAAGCAAGACGATCAGAGCTCAGTCCATTCAACTTGCAAGGGATCTTTGAGCTACGAGCTCCTCACCTGATCCCAGATAAACATTCCTTACTAAATAAGGAACCCAGAATATTGCATAGAATGTGCCTGCAGTTAAAGGCAAGGTTTACAAATTTTAAGCACAACAGTGACAACTTTTAACACAATCATTCTAACAGTTTCTTTTGAGCACAACTTACTTTTCAAGTCACTGGTTGTCCCAACATGTTGCTACCATTAATTCATAATGAACTAATGTTTTTCATGAATTAGTAAAACGTCTGAGTTTAAACAGGTGTTTTCTGTGTTTTATTTTAAATAAAATATGGATTCACAAGATTTGCAAATCACTCTGTTTTTATTTATATCTTACACAGCTCCTCAACTGTTAGAGGAATCAGGTGTGTAATTCCTAATATAATCTATTGTTCTGCAGTTTACATCTGTCCAGCCTTGGTGCAGGCTCTCACGTCATCCAGCGTCTGAAACAAAGTGATTTAGCGACGCTCCTTTTCAGGTCACCCTCACTTTAAGCTCTCTTTGATTTAAGTTACAGAACTGGTTGTTTAATCAGACGTTCCTTAAAAAGCATAATTTCAGTGGCTTGATCGCTGTAAAATCAGAAAAAAGAGGAACTGGAGCAATGTTAGAAAACATAATACTTGCCGTTTATGTTTTTATTATCAATCTGCCTCAATTTCCATCTCTCTGTTTTTATAGCACAAATTTTCATCAGTGATGATCTCAGCTTAGGAAAATGGGTCTCGCAATGTGTCATAATGACAATAGAGCTAAAATGAGATAATAAAGTTCTTCTTTTCAAGCCCTTTGTGCATTATATTACTCTGTCTTGTTATTTTATGGTAATTGTCATAGTTTTCCATTTGATTTTACCCATTTTTGCTTTCTAAATGTCTGTCTGCTTCTGACTTCCCTTTCAATCCCTGCTCTTTCCCCCTTCAACCACTTTTGCGTTCTGCCTTTTTTTAAAATCCTCTTCTAGCTTTTAGCCTTTTTATTCTCGATCTCCATTTCCTGTCTAACTTCCATCTTACTCCTCCTCTTCTTCTCCATGCGCCGCTGACGTTTCTCCTCACGCCTCTTGGCTTCCTCCACCTCCTGGTGTTGACGGCACTTGTGGAAGTTCTCCACCACCACGCCAACAAACATGTTGAGGACAAAAAAGCTAACGATGAGAAGGAAGGAGATGAAATACAGCAACATCCACGGGTTGTTGTTGGTTATCGGCTGGGGTTGGAGATATGGAAGTATTATGTTGTGATGGGAAAGGAGACAAAAAGAGAGTTACTGAGATTAAAAAAAATAAAAGGTTGTTTCCTCAAAAAATCATAAAAGCTTATATTCAGGTACCTGCTGGTCCACACCCACGGCGTCCAAACCGTGGTACATGATATTGACCCAGCCGTCTTTGGAGGCGAGTACAAACAGAGACATCAGAGCCTAGACAATACAGGGATGTGAACAAAAAACACTGTTATCCTTACCTCACCCCGACAACTACACACTTTTCTATTGTGTACTGTAAAACATGTAAGTGCAGGAACCGCACGTGGTACTCACCTGTCCCAGGTTGTCAAAGTTGTACTTATGGTGGACCCATTTATAGTTGGCTTGCACACAATCAGACTTGTTGGTGATGTTTTTGACATCAGGACCCAAGCAGTAGAAGAACTTGCCTTTAAAGAGCTGTCAGTTCAAGGACAAAGAAACCAAGATTTGGAGCTCTGTACTTATATATAAAACAGAGAAATACTCCTTAGAGAGACTGGACCTCTTTAAGGAGCTTAAAGCGTAAAATAATAAACTGATAAAACCTCACACCAGCTCGAAATGTTGTGCAGTGAGGGAAGAAGTAGTAGTTGAAGACAGCTGTTCCTACCTGGACCCCGAGGATACCAAAGATGATGAAGAATGCGCAGCAGATGAGGACAATGTTGCCAATGGGTTTGAGGGAGGTGATGAGAGTTTCCACCACCAGCTTCAGGCCTGGGGCTCTGCTAATCACTCTGAAGAAAGGAGAGGGGTAAATGGATGAAAAAAAACATACATCAATGAAGTCCAGTGTGAGGTCTTTTTTTAAACCACAATACTGTCAGATACAAAGACTGAACCGTTCTTGCAATTCATTTTTGTCCTGTGCATCAAGACCTTTACGCCTACATGAACTTTCTTTTCAAAATGACGGGAACTGAAATCAGATTTTTTTTAAAAGGTTGATTTTCAGAAACTATTTGTTTAGGGTATGTTTTAGTGTTTGGACATGTTTCCTTCATCTTTACCTCAAATCCACGCAAACATGGAAACAATATCGTTACATCACAGCTTTGTGTGATCAAACAAGACCCGATGTCCTCTACAAGTGACAGAAGCTCAAAACACTGCAGGAAACATATCTGTGGGACAAAATAATCTCTACACTGGATTTTTAGATTGTTGATTACTAATTTGCCATTTTCAGTTAAAACCTTAAAGAACAACATTTTCACAGGTTTGTAAAAACTGTATGGACAGCAAAGATTGACAGGAAACATGATGATGATCATGCCTGACTTTCAGGAGATCAGGAAAAAAGATACAATAAAAACACAATGATAATAAAAAGAAAGAAAAATGCATGGCTTGCTGCCAACCTGAGAGGACGCAGTGTCCTGAGCAGCCGGAGAACTCTGAGCACACCCAGGATCTTGGCCCCTCCCGCCATGGACACGACAATGTCAATCAATGACACAAAAACCAGGAAACCATCCAGAATGTTCCAGCTGCTCCGCAGATAAGCCTGTTCTCCCACATACAGACCCATGGAAACCACCTGGAGATGAGAAAGCAGACATGAAGCGCCACATTACAAACTGGTAATATCCACCGGTCTAGTGCATAACACCCAAAAGACCAGTTCCCTTCTTACTGACTCGTGAATCAATATTAGCGTATATCATATTAGCATATGATGGGATTTAACATGTCTGTGAGTTTAAATGTTACGAGTGGTTATTGTACAGGCACATAATCACAGATGGATGCTGTTTTGGTAAGCAGCAGTGGGAGCATTATGTCTGCTTCGTCAAAAAATCTGCAACTGATATTTGAAGCCGTTTGCTGAGTGTTTGCTAAAGCTTCAGAGGGACCGTGGGGGTTATTGTGCAAACATCAAGATGGCTGAAAGATCAGTGCCTGGCACACATCTTAGCTCTGAATGCCAAAATGTTAACAGCCTTCGATAATAAAAGTGTCAATTAATTTATAACGAGTGTGCTATAGAGTTTGCTATTCTAATTATGCAATAGGACTGGTATTTACTCTATGAACAGTTTCTGTGTGAAATTATATCTTTGAAATCTTTCAAAATTAATGAATATATTATGTAATAATGCATCTGAAGAAACCTCAGACATGCTGACCAACCCTGCAGTGTTGTTCATTTATGTAGCTGCATTTTGCATACATCGTTAAACTACATGGCGGAGTCCTATAGGGACATTAAAGTTACACAAACAAACACCACCGGCACACAATGTGTAAGCCACACAAAAGTCCAGACAGACAGAGACATGAAGGGAGACATGTACGGCTCAGCCAGGGGGCTGACAAGGCTGTAGCTCCTCGACGTGCGGTGGTTGGTTAATAATTGATTGTGGGAGTGCATAATTGATGGCCCACTTGTGCCAGAGTCTTTCTCAGAGAATACAGACTCTGTGGTGGAGGGAGGAAGAGAAAATTAAAGAGGGAAAGAATGAGGAGACAAAAATATTTGAGAGTCAGGGAAAAAAAAAAATAGGTGAGAACAGAAGGAGTCTCAGGAAGTGGAAAAAACAAACAGACTTAAAAAAAGAGGACCACTTAATATAGAAGTGGACTGGAGGAGGGACAGAGTGTGGGGGAGTGCTGAAGATGGACTGCTTCCATAGGAGTAGACTAGTCCCTAATTAATGACATTGCTTAATTGCTCTATTCTCCATAGGAACGGGGGAATTACTGAGAAAGGAGGGAGGAAAAGAGGATGGGCCGTGGGTCACTAAGGCAAAGGCAATTCAGAGCGAGAGACAACCCTGAACACATGGGAGGAAACACAGAGAAACGACGCCTCTGCGCCGCCTGCATTGGCAGTAATAGAGAGACAGGTTGTAAAATGTTACCTTGAGTGTCATCTCGCCCACAAAGATGGCAGTAAAGATGTAGTTGGAGATAGTAAGAAACACTCTTTCCTGGACAGAAATAGGAGCGGGGGGAGAGAGCGGGAGAGAGGGTTGACAGTCAGAAAGTGAAGATGGGCCAATTAGGAGTAGTAAAAACAGCACTTACTGCACCTTATAGATCATAAAAGTGAATTCATCCTCGGAGAATACAAACAGCTACTGCACAGAAACTGCAGAAAGGAGCTGGAGTTTCAAACACACGCGTGCAAACAAACATTTTAGAATTACCAAGCTGCCCTGTAGTATCTTGGGCCTTTCCAGAGCCACTGTGATGCAGTTGGAGAAGATAAAGGCCAGTACTACGTAGTCGAACAGCTTATGGGCAATGATAGATTGGCACATCTGTCTGAACCTGGAAGAAGATAGCAGGGGAGAAGAGAAAAAAAAGTTAAACTGAAGGGAACAATGAAAGGCCTCAGTCTGCCCAGACGCACTTTTAAAACCCCTTCCACCCAATCGGAATGAGAGCCAAGTTCCCTGAATGTGCATGGGAGCTCCCTAACATCTTGGTGAATAAATAGCTTCATTCAGCCCCTGTTTACATCTCTCCTAATTCAAAACAAATTACATTAACAACACTCTCAGAAGCACCAGACTCCTGAGTACAGTTCTCTGCAGCGGGAACAGAATAGAGAGATAAGAGAGAAACAAACGGAGTAAGAGAGACAAGTGTGTGTGTGTGTGGGTGTGTGAGGTGGGGGGGGGGGGGGGGGGGGGGGGGGGCAGAAAGAGATGGGACGTATAAATACTGAATATGCATTTCAAAACTTAGCATGTGAGGCTGTGCACTGCCAAAAAGCAATTAAATGTCTCCGCTGCAGTGTTTATAAGGGATGGATGAAAAGAAACAGAATGAATATGAAAATGAATTGACTACGAGAGCGAGCGAGATCGACTTTATTCCAAACTGTTCGGGGACACACATGGACACGTTTAAATGGCTTTTATTGAAATACTCAACTGTGCCTAGTCAAACCCTTCCTCTCAGATTGTAAGATGGCATCACTACAAATTAATGCATAATTTAATGAACTGCCTACAGTATTAAATTTATGCCTCCCCTCTTGCTCTCCGACTAAAGGAGGAGATCGCTTTGCTATTTGTAAGGTGGCGATCAATGTCCTAATGCAGAGGTGCTTTCGCAGGAACTTGAAACTGTCCTTCACACTGATGAGCTGTGAAACAGAACTGGGCAATCCGTTCGTACGTTTGGAAGACTTGAGCACAGCATCAGTAAAGGCTTCGGATAAAGGCGAGGCTTACTTGTTCTGCGGGGAGAAAAGGAAGACGGACCAGTCTTCTCTGGTCTCACACCAGTCTGGTCTGTATGCTTCTAACATCTTCTGGATGCGGAAGCACAAGCTCTGCAACAAACACACATATCAGTGCAGATCATGGCACACACACACATGCACACACACACACACACACACACACAGAGCGAAACCGTCTGTTTGGATTCCATAATTAAATTATTTACCAAAGTGAAACACTTCTATGGCAACAGCTCGGAGCATCTTCCAACATTACCATCTGTATAGCTCTTTCCCCCGCTGTCTAAATAGTCCTTTCTAATTAACCTTGTTTCCCTCATACACAGACTTGTTTATAATGAAAACAATGAGGCTCCCATGAGGCCCAGGTGATAGGGAGTGCGGGCTTTGCACAAAGTAGTTGGCAATCCTACACAAGAGAGCGGGAGATTATTGCACATGTAAAGCCTTATACTTGAACATAAAAGCTAATGGTTTGGTTGTTGTGTATTACAAACCTAGATTGTGTTTCTTTGTTCTCTCTAAATGCTCTTACATAGTGCGTCTTAGAGCTGCTTCTGAGGAATATTTCCTCATGCATCTGTGTCTAATTTCCTTAACCGCACATGCACACAATAGTAGCCTACATAGTCGATGTCATCATCCAGGTCCTCTCGGTCCTTGCTCCGTGCGTTGACCTGGGGGAAGACCTCGGCCATCAGGTGGCTCTGGGGATTGGACCCTCCGGCCTGCTCGGTTGGATGTCTAGGCGGGGGCTGGAGGAGCTGTGACAGTGGAGTCTTCCCGTTACAGTCTTGGTGAAGCCCTCCGAAGTTGCCACCGCTGCTGATTATCATCCCTCCAGAGAGGCTCTTCTTTCTGTGGTTGGCATTAAGAGTCATGGAGGGAAGGGGGTGCTGCAGAGGGTGAGTTTGTCCAGGCACCTGGAGCAGGTGTGGCAGCTCTAGTGATAGAGCTCTTCGGTCTCTCCTGGGTCCAAAAGAACCTGGGAGCATGGGATGGGGAAGGTGGAGGGAGTGGGGAGCGACAACAGGTGGGGAGAGAAGAGACTCCTCCTCGTCCGGCTGGATACGATGTAGGTGGTGGTGTGGGGATGAGGAGGCACGGGGACCTCGGATTCGCAGGCTTCCTCCGACCACCCCTCCTAGACCTCCCAAGCCGTAGCCATAGAAGGGCCTTGAGGAAGTCGGGGTGAAGCCAGGACTAGCAGAGGGGGATGAGGAGGAGCACGGCCGGCCTCCTAGGCTGTTCCAGCTAGAGCGGCGGGTCAACAAGGCATGGTGCTGGGGAGCCAGAGGACGGCCCCAGTTGTGGTAACCTCGACCTGGATACTGAGAGAGAAAGACTGATATGATATCTGGAAGTAATATAACATCAGTGCAACTCTTATTACTAATTATTTTAATCATTTGCTATTCATTACAGTTCCGTTTAATTAGGCTAGCTGTAGCTCAGGAGGTAGAACAGGTCATCTGCTAATAGCACAGCTGGCGGTTCAATCAGTGGACCAAATATCCCAAATATACTTGGACAAAATACTGACTCCAAGTTGCTGTCATGGTCTCCGTGCCTGCCCGGTCGGCCCCACAAGGCTACAATTGCTGTTGCTGTTTTCTCCCTCTCTGCCTGGGCGGAGCTCACTGTGGGCTCCCGCCCTTGGCCCACACACACACCTGACAACACTCACCCATCATCACCGGGAGCACTATTTGAGGCTGGAACACAGATCCTCTCGTCGCTGGATGATTGTACCCCTAACGTTAGTGTTCTCACAGCTCTTGTGCTTCATATCCGTGACTTGTGATTTGTTGGTGACCTGCCTTCTCGTCTGCTTCAGATCTCCCCCCCCCCCCCCCCCCCCCGGACCTGCGACCTCCCTGCTACGGGAAAGTGTGTGAGTGTGAGCGGAGAAGACGTGAGCGAGTTACCCTGTGATTCCCCCCGGAGTTTTGGATCCCTTCACTGTACATATATTGCACTGCACTGTAAATAAACCACACCTTGGAGATACCTTACCGCTCTGCGTTGAATCCCTGTACCAGATCGTGACAGAATCATCCAGCCACGGAAATGGATTCAGCAGACCCAGCGGTCTCGACTCCCACCCTCGCCACTTTGGCCGCGATGCTGGCACGCCACGAGCAGATGTTCATTCACCTTCGAGCAGAGCTCGCGAACCTCACACAGGCCGTGGCTCAGCTAACACCGCTACCGGCCGCTCCTCTGGTCGCCGCTCCTCCGTTGGAGGCGCCAGTTCCAGCTGTAAGTGTCGCGCCACCTGTTCCCTCACCTGTTCACGTTGACAGATTCCTCCCTACTCCCAGGGCTTTCACGGGAGAGATTGATAAATGTGCTGGTTTTCTCACTCAGTGTACCCTTCAGTTTCGCCAGCAACCGCAAGCCTTTTCTACTGATGGTGCTAAAATCGCTTATATCGTCCAGTTACTCCAGGACCGTGCTCTAACCTGGGCTCAAGCTGCGCTTCAGGCGGAGCCGGACATCACCTTTTCTGACTTTCTGACTAAGTTTAAAGGTGTGTTTGACAGGAAAGCCACAACTGCCACCGCCGGCCAGCGCTTGCTTGCGCTTAAACAAGGTAAACGCAGCATGGCTGATTTTTCTATTGACTTTTCTACCTTGGCTGAACAGGCGAAATGGGGGGAAGAGGCCCTTAAAAGTGCATTGCTCACTAATATTAATGAGGAAATAAGGAATGAACTTATGCTCCGAGAACTACCTTCCTCCCTTGATGCGCTTTTGGTTTTGTGTATGCGGGTGGACGATCAGGTGCGCGCACATCGGAGCGCACGCGCGCGTTCGGGGCATGCCCCGCTGGACTTTTGTGGGACCCCTACTGCGGCCCATGGGTTGTGTGACGCCGACGCCGGGGATGGGGAAGAGCCCATGCAGCTTGGGCGCTCGCGGCTGTCGCCCGCGGAGCGCCAGCGCCGCCTTGCCTCCGGTGAGTGCGTTTACTGCAGCCGTAAAGGCCACTCTGTCTCCTCCTGCCCAACGCTGGCAAAAGGGCGCGCTCACCAGTGATCGTGAGGGTGCTGGTGGGCGATCTGTCGAGTGAAAGCCCTCTCCCCAGACTTCTTTTACCGGCTACTCTGCGTGTTCGGACTGTTTCTCATTCTCTCTCCGTTCTCATTGACTCTGGGGCTGAGCAGAACTTTATTGACACCTCACTCGCCGCCAAACTGAACATCGCCTTGGAGCCTCTGTCACGCCCCCTCCGCGTTCACGCACTGTCGGGCCAGCGCCTGCCTGACATCACTCATGTTTCTGAATTCCTTTCATTATCTCTCTCTGGCAATCACACAGAAAGGATTTGTTTTTTTTCGTTTAAGGCTCCTCTCACTCCGCTGGTTCTGGGTCACCCCTGGCTTGTCCTCCACAACCCGCATATCGACTGGGAGAAGGGTGCCGTACTAGGTTGGAGTGTGGCCTGCCATATGAACTGCCTCCGGGCTGCGGCTTCCCCCGTTTCGCTCCCACCCACGGCCTCGCCGTCGGACGCCCCGGACCTCTCGATGGTTCCGCGGGTTTATCATGATCTGCGGGATGTTTTTTGTAAGGATCGGGCGCGGTCCCTTCCCCCGCACCGCCCGTACGATTGTGCCGTCGATCTTCTTCCTGGAGCTCCGCTGCCGTCTAGCCGCCTGTACAGCCTCTCCCGGCCTGAGAGGGATGCTATGGAGCGCTACATCTCGGAGTCGCTGGCGGCGGGGTTGATTCGCCCCTCCTCTTCCCCTGTCGCGGCTGGGTTTTTTTTTGTGGATAAGAAGGATGGTTCGCTGCGGCCGTGTATTGACTTTCGGGGCCTTAATCAGATCACTGTTAAGAACAAATACCCTTTGCCGTTGCTTTTCTCCGCCTTTGAACTGCTTCAGGGCATGACCATCTTTACCAAGCTGGATCTGCGCAACGCTTACCACCTGGTGCGCATCAGAGAGGGGGATGAGTGGAAGACCGCGTTCAATACGCATCGGGGCCACTTTGAGTATCTCGTGATGCCGTTTGGGCTGACTAACGCCCCCGCGGTGTTTCAGGCGATGGTTAATGATGTCCTTCGTGATTTTGTTAACCGTTGTGTGTTTGTGTACTTAGATGACATCTTGGTCTTTTCTAAGACGCTCGAGGAGCACAAGGTCCATGTCCGGCAGGTCCTGCTACGCCTTCTGGAGAACCGGCTCTTTGTGAAGGGGGAGAAGTGCGACTTCCACGTGTCGTCTGTGAGTTTTCTGGGCCACATTATCGAGAAGGGGGACTTGCGGACAGATCCGGAGAAAGTGCGAGCTGTGGTGGAATGGCCTACTCCTCCTGATCGCCGCCAAGTGCAACGTTTTTTGGGATTCGCCAACTTTTACAGACGGTTCATTCGTGATTTCAGCAGAATCGCTCTCCCTCTCACTAAACTCACCTCTCCCAAGGTTCCCTTCCAGTGGGATTCTGCCGCTCAGCGAGCCTTCGCCCTGCTCAAGGACAGGTTCACCACCGCTCCCATACTCCGGCAACCGGACCTTACACGGCAGTTCGTTGTGGAAGTGGACGCGTCGGACTCCGGGGTTGGGGCAGTTCTGTCGCAACAGATGGACGGTAAGCTGCACCCGTGTGCCTTTTATTCTCGCCGTCTCTCCCCAGCAGAGTGTAACTATGACATCGGGGACCGGGAGCTTCTGGCCGTCAAGCTGGCCCTGGAGGAGTGGAGACATTGGTTGGAGGGAGCAGCACAACCATTCATCGTCTGGACGGATCACAAGAATCTGGAGTACCTGCGCTCGGCTAGACGTCTCAATTCCCGGCAAGCCAGGTGGGCACTGTTTTTCGCTCGTTTTGACTTCACTATCACCTACAGGCCAGGAACACGGAACGTAAAGCCAGACGCCCTGTCCAGGCAATTCTCCATCACTGGGGAGGACTCGGACCCTGAGCCTGTCCTCCCGGCCGCCTGCGTAATTGGAGCCATCTCCTGGGAGATCGAGGGGCTCATCCAAGAGGCGCTGGAGACCGAACCGGATCCTGGCACTGGTCCACCTGGTCGCCTCTTCGTTCCTTCAGCCGTCCGCTCTCAGGTTCTCCAGTGGGCTCACACCGCCCGCTTTTCATGCCATCCTGGGGTCCTCCGCACCTGCTCGTTCCTCCGACGTTACTTCTGGTGGCCTGCTATGACTAGGGATGCCAAGGAGTATGTAGCCGCCTGTTCGACCTGCGCCCGGAATAAGCTTTCGAACCGCCCTCCACCGGGTCTTCTGCAGCCTCTCCCTACACCAGCTCGACCATGGTCCCATGTTTCTTTGGACTTTGTCACGGGCCTGCCGCCCTCCGCTGGTAACACCACCATACTTACCATTATCGATCGTTTCTCCAAAGCTGCACACTTCGTCGCCCTCCCGAAGCTCCCCTCGGCCTTGGAGACGGCCCGGCTCCTCACCTCCCATGTGTTCCGTCTTCACGGGATCCCCGAGGACATCGTCTCGGATAGGGGGCCGCAATTCACGTCCCGTGTTTGGAGGGAGTTCTGCTCCGCACTGGGGGCCAAGGTCAGTCTGTCTTCCGGTTTCCATCCACAGAGTAACGGGCAATCGGAGCGGGCCAACCAGGAGCTGGAAGCTGCCCTCCGCTGTGTCACTTCGCACAACCAATCGACCTGGAGTGAACAGCTTCCATGGATCGAATACGCCCACAACAGCCACACATCCTCCGCCACGGGCAAGTCTCCCTTCGAAGCGTCCCTGGGCTATCAACCACCTTTGCTCCCGGCCATCGAAGGTGAGCACTCCGTTCCTTCTGTACAGGCTCACCTCCGCGGGTGCCGTCGTGCCTGGCGGACGACTCGGGCTGCCCTGCTCCGTACTAAGGAGCGGAACAAGACCCTCGCTGACCGTCGCCGGACACCGGCCCCCGTGTACACCATCGGTCAACAAGTATGGCTGGCTACCCGTTTTGTGCCGCTACGGACTGAGTCGAAGAAGCTGTCTCCTCAGTTTATTGGCCCTTTTCCCGTTGAGGCCATTGTGAACCCTGTGTCTGTCCGCCTCAAGCTCCCGCGCAACATGCGCATTCACAATGTCTTTCATGTGTCTCAGGTCAAGCCGGTGCTCTCCAGCCCGTTGTGCCCTCCCTCCAGGGCCCCGCCACCCCCCCGGCTCGTGGATGGTCAGCTGGTCTACAATATCACCCGCATCATGGACTCCCGGCGCCGGGGTCGGGGTTTTCAGTACCTGGTTGACTGGGAGGGCTACGGGATAGAGGAACGCTCCTGGGTGCCTCGAGCTGCTGTCCTGGATGTTGCCATGCTCCGGGACTTCCACCGCAGGCATCCAGGTAAGCCTGGTGGGTCACCGGGAGGCTCCCGTTGAGGGGGGGGTACTGTCATGGTCTCCGTGCCTGCCCGGTCGGCCCCACAAGGCTACAATTGCTGTTGCTGTTTTCTCCCTCTCTGCCTGGGCGGAGCTCACTGTGGGCTCCCGCCCTTGGCCCACACACACACCTGACAACACTCACCCATCATCACCGGGAGCACTATTTGAGGCTGGAACACAGATCCTCTCGTCGCTGGATGATTGTACCCCTAACGTTAGTGTTCTCACAGCTCTTGTGCTTCATATCCGTGACTTGTGATTTGTTGGTGACCTGCCTTCTCGTCTGCTTCAGATCTCCCCCCCCCCCCCCCCCCCCCGGACCTGCGACCTCCCTGCTACGGGAAAGTGTGTGAGTGTGAGCGGAGAAGACGTGAGCGAGTTACCCTGTGATTCCCCCCGGAGTTTTGGATCCCTTCACTGTACATATATTGCACTGCACTGTAAATAAACCACACCTTGGAGATACCTTACCGCTCTGCGTTGAATCCCTGTACCAGATCGTGACAGTTGCTCTCAGATGCATTCATCTAAGTATGAATGTGTGTGAATGTTAGATAGAAACGTGCTTAGATAGAAAATGTATGAATGGGCAAATGAGGCAAGTGCTTTGAGTGCTCAGGCAGAGTACATAAACGCTAAATAAGAACCAGCACACACATTTTCAGATTTATAAGCAAGCGTAAAACCTTGAAATGTGATGAAAATCTATGTTTGCGACTCTATAAATACTGCTGTTAAATTATATCGACCAATTAAATTTTATGTCATAAGAGCTAACGATGTAGCAGATATGCTCTTTGCTTGCGTTCATTTTTCTGCTACTTTATGCACAGTCCCATCAACTTACCACAGCCCTCTGCTCCAGGTTGGCTCTGCCAAGAGAAATGACACTATTCTTCCTGGAGCTGAGAGCAAAGGTCAACCTCTCTCCTGGAAACAAACCGGCAGGCAATGGGGACATGTCCAGGTGCCCGTTGGGAGTCAGGGTACATATCTTTGGGTCTGCAGGAAAGAAGAAGGAGGAGGAGGACAGGGGAAAAGAAAATAAACAGTGCTAAATGGTGGGAAGAAGAAAAATAAGACAGATGAGTGAGAAGGAAAACTATAAGACTAAATAAAGCCTTCCCTCCTTTTGTTTGCCTTGTCTTTGTTGATGCCATGAAAGCAGAAAACTCTACACTCTCCATCACTGTATGCAATTAATGTCTTAAAACAATGTTACAGTCAGCTCCAGGAGGAAGAGGAAGATTTCATTTACACTAAATTGCCTTACAGGACCAGGGAGGAACTTGTAATAGCGAAACAGAGGATATCTCAGAGTGCTTGTCCATTCTCAAACGTGTCTTTTGATGGAATAGGTCTCAGTAAACATTGTCATTCCAAATGTGTTTCCCTTCCATGTACCCTGACATTTATGGGCAAGATTTGTGATCAGATGCCATCAGAGGACTCGCTAATGCGCTGCTCGCTGCTGCTCGCTGCTGCTCGCTGCTGCAGGATAGTGGTTCTTGGTGAGTTCGCTTTTGTTACGCCGGGGGATATGTGAGGAGAGAAGTGGATGGAGGAATGGCATCAGTCATGCATTATTTAAAGTTTGCTCTGCTTACATTCCAGACCGGGACAAGGAAAAAGAAAAAGGTGCTTAGGTATGTTTGTTGTGGAACTCATACCAAGTTTTTGATGCCCGAGGCACAACAAATCACCTGACGCCACAGAGCTTGAATATGATGGTGCCCCTCGAGCAAACAGATTTAAGTGTTGCAAAGTTGATGCTGAATAATAACAAGAATTTTTCAAAAACTGTTATATTTGCAAATCTGTAAGTTTTGGGGAGAAATGGCAATAAAATTCTAGAGTTGAGAAAAAAATTGTCTGTAAAGAAAAATATGCAGTGAAGCTGTGGGAGGTAGCATTCACCTGATAGGTGCAGGGAGTCTTTCTGTTTGTCACTGTCATCGAAATTGCAGGAAGACCTGTCATCGTCTGAGTAGGAGCGATTTGCATCACCCTGTTTTTGGGGACAGTGAGAGAAAATAAATGGGCGAATCAGAGAGACAGAAGAAACAAACAACAAAGCAAAGAGCGTGTAAAAAAGAAAGAAAGAAAAGAAATAATGAGCAATTACAAGCTAACAATTACAAGCTTACACATTCCTAATTTTCAGTTCTTTCTTTATTACCTAATTATCTAAGACACATTTCCTCCCAGGGCTGTTTGTTAGCACTCACTTGTCAGATCTAGCTCTGAAACACTGATGTTTACTTCTCCGCTGTAACTGTGACACGAGTCAGTGACTGCAGTTTGTGGACGTTCAGTATTCCTACGTGGGTGAAAACCCAGCAGTTCACATGAACTTATGTGGATGTGGATTGTGTTAGATGACCTCACTGTTATAAAATCTGCATTTTTAGGGGTGCAGAGGACTTTTTCTTCATGATAACAAAAGTAATTGAAAGAGATCTGTCAGCATGACTCTTTGGCCTTAAAAGTAAATGTGCAAAATACAGAACTCCATAACTTAACTATTTTTGGGGAGTATGAATAGCCATGGGGGAGGTCTTTATAAGCAGGAAAAACTGTAAAACCTGCAAAAATACAGTTAAAAGTTCCAAGTGTGTGCCCTCCTTCACATTTTCTAAAGCCGTCTAGTGGTCCAGATGGGCCAACTCTGGCCCCCAGGCCTTATGTTTGACACCCCTGGCTTAAAGTGACAGCTTGTTTCTGTTATTCTTAAAGGCCAATGCTTGTCTAATTATTTCATATTCGTCCGGTTGTCTCAAACCTTTCAGTCAGGACTATTTTATTTGGAATTTGGCTCAATTAAAATACGCATGAGCACAGACAATTAGAGATAAAGAAAGCGGTTACATTACATTCATTATGCAGCAAATTAATAATGTATTTCCTACTGTTGTGTGGACATTGCTATTAAAGTAATCCACTGGGTCCTTATTTCCTCAGACACAGGAAGTGCATACACACTCTTGTGCTCACTTGTGCAGCCAACAACAGAAGATTTACTATGCTTTGGTTGGAGGTCAAACAGAAGAAGTAGCTTCAGCAAGAATGAATAATAATAATGAAAAAAATAGCTGGCTGTTTAATCAAGGTAGCTGCTTATTATTTGTTCAAGCCAGCGGTCCCCAGGCCTCGGACCGGTACCGGTCCGTGAGTCGTTTGGTACCGGGCCGCGAGAATTGAGGCTCAGGTGTGAAATGTGTGGTTTTCAGGGTTTTTATCGGTTTTCAGTGTTATTTTGTTATCGTTTTTATCGTTAACTCGGTTTTCCTGGGTCTTTTCACGTGTGTTATGAATAACTCTTCTATTTTTCAGTAGCGGTACTAGTTTTATTTTGTTGTATTTTTCCGCGACACCTTAAAGGCCGGTCTGTGAAAATATTGTCGGGCGTAAACCGGTCCGTGGCACAAAAAAGGTTGGGGGCCGCTGGTTTAAGCCACTGTGAAGGCTGCAAAAGTCCCAAAAAAACTAAAAGACAGCCTAAAAACACATGATAAATCCCAAAAAGCAAAAAGGCAGTTATTTTCTATTGATTTGGCTAGTATGCTTGGTCATTTTCTCTCATCTCCATGCTGCCTATTCCCCTAAATCCAGGTGTCTTACCTCTGCTTGAAAACCCTCAACCAAGATGGCCACGAGCAAATTGAAGAGCACGTAGTTTCCGAACGTCATAAGAGCTACAAAGTAGAGAGCGGCGCAGGGAGAAGTGGACGCCATGCCATTGTACAGCACCATGTTCCAGTCCTCCTGGGTGAGAATCTGCAGCAAACATATGCACAGAGTGAAACAGGGGACACACAAAAACAGGCACAGACACTCACCTACACAAAAAAAGTGTATGTGCAGTCATAAGCGCATGTGTGTCTGAACTATTCTTACCTGAAAAACGGTGACGATAGCCCAAAGCAAGGAGTCAAAGTTCTTCCTGTCAGGCACGGTGTCCCCTGCTTCTGTCTTCAAGCTAAACTTACAGCCAAATATGTGCATCCCCAAGATGCTGCAACACAAACAAGGGTTTTGTCCTGTAATTACTTAATTCAGTCACAAATCCTATCGCAGAGTGAGAATGCAATTATGTTGTTAAACTGGATGTTTTAACAAGAATATGAAATCCAGACAATGCCATTAACATAAGTGCTGCTTAGAGGAATTATGAAGACATTTGATTTTAAGGTTAAAGTCTCTGTAGCTCTGTGATTTAACTGGTCACTAATGGCTATAGTAATTAGGAGTATGGGCCAAATGCCAGTGGCTCAGGATATCATTAGCTGACTAAAAGCTCAGATGTCATCTATTTTCTCACACTCATGCTTCACTAGAGAGATAAAGAAGCTGGCTGGCAGGTATGCATACACACATACGTAAGATTGGGTAACAATCAGTATACATGCATAACATCATTATGCAGCAGCATGTAAGTCATCCGCGATACAGCGAGGTGAAAGGTGAACCGCGTTATAGCGAGGGACCACTGTAATTTTGAAGGTAAGTCACAACATACCCTTCGTAAATATTAATGTATAGAAACCGTTACCAACAATCGTTCATTTTTTGTGTGGCTTTTTTTCACGGTTTGTTAACATAGGGGTGGCTGTAACTCAGGAGGTAGAGCAGGTCACCTACAGGTTGGAGGTTCGATCCCAGGCTCCTCCAGTCTGCATGCCAAATATCCTTGGGCAAGATATTAACCCCAAGTTGCTCTCCGATGCATTCATCGGAGTATGAATGTGTGTGAGTGTAGTTAGAAAGCACTCAGTATAGAGGTAGTGCTTGTGAGAATGGGTGTGACTGGGTGAATGTGGCGTGTTGTATAGAGCGCTTTGAGTACTCCAGGAGAGTAGAAAATCGCTATATAAGAATCAGTCCATTTACCATGCTGTGTGGGTGTGTACTTGACTAGCTGATATCGACATAACGGGGGAAACATCTGGTTTGACTATTCTTCACCTGTAGTTTGAATGCTGAACATTTGCCTGTTTAAATCATAATAACTGTCACTATACAGAGATGTCCTTCTGAATGTGGACGATGTGTCTTCTGCATGCAGTAATGCAGTTCTGCTTGTGTTGAGTGATGTAAACAACTGATCGATCTCTTTAAACTCTTTAAATGTCAAAATTGATCATTCGATTTTTTATGACACAACAGTGGTGAGTGTTCCCACCTTCTCCTCTTCGTAACTTAACTCGATCTTTCCGTTTTCGAGTTTTGGACATGATTTTGGAGTATATCTTCACAGTAGCGATTGACCGCAAAGTAAAGCTACCGGAAATGTACAACCCCACATCTGGTCTCAAACTAGGAAGTTAGCATTTTCTCGTGCACAGGGTCTATTGTGTGTGTGTGTATGGATAATAGCAAACACTGAAATACATTTTTTGCACGCAGCAATGAATTTTGTTCACTCAAATTTAGCTTTTCTTCGCTCAAAATAAATTTCTCCTCAAAATGCAACACTTGCACCTGCAATTTTTTTTACGTGCGCTCAGAATAGTGGCACAAAAATAACACCATACATTCTCCCTCTGTTAACATTCGTGTCGTTCACAATAAATCAATTTATGAAGTAAAACAGAGAGAACGGACCGTGTTTCCTGTAATAACCTCACAGGTTTCACACAGCATCTTCTTCCTGTATTTACTTTTTTTGCTCCCGCCCCAGATATATCCGGCCAATGAGCGGATTGGACATTGTCACGTGATTTATAGTGACGTATTTTGGTTCACTTAAAGTTGACTTGAATTTTTCTCAGTGTGAAAACAAATCAAACCACAGGAAGAAGCTTCAAGTTTACAAACTCATCAGCTGATTCGGACCAAACGAACAATAGGTGTGAAAACGCTGTTCGATGCAACATTATTTCTTCATAGCATCAAACAATTTTACAACTGTTTTATTCTTCTATAAGCATGAATATCAGGTATCCTAAATCAGGACACCAACACTGCACTTACTGACCTCATATCAAATTTGTATAAGTTTGAATTTTGTTTTTACATTTAACTTATATAGTTATAGATTATCTGCTGGGGAATACATTTTATTTGTATTTATTTATTTATTTTTTATGTGCAGCTTGTTAAATTTTACCTTATTGAACCACTGAAGGAAACAAACACTGTGCCACATTGTCAGTGTATTAATTTAGTGATTTAGAAAATATCTAAATGTTATACTTTATTCTAATCTGCTGATTATTCTGTTTTACACTAATGCAGCACTACGGACGATACCTACAGCCACCATTACCGAGACTAACAAGATGATCTACAATATGGCAGCAGTGATCAGTGAGATGCTTGGCCACAAGTTGAACAGCCACAAAGGACAGTACCCGCCATGGAGAAGGAGGCTAGAGGCTACTGTATATATTAGGGGTGCAACAATACTTGTATCGATATTGAACCGTTCGATACAGTGCTTTCGGTTTGGTACGCATATGTATCGAACAATACAACATTTGTAATTTATTTTATCAACTTTCCTTCTGACGATGCTGTCTGTGTTGAGCGCTCAGTGGATCTGCGCTCGACAGTGCAGCCTAGGCGGAGTAGTCGAGTGCAGATTCACTGAGCGCAGGGCAAGCTAGCAAGACAGAAGTTAAGCTCTCCTTGCAACATGGCAAATTGAACCTCCCCCACCCTCATTCAGATCTGGCGTTTGGAACTATTTTGGTTTTCATGTGACGTATGACCCTGAAGGTAAGCGCGTCATGGACAAAAGTAAAACAGTATGTTGGATGTGCCACACAATGCTCAATTACATTGGTGGGAACTAGTGCATTAGCGCAGTTTGCTCGTTAACGTGTTTTCCGTCCAGCCCCACGCACGGGGCGATAGCTCGTTAACGGAGATTTGCCGTATTGTGGCATATATATATATATATATATATATATATATATATGAGTACAAGATCCATAGAGGCTGGGGTCTATCACACCAGGCAAGACCCCAGGTGCAGGCTGTGTAAAGATGCCCCAGAGACAATCCAGCACATAACAGCAGGGTGCAAGATGCTAGCAGGCAAGGCATACATGGAACGCCATAACCAAGTGGCCGGCATAGTGTACAGGAACATCTGTGCCGAGTATAACCTGGAAGTCCCGAGGTCAAAATGGGAGATGCCCCCAAGGGTGGTGGAGAATGACCGAGCTAAGATCCTGTGGGACTTCCAGATACAGACGGACAAAATGGTGGTGGCTAACCAACCGGACATAGTGGTGGTAGACAAACAGAAGAAGACGTCCGTAGTGATCGATGTAGCGGTTCCGAATGACAGCAATATCAGGAAGAAGGAACACGAGAAGCTGGAGAAATACCAAGGGCTCAGAGAAGAGCTCGAGAGGATGTGGAGGGTGAAGGTAACGGTGGTCCCCGTGGTAATCGGAGCACTAGGTGCGGTGACTCCCAAGCTAGGCGAGTGGCTCCAGCAGATCCCGGGAATAACATCGGAGATCTCTGTCCAGAAGAGCGCAGTCCTGGGAACAGCTAAGATACTGCGCAGGACCCTCAAGCTCCCAGGCCTCTGGTAGAGGACCCGAGCTTGAAGGATAAACCGCCCGCAGGGGCGTGCTGGGTTTTTTTTCTTTTTTTATATATATATATATATATGTGTGTGTGTGTGTGTATGTACATATATGTATGTACATGCCAAGAGTTACCTGAAGATGAAGATAAACAGCATAAGCAGCATGCAGAAGGTGGCCACATTGTCCATCGTCTTCATCAGAACCACAAGCTGCCGCCTCAGCGCAGGCATGAATCTCACCAGCTTAATGACCCTCAAAAGCCTGAATGTCCTCAGCACCGACAGACCACCGTCTGCCTGGCCAATGATCTCACACACACTGGGGGAGCACACGTGTTTAAAAAGGGGTAAAATGAGAATGGCAAAGATGTGGTGAAATTTGTAAAAATGTATGTGGTCATTTCAAAAGAAATATGGGGAAAGGAAGACCAAAATTAATAAGAGTCAAGAGAAATGAGGGGAAATAGATAAGAAAAGATTAGATAAGAGGCTAAGTTAGTCTTTAAAAAACAACATTCAATATTACACACATGAAGATAGAAAATTCTCATTCTGTAAGCACACATAATCCATACTAGGGTGATAAGGAACATACAGTATTCTCAATCAGCCACTCATATCACACACCTGATGATGACGATGATGCCATCAAAGATGTTATACGGATTCCTCAAGTATTCAAAGAAGCCAAAGGCAGTGAGCTTCAGGATCATCTCCAGCGTGAACATGCTGGTGAAGACGATGTTACAGATCTCCAGGACATTGGTCAGCTCCTCAGGCTTGGTGGAAACATCAAAACAAAATCAGAAGAGTGAGGATACAGACCGGTACCTCTTTTGTTGCACCATAAACCTCAAAATAGCTGGACCCAATATTGGAGTCACTGATTTCTCATGCTATTTGAGAGCTATTACAAAAAATGTACCATTAATTTCTTACCCTAAATTTCAACTGTGGAATACTACACGATGTGCACAAGCACCAGTGCCATGTCAGTGGAAAAAAGGTCAGAGTGACAAAACCAATGATGAGAAGGGAAGCGGTTACAGGAGCTCAAGCACTGCAAGTATTTGAAGTTAAAAACAGAGCAGTGCCAAATACACACAAAGAGATAAAAACAGTTAATATTAAACCAGTGCTTTTCAATCACAGCTGCTGTAACAATAGATACGGGAGCCGCTGCCAAACAAAACAACTGCGCTCGTATTACTTTTCTCTGCTTGCGCTGAAAAAGCTGCCAGTCAAACTGTCAGTCACTTGAAGACAGAATTTACCCTTACCTGGCACATAAAATTAACACATACATCTTATCTGAGAGAGGCAACAGTCTGAGATCAAGAGAAGAGGCTGAAAAGTGGGAAAACAAACAGTTTCCTGGCACAGCTGTTTATGTGAAATTGTAAAGGAAAACTCACATCAGGGGGAAAATAAACAGGAAATGAGAAAAGGGATGGAGAGTGTGCATTGCCTGTGTAGCACATGGTGTCAAACACTGGCTGAATAGGAAAGCCTGTTATCTGGAATTGCCAAAGCGACTCATACATATATGAACACGCCACACATATAGCACCCCCCCCCCCCCCCCGCACACCAGTCA
Organism: Rhamphochromis longiceps; assembly: GCF_057381845.1. Classification (NCBI taxonomy): domain Eukaryota; kingdom Metazoa; phylum Chordata; class Actinopteri; order Cichliformes; family Cichlidae; genus Rhamphochromis; species Rhamphochromis longiceps. The sequence continues at coordinate 19,993,676 of NC_140560.1, read as the reverse complement.
ATTCCGAGTTTATTTCCATTTCTATGCGCAGACTGGCTTTATGCAAGTGCGCTTTGTGTGCGAGTGGATGTGAGTTATGCGCGATATGGATCAGATGCTTTCTCCGATACCCCCTGTGAATTTTAGTTTCAAAAGCCAGTGGAGAAATAGCCAGCTCGCCCTGCCAAAGTTAGCAAACCATGTCAGGGAAACACACACTCTCACAGCCCTCCCCTCCCCTAATCCGCTTTGTCTCCCAGTCTATCTCTACAACACCCCTAGTTCTCCACGCCTTTTTCTTTCCCTTTTCTGAGTCTCATTATCAGGCAGACACATCTCTTCCCAATCAATATCCTCCTGTCGATCAGAGGGTGAATGAGGGAGAGAGAGAGGGAGAAGGAAAACCAAAAAAAAATAAAAAAATGGAAGGACTGTTTGAAACTAGATGATGGCATGACAGCTGAGGAGGGGAGATAGATTTGTCGTCAGAGATGAAGAAGAAAGAGCAAGAAAGACCTGCAAAACAGATTTGCTAGTTTCATAGCTTGAAGGTGGCTGTTATGAATTTAAAATTCGAAAAACATGTAAAAAAAAAAAAAGGCTGCAGATCAGCAATAGTATGATATGGATAAATGAACATAGATGGAAACACCCGCCAAAAACAAGTTGGATCGCTTAGCAGCTGCTCTAACCTTGACCTACGCCCATAACTCCCTTACGAGTCTTAAGTGCAAACACAGGATATAAGATTTATTGCTATTGACAGAACCATCACGGCCCTTGACACCACAGTTTAACTCAAACAAAATACCATCATCACTCCCTCCCTGTTGCTTTCTCCTCCTCCTTCCTTCTCCCCCTTCTTCTTGCCCCATTACCTTTCATTCCCTAGCAACGTTTCTCCTCATATTCTCATACCTTTGATCTTCCATGTTACTTTTTTGCCTGTTCCTGCCCTGCATATGTCCCCTGAAAATCCATCCCATGAGACAAGTGTCCTCTCTTGTTACTCGCCTGAAATGTGCCCTCAGTCAGCATGACTGTTTCATGAATATGAATGAATGAGCTACGCCCTCAAGTGTGACTGCGCATGTGTGGCTTCTTTTGAAAACTAATGAATTAGTAAAAATTATTAGTCAAACTTAAATATTTGAACACATAAATCGTCCGCTGTCACATGTGACACCTATCCAGAAGGATTTATTTGAAATCAGACTGTAAATACAGACCTTTTCCCTAAGCCCCTGTGGTGCTGTGGTACAGCAGCTGTGTGGTTAGTCATGTTTTGGGCTTCAGAGTTCTTGTTTAAGAAGAAAACACTGAAGTTAAGACTTCTGCACCGCAAAGCCAGCGCACACACCTGTGTAAGTGCTCCTGTCAGTCTTGCAGAGGGAGAAAGACTCAAAAGACAAGGCAAACGAGGCGTCTGCGAGTGTGTGCATGCAAACGCGTGTGGGTCCCTGCATACGTGCCCGCTTTGAAGTGCGCGCACTCACACGCGCGCACAGAATTGCACGGGGAATAGAGCTGAAAACTGCTGTGTAACCGGCATAAGCCTCACGCTTCCTCTCTCGCTTGTCTCCTCCTCTTCTTTTCCCCCGCACAACCCTCGTTTATTTTTAGAGTCTTTAGAGATGAGGGAGAGAAAGAGAGAGAGAGAGAGAGAGAGAGAGAGCGCAACTACCCTGTACGCTGTCAAAGAGTGCGTGGGCGGATGAGAGAGGGAGAAGCGGGGAGACGGAGGATGAAACTGAGGGAGGTAAAAAAGAGTAGGTGAGTAGATGAGACGCTCGGGGTAAGGCGGGAAGGATGGAAGGAAGGGAGACAGCGAGGAACAAAGGAACAAGTGGGGGAAAGTGCAAAGGAAAGGTGCACAGAGGGATTTGTGGGGAGAACAGGGGGAAGGTGAGGTGGAAGTAAAATTAGCAAGGGAGGGAGCATGAAAGACAGACAGAAAACAGAATGGGAGAGAGAATGGAGAAAAAAGAAAAAAGCTGTCTTATGTAACAGCTTGTGAGTCCATGTGTTTCTGTTGGTGCATGCGCAAGAATATAAAAAGATATTTTGTTTATGCGCCTGCACACGGTTTGCAAAAAAAAAAAAAAGGATCTGCATTGTGTGTTTGCGTGTGCAACTATTTGTGTTCACGTGTGCGTGCGTATTCTTGGCAGGCTGCTCTCACTCTCGCTTTCAGACACCTGCCTTGTCTGCCTCTGAGGAGGCTTGGCCCATGTTAAAAGCCAGCTCGGTTATGTCTACTGCTAGGCTAAATGTTTACACCTCGATCATGGAACTGTTAGGCACTGATGCTCCTCCAATCCCGCACTCGTCGCCCTGAATGTCATCTGCCGTAACGCTGTTTCCTTCTGCTGATTTGCTGGGGCGGGAGAAATGATTACGGTAACACACTGTATTGATACTGTCACTCTCAAACACTCCAAAACAATCACTCTCTTTGGTGGCTCATGGCTTTTGGAATCGGTTCAGACATAAGTAATGGCGAGGTTCATAATAAAAAGAGAGTCCTTAAAACAGAAGATGGGTCAAAAACTAAAACAAACAAACAAACAAAAACCTCTCACCACTCAGTGTGGATTTTTTCATGACCTGATGTGAAAGGTGGAAGTGCTGCATGAACTTGAGTGAGGTGAAGATGAAGGAGGTCTCTTAATCGAAGCTGATCTTACCTGGTTGTGATGCTCGATGCCCATACTGATGGTGTTAATGAGAATAGCAATCATAATGCCCCTGCTGAAGTACTTGCTCTCCACAATGCCCCAAAGTTTCCTCCTCATACCATTCCAGAGGTCCTTACAATGTCCAAAGCACGTCCTTTTCCGCTTCCTCTCTCCATCTCCCCTCTCCTCCAAGTGGTTCTCCTCTTTGCTCGTCTCCTTAACCGCATCCTCTTCATTTTCCTCGCCATTGGCGGAATCTCCCACAGCCCTCACTCCCTCCTTCAACGATAACGCACATATAGGGCAGTCCTCGGGATTTTGGGGGACAGACAGACTGATGGAATTGGCTAGTGGCTGAGAGTCATGGTCTTGCTTGTTTTGGTGGGGGCAGTGGAACGCTACAGAAACAGAGTGACAGGGGGAAAAAAAGATGTGGATACAGTCTCAAATACAGAACTTTTTTGTGTTTTTTTAACCAAGTATACAAAAGAAGTTCAGGAGATTTATTATCTAAGAAATGCACGATCCAATCGGGCCATCATCATGTTTTGAAAAACCTAAAATTCAGCTCTTGCTCTTATGTAATTGTACATCTTATCTGAAATAGAACTGCCAAATGTTACATAAATAAGAATATTCTCATTGTTATTTTCTGAAACCCTCCTACTCACATCTCGGATGCCTCAAATGATGCCGTTCTCCGTTCACATTGCCTCCACCCCGCCTGTTACCCCTGCCTCCACCAGCCGGCGGGGGCTTGCCCCTCAGCGTGTAATAGAGAGCTGCCGATCTCCTCTTAGCCTTGCGGAGGACATGGCAGACCAGCTGGAAGATCTCTTCGTAGCAGTCTCCAGGCTCGGCCATGCTGGCCAAGGTGGAGGAGGACAGGCACTGCGCCCTTTGCTCCTGCATCAGCTGGTGCTCCCGCTGTTTGGTTTCTGAGAACTGGGTGGCGATAACCACTAGGCACAGGTTGATCATGAAGAATGAACCGATCTGGAGACGCAGAGGCAAAAAAGTTGACCCCGTGAGATTAAACCCAGTGCGACGGAAGACAAACTCCTGCAGGCATGTCAAAGTTTATTGTTTTGTTGTAAAAGCTCATAAATCAATGTTTGACAAAATTAACTAAAACAAAAACGCACAGATACGCCGCCTTATTTGAATAATCAGCCCATGGCTAAAGACGATGTTGCTCATTTAGGAAACATGAAAAATGTGAAGAATTGTGGTCTTTCTTCAGTGGTAAATACACACTTGCCTATTCTAATACTGTGCTCTGTTCCTCCTTTAGAAATGGTAGCGCACATGCTAAAGGTCTCTGAAGGCTGGCTTCCCACCAAACCGAGACTGATTGGAGCAGACAGACAGAGCCAACACATGCCCAAAGCACAGTTCAGCGTCTGGCAATCTCTCTTTCTCTCCTTCTCTTTTTATTCTCTGACTCGACTTAATGCTCCCTCCCCTCCGTGCACTCAACATTAATTTTTACTTTTCTCACGCCTTTGCTTGACAAGCATTCCCTAACCACTCTCTCTCACTGCTTTCTTTCTTTACACTGTTTTTCACAAAATAAGTTTGATTTTATTATCATGAGTTAAAGTAAGGTTTGGCAGCAGAGAGGTGATGAGGTTACCCGTGAACAGTACATGCTGACTGACCCTTTTAGTGGCAGTAATGGGAATCACTATGGGACTGCTGAAACTGCCTTTATTGGTGTGCTCTGAGCAGGTTACAGACCAATGAATAGATCAATACTGGATAATGGTGAACAACTAAAAAAAGAACAGACTGCAGGATGGATAGAGCAGCTTTTACCAGTGTTTCAGTTTTGTGCATCAAAAATCTGAAGTTGTATCTCTCTGCTTCAGTGATATAAATACATGTTGAGTACATACATAGGCATACTGCACATACATATCTATAAAACTATGCATTTTGAGATGTGATGCTTAATAAATCATTCACAGATATAAAATCCAAACCTAGTGACATTCCACTTTTAGACTTTCATCCAAAGTGATCAAAGATGCAAAGGAAAGGTGAAGGAGAGAGCGAGGAAGCCGGAGGGAATGAAATAAAGCGGCTGCAGAGATATTTACAAAGAGAAAAAGAGAGAGGAAACATAGATGGGAGGTGTGTGAGAGGAGGAGAGATACCCATCTGTGGCCTGTGGGTCAAAGCAGGTCTGCAGGTGTGTGGGGCTTTGATTTCCCTCCAGGTTTGCATCTGCGTGTGTGTGTCTATTCTGTGATTCTGATCAGTAGACAGCTTTACGCATAATGAGCGAGGGCAGCCCAATATCACGCATTCAGACCATCACTGCATTATGCATGCATGCAAGCTCACACACACACACATACACACTCAAACACATACATATTCACATAGACAAAAGCATGTGTGATCACACACACGTCACCACTTAGATGGGCTTAGCTTATAACAGAAACAGATTGCATATACAGCTGTAGGCAGAAGTTTGCACACACTCATCCTGGGCATGAATGTCATGATAATTTGGATCTTTTAATGATTTCTTTGAATGATTTCTGCTCTTTTTTGCAGAATGGAAGAACTTTAAAAAACTAGAATTGGGTGCACAAGTTTGAATTTATTTTAGATTTTTTCTAATACACATGGGGTCCTCGACACCTCGACTTCATGCTTTTGGTAGTAATCAAGAAGAGTCTGGCATAGTTAAGGTTGGATATTAGACCACTCTTCTTGGCAGGATTGAAAGAGTTCATTTGAACTGGTTGGTTTACTGGTATTAATCAATCTTGGACAAATTTTCATTACTGTTGAGGTTGGAGCTTTGGAAAGAACATTTCAGAAGCTCTTTTGTTTGCCTTCCTTATCCATCTGTTTTACTGCATCTATGTGATCATTCTCCTGTTGGAACATCCTGTGTGTACACACCTGGGTACAAATTGTAATTGTGTAGCTGTGGATTTAAGGTTAAGTTAAAAATATTGAAGGTACTCCACTGATCCAATTTGTACAATGTATCAGTACCACTGACAGCTAAACATGATGTTACCACCACCATGCTAGTCGGTTGGTACGGTCTTCTTAGGTTTGAATACTTCACCATACTTCTCCAAAATTGTCAGTGTGGCTAAATTGCTCAATCTTTGCCTCATGTTATCATAAAACTTTTCTCTAGAAGGAATTTGTCTTATCTATGTGGGTAGCTGAAATGTCAGTCAAGCTAGAACATGTTGATTTTGGAGCAGGGCCTTTGTTCTTGGTCAGCACCCTCTCAGTCCATGATTATGTAAAGGTTCCTTAAATGTTGACAGTAATGCTGGTGTTCTAGCAGTTTCTAGTTCATGGCAGGTTTGAGCCTTGGTGGGTTGGTCCTGAACATCTTAATATATTTTGTCTCATCAGAGGGTGACAGGTTTGGTCTTATTCCAGACTTTGTGAAAGTGGTGACACATTTGAATAACTTGTACTTATTGAAACATGTTAAAACTGATGATCTTGGACTCTGTTGTTGTTTGGAAATGTATGTAACTACAACTGTATGCGCTCCTATGCTGGATTCATCACATATATATTGGTAAGACTTTTTTCATATACACACAGGTAACTGCCTAATAAATGCCCTCTCGGGAGTGATTAGCTCTTATACACTTACTCCCCCTCAGTTCACTCTGATATAGCTACTTTGGGTTCCACACTTGACAGTATATCAAGTTTCAAACAGACAAAGATGAGACTGTGTGATTGACACTGTGGAGGTTAAACTTCTTTTTGTCTCTCAGTTTTGTACCCCAAACCACACACTTACATGACTGATTAACAGACTTTAAAGCGCGGGGTGCTACAACGTCATAATGACACAACAGACGGAGAGATGGGGTGGATGAGGGAGTGAGAGTTTGATGAGTAAAAGGCAGTAAATGGAAGGACTACAAAGGAAAAGAATGAAAGCATTCAAGGTGACCCTGACTGTGTGTAGAGCACAATAAGGGCCCATGGAAGTGTGTGGCTGAAAACTTCTCATGGTGTCAGCAATGCTTCCACGGCATCACTTAAAAACGTTGGGTGGCTGCCAAACAGAATGGAGCTTTGCAAGGAAGCTCAAAAGGAGCAACACATTTGCGTCAGTTAGTTACACCAAAACTATTTGGGCATTTGCACCACAAAGGGAGCAGTCTGTCTAGAGCAGTTAGACGATATCTCTTAATCTCTGTAGCTCTTATACTGAACCCGAAAACAAAGGAGCTTGTTTTGTTTGGTCAGTTCTTAGTGCCAGATTGCAGCAGTTTGGGCATGAACTCTGACTGCAAATCAGTGCGATGATGTAATCATCTGTTGGCCCTTAATGTAATTGGAACAAGAGGGGTACGTGATATGAGACTCTAGACAGTGGGTTAGTACAAACCAGGAAAAAGCGATTATGCTGTAATGTGACACCACATCCATATCTCGCAAAAAGGTGATTCTTGCACTGACAATGCTAGCCTGAGGTCTCATCTGCCACAGTGGATGGACTTTAGTCAGCAATCACATCAGCAATAACAAAGAATTGGACGCAGGATTAAAATTCATATACCCCCAAAACATTTCCCTTCCCTCTGATTATACATCTTTTTACATGTACAGCAAGTGTTATAAGATCTTTCTCATAGTAACATTTTTTAACGATTGAAACTGCTCTTCTACTCACGCCTGGAACTCAAAGTGCATACTATACGCATCAATAACCCATTCACAAACATCTGACTACATCAGGTTTAACTCAGGTTTCAGCATCTTGCCCAAAGAAACAGGTCAGAAGAGCCAGGGATTGAACCATCAACCTTCCACTTAGCAGAAGACTTCCTTTACTTTTAGAAAGTATCAGCACTACAAAGTTTCTCATCTCCTTTCTTCTGCCATGTTATCTTCCTGATCTTATTTTGTCTTTCTTTTACTGTTCACCTGCTGATGGGAAAGTGTAAAATCTGTGACTTCTGTGGCACTGTCTATTGTACTGACACAGTGGGAATGAACAGAGTTTACAGGCAGTCAAAAGCATGTGAATGCAGCACAAACAATCCAACCCTCATTGTGTTGCTGACACTGTATTTCCCATATAACTTTTGCACAGAGCATGCACATGATAACTTTTCCCTTTCGGCACTTGATTTTTTGTGTGTTTTTCAGCAGTCCATCAACTTGTACTTGTTTTTTTAACTTGCATTTTTCTACTTCTCACTCAAAAACAGTTCAATTAATCACTCAGAGGGTGTTTACTGACATATAAATGTATCAATATACTCACACTAGGAGGCAATAGTCTGTGTTTTTCTATAGTTTATCCAAACGTTTATAATAATTAAACATGTGATACACTAGAATGTTAGTAGAAAGTACTTACAATGATGAGTAAGATGAAGTAGATGAAGTTGTAGAAGGAGTGGGCATCCATAACATAATACATTATCTCAACCCAGCCCTCTAGAGTGATCACCTAGGAGGAAAGATTTGACTCAAAGTTAACATTTGCAATTTGTGCTCCAGGGTTTGCTTAGCATTATATAATTTTTTTAAAAGACTTACTTTGCCACATATTTATCTACTAGTGAAGGACAGTTTTTTATCACCTTGAAACTCCTCTACATAAATAAATACATATATAAAACCAGCGATTTTTTATTTAAAAAATAACATGGAGTTAAGAAAAATAAGTAATAGGAAAACTAAGGAAAATAGACAAGTAAATGCAAAAAAAGAATGCAGATATCTAATTAAAAACAAATAAATGAACAAAAGAACACTGAATCATCAGCACCAAATAACCACATTCCAAAAAGAAGGTTATTATTACTACTCATTACCCTTAGCACGCAAACCTACCTGGAAAATTACAATCCAGGCGTAGACAATGTTGTCAAAGTTGATGGCACCTTTGTGGGGGTTAGTACTCCCAGTGTGGCACCGAGTGTAATATTGGTTCCAGTTTATGCATAGCCCTATTGCTTCACCAGCACCACTACTGTTAGCCAGAGGCTCAGGACTCAGGCCCAGCGCCTGTCTGTGGAGAGCGTCCTCCTTATCCAGGCAGCATATGCGTCCTCCTTCGCGTCTCGCTGGCACGTCAGTACATGACATTATGCCATTATCGGAAGCCAGGGAGCAGATGAAGGGTCGTTCATCATCTTCCTCTGGCCGGTAGTATGGCGCAGGCAGGGTCATACCTGATGGGCTGGAGAAAGAACAAATAATAACGAAGGTAAGATGTTCATGGTATTTTATCCCAATACATAAAATTGTACATGAACTTAAATGAAGTATTTTACTTACTTCATTTAAGGAGCACTGTACCAAGAGGTGGGGGGGGGGGGGGGGGGGGGGGGGGGGTATGAGTGATGACTTAAGGCAAGCATGCTATCACAGGAAATACTCCCTTGCTTTCCTTCTCTCTACTGCACACAGTCACAAATATATACACACATGGCTGTGTCTTTTGACTAATTTCTTTCCAGTTCAGACAAAAAAAGCTTACAACCTTGGATGATTGGATTAATAAGAGCTTTAGGTGATATGTACAGTATATCTATAGAGGCCACACCTGGCAGACACCTAGCAGACAGTGCTTGAAGCTGCTGCAGTAGACCAAAGCTGTGCTGACAGGTGTGGTAGGGAGGGTTAGAACATGTGTTGCCAGGATATTACCAAAAGAAATGATGTTAGGAATTACATAATATCCTTTTTTTGTGCATAATTTTGGAGAAGTGTGCGAAAAATTGTCCTTTCACCTTTAGTTTTCCAGCAGAAGTGGTTATTAACTGTTTGTTAGCTGCTACTGGATTTCACTGGCATGAATACAGAAACCAGATAATGACAATTAACTTTGTTTGCTTTTTATTTATTGGGTTTGCAGTTTGAGTAGTTACTAAATCCTTACAGCAGTATCTGTGTTTTCTGTTTTTATTGCGATTTCTCCTGTTTGGTGGAGTAGGGGTGGCTGATGTAGCTAAAATAAGGATACAAAAGATGATTCACAGTATTAGCATATGTTTTTCACCCAACAAACTCAAGACAAAGCATGATACACAAATAGTTTTAAAATGATATAATAGTTTATATAAGGCGAGCATCCTTGCTTTATTTTACAAAAATAAAATGACAAAGCTGTTTTTCTCCATAACAGGAAACAGTGATAATCTTCAATTCAGTTCTGCTGTTGTTTGAGAAATCATGGAGGATGCACTTTAACAATTCTCTGCTGAACTATCAACACAAACATTTTGAGGACTAAACATTTTATATATTTGAAGACTTGTGATTCAAAAGCCTGTAAACATCAGAAATGAGAGGACGATATATATATAAAAAGATCTCAGTGCATTTTGCTTCATGCCCTGCAAAATTAGACAAACCACCTTTTCCAAGACATTGTTTTTGCCACTTGCCTTTTCACTACAGTATGTCTACCAATCACAGCACTACCAATCAGAAGGTACAAATCACATCATGAGATAATTAAACAGGCGAAGTGCCATTTATCAGTTTTGGAGACTGTGATCACAATATTTGCCACCTTCAGGTGCTATTTTGCATCTTTACTTACTTGAAATGACACCAGTACACTCATTTTGAAGCTATTTAATTTTGGTTCCACATTTTTATTCTTTTTTATTGACACAGCATATCATGTTATATCCATCCTACATTTGTCTTTATTTATTTTGAGCACAGTGTAGTTACAAAAGTATGAATTTACTTAAACCTTACATACTGTTTGGATCTAATTTGACATATTTTGGCATGTGACAGCAGTAAAAATTCTGTTAGCCTGAACTTAAAATACTTTTGTACAGGTGCTCAAAATTTCTGAACAGTAAGGTTGTTCCAGGTGGTTTTAGGAAATCTTAAAACTGTACAAGCCATGATGATGTGTATAATTGATGGGACAGTGGTGACACAGTGCAAGGGGGAAATTGACACTGTCACGAGAAGTGTCTGTGTTATCGCCACATTCACTCAGGTTCCCACAGAGACAGGCGCCTGGTGGTCTCTGAACGATCCTGATGGTATCTTGAAACAGCGAAACAGCAAATCTCCTTTCACATACTATATGACAATGGCACCGCTGCTCTCTGAAACCCATTATATCCTACAGTTTAAACTGCATCGTTTGCTGCTGCGTAGCAAATAGCAACACAAGTAGAGCCATCCCCATCTGGGGAGCACTCACATGTGCAGCGACCGTGGCGCGCTGAGACATATATTCTCACAACCAACAGAAATGAACAACAAGAGAGAAATGTACACATAAATATAGTAAGGAAAAAGACCATGAACAGGTGCAAAGATGTCACAGTACATCTGCAGCGCAGCAGTCAGTGGTATATAAATTTCAAGGCCATTCACTTAACTTAGTGGTCAGCTGCCTTTTATGTGAATGAGCCACATCGAGGCGACTATATGAGAGATCACAGGTTCTGCACGTAATGCGAACTAACATTCATTCATAAGCTCACACTCTAATCTTGGCCAAGGACACTTTTACATGCAAACAATATTTTATGTCTTTAATGGTTATACATGGTTATTTAAAACAAATAAAAATTTTTTTCCTTTTTTGATATTTTCATTAAATCTAGGCTTCATATCATGGGTGAAACAGGATATTACCATTGTGTGAATAGTAGAGTTTTATTCCTGCTTTCTGAAGCATTAAGTATTAAGCATTCATTGATTATGCACCATATGTGCTTCCAATGCAGACCTGCAGTTCAAAATTTGGTATAGACAGTTTTTATGAAGGAGTTTCTGGAACTTGTTCAAAATTAACCTGGCTTGACTGTTATATAATAATGAAACTCCATGTTTGAAGTTAAGACAGTTGATTCAGTGACTAATTTACTGAACCTGAACATGGGAGCTTTGAAAAAAGGGTTATTTAAAACAAAACATGCCAAAACAACCCTTTTTAATTTGTCAATATTCATTTTGTTTTCATAAAAAACAGAAATAACATAATTTCAGTAATATTCTCCTGCCACTACACTTTTATGGTGACAGCACAAAACTCAGTTTGTTTGCAGATATTACAGAAAGTTGTACAAATATCATTAAAAAAAAGAAACCTGAGTTTTCCTTTATTTTATACTGAAATAAGATCCAAATATCTTAGCAGGGTAGCATTAACCTTATTCCACGGCTCTCTGGATAAATAATTGGTCTGGTCTTGACAAAGCAAAAATAACAAGTGAGGTTTGCTATTTGAAGCAGAGACAGCTCTGCACTGTTGCCCTGACTACCTTGCTAAAAACAGGGACCTCATTTGACCAGGGCTGTGATAGGTGGAGATAATCATGCATCACTTTCTCAGATGCTCAGATGTTTTTAGAAATAGGATTTTAATGAGTGCAAAGAAGTCATGGAAGGGGAGCTCTGAAACGAATGTGTCCACTTACTGTTTGCTGTATGAATAGTAGCTTGTATTGTTGTCACCTTGTGTGTGTGTGTCATCATGGCAAAATGTGGTACTGAAGGCACCTATTGAAGCAGGAGCTGCCTACAAAAAGCAGTACTTTGGTGGGTGTTTATATCTGCTTGTCTGTCTGTTTGCCAACATGACAGAATCACAACTATGCAGCCATCAAACTTTGCATATGTAGGAGTTAAAAAAGGGTTTTGGCAACAATGTAGTAATGATTACTTAGTACTTGTTGGCTGAAATGTCATCACGTTGACAGGCATTGCAGCTTATGTAATCCTATCTCTGTTTTTATCTAGAGAGCAGGATCGCTGCTCTTTCATTTTGTATTGATTAAGATTGCTTTTGGATGTCCTGATAGAACCAGCTGTATAATTAGTAGTCCGAGACAGAGGCAACAAAGAAGACAATTAGACTGCGTGGCAAGTATCTGCTCATGCATGTACAATTATTACACATGTAAACTACATGCGCCATTACCCCCTGGAAAGCGACTCTAATGAGTAGGAGAGTGTTATCTTTGGTTTCTGTCAGACTTAATGGTATTATTTCAAAATTGTGACTCTTCGATTGTCACCATCTGAAGCACCTGATCATTTCCTAACGTGTTTATCATACTTGTTATCAAAAAGCATGCCAAATCTTCCCAAGTGGCTTAATTTAAATAAAATCTTGGCCGTCAATTCAGTTTTGCATGAATGTGGTTATTTTAAAAACAAGTGCCAAAAAAGAGGAAAAATAACTTGTTAATTTCAATCAAATGACTAAAAGCAGAAAACCAGGGAATGCACCTGAAAGAGAGCGGATAATCATCCAGTTTAAAATATAGGTAGGTTGAAAAAGCATTAACACACTCAGGTTTTGCAGTTGCATGTGTTTTGACTTGGCTGTGGAGTAATTGAGGGCAGGGTGTGGACGCTCATGCAAAGGTCTGGGTCTGAGAAGGATAAAAATAGTCCCTTTCCATCAGCAGATCAATTACTGAACAAACACATTCACTGCCTCCCGACCTATACCGTTTACTCGCTGCTCCGTCTATATGCGTCACTTCAGTTTCCCTTTTTGCTTCTCGCATTTTACTCTTCTAACAGGAAAAGGTTAGCTAAACACCAACTGCATGCAATGCAGTCACAGTTGTTTTCTCACATGCAACCAGAGCATGCTATATGCACTGAGTGAAACCTTGCCATACGACCTTTCATTGTCATTTTTCTGCCAGTAATTTATCTGCTTTATTTTAAAAGGAATACTACTGGCATTTCTATAAATTCACCGGGTGGTTAAACAATGTGGAAAACATTGGTTAATAATAAGGAAATATGGAAAATTCCTTCTTTTCAAAATCATGCTGTATTTTTCCTGATTTCTTTTCCATCTTCACAAGCTCTTTATGCTGTTTATTTCTTGTTTTTATGGTTTCTTTCTCAATTTTTTGTATTTTCCCTCTGCCCTTCCTATAATCCTTTCTTCTCCCTTTAACAATCCCCTATTTCCCAATCCTCTCTCATTTCTCTCATCCTGCTCTCTCCTCTTTAATTCTCTTGTCCTTGCCCTCTATCCTGCAGTCAATAGCAAGACAGATACTACTGACATATATGGCGGCCGAATATCTCCTTTTAACCCCACCACAAACCACACACACGTGCACACGGCACACGCGTGATCAATAGAAACAGTGGCCTTCCCACTGAGAGTCGCTTACAAACCATGCATTGATTGGGTGGCACAACAAAGTTTTAACTTATGCGCTGACACAGTGGCTTACAGTACCAGTAGAGTTAATACTCCACAACTGGGGGAAAGGGACTTACAACAGAGGACATAGAGGACAGAATGGAAAGAGTTTGTCAAAGTAATTCAAATAGGTGTGTTGCTAACTGGATAAATACTTGAAAGCAAGAAAAGGAAGAAAAAGACACAGAGCACTGTCAGAGTAGTGAGGCATGAATGAAGTGTGTTACCCCCTGCTGGTGACTTTGCACAGCGTGGCACATGAAAACCAAGCATCACACTGAGAACACACCTGCCAATGGAGCACAAGGTGGCGGGAAGGCTAAAGAGTAGCAGGAAAGAGTGGCAGTTTACAGAAACTGAATTAAGGGGCGATTGTGGCTCAAGAGTTGGGAGTTCGCCTTGTAATCAGAAGGTTGCCGGTTCGAGCCCCGGCTTGGACAGTCTCGGTCGTTGTGTCCTTGGGCAAGACACTTCACCCGTTGCCAACTGGTGGTGGTCAGAGGGCCCGGTGGCGCCAGTGTCCGGCAGCCTCGCCTCTATCAGTGTGCCCCAGGGTGGCTGTGGCTACAATGTAGCTTGCCATCACCAGTGTGTGAATGGGTGGATGACTGGATATGTAAAGCGCTTTGGGGTCCTTAGGGACTACTAAAGCGCCTATATAAATACAGGCCATTTACCATTTAAGTGCAACTGTGAGATACTGTGGTCATAAACATGTGGCAGACAAAGCCTAATCAGGTGAGGAGGTTTATACAACGTGCATGTGCAAAAAATTGTCTTGTCTCTCTGTGGCCATATGGCACAATATATCTACTGTAGTTTGGAATCTTGGGGGCAATGACATCATTGTTATTAAAAACAGCAGAAGATAATGGAATTTAATCAAGAAGGTAAGCTGGCTGATACGGGCTGAAATTCAAACACGTGCCAAGATTGTATGAATAAAGCAAAACAAATCACAAAGAAATGTTGAAATCAAAAGAGAAAAGGAGCAAAACAGTAAACTGAATGCTGCACTTGACTGCCCACTTCATTATAACCTCTCAAAGAATTAATATCAGACCTTTATTTAGCATAATAGTCCTTAAGCGCTAACACACTAAGACCTTTCTAATTAAACACTCAAGCACTCTGATCAACCTGAATAATATGTTAATACACCGCTCTAAAAAAATATGCAAAATAATAGTTTGGTTTAAAAATAAGCAACACTCTGACTGCTAAAAATCTGCTGTTGCATAATCAGCAAATGTGTGGGAGTCAAGTGTGTACTGGCAAGTACAGCCATGGTAAAAGAAAATACACCCTTTGCCAATTCCAAAGTATTACATATCAGGAAATAATGAAAAATGATCTAGTTCTTACCAGATCTTAAATTTAGGCAAATGCGACATGAGATGAACATTAACATACTTATTTAACAAAACTTAAGCCAAGTGTGAAAAATGATGTACAACCCATTATTAAAGCTTGTAGAACAACCTTGAGTAGCAATAGCGCCAAGTAATTTTTCTCTTTATGATTTTATCACTCTGTCACATTGTTGTGGAATATTTTCAGGCCCATTTTTCTTTACGATGTTTTGACTCATTGAAGTTTGACTGGTCCAGTGCAACAACTTGATTCTTTTCTCTTTCAGCCATTCTGTCAGAGGGTTGCTGCTATGCTCAGGATCACTGTCATTTAGCTTTAGCTGTCAGACAGATGGCCTCATATTTGACCCTAGAATACTTTACTTGCTTAATGTCATGAGGTGTCTGTATTGATATCATTTAATCAAACATGGTGCTGTGTGTATATGTTATGGCCAAACATCTCCACTTTAATCTTGTCTTATCAAACTTCTGTTTTTATAGAGTTCACAGTTGTTGATGATCAGTTAATCAAGTGAGACATGCCACTGGTAAATACTGTGCCATCATAACAAGAGACAATACAAAGAGACTCCATCTGGTATACATGACTTATCCCTTTAAGACCTACCATTGAACCAAGTCCGCCAGAGCTTATATTTATATTTTTAGATGCTGTAGTACCATTTTTGAGATATTTTAAGTTGCTATACATCAATACAACCATTATATCCCAAATTATAATAATATGTATGCATTAAGTCCATAGTAACTACATAAATTGCAAAAAAGCGCAATAAACTATAAAAAATTGAAACATTTCTAGTTAGAGAAATTTTAGAGGCTTATCCCTCAAAACTGTAAATGCAAAAAAGTTGCACAAAATAGTTTCCAACCACAGGAAATTTATTTTGAGTGTCTTCATAGTTTTATTGTTAAGATACACCAATTTTTATGTACTGCAGGAAATGCAAATTTGCAAAAAAACAGCATGTGCATCAAAATAAACTATTTCCAAAAGTGTAATTTGAGTTCTAAGCATCCCAGAAACTATACAGAAAGGCATAAACTCAAACATTAATTTAAAAAACACCAGCATATCTTTGTAAATGCCCTTGTTCTGATATCAAACGTTTTTAAGGTAGACTGTTTTCTTGGGTTTGGTAAATGTTTAAATATGCAATTGTAACTCTCTGGTGCCACCTTAAAACCTGTAGTCTGTAATAGGACATGATGTCGTCGGTAAACAGGAAGTAAGTCTGTGAATTAAGGAGAAGGCATGTGCCGCATGGTGGCCTTAGCCAGATAAATCCAGTGGCATCCACATACATCCAATGCCTTTGGTATGTGGGTATGTATAGACTTGTTTTATATTTTATGTGCATGTATAGACCACTTTATTTCAAGTAAGTTCATTTTTCTGTAAGTTTAATGATAAAACCAATCTTATGCAGTTTACGCTAGCAATCGCTTATGGAGCTAGTTAAAGGGGAACGACAAACAAATTGGAGGCATTCATTATAGCAAGACTTGTTAAAATCATAATTTGATGTTTGTATTTGACTTAAAAAGGGAAGTAATTCATATGAACATTGCATGTTGACATATTAAAAAACTGGGTTAATATATTTTCATTGCTATATATGTACATGGTGAATAAGTACAGTGATTATGCCTTGTACTGTTTGTTACAGTTTCACCTTTCCCTGTGTCAATAAACCTGTGAACCGGGAATCGTGTCATCAGAGTCTTGATGTGGGGAAGGAGTTTAGCTGACTGCCCAACCATAGCAGAGGCAGTACAGCCCTATAGGAAAAAACTACATTTTCCGTGAAAGTGACGTCACTTCCGGTTTCGGGCAGGTACTGGTGGACATCAGATAGATCGTGCTGACGTTTATTCCAATGTAGGAAAGATCGGCAAAGCGTCTTTTTTGGAATATTATGTTTTTGTTGCTGCAAATGCTTTTTTCGCAATTTTTGCAAAGCCATATGTGGAAGGAAACCATGACCTAGGACAAGCTGAATGGATAAGACGGAAGTACAACTCCTCCGGTTTCATATGCAAAAAAATTATTGTGCTAGTTCATGTGGTTGCAATTCTACTGGGCTTTAAAAATAATTATGCAAAACGGAGTGTGCCCGCTCCGACCGGCCATAAAGGGTTATATATTGTATACCTTAGAACACACACATCAGAAGTGTGTACCTAATACGCTGATGCCAGCATAAAAGAGGAAACCAAGAAAATGAAATCAAACACTGCTGATCACTGGTAAATGTCACTCACACAGCCATAGACACAGTGGGAGATGCTGTCATACAGGGTCATGAATATTGAGGCATGCAGCTGGGACCTAATCACCTTCTCAGCGGCAAAGTGGGACAACTACTGTTACAGTTGTTTCCTAACTTGAAAGCAAAATGACTGTAGGAAAGATTTATGATAATGTATATAGTAAATTAAAAATTTCATTTATCTTGTATGAAAGGGAAAAGGTAGAGATTTGATAGGGTGTTCTTGTCTAATATTTTCATGTGTGTGCGCATGCACGGGTTTGTTGGTATGGGTATATATGTATGTGTATATGTATGTATGTATATATATGTATGTGTATATGTATGTATGTATGTATGTATATATATGTATGTATGTATATATGTGTATATATATATATATATATATATATATATGTGTATGTATGTGTGTATATGTGTGTATATGTGTGTATATATATATATATATATATTAAATATATATAAAATTGTAGGTTGTGTATCCTTCAGGTGTTAATGGGGTTATTGAAAATGTGTATATGTGCGTATGTGTGTATATACGTAGGTATGGATAGATAGAAACATATATGTGTATATATTAAAAAAAAAAAAAAAAAAAATTACACATAACATATAATGTAATTACAAGGAGGTATTTCTGTAGTCTATTGATACTAGATAGTGGAAAAGGGGTGGGATTAAATAAGCTCATGCTTCTTCCTGCTCCTTTTTGAACATGGACGTTATTTGGAGTTGTGGTTGCTCGTTTTCCTTTTGTTTGCTTTGTTCATTTGTCTCTTTTAATTCTTTTTTTTTTTTTATATACTTTTTCAACATGTTCAAAATAAAGATTCAATCAATCAATCAATCAATCAATCAAAGCCATGAAATTGGGATTATTTTGCTAGTATGCGTGAAATGGATTTTTCACAAGCATCACTTGAAAGTAGAAAGCAATGCGGTTTGATGCTGGGCCAAATCACTGTCATATCTGTCAATAAGCACAGTCCAGTTTCTTCACACTATACACACACAACCGTAAACACATGCAGATGCACAATTTAACTCACACAGTGAAGTTTTCCTCAGGGTAGCAACGGTTTCTCAGGAGCCCCGCCCACAGCTGCACCCCGATGATCCCGAAGATGAAGAAGACGAAGAAGCACAGCAAAAGCACATTTCCCAGCATGGGTAGAGTGTCTAGCAGCAGGTTCACCAGGATACGCATACCTATGTAAAGCAGGAGAAGAATTAACCAGTAACAGATTATCACAGTCTTGCAGCACTTGTTAAAAAGGCATTCTATTCTTTGTATGGATGGTACTTTGCATTGATAATCATCTGAAATGAAAAAGAAAAGATACCCTTTGTCAATTCTAAGGGTTTACATATCACAACATAAAAATAATGTTCTAAAATTATTAAAATCCGAACTCAGATAAATAACTGTGCATAACATACTAGAGCAGGTCATTTTTTAGTTACCAAAAAGTAAACCAAAGTCCAGAAGGAGCGTGTGAAAACTGCACATCCCATCTTTAAATAGCTCATGAAAGTAATTTTAGTTTTTCTGTGTGAGTTCTTTACAACGTTGCTTCCGCTGATTGAGGTTACCGGCACAGATGCAGCCTTGCAAACCTAAGCTGTGCTGCATTTCTTTTTAGAGAGAAGAAGCTTTCTTCTACCAGCCCTTCCAAGCAAGCCATACTGGTTCAGGCTTTTTCTAATTATACTGTTGTGAACTTTAACATTTAACATGCCAACTGTGACCTGCAGAGCCTGAGATGTACGATTTTAGCAAATTCCCTGAGCATTGCATGACCTTGAGGCCAGACCATTTGACCATTTTTCTCTAAGATCGTTGCAGATCTTTCCTCCTTTGCTTTCACACACCTAAATCCTCCAAACCAAACTGCCAAAACTTCTACTTTCATTGAGCTGCTCACACTAATGATCAGTTAATCAAATGCATTTGGCTTAATTACCCTTTTAATGGTAAGTGTTTTTCCACACACTGCTTCTGCATTTTGGAATTACTGCATGTTTTTTTTTTAAACTAAATAATGATATGTTGCAATATGCATGCACTGTCATCCATCTGAAGTTTTATTTTTTCTAATGTTAAGATCTAGTAATATTTTTATTATGCTATTATATGCAAAACATCATAATTTAATTGGAGATTACACATCAGAATTACAGGAGCAGCACCACGACTCCAAACACGCTCCTTCCGGTTCTTATCTATATATGTTCCCCCAGTTCTACAAGCTTTTCATTCTCATTTATGTGCCTCACCCTGCCTCCCCATTTCAATTCTTTAACTCCTTCACTTCTATTTAGTACATGTGGATCTGTCAGGCCCGGGAGCCGCTGCCACTCCCCTTCCCCAAACCGCTGCTCAATTCACATCCAAGCCATTCACCTTTACCTACTTAAACGTTGCCAAACATAAAACGAGGATGTGGGTCCAGCTAGTGAAAGATGGTACACTTCCTTTCACACATGACTTTAAATTTTGACTTGTAAATGCAACTAATGAACTTAATTCTAGGCACTATGTCTTAAATGATGTCCTAAAGAAAATATTACATGTTACATGTCTTTCTTTGTGATCCTTTTGCAGTTTTTCATGGTTTTACATGGTTTGTAACCGGAGTCTGTCATGTATTTGTTTTTAAATGTCTGTGTTTCACAAATATATCGTATAATAAACACTTCATTGCAGATATATTTATACCTTTACAAATCTTTGGAAGTAATTCAATAATAAATATATATATAATTTCCACACATTGATGCTTAAAGCATTGTTTTCTTACACATTTGGACATTTAAGTCAGATAACCACAGCATCAGTAGAGATTCTGCTTCTGTACATCCATGTACATGCACTGGACACACATATCAAACAGTAGCAGATACCAGTTGGATTGGAAGTTAACAACCTCTCCATAGGAGTCAGTTTGTAAGACAAATAAATCTTGGACCACTGTAGGAGACGAACTATTTCCTGAAAGATCAAGCGCTTGAAAGGTTGCATATCAGTGACACAGCAGCGTAATCAGGCTACGCGAGGTCTTATTCATGATTAGACAAAACCTAATTGCAGAAATACAAGCGCGTCTCCTGTCGAATGATGATGACCTCATTCCCCATGGATTGGCCTGTCTTGCTGTGATGACACATTGAGACTGTGATTAGCGGAACATAATGACAGCTGATTGGACTAACAAGAGGGAGAGGTGAGACCCACTGATGAGATCACAGTGATCCCGCACTGACACCTGAGAGTGGTTTGCCTGTGTGTTGGTGTTACTACGAGCGTGATTGCCTGTGTGTATGTCTCTACTTTTCTGATGGCGGGTGCATTAGTGTTTTTCGGTGGCATAGCGGGATTCGTGAATAACAACTCTGCAGTAGGTTAATGTGTCACAACAGTGCATCTAAACTGCCAACAGACTGTATGACAGGAGAGAAGCTGAGAGAGATGATGACGATAGCTTTACACAAAGACACAAGCACCTGTAGCTCACTGATGACACAAACACAAAAAGATGCAAACACAAATGTTGGTGCTGAAAACAAAATGTTCTCTTTAAAAATCTTTATAAATGTCCCCATTTCCATAAGTTGTAATCATTATTATCACAATTTTTTAGAGATTTATTACAGAGAACAAAGAAAAAGATGCAGGGATGTATTGAAAATACACATGAAAATGCAGTGTATAAGGCAAAAACACCGTTTGTACAATTCTAATGAGTTTGAAAGTCAATATTTGGTATGACCACCTTTAATCTTCAACATAGCCTTGAACTTTCTTCAGAAAGCTTTTTTGTAATTTCTGTAAGTAGCATTCACAAATAGTTCTCCAGGTTTCTTGAAGGACATTTAAAGCTCTTCTTTGGATGTTGGCTGTTCTGTTCTTAGTGATCATGATCCCATACTGCTTCAATAACGTTGAGGTCCAGGCTCTGAGGAGGCCAACAGACAATAAATGAAAATGAAGCCATTGCCAATCAGATGTTTTCCAGATGGCACTGTATGGTAGTTAAAAAGAGCCTCCACCATCTTTTACAGAATTCTGCAGACACTCACCCTCTGTACATATTGAAATTCAGATCCATCACAACAGAAGTCCTGTTGCCATTTATGTTCAATCCAGTTCTTCTGCAATTTGCCAGACATTAGCCTTTTCTTCCTGTTTTTCTTCCTTAAGAATGGCTTCTTGACAGCCATCCTTCCACTGAGACCATTTCTTGTGGGGCTTATCCAAATCAGCTGTAGGGCATCAGTCGGGTCCATGTCAGGACTTTGCTGGATTGATTTTCCCTAATTCTCAAGTACACAAGCTTTTAGGGCTGCCACTTTTTCTTTTGTCTTCCACATCTTTTTTTTTTTCAAGGACACACTGTACACCGTGCAGACATAGGCCAATGAGTGAAAAATGAAGCTACTGTCCAAAAAAACAATGAAAGACCTTCAGAATACCTGGAGAACTCTTGTGAAAGGCCAAGAAAGTCTGGATCCTTGAAAAGAAAATATAAAGAAATGAGAGGTGGCTCAGGATTTTTACACACTACTATATTTGATATTTGTTTGGTCATCATGCATGGGCTGCCAATTGGTACAATGTGCTTCATTGAGTTGAAGTCTAATGTGATGTGTCTCTAATCTTTCTAGGAACAGAAAGTGGATTTTCTGTCTGAGGAGCGCAGATGAAAGAATTTTTCTTGAATGCACATCCGTTTTCCTCCCCTGGCTAATTTGTCTCATCAACTGGTATTAAATGGAAAGTAGTAGTGTTGCTAGCATATATGTGTCTCTGCTGGTGGCTGGAGGCGAGTCTAAATGTATTTGTTCCCCCGGGTCCTCGTCATTAGGCCACTCTTCCATTAGGCCTAATTGGGTGATGAGAGGGAGAGATGGATGGAAGGCAGAAGAAGAACGAGAACAAGACAGGGCCTGAGGGGGTGTTAAAAAAAGTGAGCGTTAAAGAAGAGAAAAAAAGCAAATAGAAAAGAAAGGAAAAATATTCATGCAAACTAAAGAGAAATGCTGAATGGAAGGAACACAAACAAAAGTAACTAGAGAAAAGAAAAAGTCCTTTTCTAAGCCTCTCTATATATTTACTCCTTCCCTCTCTTTTTCTACCTGCCTCTATCTCTGTCCCCTCATGGCGACTCTGCTGGTTTTCCAGCTCCTGCTGTTCCCAAATAAAGATGGATGCCTCCCTTTGCGCCACAGAGGAAACACATTCAGAGCTACCTGCCTGTGCTATTCATTCAAGACCATGAGACTTCTCTTCTCTTTCATTTCCATACTATCTGTTGTTTTTTTTTCCTCTGCTGCCATTCGATCTGATACTCCCTCTATCTCGCACCAATTTCATCCAAAAAAGTCTAACACAAAAGCAATTTTGTTACAAATTGTTATGTGTGAGGGGTCAGGATGTGCTCATGCTCCCTGTGTACCTGTGGGCAAAGTAGCGATCCCAACAAAACAAGTAACAAATAGCTTTATCCCCATGCTTCCTCTTCTCTAATGGGGTCACAAATAGGGGACAGAATCAAGTTACTGCTTGCTCATTATGTGCAACTTACTGATAACCAGATAAATAACAATAGTATCCATTTCCAGCACACAGACGACTAAAGTATGAAAAAGTAGAAACAAGAGAAATGAAGAGTGTGGTCATGCATGCATGCATAGCTACATATGCATTCATCTGCTGCATTTCAGTAAAGCAATGTAGCAAGAGATTCATGATATGGTGCATAATTATCTCCTTAAAGGCATATTTGTTACAATCTGTGCATTTATCCCTGGAACAACATATGCAGTCTGCTGCATATATCTTCTAACCATACTGCTGGAAGCATGATAAAGTGAGCATCTTCATGTTCTTTCTGCTGCGAGTGTTGTTGTAAGATATTCTGCTTAGCCAGTTCTTCATTTGTGGCCCCACCTGTAAGATTGCTTCTCCGTCAGACCGTGTAGGGGAACTAATATTAATTCAAATGGGTACATGAAAAATAACAGGAGAAGTGAATATATTAAAAAGAAAGAGCAAAACAGATATTTGACATGCTGGCTCTGCAAAGCCACATATCAACTATTTTCCATGCAAGCCCAAAGAACTGCTCACCTCTCTCTATCCTCTGTCTGCATCTTTCTTCCCCAGCTATTATATCACAATTATCATCTAGCTCTGAAATGTCCATTCTTAACTGTAATGGCATGAAGTTCAAAGTTCAAACTGAGCATTACAACAGGGAAAAAAGGTCATTGTAGTGAGTTTGAACATCATATAGATGCCACATGGGGTGGTCTTAGTATCTGAAAAGCTGCTGATCTACTGGGATTTTCCCGTATAGTCATCTTGATGGTTTGCAGAGAATGTTCCAAAAAGGAGAAAAGAGAAAATATTCAGTGAGCAGCAGTTCTCTTGGGTAAAATGCCTTGTTGATGTCAGAGGTAGGCAACAGTAGCTCAAATAACCATTCATTACAACCAAGCTAGAGCATCTGTGAATACACAGGATATTGGACACTGAAGCAGTTGGGCTACAGCAGCAGAAGACCACAACAGGTGACACTCCTGTCATCTAAGATCAGGAGGCGGAGGCTACATTTCACATGAGCTCATCAAAACTGGACAATAGAAGATTGGAAAAATCCTGCCTGGTCTGATGAGTCTCGATGTGTGCTTTGACATTCGGATGATAGGGTCAGAATTTGGTGTAAACAACATGAAAGCCTGGATCCATCCTGCCTTGTATCAAAGCTTCAGGCATGGTGATGTCATGGTGTTGAAGATATTTTTCAGGCATACTTTGGGACCCTTAGTACCAACTGAGCCTACCTGAGTATTGCTGACTACACCCATCCCTTTATGCTCAGATTGTACTATATCTGTTTCCAGTGAAGAACATGTCATAAAGCGTAAATCATCTCAAAGTTACTGCACACAAATGGCCTCCACAGTTCGCAGATCTCAGTCTTAGAGTGCACTTTCAAAACATATAGGCTAATAAAACTAATAGTAATAGCTACTACAGTAACGTTAGAAATTAATCTGGTTCTCTTGATGAGTACTGAACACAAGTGCCTGACTACTTCAGTTCATGTTTATGACCTTTAAGGACTGATTTCCTATAATATCTTTTTTTTCTCAAGTACTGGAACAAAGTGATTGGACTGGTCTGAAATTGGCCCAGGGAGGCTAATTGCTCGCTTGCAATCATTAGGAGATGTCAGTCAGGGCTGCAGAACAAAGGAATCAATTGGAGTTAAAAAGTTTGGCCAAGCGCTGAGTTTTTGATGAGAGAAACAGGGTTATGGTCACACGCCGATCAGTGAAGCAGCATTAATGGACGGTTTGTAAAATCTGATAAAGCCGTGACTCACGGTTTGAACTGCCTGCATGATTAAGCATACGATAAATGTTTAATGATGCCCGCAGGGAACAGGTGGCATGCGAATGCAGGAAAAAAGCAAAATATGTAATACATATACATGAATTTCCATGTTGATGCATTTGGACTCTATGTGAACTGACAGAAATACAGATCTACAAAGAGAAAGTACAAGCAAAAGTATACCTCAAAGGCCACATGGAGACATGAAACATTAAACAGCAAAGAATTTGCCCAGAAACAAACACACACAAAATGTTAATGACGATCTCACTTGGCACTCTGTTAATGGCTTTGAGCGGCCGAAGAACCCTCACTGTCCGAATGGCTGACAGGTTGATGTTCTGCAAGTCCAGCGAGTACTCTACCATCCTGAATATACAGACAAAGAAGCAAAAAGGAAGAGAGAGATCAGTTAATCATTTAATCATGAACTGTCACTGCCTTGATCGGTCACTGGTTCAGCCTAGGAGAAAAACCGATTAGCATAGCCCCAGCTTCAACACAGATCTCTGTCCGCGATTCAAAGCCACTGGTCTCTCTTTGATCTAGTCTCACCGGTGCCCTCCCTTAGCTCCATGAATCTCAGCTGTATGGGAAATTTACTGCACGTGGAGGTGCAACCCTCCAGAGAAAACGCTCAGTTGGGGTGGGAGTGCAGGGTATAAAGTGACAAAGCATCAAAAAGGGAGAATAACATGAAAGAGAGGTGGGGAAGAAGAAAAGAGCAGGGAAAAAAGGGATTCATTCTATTCTAAGTGTTGCCTGCAGGATGTTGCGGCTCAGTCAGTGCCTGGCATCTGTTAGCAAGTCATTTCCACAGCATGGCTAAGCTGTTTGTGCCCCCAAACCCAAACCACTTTCATAGGAGAACGGTCACGGTATGAAAGCACTGTGTACGTCTGAATGTGCCATACACTACTACATGACTGTAATCACACAGAGTGAAGTGAATGTATGAAATTTACAGTATATGTGTAATAAATGACAGAATAAATAACACTGGGTGCATGTATATGCGAACAAACTGTGTGGATTGTGTAATACTTACGTGCGTTTGTCCAAGAGCGTGTACAAAATAGATATGCCTGGGGCTACGACAGTGTCGGGACAGCATGATACCAACAACAGCGCATCCAACACAAGCTAATAACACCCAAAGCACATCCGCTGGCTTTGTAAAAAACAAGCCAAGCTCACTGTCTCTCACATAGATAGACTTATGAACCGTGTCATTTCCAATAATGTGAAACTTTATTGATCCCAAAGGGAAGCTCTCTCCGTTTGCCCTTCAACAACAAGCACAGAGTCATCAGCCGAGGAGCACCCCAGCTCACACTTAAGTAGGATTACTTGTTGTACAAGGGGTTTAACTGCTGCACAACCTACAGGGAGTCAACTCTAACCACTAGCAATTTATTCATATGGGTGTGAAATATTTAAAAACTAGGACTGCACTTTTAGGTGAAATGCTTACTTGTGTTTTATTTTAAACTTACTCCTATAGTTGTGGGTTTTTTGTAGTTTTTGAGTCTTATACTGTAGCTGGACGAGACCATCATTGCAAGGGAGAATTTTCTCAGTCGAAAACAGGCCACAATGCCAAACCACAGAGAAGAGCGGAACAGTTTTAGGGGTGGGGCTACTAGCTTTTCTACCAGTTTTAATGCAAAAAAGGATTTGATAGAGGCTGCTGGGAGCCTGAATAAAGGGCTAAAATGCCAAAATTTAAAAAAACACAGCTCTTAGTTAGCTCAAGGACAAATACTAAATGTAAATGTGTTGATTGAATAGGTTATAGGCTGACTGATACACTATTAGATAGAGACAGCCTACCCAAAACACATATAATTGCTTAGATGAGTGCAGATATTGCAGCTTTGTTAGTGATCCAATTACATCCTGATCACACACAGAGCAACAAAGAAATTAAAAACGAGAACAGAAGATCATTAATGTGCTTGCATGTGTGTGAGTCTTTAGACATGTACGTCTTTGTATGTGTGTGTGCGCATGCATTCTATCTATAGAAGTGTCTCTTCCTGTGCACATCAATCAGGCCGATGTGTTTGGGAGGGTAATTAGTGGACTGCCGCAAGCAACCTTTTTATTATTGCTTTTTTGCTCGCGATACCTTCATCTCATTCATGCTTTTATGTAACCACACTGTGTGTGTGTGTGTGTGTGTGTGTGTGTGTGAACGTGCCTTTCTATATCAGTGTAAAATGTAGCGCTTCAGCGGAAACCTAGTGTGGGCCTAGTGTCAGAGATCAGGCACACTTTCAGCATAAAGGATGATGAAACACTTGAAACAATCTAGATGTCAAATATGTCGTGACTTGAGAGGAAAGTTAGCAATTAGCCAAAATCATAAAACCCAAAAGTTTAAGTTCTACATTGGGAAATATGCGTTTTGGCATCATTTATATATGAAACACAAAAAGAGACTGCTCAACTGTGATGATCTCCTCGTAAAATAATGAAAACTGAACAACAGCTGCAGCGCTTTCTTGTTTTTGTCTCATGTAATTGTGAATTTCAGCTGAGCCTCATAAAGGCTGTTAAGCAAATTTCTTACTATTTATATCCTAATAGATTTATCTTTATAGTGTCATCCACGGTGACAAAGCTTTTTAGACCTAGTCTCTCATTTTCATGAAAAGGTCCTAAAGGGTCAAACCTACTCTGTAACTCATCACGTTACAGGCTGTAAAGTGATGAGTGCGCTCTACTGATGACCTCCGAGTCTTGGCATAGTACATCTTACTTGCATAAGCAGAAACACAAAGGTCAGAAACGTTGGGTTACTTAACGTAATCCCTGGTTCTTTGATAACAGAGTGAGGTGTTTCACTATGGGAATCGCCTCGGCGTGACCAACTACGGAAGCTCCAATGACACCACGTCTGTCTATGACAGACCTGTCGAGCCGTGCTCAGGGCTCCGCCCCCTCGTACTAACACGGCCGACCAGCTCCTCCTAACTCATTCCAAGCAGATTTCTTTCCGTGCCTAAGCAAGGAGGGAAGTGTTGGTGAAACACCTCACTCTGTTATCAAAGAACCAGGGATTACGTTAAGTAACCCAACGTTCTTTTTCTAACTTCGCTCGGTGTTTCACTATGGGAGATATGGCCCACTCCCGGATTGCGCCAGCTCCCGAAGCTACTCTCCAGTGCTACTCCAGGATCTCAGGTCGAACCTGAGGCACCAGAATCCAGCACCGTCTGAGCCAGGGATGACTGTGCAACATCCAGCCGATAAAACCGGACAAACGTGTGCGGCGTAGCCCAGCTTGCTGCCGCACAAATATCCTGGACTGATACACCTCTGAACAACGCCCAGGATGTGGCCACACCCCTAGTGGAGTGTGCTCGGAGTGCCGGGGGGGCCTGCAAGCCCTTACAGCTATAAGCCAGAGCTAAGGCCTCTACAATCCAATGAGCTAGTCTCTGGCGTGATACGGGCCTGCCCTTGTGAGGGGAGGCCCAGGAAACAAACAGCTGATCCGACTTCCTGAATCCAGCTGTTCTGTCAACATAAGTCCCCAAGGCCCGGACAGGGCACAAAGTGTTCAGCCTCTGCTCCCTCTCGGAAGAGAATGGAGGGGGGTGAAAAGCTAGGAGCTCTACTGTAGGGCACCTGTATGATGTTTCCAACACTTTAGGGACAAAGGCTGGGTTAGGCCTCAGGAGTGCTTTAGTGAGTCCCGGGGCCAACTGTAGACAAGAGGGGTGAATAGACAGAGCCTGTAATTCACTAACTCGCTTGGCTGTGGTTAGAGCCAACAGCAGAGTGGTTTTAAGAGAGAGAAACTTCAACCCCACTGCCCCAATAGGCTCAAAGGGGTGGTGGGAGAGGGCGTCTAAAACGACTGACAGATCCCATAAAGGGACCAGTGGTCTAGAAACTGGGAGCGTTCGACGCGCTCCTCTCATGAAGCGACCTACAAGGGGGTGCTGCCCAGCAGGTTTATCACCAAACCCCACGTGGCAGGCTGAAATAGCTGCTAAATAGACCTTTATAGTGGAAAAAGCTTTCCTTTTGTCCAGCAAGTCTTGAAGAAAACACAACAGCTCCACCACTGAACACTGAAAAGGGATAATCTGCTTTTCATGGCACCACTCTTCAAAAACACGCCATTTACTGCTGTAAATGGAACGGGTGGAGGAGGCTCTGGCATTCTGAATGGTTTCAATAACCTTCGGAGGCATGCCTGCTGCCTTCAAATTCCACCTTTCACGGGCCAGGCCCAGAGAGCAACCTGGTCTGGATGGGGATGGTATATCTCCCCCCGCGCCTGAGACAGAAGGTCCCTGCGGATGGGGAGTGGCCATGGCTCGTCCACCAGAAGCTGGATGATTTCTGCTATCCAGTGTTTGGATGGCCACCGTGGAGCTATTAAAATCAGAGACAGCCCCTGATCCCTCACTCTGATCAGTGTTGGGGAGATCAGGCTGAGGGGAGGGAAAGCATACAGCAGAGTTTTTGGCCAAGGATGGGCCAGCGCATCCACGCCCAGTGGCGCGTGTGCGTCTGACAGGGAGAAAAACAGGGGGCACTGTGTGTTTTCTCGCGAGGCGAAGAGATCTACGGCAGCCCGGCCGTATCTCTGCCAAATCTGCTCCACCACCTGTGGGTGAAGCCTCCATTCTCCGAACAGTGGATTTCCTCTGGACAGGAGGTCCGCCCCCCTGTTCAGAATTCCTGGCACGTGAGTTGCCCGAAGGGAGAGGAGCCGAGTGCTGCTCCACATAATTATTTCCCTGGCTAACCTGTGTAGCTGCCGGGAACGGGTGCCGCCCTGGCGGTTGATATAAGCAACTACAGTGGAGTTGTCTGTTTTCACTAAAACATGTTGACCCCGGAGATACGGCAGAAAATGCCGTAAGGCTAGGAGCACCGCGCGGAGCTCCAGCACATTTATGTGATTCAGAGTGAGTCTCTGTGACCAAACGCCATTCACTGCTCTGCCCATCATAGTTGCACCCCAACCTGACAGGGATGCATCTGTGGTCAGCGTCACCCTGGATGATACTGCCCCGAGCGGTACCCCCGCCGCGAGAGCTGTCGGGCTCCTCCAGGGCCGGAGAGCCGCAATACACGGCTGCGTTATTTTTACACCACGACTGAGATGTCGGCGAGGGCACAGCTGCAGAGAAGCGACCCACCGCTGAAAATCTCTCATCATAAGCAGCCCCAAGTGTACCACCGATATCACCGAGGCCATGAGGCCGAGGAGGCGGAGACAGAGTCGGAACCGCACGACTTTCCCCAGCTGAAAACGGGAAAGACAGTGAGTGAAGGATGCGATCCTCCGCTCTGAAAGTGCGATACGATAAGAGATGGAGTCTATTCTGAGCCCCAGATACTCTGTAAACTGTGCGGGTTCCAAGTGGCTCTTTTCCAGGTTGATAGTGAACCCAAGCTCCGTGAGGTGATTCACCACCACCTCGGAGTCTTTGATCGCCTGCTCGCGCGATCGTGAGCATATTAGATAATCGTCTATGTAAGAAAATATTCTGATGCAGCGCTGCCTCCACACATTTGCTGAACACCCTCGGAGCTAAGGATAGCCCGAATGGGATAGTTTGAAACTCGTACGCTACGCTCTGATAAGCGAACCTGAGATATTTCCTGTGTGGAGGATAAATGGCGATGTGAAAATATGCGTCTGATAGGTCGATTGTAACAAACCAATCGCCTGTGTGAATTGAGCGACAAAGCGTCTTGTGTGTGAGCATTCTGAACGTGTACTTTCTCAAATGCTTGTTTAACACACGCAGATCCAGAATAGGACGGAGCGACGTTCCGTCCTTTTTCGGGATGAGGAAATAGCGGGAGTAAAAGCCCTGCTGAGCTTCTTCGCTCGGAACCGCTCCGATCGCCTGTTTGTGTAACAGGGAGGATATTTCCTCCTCCAGCACATTCGCTGAATCGCGACTGGCCACAGAAGCTAACACTCCGCCGAATCTCGGTGGTTTTGCCGCAAACTGTAGTCTGTAACCATGGGAAATGGTTGACAAGACCCAGGGATGAACTGCGCATGCGCGCCACCGCTCCAGCCGCTCTGCGAGCGGGCCTCTGAAGAAGCGGTAGCGTGACGTCACCCCTGTCTCCCGGAAGGAGTTGGGGCTCTCCCCCTCGGGAAGAGCGTGAGCTCCCCCCGCTGGGAACAAAGACAAATTGCAGTGATTTTCTTTTGTTTTTATTTTGAAACTGGGGGGACATTCTGCCCTTGGCAAACTGCCTGGCTGCAGAAATGCACGTTTTATTTCTTTTGTTACCCCCAAACCACAGTGAAGTGTCTGGTGACTCTGGGCAGTGCTTGGTGACACAGACAGAGTGTTTAGAAATGTTTGGTGACACTGCGCCATTTGTCCACAAGTCTGTCCTCCCTGAACTGGAGGAGGAGACTGAGAGGGTGCTCCTGGTGAACTGGAAACTTCCGGAGACCCTGAACTTTGGAGTGATTTGGTTACCCCTTCTAACACCTTCCTTCTCTTTGGGGAAGAAAAGAGGGGTGACACAGAATGCTGCAGGTGTGCTAGGCTGACCGCTTCTTTTTTCCCTCTCCGGGGTGTGACGGCTTGTTCTTTGCAGCAACTGCTGCAAAGGAATGCTTGCCCCAAGGTCTTCGGTTCTCTACCTTGGCCTGGTGGGCACCCTGCTGGCCTCCTGCTCCTCTCTGCATTTTGACCCCACTCTGTCTCCCTCTCGCAGCTGCTGCTGTTGCTGCAAAGCCAGCTCTTGGCACCTGCTGGGGCTGAGAGTTAGGTTTTCTGGGTAAGCAGAGATTGAATGCTTCACCCTCCTGCTTTCTGCGGGTGCTTGTTTCTCTCATTCTCTCCAGGGCTGGGCCAAAGAGACCCTTGGTTGGGTCATAGGCTGCATCCATGACCTCAGCCTTCTGAGCATCACCCAGGCCTGACAGGTTTAGCCACAAGGCTCTCTCACCCGAGACTGCAAGGCCCATAACGCGACCACACCCTTGGACTGCTCCCCTGGAGGAGCGAAGAATGAGATCATTAACCACGCAGATTTCATCCCAGAGGGCTGGGTTCGGGGAACCCGAGTCAAGCTGACGGCCCATGTCTTCCAGAATTTCTGCCTGATATGCTGATAGCAGTGTGACTGCATTAAGCGAGCACACTGACTGTGCAGCATATTTGTATGTCCTTTGATAAATAGATGCCGTGAGGCGATCTATCTTGTTGGGCAAAGAAATGCTAGAAGAAGCTGAGATTGCCCTGCGGTTAGGGTGAAGGTGATACGCCACTGAAGGCTCCACTGCTGGGGGTTCAGTCAGCCCCAGTTCACCCATCCCCTGGATCTCAAGCTTAGAGCAGCCCTTGGTCGGAAGCTTGCTTTTAAAAGGGCTTGACCAATAGCGACTCATTTCTTTCATGCAGGCTGGGACTGCTGGCAGAAGCTGCTTTGATGGCGGCAAGGCTGGTGGGAGCCTCTTGCCATCATACAAGTCACGTTCTGCCCCTTCGGCATCCTGGGCGGCTGGCCATGGGATGCCTAGCTTGGCAGCAGCCCGTTTACAGACCTCGTACAAATTGCTGTCCACCAGGGGTGCAACTTCAGCCCCACTCGGTGGCCTGGACTGCTGGGGAGGAAAGGTAGAGTCATCCTCCTGTTCCTCATCCATGTCCTCCAGGTCGAGGAGGTCGGAGTCGGCATCGCCCTCCGCGTCCTCGCCACCCGGCTCGCCCACGTTTTGATCGAGGAGGTCCTCGAACGATGGGGGCATGAGCGGGGACTCTTCTTCCATCATGTCCGCCCAGCTTGTGGAGGCTCGCGGATGACGGATATCGCTCGTAGCAGTAGCAGCCGACAGGCAGGGGTCCTGACTGTTCGTTACTGCTACTCTCAGCCTCCTTTCCAGGACTTTCTCTGGCATCAAAGCACAGTGTGGGCATCCCTGAGGGTCCGCCAGTGAAGCCTGAGCATGCTTGGCACCCATACAGACGATGCACATTGGATGAGGGTCCCTGCCCGAGATGGTGGCACCGCATGATGCGGGGCACGGGCGGGATGCAGCCTCTTTAGCCTTCGGCTCCGACCTTTTGGCGGGAGTAGGAGCCGTAGACATGGTTAGCGGAAAGGGGTGAGACTAGGCTACACCAGGCTCGTCTCGACACGTTAGCCCGTAAGTAGCTAGGACTAGCAGCGGGTGTTAAATCTGATCTAGTCGCGGCGGGAGTCAGCTCGTCGTGACACGTTGGCTGCACTCCGCTAGCCAATATCGTTAGCAACTTAATGCTAACCGAACCCTACGTCGACCAACAAGCTAATGCTAGTGAGACGCTAATGTGGTTCGTGGCCTGCTAACAAGTTAATGCTAGCTGGACACTGAACGAACAGCTCGCTGTAACGCGTTAGCCCGAGTCACACAACGTCGGCTACCTCGCTAACTAAAACCAGGAACCGCTGGGACAGCTCGCCTGACGCGGTTGCTGTTCCACAGTGCAACTCTAAGTACACTTCTTTCGAAGGACTTACTCAGCACGATCCAAACTGGAACCGGAAAAACTGCGTTCGGCGACGTACTCCTACACGGGACGCCTGAGAACTGTTAAGCAGCTAATCAAGTTAGCCTGGATGCGCTGAGGGAGCTCAAAGTAGTTTCTCACGGGAAGAAAGCGAGAATGAGTTAGGAGGAGCTGGTCGGCCGTGTTAGTACGAGGGGGCGGAGCCCTGAGCACGGCTCGACAGGTCTGTCATAGACAGACGTGGTGTCATTGGAGCTTCCGTAGTTGGTCACGCCGAGGCGATTCCCATAGTGAAACACCGAGCGAAGTTAGAAAAAGAACCTGAAGTGTAGACCACAATGTCAACACCTTATGGAATAAACATTGACTATCTGTCTGAAACATAGCAATCTTCCCCATAAAAGGGAGCCTCGAGAACCAAAGTGCCATTATAAACTATGGAAGTGCAGTTTCCTTTTCACCGTTGGTGCCAACACAGAGTAAATGTTTCCACAATTTACAGCTGAGTCTCCTTAATAATCCTTTCTGGATGAGGAAAACCTGTCTCATCATGTGTTTTGTAGGTTCTTAGTCATGCAATTTAGGGTAGTCTTGTGAGCTTGAAAATGTTTCAGCTCTCATCCAAGAGTCTTCTTCAAGAGTCTCCCAGGTAATAAACCCTTAGTGGGAGTTCTTCATTTTGGACGTCCTTCAGGTGATTCTGGGTCTTTAACCCACTATTGGTCATACCAGTCATCACATGAACCACAGTGCATCATCCAGTTGCCTTCTTTTTTAGTTTTCAAGACTGGTCTCATCATAATTGGCATCAGCTTCAGTCAAGATTAGGGTTGCCAAAAACTGATACTCAGGTATTAATCAATACTAAAACTAATACTGAATTAAAATACACATTTGCAAAAATATTGATGCAAACAGTGCCATCAGAGCTCCTCCCCTCACTAACAGCTGAAGTAGTTAACATTTATGACGCTGGACAACACTTTAGGAGGAATACAAAGAGGTCAGTGAAGCTCCTGCTTCAACAACATTGAAGTATCGAACAGTTATCAGTGTTAACTCAGCCAGCAAATGCATTAACAGTAGCTGTTTAACTGTTAGCAATTACCGATAGCCACATTAGCCATCTGTTTTTATTAATGTAGTGATTAGCTGTCTGTTAGAAAAAAGATGAATAATTATTGCCGGCTGAACGGGTCATGGATCGAATGTTGAGCCATGGCAGAGCGGATTATGGACACATGGTGAACTGCCTGTAAAGAGCAGCAGGGAACTAGAGTTAAACGGAGCAGAGAGTCCAGAGTGTGGAGAACTAATCTGAGCAAATAAAGAGTGAAATTCGGAGTAGAGCAGCCAAATCAGTTTGAAATGTTTGTATTGTGACAATACAAGAGCACCTAAACAGCTGTGCCTAGTCAAGGCACAGCTCTTTAGCATACTCCATAGACCAGCATCATTCATTTTTCCATGATTTCTTTGACCTGTTAATTTTTTTCAGCTTTTTCCTTGGCATCCGTTCATCTGTCCATTCATTTTCTTCCACTTATCCAATTCAGAGTCACGGGGGAGGGGCTGGAACCTGTTACAGCTGTCATGCAGGACAGGTTGCCAGTATGTTGGCATCCTTGGTGTACATTAGAAAAAGATGCAGAAGTCAAAGCTGACTTTCAATAAAAAGGGTCACACTTCTTTGCTGAATCATGAATTTCAGTGATATTGGCACAAAGATACGGAATTTGCATGCTGTCACTGCAGATACCACACAAAGTGGGAAAAAAATTAATGTCAGTGCAGTGGAAATGAAAAAACATTATTTCCTGTGAGGTTTCTGGTGTTAAAGACAGAAAGGGAAAACCACTCTTGACAAAAGAAAGGAGTGTATGGGGCCAAAGGGTGGATGTTCGTCTGAGCATGTCAAGAGGAAAGAAAGAGCAGGGAGGTGAGTCAAAAAGAAACAAAAAAGAGGTGTTGCCCGTAGGTAACAGGCATGGAGCTCATAGCAGAATGTTGACTGTGATTTGGCCCAGAAAAGCTGGCACTGCCCTCTGCAATTAGCCTAGACGGTAATCTAATGGGTGCTGCCAAGAGGCAAACGAAGACCGAGGTGTTCGCACAAATGCATACACAAACACAGGCAGGCGCACGCACGCAGATTAAACACAGCAAAGGCATAAGCTGACAGACTGTAATCTGTGTGGGTAATTCTGTGCCATAAACGTGCACATAGACTCGCGCGAGCTGTGTTTGAGCATCCGCTGAGGATAAACTGATTCAGCTCAAATGAAGATGAATGTCCCTGCACCGACCCTGGAAAGTCTGTAGCTTTATCGTTGTTTGTGCGCCATTATACCAGCCACTCCTCCCATCCATCTCCCTCTCCTTCACATAGTCGTCACTTCGGAGGACATTATATTTCCTTATGCTCATTTTCTGGAGACTTTTTAAACCAAGTCTACATACTAAAAAGCTTTATGTATTTATGGTACGAGGGCTTCATTTTTTCCCCCTCAGAATAGAGTTGAATCCCCGAGATGTGGGCATCTCCTCACCCCCCGCACACCCCCCAGGACCAAAACAAACACAAACACACCACACACGCATACAGAGGGACTTTATCACCTGGCATGTCTGAGCCTCGCATTTCACTTGGGTTAAAGCAGGTGTTTGAGCAGGTGTGTTTACTTTGGTTTTGTGCACATGCATCCATCTAGCACATCTGCCTTGTATTTTCCTCACGCATTAACAGCATGTGTGATGAATACTTGGAAGAACAAGTTAAACCTGTAATATATGAATATATGACCAGAGACATGCATGTTGTTGCCAACATGTAAGTGTTACATGTTGATCAATATCTGGTGAACACCCAATACTTTACCTAGCAGTATCTCGGTCTGTGATAGTGTAGTGTCTGTGGCAGAATATCAGGGACTCTTAATACCATGACTTTGATTTAATTATTTATCTTTTTTTTAATTCTTTGAAATTAACATGTAAGTGCTGATAGCTTAACAAGAGCTGATGTCTCACTCTGCTGGAGCTGCTGAAAAATACAGAAACATTTGAAACGGCTGCACAATCAGAGCAAACTGGATGGCTGTTATTGCATAGTGGTTTTGCCGCTTCGTTCACACCACAGAGTGACTTTTTCTGGCCGAGTGTTATGTCAAATCCTGTTTTCCAAGCAGTTTTTAAAGACACATCAATGACAGCAAAGCTTTTCAGTGGCCTGCCATCAAGTTTAGTCAGTGGCAGGTAAAAGTGCAAAGCTGCTACCTGAAGGTTTTCTACACCGACCTTTGCTTGTTTCATAACACAAGAATCACTCAGAGCTGTGCCACATCCACTGTTACAGTTTTGTGTGTAAAGCAATAAAACATCTATTTGTAAAATGCCTCCATAGCTTTATTTCACAGTTTTATTTGTTTCTATACCATTTTGACTCTGACTCTGTTCCACACAGGGTCATGCCACAAATTTAAACTTGTT
This sequence comes from Rhamphochromis longiceps, assembly GCF_057381845.1. Lineage (NCBI taxonomy): Eukaryota > Metazoa > Chordata > Actinopteri > Cichliformes > Cichlidae > Rhamphochromis > Rhamphochromis longiceps. The sequence continues at coordinate 19,956,805 of NC_140560.1, read as the reverse complement.
CTAATTTCATAACTTTAACATAAATTAATGCATAAAACTATATGACCTCCATGCAAAATAATAGCCATTTACTTGTCATCCTGCTGTTAAATATACACATAGTAGAATATGTGAACATATCTAGATTAACTGAAAATCATATGGGTCACATTTAATTAATCTTCCCTCTAATTTCTTTTAAGATGCTTAGAAAACAAATATTATTTCTAAGTAAATAGTAGTAGAGACTAGACCCGAGTAATAGAGACAGATTGCAATAATTAAAGCTGGGTAACAGCAAGCCAGTCAGCCAAAAAGTCATTCAAAATAAATGACAAAATAGGCTGTTAATCTTTGTCTACAAACTCCCAAAACCCATTATAAAAAATATTATATATGCTTCAAATCTAATCTTGTGGTTTTAAAGATTTAAAGTTGTACGTGCTAAAAGTCATTGCCACTTGCGCTATAACATTTTATCTATTGCTTCTGCAGAAATTGTCTGCAGAAATTGCTGATGGGGGTGGTTTTGCTGGTTTTAATGTTTTGTCGCTCAAGATCTTTTATGATAATGTTTTTACCTTTTAAAGTTATTCACAGAAAGTAAAAAAGACTCGAGATTTTTAACATTGTTCTCATTTTTTGTTTTACATCTTCCCAAAGCCTTGTCAGATGAACTAAACAACACTTTCATTAACATCACTTCTCATATTCATATTCTACTTTATTCATGTACTACTTTAAGTGATGTTTGGCTAAATGCCCTCTTTTATCCTATAGCCCACTATTTCAGTTCTTTTAATCACTGTTTGGTACATTTAGTGATCTATTTAAATTGCTATCAAAACTTTTAGCTAGTCATTTCCAGCTGTCAAACATAACCTTACCTTTTTTCCCAGCAGACACTGTTTAGCTAACAATTACATTAGCTATTTATAAGTTTGGGGAAACCACTTGGGGAAGTCACTTGAATGAGTGACGAAATTTTTTTCCTACTAAAAATACTACATTAAGATGAACAGAATAAACTTTTTGGGACTTATATTAGCTTACGTTAGCTAAATGCTATCAGATGACATTTTGCCATATGTCATCTGATAGCATTTATCTAACTATTAGCCATTCTTTTAACATGTATTTTTATCACTTTGACAATCACATATCTACTTTAGTTATATAGAGATTTCTGTCTATTTGTACTATTTAGCCATTACTCTCCCCTCCCCCCCCCCCCCCCACATTAGTTTAGCATCTTTATCCATACACCTTCTGGCTGCTGCAGCAGGTATGCAGAGTTCCTCTTTTTATGAATCATTGGTATATTGTATATTGTCTAGTCCAGTATTAAAATGGTTGATTTTATGCCTTTATTTTTTTTAAAGAATATTTTAAACTGTTTGTCCTTATTTTCTGACAGGATAATAGACAGGGAGCCTTTCAACATATGGGTTACCTGCTCAGACCAGTGATCAATATTAGATCACTGGTCTGAGAAGTATTAGAAGCCTACTGTATGAAAGAATGCTTGCATAATAATTTTTGCTTACCCTGCCATGACTATGAAGAAGTCCAGTCTGTTCCAGGTGTCGCCCAGGTAACAGCGACGGCCAAAGATCCCCAGAGCCACCATCTTTACCACCATCTCCAAGGCGAAGAAGATGTAGATGAATGCATCAAAGGCCTATGAGCAATGGGAGGGAGACAAACACAAAGGAAAATGAGCTGAAGATAGAAAAAAATTAATGCTTTTATATATTTTACATGAAACACATGGGCCAGACATCTGTTTTATCTGGTGTGTTGAAGAGATTAGTGGGCTCAAGCTGTTGATAAAGCTCCCTCTTGATTTTTTTCAACTCTGATTTTCAGTTTTGGAAGAACAGTCATTCTCTAATAGAAAAATTGTCTGAACTTTAAAATTTGGTTGCTTGTAATTGCTAACGGTGCAATTTGGTAAAAAAAAAAAAAAAATCACTGATAGTACTATGAAAACTGAAAGATTAAAACGAAATGGTACACGTGCCCTGAAGCAAGCTTCAAGCAATTCCTTAGTTCAGCCCTGTATCTATTCAAACACTTAAACCAGTGCATGACCTTTTATTCTCAACAGCAATTTTAACACTCTAAATACGGCACAACACAGTTGATTTCAAATGATCACTCACAAGCAAAATAATGTTCAAGAATGATGTGTTCTGATCTATTTGTGTGTGTGTGTGTGTGTGTGTGTGTGTGTGTGTGTGTGTGTGTGTGTGTGTGTGTGTGTGTTTGTAGTTTGCTGGACTGTAAAAAGGCTTAAGAGCTAAATGTGTGTATGCACTGCAAACATAGTCTGTACTACCATAATAGAGCATCACACAAAACACACACTGCTTTGTTTGAACCTGCCTACTCTATAATACTTAAATCACAAAAGAAGTAGGAAGTGATCAGGAATAAGAAAGAGGAAGTTCCAGGTCAAACCTCAGAGAAAACAAAGATGAAGAGCAAAAACATGGTGAGAGATAACCAGAACGATAGAGACAGATAAGAGCACATGTCCTGATTACATTATTTTACACAGATCGCTAGCTAAACCACCTATTGTATTTTGGTAGCAAAAAATCTTTCCCACTGCCTTGCCGAAGGCTCTGTGACTGTGCTTCCTGCCGAGTCACATGTTCCTACACTATATAACTCAAGCTGCTACATCTTCACATGGAGATTACAGGACCAAGACCAAGAAATTCAAATGAAGTCATGCCTGCTAATTAAAAAACATTGAATATAATTTGACTAAGTTCAAAATCTCAGGAAAGACACAAAAATTCTGTAGTCAACTTTGTAGTCACTGAATATGAGAGCAATGAGCAGACAAATAGAATAATAAATGGTGTAAAGATACATTACAGATACAGTACCTGATGACTTTCAACAACCAAGACATTTTATATAGAAATAACAGGACAGTTTACCAAAATAAACTCTAAGGTTATTACCTTCCCTAAGTAACATAAGACATAAAATGGATTCAGTGGTAGAAACAACATTCTTTTCCACTCAGTAATGATGAACAATTGCAAGATGGTGTTTGCAGCTATAGACCAAATAGAATGAGACAAATGGTGTGTGAAATTTTGAGGATTTATTCATGCTGCACCACTGGCAGAAGCCTGGGATGTTGTTTTTGTCTCCATCTAGAAATAGCAAGAGTCAAGAGATTGGATTCAGAAACAGTAATCTATTCTCTGGTTGGGCACTGTCTGTATTGTTTGTTATTTTCAAAGATCAAAATCTCTAAAAGCAGGGACAGAGGTGAGCTGGTACAAATTTATGCACTGCAAATGTATAGATCTCTGCTTTTGGGTATGCATGGATGGTTTTGTGTGTAAATATACAGGCACGACTTTGCCTTGTAATGCATCGGAAACCAACATGTGTGTTCCATCGCTGCTCATTCAAACGCATACAGAAAAATACACACACCAGCTCATATACAGCTAGTATACAGAGCTGGCAGCTTTCAATGGGAAAGATGAGAAAATCAGGCTCACATGCTGTTTAAATGATGTTTTGATAAATAATGCAGCCTGCACGCTTCATATGTAATCCGACATTGGCTGCACCAGTTGAATCCCTGTCGTGCTCTGCTTTGAGTGAAAGGGGAATGAATTCATCATCGTTATTTGTCACTACCGCCAGCTTCCTCTTCAGTCAACCTATCAGGTTTCATCATCAACATGATTTGTATAGAGGTTGAGGCTGTCTTGTGATGGGCCCTTTCATGATTTGAAATAGGAGCTGGTGTGGAAGCCACTTTATATGCTGTCATTGTACCACTTATTTGGCAAGAGGAAAGGACATGGTAAGTAGGTCGTAAGGATTGTGATGTTGGACCATTTAAAAATAAAATTATGTTGTGTGTGTGTCTTACTCTACTTGTGACTGACAAAATTAATCAGTGTATAAAACCAAAGGCACCACAGGGACAAATACTCACTTAACAAAATAGGGCAGGAAAGGGAATACCAGACACAGTGATTTATAAAGCGTACGTGTGTTTTCTGAACATCTGAAGCGCTACTAAAAACTATAACAGGTGCAGAGTTGAAGATATAATGAATCGAAATCCATGAACCATCCAAATCAATAGATGAAAAGAAAATAACTTTTTTCATGAGAAATAATTGCAAATGCAGACTGGAGTTTTTGGATTTGATTTGTAACACTGACTGCAGCTCCTGAGTGGGAGTCCTTTGACTTGTGGTACTTAAGAGGAAATATCTATTAAACAGTTATAAAGAGTTTTTATTGGTGCTGTCAGCGTTAATCTTTTTTAAATTACGTTAACACCATAACCGCATTAATGCGGCAAACCTCCGTTAGCGAGTTAACGCAGCTCCCCCATGCGAAGGCTGCACAGTGTCAACGCATTAGCACGGTTAGCTCGTTAACGCGTTAGCGCCGTTCAGCACATCGCACGGGGTGATCCTCGTTAACTCGCTAATGGAGGTTTGCCGCGTTAATACGGTTATGGCGTTAACGTCATTTTAACGAGATTTACGCTGACAGCACTAGTTTTTACATTTTTTTTACCTGCCTAACCCGGTCGTGTTTATTCATATTATTTACAGGGGCATACGTTTTTTCAAGATTATCACCCTACATCCAATCGCCAAGTTTGAGTTTAGAATATGAAACAAACTCTTAACTGAAGCAATATCTGCCAGACAACTATTTTCAAACTCAGTCTGGCTTTAGATTTGTACATAGAAGCAAAACTACATCTATTTTGGCAACAAATTATGCTCTTAATGGTTCAGACAGGATGCAAGATTGTGCTGCCTTGTTCATTTGAATCTGTTGGCCAGTTTCTTTATGGTCAATCAGTGATACTAGTTTAGGCAACAGGGTGGATTAGGAGCTACATTTTAGTTTATACAGCTGGATGTAAGTCTAGTTTGTAAAGGAGTCCTCTAAGGCTCAGTTTTAGACCCTGTTTCATTAGCTCATTGTGGACTTCAGGAGAGAGAAAAGAGACACCCATGCCTCCATCTACATAAATGGCACAGCTGTTGAACGAGTCTCCAGCTTCAAGTTCTTGGGGACCCACCTCTCTGAGAATCTGTCCTGGTCAACTAAGACCTCCAGCCTGGTGAAGAAGGCACATCTGCGCCTCCAGCCTGGTGAAGAAGGCACATCTGCGCCTCTTTTTCTTTAGGACACTCAAGAAGAACCTCATGTCTACTGACATACTGGGTAAGTTCTACTACTATGTGATAGAGAGCATCCTGACCTACTGTGTCATAATTGCTCTGTTGCTGACCACAAAGCACTGCAGTGGGTGGTGAAAACTGCCCATTGCATCACAGGGACTCCACTTCCTGCCATTGAGGGTGTCCACAAGAAAAGATGTCTACGCTGAGCACACGTCTTTATCAGGGACCCCTCTCATCCTGCCAATAAACTGTTCCAGCTCCTCCCCTCCAGAAGACGCTACAGGACCCTACTGACTAAAACCATCAGGTTTAGGAACAGCTTCTTCTCCACAGCTGTCACCCTACTGAACTCAGTCCCCCGTTGAACCCTTCCATCCACACTCACTTAATCCTTCTACACTCCTCCTATCCCTCCCAATGACCATGATCATGACTGTCATTCATTCTCAACATTTACCATATGCTGACATTGGTTACTGCCATAGTTTTAGGACACTGACATAGCATAGTCTCTGTTATAGTGCGTACACTGTTCACTATTATAGATGTTCAGAGCGCTACACTTCCACTACTGCAGATATATTCATAAGACTCTGTAGATCTGTTTACCACACACCGGTACATCTGCATATATGTAGCACATCTGTGTATATTTGTTCATAGTACATCTGTATATCTGCCTGTCTGTATAGCAATATAGAACATATGTATGCTATACAGATCATCTCTATATCTGTACATATGTATACAATAGTGCATCTGAATATTTGCTCTCTACTTAACTCATCTGTATATAATCTGCTCTTTTTGCACTTACTCCTCTTATACTTCTGATTAGATGCAAACTCTATTTCCTTACCCTGTATTTATACATGTGTGTAATGGTAAATGGACTGGTTCTTATATAGCGCTTTTCTACTCTTCTGAGCACTCAAAGCTTTACACAACTTGTGCATTCACCCACTCACGCTAGCACATTTTCTTAGTGCTTTCTAAATAACATTTACACTTTTTTATCTTTACTCTATCACAGTGCTTCACATTTCATATCAAATTAGTTGTCCAGTACACTTCACTTTACTTTGCACTTTATAATCTGGATTCTTGGCTTTATCAAGCCTTAGGAGGCAAATGCACTGGTATATTTTTATGTACAAACCAATAGTGGGTAAATGTTCTTGTTATCTGTGTAAACAGCCAACACCTTCAAACAGCTTGTATGATTTGCACTTGTTTAGATGGCGCCTTTGTGGGGATCCCTGGATTTTGTTTCAGAGGTTGGTATTTTGCACGTTGGTCATGGAATAACCTTCAGTGCACATTAAAGCTGAATGCTTTAGTCTCTCCAGGAGAGTTCAAAGCTTTTATGAAGGCTCCTGTAACCAAAGAGTGCAATTACTATTCAGAATATGTTATATTTGGTTTTATAATTTATAATTTTTCAGTGGCATGCCTTCTTGGGCAGGTCTCCCTCAAAAAAAAAAAAATGTTGGAGGGCAGAAAGGCGATGGAAGAAGACAAATCTTCAGGTACATTATCAAGAAATGAAATGAAAGAATTGAATGATTTAATGGTTGATTTCAATGAATGGGTTAAGACTGCAAAGTGCACTTATTTCTCTACTTCAGTACTAATAAGCATAAGCCTGAGAGACTGCCTTTTTAAATCCTGTAAATTTAAATTGGATTATGATAGGAAATGACAAATTTCTCCAGTTTCTGAGTTTTTTACAGGAAGAAAATTGGCATCAAATCCAAAACAGTAGCTTCTGATTCTTTTATTGATGTCCAGTAACTTAGTCATAATTTTACCTTCTTCTATGCCAGTCTCTTTGGATGAGCTTTTAAGTACTGTGTCACAACTGAAACACTCATCAAGCAGAAATGATACCTCCAAAATGTCTGTGTGAAGTTTTGGATATCACTGCCCCTTGGTTGCTTTCAGTAATTAACAGTTCTCTGTCCTCTGGCTGTATCCCAATATATTTAAATAGGCCTGTGTGCAACCACTCATCAAACAAATCTGGCCTCACTCTTTCTGATGACAAGTGCAGCTCAGTGTCAGAGTTACCTTTTATACGAAAACTTTTAGAGAAGACTGTCTGGCTAAAACTTCTTGAAGGATTACATCAGAACATTTTGAAGTCCTGACATTGTGCTTATTAAGGTGACAAACTTATGTCTTATGACTGCTGATGCTGATGGATATTCTGTTCTTGTGCTACTTGATTTAGGTGCAACATTTGATGCTGTAGACCAGGGGTGTCAAATTCCAATCCTCCATGACCGATGTCCTGAAACTTTTAAATGTATCCCTGCTGCAACACACCTGAATAATGGCAAAACTCTATAGAACTTGATTGCATGCTGAGGTGGCAACCCCTAACTCTACTCAAGTACATTTAAATAAATGTAAGTAAATGTAAGTGTTTAGAAAAACTTCTAAAAGTACTTTTATCGCACCATGTTCATTCACCAATGAGGTGCTGTAACATGTATCAAATGGCTGAATTGAAACCTCAGCATGCAGGCAAGTTCTATAGTCTTGTTAATGACCTACTTATAGGTCTATACTGGGACCTTTCCTACTTTAATTAAATATGGTACCTTTGGGCCTTATCAACATTTCATGTATAAATAATATTTCTTTTCACTGCTATGCTAATAATACACAACTTTATCTCCCTGTAAAATCCTCATTTTCAAACATGTGTGTAATACATGTGTGCAATTGAAAAAAACAAACAAACTCAGAAACTGAGATTTCAGTTATTGCTTTGGACATGCTGCATCCAAGCATCAAATACTTCCTTTGTCCTTGGCCTGTCAATATGAAATCAGCTACCAGAATCCTGGGCTTGCTATTTGACTCTAATCTCACCTATCGGCAGAGATGGGCAGTAACGCGTAATCCGATTACTTTTTTCACGTAACGAGTAAAGTAAGGGATTACTACTGCAAAAACGGTAATTAGATTAGTGTTACTTTCCCGTAAGCACGTTGTTACTGGGTTACTAAAACCATGATTTATTTAAATATATTTTTTTGCGAGAGTGTCTCATGACAATGACGCAAGCGAGTGCGATGTTCGTGGCAACATCTGTGTGCAGATCAAAAATGGATAATATAACGAGTGCGGGAGAGAGTATGAGCGTGCGGCGTTTAAAGCGTGGAAGTACTGACCTTATTTTGAGTTTGATTCCGTAAAAAGTGACAAAAACATTAGCGTCCGCTGCTCACTGCGTGGGAAGAAAACGTCTTTTTACAGCGATAAAGCCCCTAAACGTCCAAGCAAGCACCAAATACGCTGGCTGGAATGTGAAATTCACAGAGAAACTGCCGTATCCTTCCACTGACCGCTGCGGCACACCTGCCCCACTCCTGCTATACAGGTGAAAATAGAGCAACAGGACCGCTGAGTCTTTGATTTTATTTATTTTCTGCTGTGTTTTACGCTGTCTTTGTTTCCCTCCCTCCCCCCGGTCATGTCTGTCCTGTCTGTAACAACTGAAAATAAAATAAATACATAAATAATAACAGCAAAGGTCAATCAAATGGACCAATACGGCAAGGCAGGGATGGTCCACTTGGTAAAGTAATTCCGTTGGGCTTCTGTCTTTGCCTTCAGACAATAATTCTGATGGCAAAAGAACCAAACGGGACAGGCGCCCCCCCCAAAAAGAGACTTTTTCATTTGATTACATTTTATATGAGGGATTATGCAGAAAACGTAGAATTGGGCTGAAGGATCTATTGCTTTATTACCTATTTAGGGGATAAATCATGTTTTAAAAAGTAACTAAGTAACTAATTACTTTTGAATATACGTAATCAATAAAGTAACGGGATTACTTTTTTTGGGAAGTAATCAGTAATTAGTTACTGATTACTTTTTTCAAGTAACTTGACCAACACTGCCTATCAGACACATAAACAAGGTCACCCAGTCCTCACACTACCAAGAAAAAGAAGCACACAGGGAGAGAGGACAGAACACATACTACGGGAGAGAGAAAACATATAATCAAAACATCTCATTTTTAAGTTTTACTCATTTGGTGCACAGTTGTTTGGTCAACTGTCTACCATCTCCTAGCTCACTTTGGAAAGATGAAGTTAAAACAAAACATAAATAAAACATTGTTGTATTCACCTTTAACCAGACAAATCATCTCGTTGTATTGCGCTTCAGTATGCCACCATACCGAACTTGGAGACACACATCATTCTAATTCTAATTCATTTTAGAATGACTAATTACAGGGGCATGGTGTTTGAGATCTGATATCTTTTCATACCTCACAATTATTATTGGATATTGACTCCAGACCACGTTATACCAAGCCCTTCAACCTCTGAGGTCAAGGACATTTTCTTATTATATATCACAATTTAACCCCTACAGATGTCCAAATCGATTTTTTACTGTTTGTGTCCCTCTTTTATTTTTCCTCCAGGAAGTGAGGCAGGCTCGCTGTATTCTCAGAGACTCAGAGAAGTATGTGAGGGCCACTCTTAACTATCTAAGCCCTGTCAGCAAAATCCCTCCTGTTACCATTAGCAACCACCAGAATAGGACCCCTCACACTACCTGGGGAGAAAATATGCTTGTTAGAGAGACAAAAGATGCAGAGAGAGAGAAGGAGTTTGTAGGAAGGGGGAATGGGAACATAGGGAGGGGTAAAGATGACATCAGGGTGGAGGATGAGAACAGGAAAAGAGGAGAGCGAAGCAGAAAGATGTGTTGCACAGCCTCAAAACAATACTAAATAAATATTTATTTTAAATCTCTGCACAATGAAGGGAAAATCTGATGAGATAAATAAACCTATTACAGTTTGGTCTGGAGGGCTTTATTTGATGTTATAATCCATCCTAATGTGCTGTAGGCAAGTGAGATATGGTGAAACAACGAGCCAAAACACAAGGACACACAAACAAGTGACAGAAAGCTCATGTGCAGGTTACTGTAGAAAGATTTTCAGTGTCAATGGCCATTAAAAAATCGACAAGCGAAAGCACACGAGGCAGAATCAGGTTGTCCTTGTCGCACCTGAAATTGAGCCTGCCAAATTTACTTCAGTGCAAAGCAATTACAATCCCAGAGGAACACAGTGAGTCTTCAGCCAGCTGGCAAATCACCCATCACTCATCAGTAACACATCACACAGCGCAACATGGCTTACAAAAACAATGGGAACCTATTTGAAAAGCACACAGTACTGAATCTGCGATCTGACGTCAACCTGCGAGTAACTTATTTGTTAATGATGATCTAGCACAGCTCCCAGAGTGAGCAAAAAATCTGATTTTGCCTAATAACAAGCACTGCACTGTATTTTTATCAGTTATGGGGCCTACTCGTGACCTTCTGTAGTCAGCTTATAAATAAGTCAATATAGAACAATGTTTCTCACTTAAACCATACTCCCAATGACAAAGTTGTCAGAAGGATCCTCACTTCTCACCTTTGGTGTCAAAGTGGCAACTTTCCAGATAAAAACTAATCCTCCCTATTCGAGGGAGAGGCCATGCTGTGACACAGTAATCAGTTTAACAGCCTGGCCACAGAACCACATGATGGCTCTTTAGATAATATTGGTGTGGATGCAAAAAGAAGGATGGCACAAAGGAAAGAAAACACTTTAGCATTTTTTCTAACAGAGACTGAATTTTATTTTCCAAGAACAAAAGAAATCAGAAATCAAACAAATATTAATGTTGTTCTTTTTCTCTCTCGCTCTCTCTCTCTTTTTTTTTCTTTTACGTCAGCACAAACAGCCAATCACTTCTTACCCTTTCCATGTTTGGATCATCTACCTCCATCTCACTCCTCTGTCACACTGTCCATTAATCTTTTCTTTGGTCTTTCCCTTTTCCTCCTGCCTGTCAGCTCCATATCCAACATCCTTTTTCTGATATATCAGCTATCCCACCTCTGCACATCCAACCCATCTCAGCCTTGCCTCTCTAAAATTGGCTCCAAACTGCTCGACCTGAGCTTCAACGCTCATAAGTATAAAAACTAAGCTTATTTCTCTGTGAACAGGAAATTGTTACTTTGTTACAGAGGTGTTACATACTTTTCAAACTATATCTTCATATGGAGACAATGGGTTTGATCTACAGTACAACACAATAACATCAACACTGCTTAACAAAATATAAAACACTGCTGGGCTATGTTATAAGGAGAAGAGCCAAAGTCTAATGTTCCTATAAGAGAGTGTAGAGTCTAAACAGGATCAGCTCAGTGTCCAAACAGCAAAGCAACACTAACACAGCCTTACATTGACAAACGTGTCTATTCATGGGTTAGATGATTTATCCCATAATAAGCCATCACTAAAAAAGCAATTTTAGAGGTTTTTCCTTTGGTACCAGTGAAATATCTATTTCTGTCTTAGTCCATTTTTCTTAAAGGTGCCTATAAATAAAATGTATTATTATTATTATTATTCTCTAGGACAGCTTCAACAAGCATTTCACTTTCACATTCTACTGCATCAAAACTCGGTTTCTTTTGCCACCTGTTATTTCTTTTAGTGTGCACTGTTTATTAGAGTGTAGTAATATTATTGTGGATCAATTCTTTTGCTGTTTTTGTGTATTTTCTGCTTAATAATTCTGATCAACACCATATTTTTCCAAACTAAGCTAATTTCCCTACTTGAGCATGTACAATTCAAACAGCTGGCACTTTTCTTCCCATATGTATTCTTCAATTCTTGAACTGACAAATTCACATGTGGCTCCACAGCACTATTTTTAAACAAACTGAATCCCATTTCCCTGCTCAGAGAGTAGGAGAAAATATAAACATTACAGAAGGGAAAAAAACCAACAAAAAAAAAAACTGTAGTGTGCATGAATCACAGCTTGATGAATAGCAATAGGAAGCGATACATGAGCTGCTTTGAATTTGTGGCAAATAATTGAAAATTTAGTTCCATCTCATCCTCAGTGCACACACATGTGCACACATAAACACAGCAGGCCAGCTTACCTGTAGTATCTGGCAGCGGTCCGAGGTGCAATCGATGTTCTCACAGGGCTGGTACATGCCCAGTGTCACACAGTTGAGCAGGATCACCATGATGCTAATCCTCTCGAACCACGTATTAACAAGACTGGGGTTAAGGAGCATTGCAGCTGAGGAGAAATACACACCTATACACATTTAGGCCTTAATGGATGTTTCAAACAGGGCTTCCGATATTAAGGACATTTTAAAAAAAGGAAAAGAAGAAACAAATATACGACACGCATCAGTTTCTCAAAAGTATTGTGTTTAAAGAACCCTTAAACACCACAAAGAAATAGTAACTTCATTGCAGTTGTTCCTTATTGCTGAATCATTTGCATTATTCAGTATGATTATTGGAAAGGTATTGTCAGTCTCAGCCTGTCATCCTGAAATTACACTGTAACACAGTCCTGCACTATTTTCACTTTTCTGTGAACACATAACGTAATACAGTATGCATGTTTACCATTATTCAGCAAGGTATGCATAAAAACTAGGAAATAAATAATCACATAAACATTTTTTTTCACAGGTTACTGACTCACTAACAGCAGCTGACTCATTCACTGCATATATGCAACACATCAGAAGTGAAGGCATCGTTCCGCTGGGGTAATTTATCAATGAAAATGAAGATAAAAATACATTTTTCCAGCTGAGCTACTGTTGCAGTTTGACTGTATGAGTCTTAAGATGTATGACAGAGTGAATATGTTTATTATTGCCTGAGTCTGCCAAGGCACATGACACCTTTTTTATATATATATTGAAAATGATGACTCACCCAACAGTATCTAAAAAAACAACTTCAAAACAGTGCCAATATAATTACGACGGTAAATTACTGTTTTGCAAGTAAAGATAGTAATGTGTTTCCAGTGCCGCCTGGCAGCACGCTATTTAACCTCAGTCTCCCTCTATATTGTTTCCTGTTTCTTCTCATTTTAAAAAGCCAGTTTTTCACCCTGCGGGGTGCTTCGCACTGCTGGTTTCACCTGCTTTGCCAGACAGCGTGCACATACAGTAAGAGGACAAACCATCTTCACACATTAATATAATTACTTCATGCATGTGATGAATAAAAATGAGCTCACACACTATGCATATGTTGGTGGGGGGTATGTAATGTATGTGTGTTTTAATCACTGTAATGCAATTTTAAAAGTCTTTCCCAGCCTTTCCCTTCTTCTAATATCTTAAGCCGTCAGCTTATGTTCCTTTAGTTGTGTTGCTCTATCCTCTTAAGTCTTTATTTTCTGTCTTCTCTTCTGTATTTGTTCCCTTCACAAAATGAGCTTAAAATCTTTTGTTCTTATAAACCTTGATGCTGACTGAACTTACTTTCTTTGGTACTAAGATTTAACAGTGTGTCTGTGTGTGGTATTGTTAGAGCCCAGTTACCCATGTACAGGAAGTCTGGACCAGATCTCTTTTTAAAGGGTCAGAATTTCTGGTCTTATGAATAATAGGCTATGCAGAAACTTACTTAGACTGAGACACGCTTAGCTCTGCGTGCGTCTGGATGCCAACCTCAGTATCCTCTGCTGATGCAACTAACTAACAACTCTAATAGTCCAATCAGCAGCCACGCCTCTGCTCCTTATGATCGCTGCTCTCGTTAAAATGTACTTTCAAAGCCAGGAAAACAGGCCCCAGGAATCTGTTTTATGGACTAGAACAACCTGTAAAAACCATTAAAATCTGTAATACTCATACACAAGTTTTGCCTTTACTGCTAAACAAAGACTCAAGAAGGGAGTGTCCACAAGTTTAGACTTTAAATGCAGATAGGAGCTTTTATTTAAGCAATTTAGAAGCTCAGTCACATAATATGAATCATAGTTAAATCACTTAAATCATTATTATTACCTAACTAATCAACTCTTTGCTGAATGAGGGTTTCTACCACTCTTGAGAGGAGTGGAACAGAGAAGAGGAAGTACACCCTTGCCAATAATGCAATTCTCTCCCAGCCGGACTTGACAGAGTCCAAATATGGAAGCAGTGACTCAGTATAGTCCACCAACTTCCTCAGGGCTTCAATCCAACACAGCAAAATGAGCAGAGAAAAGAGAGAATTGTAAATCTAATTTTAAGATCGCAGTTGCTTGGTCATGGTTAATCCTCCTGTACTCCTCATTTTAAAATCTGCGAAACTTTTCTTTTAGATAAGCCAGCTTCTCATGGTGAGGTCCAGAGAACCCACACTTTTATTTTTTAATTACACGGAACATCACTTTTTATCAACTTTATACTTCCTCTCTCCACTCCTGCTGCGATCACTCTTGACGTGAGTCCAGAGGTGCCACGTTTACTTCTTATTTTTTCCCACGCACAGAAAGTCCTCCTGTTTGTGACATCATTGCACTTCTCAGCACAGTGATTATACTTTAACCAATATACTTTTACAGTACTCTGTTTATAGTAACCATTGTCCATATGTAAATATGTAAGAAAAATTGTGTATGTTTCTGTCCTGTGTACTGTTTGTTTGTATATGTGTCTTTCTGGCTGCTGTTACAACCAAATTTCCCCTTGTGGGACAATTAAAGGATTATTCTAACTCACACAGGGCTAGATATAAAGTCCCTAGGACTCAGACAGCCCTACATGTATGAGGCCTTGGGGATCTCAATCTCTTTGATGGCATGCAAGTAAAAGCAAGTTAGTGTAAGCAACTTTAACAAGTTAAAATAGGCCTGATTTGCCCCAAGAATGTGTATTTCATTTTTGACACATAATTTACTTTTATAATGCCTGGATAAGCTGTAGTTTTCCAAAACAGGCTGTTTCAGTGCCCGTTGCATTAAATCCATCAGAAGCTATATTTTGTTAGTCAGTGTTTGCTAAGTTTAGTTATATCAGGGGTAGGCAACTCCAGGCCTCGAGTGCCGGTGTCCTGCAGGTTTTAGATCGCACCCTGGGTTAACACACCTGAATCAAATGATTAGTTCATTACCAGGCCTCTGGAGAACTTCAAGAAATGCTGAGGAGTCATTTAGCCCTTTAAATCAGCTGTGATGGATCATGGACACATCTAAAACCTCCAGGACACCGGCACTCGAGGCCTGGAGTTGCCTACTCCTGAGTTATATTGTACAAACTTGCTCATACAAAGGGTTGTTATTAGGACATCCAAAACAAAAATTATGCAGTGGTTCTTTAGACACTCAGAAGTCAGGAGTAAATTCACTCTTGTAGTAAACATAAAAAAGAAAGCATTTCATGTGCTTTGTTCAAAGCAAAGACGTTTCACTTAGCATAACCTGAAGCTGCTCTAGGATGGAAACAATGGAAACGGCTGACTGCGGCTGCTGCTGCATACTCGTAAATGTTTTGTTCACAGTGAAGACGTCCCCTTCAGGAACGCACGTTAGCTTCCTTACATATCCATCATTTTCGTTACTCCACTTGTTTTATCATGTACATGAGTCGATGAAGCTGCTTCCTAGACCGACAACAGCCAGTGAGAGCCGGTGAGGCATGCAAAATACCGTGACAAGTGACTGGAAACTGGACTGAACATATATGAGAGTTTAATGAGACACACCAGAGCTGAGGGAGTGACCCAGTTGAGCGAGTGAATGAGTGGAAAAGATGTTACTAAGATTTCATGCTTGGTATTTTGATGATTTAGACTGGCAACAAGAAAAATGTAGCTTTTATGTAAACAACATAACTACTAGCTCAGTGCAGCAATTTCCATTGGGGTCGGTTGGTGGGGAGGGGGGTGCAAATGAAAAAACACAAACTCAGCAGTACAGAAGACTGCTTACATAACCAGAGAAAGGAATGAATGGGAATCAAAGGTAATAACAGCTTTAATTGGATTGAGGCGAGCAGCTAACTACAAACAGGTTTTGCAGCAGCTTGTATGTGTGAAGAAGGGTTATGTTTTGGTGATAATGCTAAGAAGGAGCATTGACTATCAGGGCTCACACCTTTAAAAGTGCCAGAAGGAATGCAGTGTTTTTTGTGTGACTAAAGGCAAAAATAATAAATGATTGTACCTGTTTGTTTTTTTCTTTTATTTTGCATCAGAAGTTTTATGACTTAGTGAGCATAGATGCTCCAGCTCAACACCTGATGTAGAGTATTATTCAAAGTCTTGTGTCATACCTCATTTCTTTATATTTTGGCCCCAATGAGTTAATTAAGCTTTTGTGCAACTTCAACAATAGTTCCCCAGGCTTTCTGAAGTTCTTTCAAACTCTTCCTTTGGACATTGGCTGCTTTTTCACTTATTTTCAATGATATATATATATAGTGTATTTAGTTTTTCTTTGTTTGTTTAGCAAATTAACACTAACTTATGAATTCTTCGAGCACAAAAAAGGGATGCACCTGTCACGGCTGGCGGAGGGAGCCGTGTGGTGTGGAGGAAAAGGAGGACCCAAGATGCAGCAAACTGATGATACGAGTGATGTTTTATTTACAAAGGTGGTGGTGACAAAAACAGGCAACGAGGTATGAGTACTTTACAAACGGAAACCTAAACTGGGAGAAACTAAATAGCAAACCTGAGACCGTACAAAGGGGGTGCGGGGCAGAGGGACGCAGAGACAGGACACCATGGAACGCAGATGAATGCAGAGATACGCAGAAATACACGGATGAGTGCAGACGACCCGACGAGGAGCACAGGCAGACACCAACTATAAATACACACACCAGGTAATGAGGAAATGGCACACAGGAGGGGACACAGCTGGAACTTAATGGGCATAACGAGACACAGACCTACAAAGTAAAACAGGAAATCTAGAACCCGAACCGGACACAAGGGGGGAGGACACAGAATAACTAGAACAGAGGGAAATAGTCACAAAACACAAAACGCTGGGTCAACGACCCAGGACCATGACAGTACCCCCCCTCCAAGGGCTGGCACCAGACAGCCCAAAACAAAAACAGACGACCAACCCAGGGCGGGCGGCGGGGGCCCAGGACGGAGGGACCAACACCGAACAAAACAAGCTCCAGCGGACCGAGGGAATTGTCCAAAACAAAAACACACATGCTGGAGTACTAGGACAAAACACAGTTCAGGAGGCCGGCCCAGAGGCTCACAGCTCAGAAGTCCAGGACAGTTTATCTTCTGAGGCCGGCCACGTCGGCGACGCAGATCCATAAGCCGACCGAGCGGAAGGCAGCGGTGGCGGAGTGGAGGCAGTTCAGGGGGCCGCCCGTGCACACGGCAGCGGCGGCAACAGGGAAACCGTTCAGGCGGCCGACCGTGCGGACAGCAACGGCGGCGATGACAGAAGTCTGGAGGCCGACCGTGCGGACGGCAACGGCGGCGATAACAGAAGTCTGGAGGCCGACCGTGCGGACGGCAACGGCGGCGATGACACAAGTCTGGAGGCCGACCGCGCGGAAGGCAGCGGCGGCGTCTAGGAGGTCGTCCATGTTGACGATGACGCTCCACCAGCGGCCTGGCAGATGACCGCCGATGTCGAGGCGGCAGTTTGGGACCCGAAGGTGGCGTGGCCGTCGCAGCACCAGACGAGACCGAAGCAGAGGCTGGACCAGACGAGGCAGCTGATGAGGATGCTGAAGCAGAAGCCGGACCAGGCGATGCTGACGAGGATGCTGGAGCCGGGCCAGGCGATGCTGAAGACACGAAGGCTGGAGCCGGACCAGGCGAGGATGAAGCAGAAGCAGAGGCCGGACCAGGCGTGGGTGAAGCAGAAGCCGGGCCAGGCGAGGATGAAGCAGAAGCAGAGGCCGGGCCAGGCGTGGGTGAAGCAGAAGCTGAAGCCGGGCCAGGCGTGGGTGAAGCAGAAGCCGGGCCAGGCGAGGATGAAGCAGAAGCAGAGGCCGGGCCAGGCGTGGGTGAAGCAGAAGCTGAAGCCGGGCCAGGCGTGGGTGAAGCAGAAGCTGAAGCCGGGCCAGGCGTGGGTGAAGTAGTGGCTGGACCAGGCGACGGCGTGGGTGAAGACACAGAGGCCGCAGCTGGCGAGGATGGAGACACAGAGGCTGCAGCTGGTGGCGATGATGGGTCTTGGGGCTGGACGGGCTCCTCGGGCCCCCCAGCAGGCGAGACAGGAGGCTGGACGGGCTCCTCGGGCCCCCCAGCAGGCGAAGCAGGAGGCTGGACGGGCTCCTCGGGCCCCCCAGCGAAAACAGTCTCTGGACCAGTGGGCACCGGGGCCCCTGGAACACACAGGTCAGAACCAGTAGGCGCACGGGCCTCTGGCAGGCACAGTTCAGAACCAGCAGGCGCACGGGCCTCTGGCAGGCACAGAACAGAGCCAGTAGGCGCACGGGCCTCTGGCAGGAACAGATCAGAACCAGCAGGCGCACGGGCCTCTGGCAAACACAAAGCAGACTGCAGCTGCACAGAGCATCGACTCAGCTCAGGCAGCGACAGCCGGATGCAGTCCTCAGCTGGCTTCTTAACCTCCAGGGGTCCAGAGTCGGCCGGGGGCTGGGACCCAGCCTCTGGGGAGGCCCTGGAGTGCGTCACAGTCTCTGGGCTGGCCAGCTGTTGCGGACTGACTACTGCGTTATGTGGTGTGTCTCTCTGCTTGACATGAACAGGTGAAAAACAGTGCTTTTCCGGTTGGATGGACTGGACTTGTAGTACAGGCGGAGCTGGTGAAGATGGTGGCTGAGCTGGTAATAACGCTGATGAGTCTCTTGCCAACTGAGCTATTGACTGAGCCACGGATTGTAACAAGGTGTCTAATAGGTCTGGCTGTGACTGTAATGGAGGTGGAGATTGAGTGGCTAACTGAGGTAGCGGCTGCAGGGCAGCTAACCGAGCTACCGGCTGGGCAGCTGGCTCAACAAACACAGCCCTGGAATAAACAGTCATGCGAGCTGGCGAAACAGACGGAGTGTCTTTTCCACTCACCACAGCCGGCAGTTCCGAAGTCCCAACCTCCGGCTGTGGGGCGACGCGCCGACGGCGCGATCGTCGCTTCCTCCCGGGCAAAACCTCCGGCGGGCCGGGCAAAACCTCCGGCGGGCCGGGCAAAACCTCCGGCGGGCCGGGCAAAATCTTCACCGCCGGGCTGGGTTGGGAAGCGGTAGCGGCTGGAGGGTGGAGGTGAAGTTCGTTAAGGATGAAGTCCTGTGCGAGCGGGTGAAGAGAGTCGAGTAGCCAGCAGTGAGCAGACATCAGCTGCTGTAGCCTAGCTTCTACAGCGTGGTGAAGCTCTTCCTCCTCATGCTCCAGCCACAGGTTGACCAACCTGGAGACGCTGTCGATCACTTCCTCCCGAAACTCCTGGGACGGTGCGGATGCTGCTGGGTCCATGTTTGGTCGGGTCGTACTGTCACGGCTGGCGGAGGGAGCCGTGTGGTGTGGAGGAAAAGGAGGACCCAAGATGCAGCAAACTGATGATACGAGTGATGTTTTATTTACAAAGGTGGTGGTGACAAAAACAGGCAACGAGGTATGAGTACTTTACAAACGGAAACCTAAACTGGGAGAAACTAAATAGCAAACCTGAGACCGTACAAAGGGGGTGCGGGGCAGAGGGACGCAGAGACAGGACACCATGGAACGCAGATGAATGCAGAGATACGCAGAAATACACGGATGAGTGCAGACGACCCGACAAGGAGCACAGGCAGACACCAACTATAAATACACACACCAGGTAATGAGGAAATGGCACACAGGAGGGGACACAGCTGGAACTTAATGGGCATAACGAGACACAGACCTACAAAGTAAAACAGGAAATCTAGAACCCGAACCGGACACAAGGGGGGAGGACACAGAATAACTAGAACAGAGGGAAATAGTCACAAAACACAAAACGCTGGGTCAACGACCCAGGACCATGACAGCACCAGTGTGTCTACAGATAATAGATAAATGAACAAAGAATCAATTTCAAATTGTATCTTTAGGCACTTTGTTAGTAGTAGCTTGTCATAAACAGAACTTGTTTCCATTTCTTTAGCTAAAGTCACAACAAACATAAAAAATAACAGTTTGGCGGGCATTAAATGGTATCTTTCTTTTCTTTTCTTTTTTGCATTAAAAAGGTGATTCCCAGAGAGCTAATGAGACAAATATTTGCTTATCTTGGGCTTGTGATTGGTGTTTCCCTAAAAATTTTGAGGAAACTGGACAAGTAGAGTTCAAAAGAAGAAATGCCAGGCTATCAATAGGACATGAAAAGTCAAACAAAGACTTTAAACAGCATCCAAGACATGCATTCAATTCAATTCAATTCAACTTTATTTGCATAGCGCAAAATCACAACAACAGTCGCCTCAAGGCACTTTATATTGTAATGCAATAATGCATACAGAGAAAAACCCAACAATCATATGACCCCCTATGAGCAAGCACTTTGGCGACAGTGGGAAGGAAAACCTCCCTTTTAACAGGAAGAAACCTCAGACAGAACCAGGCTCAGGGAGGGGCGGCCATCTGCCGTGACCGGACATGCATCTGTCTCTTCAATATGTCCAGCTACTGTTGGCTAAAGTGTCATAAGAGATGCAAAGGGAAACAGGGAGGAAAGGCTGAGACATGCCAAATTACACACAAAAAAAAAAAGGTTCTTGGTTCAAGTCGTCACCAGTATAGATAGAAGAGGTCAGGAGAGAGGTACAACAGGGAGTGTCTACAGCCATCTGTAAACACAGAGGCTGTCATTGTCTAGGGGAGCAATGCATTTCAGACAGCATTGTTGGGGAGCTTGTCAAAGAATTACTGGAATTATAAATGCAGAAATGTACCATCCGATTTAAAATAGAGATGGCACAATACCACTTTTTTATGTCTGATACCGATATCATAAATTTGGATATCTGCTGATACCGATATAAATCCGATATAGCGTATTTTATAATCAATAAAAGTTTTTTTTTAATATCTTGCTACATTTAGTATAAGTTCATACTCAACTAAACAAAACTAAAGCTATTCTGTCATACCTGTATGCAAAAAATACACTGCACCCAAAATATTTCATAGTTCAGCAATACTGATCAATCTAATAAACTTAAACCTACACCGTCCTTCCTATTCTGGTATTTTAAAGAGTACTTAGCGGAAATATTGAGCAACCTGACTAATAGGGTTACCAGCAAAAAAAAAAAAAAAAAAAAAAAAAGGAACCACCCTCCACCTCATAATGCTTAATTGACATAATCGACTTTAATTTAATACACGTGTAAAAGAAAATGCACAGAAATCAATAATTTTTCCACAATAATTAACTAGATTCAACATCTTTCTTCAAAAGAATTGCAGACTGCACACATGGTACCTTCCCAAAGGAAAAAGTGCTACAGCTTACTAGGTATATATTAGACTTAATAGTTCCTATATACAATAATGGATTTTTATACATTTTACATCAGATGAAAAATTGTGTAAGATTCAGATATTTATTTATTAAAAGCTAGACATGAGAATAAGAAAGAAAAGCATGTCTTTGTGCCCCCCTTTCCCTGTTAATGCCCTACCTGGCCCCCTGGAAAAACTTTCCTAGACCCGCCCCTGCACAGTTACCAGCTGTCAGCTACATAGAAAAGGATCCTGTAGAAAGTAATACTAAATAAATACTAACAACAGTGCATCAAGCTTAAACATTCTGCTGTTGTTCAGCCGATGGTTTCTTCTTTCTGGCGCAAAATGGGCGATAAACAAACAAGAGAGATGGGAGTCACGACAGAAAAGCCGATCAGCTGATCATTGATCCATTTCATGATTGAAGTAGCAACAGGAGAGGGAGAGAATGAGAGGCAGTTGCTCCATATGGCTAAGCCTAACGTGGCAATGCTTTACAAACATTCAGAGATGAACTTACACACTTGCTTTACTTCTCTGGGATAGCTTTCTCTGAGACGAAATGCCGGTTTGGAAGCATGTAGCGAGGCTCCAAATGCTCAACCAGACCGCCAACAGGTCTGGCACGCCACAGCCGCTCTATCACGTGACGCATATTCCGCCGATGTGCTAAGGTTATGAGCTGGGTTACGCCATGTCGCAAGTGTTGTGAGGTGCTTTTGTGATATTTAATGGATCGGATTCCTTTTTTATTTTTCTCCAATATCCGATCCAGTAATTTAGGTCAGTATGGACCGATATGTAATATCGGATTGGTCCATCTCTCATTTAAACCACTATTAAATATCATCTGGAAAGCAATGGATTCATTTGTCAATATGACAATGGCCAAACACACTACAAATGCAGTAAAATCATACCTGGATGTAAGAACGCACAATGGATCACTATTAGTCATGGACTGACCTCAGTATTACTGAAGTAGTATGGGATCATCTTGATAGAGAACAAAAAAAAGGAGCCAACATCCAAAGAAGAGCTTTGAAAGTACTAAGAAATGACATGAAAGCTTCTCTAAGAGAGTTCGCACTGTGTTAAAGAATATCAAATGCTGACTCTGAATTTCCCGTCACAAAGGTGTGACACTACACTACTTAGATGATCTGATAAGATCTGTTATCCCTATTGGATGATCTGTGGAGAAAACAGAGGGGATGATCTTTTCTAATAATGTGTGGGCCTCTGGACACAATGGGGACAATTTGTGTTCAAAAGCTATGATAAGTTGTTCACAGAAAAGCATTAATAATAACTTCTGTAACATGTTTTTCTGTGTGAAACCTG
The DNA here is from genome assembly GCF_057381845.1 of Rhamphochromis longiceps. Classification (NCBI taxonomy): domain Eukaryota; kingdom Metazoa; phylum Chordata; class Actinopteri; order Cichliformes; family Cichlidae; genus Rhamphochromis; species Rhamphochromis longiceps. The sequence continues at coordinate 19,933,996 of NC_140560.1, read as the reverse complement.
TCATGCAACCTACCACGTACAGAAGCGAACCTCATTTTTAATCAAATGCATCACACACCAAACCTACAAATGGAAAAATAACGCGATGCATAAGAATTTATAGTGCTTGAGAAATTGGGAATGTACTTTAAAGAAACTCTTAACTGTGAAACACTTCTTTATTTGTTTGTTATTCTACATCCACTATCCATTAATCTGAATCCCTCTCTCCATCCTACTTGCGCCGCTCCACTGTTTTGGCTATTGCTTAGGCACTTCTCTCTTGGGTAACAATGAAATATGGAGAAATAATATCAGAACAATGTGTTCACAGAAGCATTTTTAAAAAGTCAGTCTGCCTTCTCTACATTGTTTCCCCATCTATGCACCAATTTCTTCTTTGAAATAAGTATCTTGTCCCCTTTGGGTTACAATTGTTTTTTCTCCCTTTGCATTCTGTAACTCTTCATTCTCAATATCATTTCCATTTTCCCAGCTGTCACTTCTTCTCTGTCTTCTATTTTTGTTCTCTACTTTTTATTTTCATTCCTACCAAATGATGGACAATTGCGCCCTACTAGCGAAAAAGCAAAAAAAAAGAAACGTCAAACAAATGCAAACACTCTGGGACATATTACACCTCGGCAGGCAATGAAAAATCAATCAGGCCTCTGCGTGTAAAAATGTGCGTGCACACAAGAGAGTGTGTGTTTACGTGTTTGTGTATCGCTCCCATAGCACCACTAAAGAATGTGCCCCGAGGTTCTGTGTTAGCAAAGTGAGAGCCAAGAACAGAGGCATGGTATGAACTTGCAGAGAGAAAAGAAGTGAGGAAGACGAAAGCATGTTTGGACTGTAAACAAAACCAAGACAGGGGAAGATGGACAGAAGCTATGCCAACGCACCGTGTCTCAACCTACCGTATGTGCTGAGCCGTCCCAAACAATCGCTTCTCGGTGCACAGTCTAGACATCTACAACATACTCCTTCATTACATGCAAAACAACTCCCTCACACCCCGTGGACACCTCACCTCCAACCCATGAACGCCAGCAGTATCAGCATCATTTGCACTGACATGTGCAGTGACTCAGCATTGGTTTGATTTCACTTTCTTTGTCATAGTGACCCTGAACCTTTCTCTCCCCAGGGAGCGAAGCAGCAGGCGGCTGACTCACGCCCAGCTGATTCCAGAGCGCTAGCTGTTGCATCGTCATGTCACTCCTTAATCATGTAGGGCGGGCGCTAACAGAGGCTGACATCAAGGATGCTTTGAGGAGAAAAGAAGGGAGGCATGCTGTTATTGAACTTCAGCATTTAATTTGATTGTTCTTTTAAAGCTGTTACATGTGCAGTATTAACTCAAAATGTAACCCACGCAGAGACGGTCTGCGTGTGACTGAGGATGTTCTGTCTCTGTCTTTTTCTCCCTTTAGCATCTTCTTCTCCCCTCGCTGTACGTTTAATCTTCTTAGGATGCGGACAGGGCCTCCTCTATGTCTTTATTCTCTTCTCATCTTCTCCCTTCTCCTCTTTTCCACGTCTCTACCTATTTTTATGCCTGTCCCTCTGTGTCAATACGCATTTCGTCAGACATTTGCCCTCCTCTTTCATCCTATTTTTTTCTTCTATTCAGGGCTTTCCGCCTTTATCGAGCTCTCGGTCTTCGTTTTTGACAAAACACTTCAGGATCCTCACGTTTGTCTCCCTGATTTTTTTTTCCGTCTCTCTGTCTGTTTTCGTAATGGAATCCAGCAACAAAATGACACTTGCGCCACATTTCCACTACTTAAAGTAGAAACCGTCTTAAGAAAGAAAAACATAAATAAACATTTGATTCATAAAAATGGTGAGCTCTAATGCAAAAAATCTGTACATTTCTTACTTACTTTTGGACTCCCTGCTGACTGCAGCATCTGAACATTTTACAGGTGCAGTCTTGAAGATGAGAGTAATTATAATTTGCAAAATATTTAACCTGTCAACAGGTTGTATGTCTGCTACTTAGAATTCTTCAAGGACTTATTCCCTGCACAAATCTGTTTTACAATTTCAAAATATTTGTGTCTGTATGTGGTTATGCACTTGCTCAGAGGACTGAAAGATAATTTCCATAAAATACTTCATTCTTTGTAATCTTCATGAGCACTGAGAAGAAAGCATGTGTCCAGAAAATAAGTTTCAAAAATATTTACACATGTTCTTGACATGCAGGTTTTAGATATCACCCTGGGTCAACACACCTGAATCAAATGATTTGTTTATTACCAGGCTTCTGGAGAACTTTGAGACATGTTGAGGAGGTATTTTAGCCATTTAAATCAGCTGCGTTGGATCAAGGACACATCCAAAACCTGCAGGACACCGGCCCTCGAGGCCTGGAGTTCGACACCTGTGCTGTAAACTAACTGAGCTTAAAAAGAGCTTTTACTAACTGAAGGTAAAACCCATGAAGACTGGGAGGGCGAACAGTCAGAACAGTGTTTTAGAACCCAATGCATTTACTTTTCTTTGAAAATATCACATAAATTCTACACATCTTTAAGCATAAATTCAGCCTCCTCTCACTTCTTTACATCGTGCTTCCAAGGGCCATTTTCTTGTGATTTTTCAAAGTGGTCTTGAGCAATACTTCACAGGGCTTTCTGAAAGTTTTTTTTAACTTTAATATTTATTTATTTATTATTGTTTTGGACCCTGGCTCCTGTTTTACTCATTTTCAGTCCAGTCCTTGTACCTTGTCATTTTCAGGAGAATGTTTCTCTTGCTTGTTAAGCTACGCAACACTTACCTGTGAAAACATAGCAAAAAACCTTTTTTTTAGCCAATTTGTTACTGAACTGTTCCAAAACACATAATTTGTTCATATTTCTGTAGTTGAATCATAAAAAAATGACAAAAATAACAGACTAAAAGGTATCACAGCATTTTTAGATCAACATGATGATTCCAAAACGTTATTAACCCCAAACTTATATCACATCTCAACTGGACATAAAAACTATCTACAGCAGCAGGTGAACTGAAAGTCAGGTTTTGATTCACCATCTGAAAATCAAAGGACTGGCACTGGCTTCATTTTCATTTATCATCTATTGGCCTCACCAGAGCCCAGACCGCAACATTATTAAAGGACTGTGGCATCATTTTGACGGAGACCAGAACAAAAGACATCCAAAGAAGAGCTCAAGAAGCCCGGAGAACTATTCCTAAGGAGACTACTTAAAGAAATGACTAGAAAGCTGAGAGAGAGTCCAGGTTGTGTTGCAGAAAAAAGCTGGTCATACCAGGTACTAACTGCAACTGTGTTAGAATTGTACAAAGTCTGTTTTTGCCTTACGTATGCTTACACAGTTCAATAAATTGCTTCAGCTATTTCCTGCTATTCTAGCAAACTATACGCTTAAAATCTTTGCACATTACTTTGATAACACAAACACTGTGATTTTTAGCTGTACTTCAGCAGACACAGAATCAGTTTTTGTTAAAATCCCTGAGATTTAGTCTCACATATGTGCTGCGATGTCTTAGAACTGCACATGAAATATGAATTCTAAGCTTAATGCTTTTATTTCATTTTCCTGTGCAGTGTAATGTGTAACGACTGCAGGAAAAAAGTGGCCTGTGTGATGACAATTTGGCTTCCTATTTGTGTAAATAATTCAGCAACCAAATTCTATTTCTGTGTGGTTCTTATTTCTTTTCTAAAAGTAGCACATCTCTCCCACATTGTGTGTGTGTAAGGGCTTGCAGGACTTTACATAATCAATAGAAAATGTAGGACTCCATTAAAGAAGTGCACCAGATAAACTAAAGCGTCTCTATGTTACAATGCAACGCACTTTGAGAAGACTGTTGTTGTAAACTGTTGCTGTAAATTGTGTGTTTGTGCTCATCCAAACCGTGGGAGTCACTCTTTGTCCGATATTCCCTCATTTTGCCTGCATATGTGCATGCATGCATGTGTGTGTGGATATTCTATTGAGGACATAGCTCGTCTCTGTGAGAACAAACCATGTTAAGTCATATACGGCTACACACATTCAGTGCATCTTTACATTTAAAGTGTAGTCCAGTAAGCCGGGACTTCTTTACAAAAACTCGTAATCATACGCACGTCTTCCTCTCAGCATGTCTGTGACAAACACTATCCCATCTAATTTGCCTTCAGAAAAGCCGGAGCTGTAGCGTGTGTCACAACCTCATCTACTGTCTGTGATACAGTGCATAGAGGGCTTCAGCTGCTGGAGGAAGAATCCATCAGTACGGATGAATGACGCCTGGGTCAACTAGTGTTCAAACCAATAGAAGTGAATCTGCCCAGTGTCCTTGCCATCAGACAGTCACACTTTTTGTTTTGACTGCATAACTGCTGTATTATGCCCTTGCTTTTCTCCCTGTCGACCCCTCTCTTGGTATCCCTCTCCGTGATGTGTGAGTGAGGCAAACTGCCAGTGAGCTCCCCACCTACCTCGTTTAGCTCTCATCCCTCTTTTTATCCCACATAATTTCCTAGTGCCTTGTGGGAAAATTGATCAATGAGCCTATCTATGTGTCTGTCTGGGTGGTTTGCAAAGCTGGTTTTCTCTGTCCTGCCCTCTGGCAGCTTGGCCTCGCTTGCTTGTTGGTCCAAAAAGCCTCTCTGTCCATCCTTCTCTAGTGTCTGCCAACTCTGATCTTTGTGCCTTAAGTTTCCTGCTGAGCCCTTGCTGTCCTTGAGTAGTCAACTGCTAAAAAATTGAGACACAAGAAACTTCTTAATATTCCAAACAAAGCCCTTCCCCTGTGCATAATGGGGGTGGCGGGGCTAAAAGCAATCCAGCTGAAAGAGCATGCACACATTGGCACACCTAGAGTAACAAAGTAAACCACCTTCTTAAAAGATTCAAGCAAACTCCAGTATACGCTCTGTAAGTGCTGCAATGCTTGTCTCAGCAAATGTAACTTTCACTTTTGCACTCCTAGAGAAAGTTTGCATATGAAAATGCTCCTGTATGCTCTCTCTCTGCCCCTCCCATTCAAAGTGTCATTTGAAATTTGAGGGATTATATTTTTGCATATTTCACCCGCACCAAAATCCCTCTTTGCTCAATAACAATGCCAGCAGCCTTTAAGATAAGGCCTTCCTCATAATACAAAAAGCTTTTTGAAAAAGTGTCTGTTGTGCAATGAATAGGATGGGGTCTAAAATGTCCAAGCACAGATTCGTCTGTGGAAAAAATATGTATAACGCTGCAAAACATTTGTTACAACTTGAGTATCTTGTAGTGCGGTTAAACAGGGATCAGTTAAGAGAGCAAAGGATGACGTTAAGGTCATTTGAGACTGCGAAATTATAGCAAGAGTGCTACAGTATAAAGTGCAAATTTTAAAACGAAGGTAGCTGTCTAATGGCTATGCGTTTTTCCACTGTAATTTTCACACTAAGGTCAAAAATAGCCATCGCACAGGAGGAGGAGAGTGTATAAAACACTACACAGTCACATCCTGCAGTACATAATTATACAAAGTAACATAAAATCACTGAATGTGATGATGCAGTGACTGAATTCATACACACATATAACCTAACCTAGGGAACTAGGTGCAATGATTTATTAAAACACATGAAAGCATATATGGAAGTACAGTATATCAGGGTTAGTAAGTAAGTGAATTCAATAAATACATATTCAAATAAATATAATACAGGTAGTGCCACTTATAGTTTTGCCTGTAAAAACATAAATTCTCAAATGAATGGCTGTATAAACAGCTGTGATGAATACTAAAACCTTTAATCAAATCAAGCCTGTATTTCTTCTTATTATTATTAAATTCTGCCTTTATCAGCTGGAGTTTGCATTTTATTAAATTGCCCATGTTTTGAAAACGAGATAAAGGGGAGTTAATTGATTCAATTTACTCAAAAGTTTTTCTATGATTAAATTTAGTGAGTTTCACCTCTCATTCAAGGACATAGCAGATTATCATATCATTTACTATATATTTTATAAAGTCAGACATAAGCATTACTAGCTGCTCTTTTAACACTCTGTAAGGATAAAGTCCATGACAGGCTTTCACAAAATGTCAGCCAATCTTAGCAATTTGGAGACATGCAGACTTTGTTTTTGTTCATTTTAGAGCTATATTTGGAGACCACAGTCAAATGTACTCTATCAGAAATATGTAAAGAGGTTTTGTGCAGTTGCTGAAGCCATGCTTTATTGCAGGAGTGTCTCACTGGAAACTGAAAAGAAGAAAAAAGGAAACTAAAAATTCTTCCAAAGAAAGCAAACCTTCGGGTCTCAATTTAAATGTGCAGTAGTGCTGCCTATAGCGTTTGTCTCGCAAATGAGAAACGCTCGGCCGTTTCTGCTTGTGCCAGCGTGCTCTTGAAAGGCTTTTTGACATAAAAAAGTAATTATAAAACAGCAACACAAGGCAGTGGACTCATTACAGCAACCGAGCAACTGCACTCTCATTTGATAATTGCACTTATGATTTGTTTATTACTTGTAAAATTGCCACATAATATGCTATGCGCTCTCCGGGAGTGTTGGAAGATACAATCCCATGCACAGGCTCGCACACGCCCGCAGAGAGAGGCAAAGACAGAAAGGAAACAGAAAGACAGACGAACAGCGCCGACCACACAGCCCGACTGTTGTGTTTACATACACTGCTAAGATGGTGAAGGGTTGCTTACAAGGGGGACTGAATATGAACATATACTCAGTTACCAGTAGGGGGCTCTGTGACTAAGGATGATGGAAGGAGAGAAGAAGTGAAGTGTATGGTGAGATGTAAAATGGCGAACTACTGCTGAATATATACGTTCCATTACAAACCAAGCCGTCTCCGTTCTTCTGTCGAAACACCACAAATTGGCGACGAGGATGAGTGCATCAGTTCCGAGTCCACCATCTTTTCTTCCACATGTGGGTGAGCCGCCGATTCCATTTACTACATGGCGGAAAATATTCGACAATTACATGCTAGTAATCAATGCCACGGGAGACTCATGGCCGGATGCTAGGAAACGCGCTGTTTTGCTACACTGCTTGGGCCCGGAGGGACAGCGGTTATTCTACACGTTACCGGAGCAAGGTGATACATATGCTGACGCCATGAGCACACTGGAGAAGCACTTTGTGCCGAAAGTGAATGTCGTGGCGTGCCGTCATACATTCAGACAGCGTATGCAATGAGCGGATGAGACTGTTTCTCAGTATGTGGTGGCTCTGAGAGCATTAGCTTCATCTTGTAACTTTGGACAAATGGAAAGTGAAATGATAAGAGATCAGTTGATCTCCAATGCTCATCTCAGCGCTGTGAAAGACAAACTGTTACTGGAGGATGAACTCACACTGGATAAGGCTCTAACTATTGCGAGCCAGGTAGAAGCAGCAGTCAAAAACGCTACTCTACTCTCCACACCCGGCTCGTGTCCGACCGCGCCTGTTCAGACAGTCGACGCGGCAAATTCCCACTCTCACCAGAGGAGAGGACCTCGCCCTGCTAAAGGCTGCACTCCAGACCAACGCAAACGGGGAGGTTCAAAGCAGCAGCAGCGGAAGTGCTTCAGGTGTGGTTCTCACAAGCACTTAGCTAATGATAAAAACTGCCCGGCTGCTTCTTCAAAATGCAATAACTGCGGGAAAAAGGGACATTTTGCCAAGGTATGTAAGTCGTCAGTCAGTGAAGTGAGAGAAGTAGTGGTTCCAGAATTGGTAGTACTGTGCGTGCAAGATGCTAAAATGATGGCAGCTATTCAAGATAAGCTTACCTGCACTGTCGACATTGAAACTGTACAAGGTGGCTCTAAGACAGTAGAGCTGATAGTAGACACTGGAGCTTCTGTGTCTATTCTGCCAGAAACTATCTACAGACAGTATTTTGCAGACTGTTCACTGGTGCGACCTAAAGTCAAACTAGTTACTTATGCTAAAGATGAGTTGGCTGTGATGGGTTGTCTGCCTGCATCAGTTGCACTGCATGCACAGAATGAAAAAGTTCCTGCTTCCTTCTACATTGTCAAAGCTGGTTCGCCGCTATTAGGCCTCGACCTCATTAGAGCACTGAACGTCTGCATCGTCGGAGGCAAAGTGGACCGTATTCAGGATGAAACTGCAGATGAGCCGGATTCGTCTAACCAGAAGTCTGCTGTGTACAATGTTGATCCTATTCCACCAGCTCAACTTGGATGTGTTAAAGGGTTCATCCATAAAGTACAGGTAAACAACAATGTGCGGCCTGTACGCCAAAAGCTGAGACGCCTGCCATTAAGTGTACGTACAGAGGTGTCAGCAGAACTCTCTCGCTTACTCAAAGCTGGCATAATTGAAAGGATCGATGCAGCTGAGTAGGTGAGTCCTTTGGTCGTGGCCAGAAAGCGAAAAAAGGAGTTGAGACTGTGTGTTGACCTTCGTGAACCCAATAAGAGCATTATTGCTGACTGCCATCCTCTTCCTCATATGGAGGATCTGTTTTCTGACTTGGCAGGTGCCACTCACTACAGCCAGATTGACCTCAGCTCAGCATACCACCAATTACCTTTGCATCCGGAGAGCCGCAAGCTGACTGCTTTCATCACTCATGAGGGACTGTTCCAGTTCACACGTGTCCCATTTGGCCTAGCATCAGCACCTTCGGCGTTCCAGAAAATGATGCAAACGGTCCTGAAAGATCTGCCTGGTGTTCGCAACTACTTGGATGACATCATCGTCTATGGAACATCAAAGGAGGTGCATGATACACGCCTGCAAGCTGTTCTCCAACGTCTCAGAGATGTCGGCCTGCAGATTAATGCTGGGAAAAGTTCCTTCTGCCAGTCACACATCACATTCCTGGGCCATGTAATCTCAAAGGAAGGCCTACGTCCAAGCCAACATCACCTTACTGCTATTGCTGAGGCTCCTGCTCCAAAGGATATGGCTGCATTGCGCTCGTTCCTGGGTTTGTCATCCTGGTTCAGTAAATTTATTCCAGATTATGCTACACTGGTGGAACCACTGCGACAGTTGCTGAAAACAGACATGAAAGTCGAACTCCAGTGGAACGAGGCAGCACATGAGAGCTTCAGTAACCTGAAAAAACTCCTTCTGGAAAGTCCCGCACTTGCCGTCTATGACCCTGACTTACCTGCTTTTATCACCCCAGACGCATCAGACTATGGGCTAGGCGCTGTGTTGACACAGTTACATCCAGATCAAGTGGAGCGGGTTGTGGCGTTCGCCTCCCGAACACTGTCTCCTGCTGAAAGAAAGTACTCCACCACAGAAAAGGAGGCGTTAGCCTGTGTCTGGGCGGTGGAAAGATGGCGTACATATGTATGGGGCCGCAGATTCACACTTCGTACTGACCACCAAGCTCTTACTACCCTTCTCAGCACCAAAGGTATGAACAGAGCGGGCATGAGAATCGCACGATGGTCTGCAAGGCTGATGTGTTTTCAGTATGATGTGCAGTACCGTCCTGGTGTTCAGAATGTCATCGCAGACTGCCTCTCACGGGTTCCCCTGATGTACTCCAGCACTGACATTGATGCTGAAAAAGACCTTCTCTTGGAGATAGCTGAAGTTTCTCCTCTCTTGACAGCGACACCGTTGACGGATTTTAAAGCTGAATGTGAGGACTGCCCTGACCTTTCTCTGCTGCAACAGGTTATCCGCTCAGGCTGGCCTAAGGTGAAAAGGTCTCTCTCACCTGAGATACAGCCGTATTTCCTGGTGCGACATGAACTTGCTGTGGAATCACCGTTGGTTTTCCGGGGGACACGTCTGGTGGTCCCAAGGTCCCTGCGGGAAAAGGTGATATGCCTCGCACACGAAGGTCACCAGGGCATAGTTCGCACAAAGCAGCGGCTCAGAGAGCTTTACTGGTGGCCATGCATGGATACTCAAGTCCATGCGATTCTGTCATCGTGCTCAGTCTGTCAATTGTGTGACAAAACGGCCAAAACTGCTCCTACTCCCTTACAGCCGGTTCAGTTTCCAGATGGTCCCTTTCAGCATGTGGCCGTTGACATTGTTGGACCTTTTGACCGCGGGTCGCAGGACTGCAGGTTTGCCATCACACTGGTCGATTACTTCAGCAAATGGCCAGAAGTAGCCTTTACTTCATCAGCTACTACAGACACTGTGATTAGGTTCTTGTCTTCAGTTTTTGCACGGGAGGGAAACCCTTGTGAGCTTACCACAGATAATGGACCACAATTCACTTCATCTGCCTTTGCTGATTTCCTGACGGAAAGGGGCATCAAGCACATCAGAACAAGTGTGTATCACCCTCAAGCAAACGGGTGTGTTGAAAGATTCAACAGAGTGCTGAAGGACTGTGTTCAGGCTGCACAGGTGTCCCAGAAGCTGTGGAAGCCCGCCGTGACAGAGATGCTACAGAATTACCGTGCTACAGCTCATGCAACGACTGGAGCAGCTCCGTTCCAGCTTCTCAGAGGGAGACCCATGAGAACAAAGCTAAATGTCCTGCCGTTTCCCAAAGACACAGGACAGTATGACCAATGCAGGGCCAGAGTCTCTCACCAGCAACGTAAGAGTAAACGCTACACTGATGCAAAGAGGGGGGCAAAACCTCCCCAGCTTGTGGTCGGTGACAGGGTGCGGATACGTAAACCTTTTCGAGTGGGGAAGGGAGAGAGACAGTTCACTGATCCACTGTCAGTGCAGCAACAGACTGGACTGAGCACCTTCATCTTGAGTGATGGAAAGAGATGGAATGCAGCCCGTCTCTCACTCTGCCGCGCAGAGAATGCTGAGCCGTTGCAGGCTGGTGACGAGGTTGAAAATAACACAAGAGAAACTCCTAAAAGACCTTCTGTTCCTAACAGACCGAGACAGTTACCAGCTTGGACCAAGGATTATGTTATGAAATGAGTTAAAAAAAAAAAAAAAAAGAAAAAAAAAAAGTGAAAAAAACACGCTTGAGCTGTTGGGTGCTAATGTTAAGTTCCATACTGCTAGTTCTGAGGTCCAAGTATAATAGAGGATTGATTTACTGTGATTTATTTGTGAGTTTTGTGACTTAAGGTTGTTAAGTTACTACAGTAACCTTAACGGTACAAGTATTCATTATAAAGGACGATTTAGGCACCATAACAAGATTGTATGTTAAGATCACGGGTATAGTTCAAACACCCAGTAATGTTATAAGTGAAATAGGTATTGAAAATGCTGTCTGGTTGCAAAGTTTACTACTGATAATGTTCTGTGCAAATAGTAATGTTGCCATGCTAAGTAAGTAATACTGAGGTAGTAGAATTCTGTGAGAATGAGGAGAGATGTTGTGTTTACATACACTGCTAAGATGGTGAAGGGTTGCTTACAAGGGGGACTGAATATGAACATATACTCAGTTACCAGTAGGGGGCTCTGTGACTAAGGATGATGGAAGGAGAGAAGAAGTGAAGTGTATGGTGAGATGTAAAATGGCGAACTACTGCTGAATATATACGTTCCATTACAAACCAAGCCGTCTCCGTTCTTCTGTCGAAACACCACACCGACATGGCAGGCTGAGACCCAGAGCACCTCTCAAGACAAGCCTATGGTGTGTAACCAAGGCAACGGGAGCAGACAGGTTGCCTCCAGCCACAGAGACAACACGAACCCAACTCGTCAATATTGGTGTTTGTGTGTCTGTGTTTTAATATATTTCTAGACCAGTAATTGTAAAACGTGCAGTGAGCCAGACGAGCTGTTTAGGATTCACATCCGTTGGTGATAAATGTGATGTGGCCTTCAAATCACATTGAAAATGTAAACTGTGTATAAAAGATGGATGACGTCACCCAGTGTTTTGTGAAGTCGGGTTATGAACGAGGGTGTGTGTCTAACTGGGAAACTGAGGGTGTCCAATGCTCAAGTTACCTGTATGTCATAAAATAGCCACGCCCTAAAACATACACTTCTTTATTGTCCATTTTACTTTAATTGGTATCATAATTAAAAAAAAATGAACATCATGAGGAATTAAATAAGGCAGCGATTGAGTCGATAAACTCATTAGAAAAATGTCGACTGGGGTCATAAATCAAATTTGGAAGTAGGGTCGTTTTCTCCTAGAATTACATACAGTCAGGCTTCTTTATTCCAACCACAGTTCAGACTTGGAAGCTATGTTCGGCTTTTACATAATAAAGAAACACAATATACTTTTGGATGAAAAACACAATTAGAATCTTTCATCTATTTAATAAATGCACAAAAACATTCACAGCACTGATGGGAGAAAAAAAGAAAAAGTGATCTAATAACTGGTTGCAGTTCCTTTGGGAGCAATAATCTCAAACTCACTCTCTCTCTCTCTCTCTCTCGCTGTCTCTTTTGCTCTCTCAGACCTGCGCAGTGTTAAGAAGGAATTTTGGATGTGTGGTGTAAACAGCTCTCTCGAGGTCATTCCATAGTACATCTATTGGTTTAAGGTCTAGACTCTAACTGCCTCTGTCCAAAAGGCTCCAATCATTCCTCTAAGCTTTTAACTGTAACTCTGGGACTCTTTGACTTTACCTCACTGAGCATTCAGCATTAACCCTTAGCTCGCTGTTAACGTCTAGCAAGAGTCTAAATAACTAGCACACGCATTCAGTCCTAAGAGTCTTCTCTCAAATGGGGTTCACTTACTTTTTCTTGAATCACTGATTTTATAATTGTGTACAAGTTATACGCAATATCTGCATTTACAGGAAGATGTTTATTGCATTTTCTACCCATATTTGAGCATTTAAAAGCCCACGGTGAGAGTGTGTGTTTGGGTGTGCGACTGTGTATGTGTCTTTCTCCTCATATCAGCTCTGCACAGCAGGTGCCTTGCTCCAGTACATTGCTTCCGCCAGTGAAGCTGAATGTATTGCAGATACCATGGGAAATATAAGCCAATACTTTCTCTGCCCGTGTGTGTGTCTGTTTGTGTGTGTGTGTATTAGAAAGAGAAAGAACGGCATGACTCAGTGAGATGAAGAGGAGGAAAGTGAAAGACAGACAGAGTGGAGGCCAATATAAACTGAAAGTATAAAGGCAAGTCAGGGGTGAAAAAGATGTTGGTAATAGAAGCAAGCAAAGATATTTTAGAAGAGACATGCATGAGGAGAAAAAGAGAAGCTAGGAAACAGATAAAGAGGAGAGAATTTGGGAGGTCAGTGGATAGCAGTGTATGCAGTGTACTCACAAGCCATTAGTTTGGATTCGACACAGGGTCAGAGCGAAGGGAAGGAGCGAAAGAGAAGGAGGAACAAAAGATGCGATGACAGGTCTATGCTGCTGACATCTACAGGGACTAGTCAGACTCTGATGTGACAAGCGACCATCCTCACCAACCCTCAACTTCCCTCCAGCCATCTGTCTTTCTCTCTGCCTGTAATGTATTCTGTTGTCACGACTAAAAAGTTTGCCTTTTTTGTTTTTAAAGTAAAGATGACAATGACATGATATATATTCCCATCAAGAAATGCAGTTTAGAGTTTCAAAATGGTATTTGAACATCTTTAGTCATTCATAGCAACTTTGACTGGTCACATGTGGTGATGCCATCTGCTCCGTGATCTCTCCACCATCCTCCCACCTCGTTACGGCCGCTATGGCCGAGTTTCATAGGGCGCAGTGCCGGACATAGTCTTCTAATCCCACTTTGAGAATCGTGGTACTTAGAAATAGTGCTTGCAGCCGATGAATTTGCAACACAGATTCTTGCTGTACAACAAACATGCAGTGCCGCCTCTGTTAATACATCATCCTTCATGCATGTGTTTCTCTAGCTTTGACTAATCTGGCCTCAGTGTGCTGAAGATTTGCAATGCTAAAGTTTACAGATGTACTCAAAGTCTTTGTACCAGTTCAGGGACAGATGCTTCAGAGTCTACACTGAAAGTCTAAACGCACAGGCCTGTCCCCCGTCCTTAAGACCTACAACAACATTATATGATAGCATATTTACCAGTCACTGATAAATACTATATATCACGATCAAGGATGCCAAGTAAAAACCCACCTTTGGAGATAAGAAACTCCATCAAGGACTTTTGCAGTTATTGTAGAGATTAGCATTGTGTTTGTCATTTATCAAACAATGTTTGTAAAAAGGTGTCCATGATTTCATGAGCAAACACCATAAATCCCAGGTGGTTTTGTTGACAGTGGAAGATTCAGTGATAAAGTTGTGAAATAGTCACGTAAAGGTTACATATGTATTTTTGAAAATCAAAAACACAAAAGTTGTGTATGAAGAACGAAAGAAAGCAAGTCCTAAGCTTACTAAAATCATAAATGCACAATTTTTAAACACATACAGTGCTTAAAAAATTATTAGACCGCCACCCAATGTAAGGTTTATGCTACAGCTGTCCTAAATCAGCAATATCAGTAATTATCAAATTCGTTAATAGTTAATCTGCCAGTATGTGCATTTTCAGCAAATAATCTAAATAATTATTTTAACTTTCCAAATTTACGGTTTTATAAAACAGCAAAAAAAATAGTAAAGCAAAATATTATTATTATTAATTTTAAAAAAATTACAGTCACTTACTTGCAATTCCTCGCATTACTTAAAGGATAATAAAAAAAATCGTTTTAGTGATTAATTTCTGACTTCTGAGCAGTCCAGTGTGCCGACTGATATTTGGGTATAAAATTGTGACTTCCTTTACAGTTTTATTATCTATAGATATATTTATTATAGATAGATTTAGATATTTTTTTGTTTTTAAAAATGGTTTTGACTGTTTTTTTTAAATAAATCTGCTTTCTTTAATGACAGGTGGTCTATTAAGTTTGTTTGATTGTCATCTGTGTAACAATCTGTGTTGCAAGGCTAGGGCCTTTTTGCAACGAGAGACAAACAGAAAAGCGCAGCGTGAGCTTAACAATAACTCTGAGGGAGTCTTTCTGGGAAGCCCGTAGCATACAGCTCTCCTTGGGGGCCATGTAATGTGACAAGAGCCACTGTGTAAATCTGTCCATATGGTCTCATAATCTCTGCTCTAAGATTTAGAAACTGTGATTATTTTTAATGTTCTATGTTGTTTTCAGAGACCGCCCGAAGCAAATGGTCAATTTAATTTAAGATGGACCCACCTGACCAGAACCAATACATTGTAACCCTGATAAAAGAAAAAAAAAGTTATGTATTAAACATACAGTCAGCAAGAAACACACAACACTGTGAAATGAACAAGCCAGTTCCTTGGGAGAATATGTTTTCTGAAGGTTTTCTTCTGAATAGCAGACAAACAACACACTCATCACTCTCTGAACTGACAGAGGGAAGTGAGGATAACAAAAATCAGAAGGAGAAGATGGGGATGAAGAGGATCAGGCTGAGAAAGGAACTCTAAGCCCTCATCTCTCTCATCTCTTCATCCATATTTCAACAGGGGTCTAATGGGCTGACATGATCCCTTGTTATAAACAGAAGGAGAAAAAAAAGCACTGAGGGCTCAGTAAGAGAAGGAAGCAGGGAAGAGTGGCTCAGCTTTGGCAAGTGCTGAAATGACAGATCCAGTTTGAACTGAATTGTTACCATGTATTTACATTTTCTATTCCCGTAGTGCATATTTTGAGTTTTTTATTTAAGATAATTTCCCTTATATCTCTGAGGATGAAGTCTATATTTTGTTTTCAATGAGCAGCAACTCCCAAAGGTGATGAGAATGAAAAATAGAATATGTTCGGATCATCTTTTTCAGGCACGAAATGTTGACTAAACAATGGAAAATGAATGTATCGATACAAGCAACACTGTATAGCGTACAGCGTGAACAATCCCTCTCATTATTACACAAAAGTTAATTGCTTGCTCTTTAAACCACGGGGGTATGGGCTGAACTTTCTGTCTTTTGGCTCTCGCAATCGATTTCCTCGTGATTGGTTAGGCTCCCTGAATATATGCCTCTAATTGCAGGCATGGAGACCGGATCCCCGAGCTTCACAGGTGCTTCATGAAAGGAGAACAAACAATCTGAGAGTAGCACGGTTGATGATTGAGGTGACACAGAGCGGGAGTAGGTGGGAGTGAGACAAAGCGAGAGAGACATCATCAACACTGGGATCCGTCTATTTGTGATGTTAATTTCTCAGCAGTAAGGTGAATGTTTCCCTGCCTTTTTGTTTACGTTACACCCATACGACAAGACACCACTTGTACATTTTGAGTAACAATGTAGCTTCGCAAGATTTTTTTTTAATAGTTTTTGTTTGTGTATTTTTATTCAGTTATTCCATAATAGATATTGAAAGTCCACAAACCATGAACTAAACTGAAGTGGTTAAAGCAGAACCAGTGAAAAAGAAAAACAACATGTGCAACATCATTCACGCTATCCCTCGAAAACGTCTTTGCAGAATATTCTTTTAAAACCGGCAGCAAATTGCACATTTTTAACTCCAGTTAACCTCTTCGACATGTCAATGGCTGTGAACAAAGAGAAACTTGTAAATAACTCATGAAAGAATAAAGTTACGTTGAAACCAAGCACACCATTGTTTTTCTTGTGACATTGCCAATAAGTTTGATGGGTCACATGGCCCTCTTCCTATTGAAAAAACAAAAGTTGTATCCAAGATGGCCGACTTCTAAATGGCCACCATGGTCACCACCCATCTTGAGGAGTTTGCCCCCTCAAATACTAATGTGCCACAAACAGGACTTTAATATCACCAACCATTCCCATGTTATTACGGTGTATCCATTTAAATGGCCCACCCTGTACTTCAAAGCTCAGTAACTGTCGGCTGGTGGGATTTTTTTTTTTAAATATTTGGTTAAAAAATCGTTCCATAGACTTCAGCTGACCCACAACGTCAGTTTAAAGCATTTGACAAATGTCGCCTGTCTCTTTATCAATTTTAATAAAGTGAGATAAACAGAAAAATTGCAAAGAAAACAATAGCTCTCACACTTTTATGCCCTTTTCTTTTCGTCCTAAACTGACACACTAAACACTCACCCGCTTCCATCTCTAGTTTCCTGACATATTTTGAGTAATCCAGTGCTTGAAGTTCATGGTGCAAACAAACAGACAGAATTCTACACGTACATGAATGTAAAATAATGTAAAAGTATTTATTTAAAAAAATGAAAACACAAAAAATGAGATTCTGAGAGCATAAGTCTGTTTATGTGAAGCTGTTTTGGGGCCATCCGTTCACAACAATGTACTAAAAAAGAGTTTCTGCTGAAAAAATAAAATACAAAGGCACACTTCTTTCCAACAACTTGATCTATATTTCCCACTTTGTAAGAGACAGTTTGAAGCGCTGTCTTTTCTAAATGGAAACAACTTTTGCACCCATCTGTGGTTCAGTTTCTGATGTCGCACTGGGGCCAGTTTTGAAGAGGGCAATGACGTTGGCGCTTCAACCGCCGTTGCTGGGATACCAGTCTTCGGTCTGCCCAAGTTATACAGATTGCTGGTGAGTTTAATAATGCAAACTGTTTCCGGTGATGTTGGAGGAATTTATTCATACTCCCTGGCAGTGTTCTTACTGGCACGAGAAATGCTAGTGATGTGCAAACATGCCTTGTCAAAACCACATTTTGGAGCCAAACGTGAATAATTTACCTAAAAGAAAGTTTTAACAGCCGGTTGTATTCCTCGTACACGCGCGGTAATGAGAGATTTCAGAATGAAAGGCTCTACAATCTTATATTCATGTTTCCTCTAGGCTAAGATAACACTTGTGAATACTGCTTTCTGTTGTAGAGTCCCGCGCAGGAAAGCTGTGTGGATTTTACTGATTACTTGTCGTAAACCATTGCAAGCTACTGTGAACCAGAGCCGATGCCAAAATAAAGAAATGCAACTGTTGCCTAAATTGTAGGCAGCTCATGCTCCTTATACAGTCTCTGCACAAGCCACCAGACACTACAGTTGTTACTGAATACAGGGCTGACTGACTGGTCTAAAACTCTTCAATCCAGCAAGTACAAGATGGTACCATGTTCATCTACATTTTTTTGTTTGTTTCATTTGTGTTTTGTTTTTTAAGAAATGCCCATAGTGACCTTTGTGCTTAGGGGTGTGTTGAATTTGTGCACTGTGCATCGGTTTTGCAGACTTTGTTAGATACTGTGCTTAATCATTGTTAAAGCCACTATTGAGTGCTCTGGCCAAATTCAAATTGAACATTAAACACTAAATTGAGATCGACAGAGTAGGAAAATGCACAAACACATACACACACAGATGGACACAAACATGTGGCACATGATTTCCATTTTCCCTGTCCTTGTTTTCTTTGACCTTGTGCTGCTTGTCATGCCTCCTATTCTTTCTCTAAAGTTATGGAAGCACTTAGTTGTGACCCTGCCTTTTGTACTGCATTTGCTTTATAAAGTGTTTGCTGCCTGGCTGATAAGGAATACAGAAACTTTCTATAGGTGTTTTCTGCCTGTTTTAAGCCTAAAGGCACAATTATAGAAGCTCACACATCCAAGCCTACCTGACTTTATTGTTATACTAAAGAATCCTTTCAGTTAATATAATCATTTTGTACAAACACATCTTTTAATCCCTGTTATTAGCAACTAATCTATGTTCTTAAAGCTTAAACTTGCCTTTTGCTATTAAACTTTTTTACTTCTTGAAATTTCTTCATCTTCTTTCAAGGACATTTAGCAGCTTTCACATAAAGCCGAAACTTCTATCATATTCTTCTCACTTGGTTCAGTTCAAGAAACTCTAATTGTTTGTGTTGCAGTGGCGTTTAAGACTAACAGTGCAGGTCCAGCGGTTAGTGTGCAGGGCACGCTGAACTCTTTATGTTTCGCTAAGTGCCCTGACCTGCCTGTGCAATGTGTTTGCAAGTTAACTTTGTTGAGAACTTTAATGTTTTGTGTGAAGGGTTCAAAGGGAGAACAAAGTACTCCAAAAGCTCTAAGAAACGTATTCTCCCTGTCTACTACAGGTTGACTCTTTTTTTTTGCATATCAGACTACTACAATATTAATTCACAAGTGCTTCAAGACTAAAATGAAATAAAAGGAGAGACTCAATAATGCATAGCACGCTCTTCTGTATCCCTACCTTCAACTGTACAAAACTGGGACACTGAAATTAAGAGGAAGCCTGATTGGCTAAACGAGATCTTAGCTTACTTTTTAACTGATAAAGAAAGTTTTGGCCATGGCGCACTTCACTGGTACAAGAATGTCTTTATTTCCAGTGTGTGTGAGTGTCAGCACAGTGGTAAAGCCAATGTTCCTGTCTTTATTAATTACCACCTGACACGGAGACACACTTTTACCACACACACACACACACACACACTTGTCTGCACATACGACTCCCCAAAAAACACATGCAATTACACTTTTATTCAAACATGCACCTGTCTCCAGTCACATCCTCTCCTTTACTTTAGCAGTACTTACTTTACTAGAAGGTTTTAAAATTTCTGTACTTTTAGGTGACAGAAGGAGACATGTGGCCTGGTCAAAACACAGAGAGCTGCACTCTAAAAGATCTTTAAATATAGTAAACATACCTCGTGTGCCACAGACTGCTCCCAAACACGAGGGGACAAGTAATGCCTCTAAAACACTTAAGTTGGCTTTATTAAACGTTAGATCTTTAGCTGGGAAAACATTTTTAATTAATGATTTAATCACTGAGCACAGCCTTGATTTTATGTTTTTAACTGAAACTTGGTTGGACCAAAGTAACAGTGGAGCTGTTCTCATCGAGACGACCCCTCCTAACTACAGTTTTATCAGTGAGGCCAGGGTGAGCAGGAGAGGAGGAGGGGTTGCTGTCTTATTTAATGAATCATTTCAATGTAAGCAGCTATCTCCTGGAAGTTTTCAGTCTTTTGAATATGTGGCTTTACAGCTGAAGGCCCCATCCAAAGTTCTGTTTCTTAATGTTTACAGGCCTCCCAAATACTGCACAGACTTTTTCAATGACCTCAGTGAACTGCTGTCTGTGATCTGTGTTGATTTCGACTGTGTAATTATTGTTGGGGATTTTAACATCCATGTGGACAACCCTCAGGACAAAGGGACTAAAGACCTGAGTAACACTCTGGGCAACTTTGGGCTGACTCAGCATGTAACAGAGGCCACACATAATAGAGGACACACTCTTGACCTACTGATCTCCAAGAGCCTGAGCATTTCAAACATTACTGTGTCTGATGTGGGCTTATCTGATCATTACTGTGTTTTCTTTGAAAGTAAAATCTCAGCCCACACAAATATATCAACAGCAGTGATCACAAAACGGTGTATAACTGAAGACAGTAGTGAGATCTTTAACCAGGTCTTCCCATTAACACCTGACCTGTCCAAAGGTTCAGTCAATGAGCTCGTCAATAGCTTTAATGCAAAAATGTTAAATGTAATGGACACTATTGCTCCCATTAAGGTGAAGGTTATCTCTGGAAGGAAAAAGTCTCCATGGAGAAACTCCACACTGGTGAAAAATGAAAAAAGAGAGTGTAGGAAAGCTGAGCGCAGATGGAGAAAAACAAACCTCCAGGTTCACTATGACATCTATAAAGAGAAACTTCACAATTATAATTTACAACTGAGGAGTGCAAGAAGGTCCTACTTCTCTGACATCATCACTAAAAACAGCCATAATGCTCGGGTCTTATTTTCTACAGTTGACAGGCTAACAAACCCTCCTGTGTCAGTGGCAGCTGAACTTCATTCAACCATGGCCTGCAATGACTTTGCCAAATTCTTCACTGAAAAAATCCAAAAAATTAGACAAGCAATTGGTACATCAACAGCAGATCCAGGATATGTACTGTGTCCACCAAAAAACTGTTTAAACACCATGAAACAGTTTCAACCTATTATCAGCAAAGACCTGGAGGACATCTTAGGTCAACTGAACTCCTCCTCCTGCTGTTTAGATGTCCTGCCAACAAGTTTTTTCAAAAAGGTCTCAAAGACTTTAGAGTCAGACCTGTTACAGATCGTCAACTTTTCTTTAATATCAGGTGTGTTTCCAGAATCACTAAAAACTGCTGTAATCAAACCTATACTGAAAAAGGACAATCTTGACAAGACACAAATGAACAACTACAGGCCGATCTCAAATCTCCCGTTTTTAAGTAAGATCATTGAAAAAGCAGTTTCTCAACAGCTCAGTTACTTCTTAAAACAGAATAACTGCTACGATGCCTTCCAGTCAGGTTTTAGACAGAACCACAGCACTGAAACTGCTCTGACCAAAGTGTTTAATGACATATATCTGAATACAGACAGTGGAAAAATGTCAGTCTTAGTTCTACTGGATCTCAGTGCAGCATTTGATACAGTTGACCACAACATATTACTCAAACGACTGGAGAACTGGGCAGGTCTTTCAGGAACTGTACTAAACTGGTTCAAAACATACTTAGAAAACAGGAAATACTTTGTATCAATAGGTAACTTCACATCTGAGCAGACAAGCATCACATGTGGAGTTCCCCAAGGTTCCATCTTGGGACCCCCTCTGTTTAACATTTACATGCTCCCACTGGCACAGATTATAAAGAACAACAAAATAAACTATCATAGCTATGCAGATGACACACAAATATATATCACAATGTCACCAGGAGACCGAGGCCCTGTACAGACTCTTGGTAAATGCATTGAGGAAATTAATGACTGGTTGTGCCACAATTTTCTCCAACTAAACAAAAACAAAACTGAAGTAATAGTCTTTGGTGCCAAAGAAAAACGATTACAGGTCACCAGAGAACTTCAATCTATACATCTAAAAACCACAAACCAGGCGAGAAATTTGGGTGTAGTGATGGATGCAGACCTAAACTTAGAAAAACACATTAAGACAATAACAAAATCAGCTTACTATCACCTCAAGAATATTTCAAGGATAAAAGATCTGATGTCTCAACAGGACCTGGAAAAACTAGTCCATGCATTCATCTTTAGTAGGCTTGATTACTGTAACAGCATCTTTACAGGTCTACCTAAAAAATCAGTCAGACAACTACAGCTCATCCAGAACTCTGCTGCTCGTGTCCTCACTAAGACCAAAAAAGTGGACCACATCAGTCCAGCTCTGAGGTCTTTACACTGGCTGCCTGTCCGTCAGAGGATAGACTTTAAAGTTCTGATGCTGGCCTATAAAGCTCTGAATGGTTTAGGACCAAAATACATCAGTGACCTCCTGACCCAGTATGAACCTTCCAGATCCCTCAGGTCATCTGGATCCGGTCTTTTATCAGTTCCCAGAGTCAGAACCAGACACGGAGAAGCTGCATTCAGCTTTTATGCTCCTTATATCTGGAACAAACTCCCAGAAAGCCTCAGATCAGCTGAAACACTCAGTTTATTTAAATCCAGGTTGAAGACTCACCTATTCTCAGCTGCATTTGAATAAAGCACCAAATCCACACTTTTAAGCTTAAATTTCAAAACTTACACTAACTACTGATCTTATCTATTTCTGATTTTATCTGTTTTGATTTTATATACTGTTTTGTTTGTTTGTTAAGCTTAAATTTCAAAACTTACATTAACTACTGATTTTATCTACTGTTCTGATTTTATCTGTTTTGATTTTATATACTGTTTTGTTTGTTTGTTTGTTTGTTTGTTTGTTTGTTTGTTTGTTTGTTAAGTGGGTTTAGAGCTCTGGGTAGCTCCCCAACTGGGTCTAGACTGGGTCTAGAGAGTATTTTAAATTCAGGGAATTTAAAATAGAAAGTAGCTCGTCCACAGAAGGACTGGTAGCTCCCCTTACGATAAGGGTTCAGATCGCGCGAACAGGTGTGAAATGTGTGTGTTTAGTTAGTTTGTTTGTTTGCTTGTTTTAATCATTTTTAAATCATGCTTTTTATTTGTTTTTGTTTCTAATGTCTCTGTAAAGCACTTTGAATCACCTTGTTGTTGAATTGTGCTATACAAATAAATTTGCCTTGCCTTGCCTTGCCTTGCCTAGCAGTAACACACATTCCAACATATGCACTCACACACACACGCATATACATATAAAAGCAACAGGAAGCTAGTAATTTGTCCCCACATCCTCTCTGCACTTCTACTTACTCATGCTTGGTTTAGGCCAGAAAGGGCATTGAAGAAGCAGATGAAGCAGAATGAGGAGTCAGGCTGTTAGTCTCACTGGTTGGCAAGGCTAACAAAACACACACTATACATGATGACACTGCATGACGTATTAGATTTATAAGACTATAAAACCCTAAGTTTGCATTGTTTAGCCATCGCATTACTTACTCTACTGTAAGTTGCCTTTAATTCTTCTAACTACCATTTGCTATATATCCAGGTTCCTCTGCCACGCTGACCCTTATTCTCATTTTATCGCCATCATTATAAGAGTCGGATTGCCATTCCCTCATGCTAATGGTCCTCATAATCAGCCTTCTCGTGAAGGGCATGAAGTGAGCACAGCTTTCAAGCAAAAAGAAAAAAAGTAGGGTAGAGCACTGATGATGAATTTATTTAGCAAACATAAAGACTGAACATTACACAATGATGCGATTACAGTATCTTTTCACTGGCAGTGTTTGAGCAAGTGTTTAAAGCCGGCAGGGAATGCAAGAAGCTCACCTGCTTCTCAGCCATCAAGGTGCCCTTGTCCAAGACATGTAAACCTCAAAAGGCTCCAGCAGTGCTGTTCAGTAGTTATCACTACAAGAGTGTGTTTGTACCAGGCGGCTCCCTAGTGCGAGGATGCAGCTGTCACATTCTGAAAAAGCTGATGTCTGTGTGTAAAAGTTTTTAAAACAACACAAATAAGCCAACATCCATATTAATCATTAAATGGCTAAACAACAACGACAACAAAATTACACATCTGGGATGATAATTCCACCCGTGTCTCTAATACCCTGTCTTACTAAAGAAAGATGAAATAAGTTAAGGAATTGTAGTGGAAATGACAGGGTTGCTCTTTTATCTTAAATTCCAACTTCAAAACTGGTAAAAATTGCAAAAAAAAAAAGAAAAAGAAATGCCCATTGAAGTGGTGACACAAAAATGAAAGAACAAAAGAACGTCCTCGTCTTCTTTCATCATTCCATTTGTTTAATAGAAGCAATTTCAGTCATGGTATTGCATTATCTATTTTTCTCTCCCTCTCTTTTCCTCTCTCGGGCACTTTAAACCTTCTCTATCTGTGCTGGGGCTAACTACTCCCTCAAGGCAATGTCAGACTTTAAGAGGGAAGTTGAGATACAGTCTGTATATGTGCATCACATATGGATATATCACATATACAGTATCTGAGACATTCACATATTACTATTTCCTGCTGTAGTGCAAGATGTCCACTTATATAAGGACTTCCCGGACATTTAAAGTCATCACTGAGGACCAAATTTCAAATGCTGTTGTCAAATTATTTATTAATATTTTATTATTTACATTCCATAACTTTAAGGTGCGCTGCAGAATATGTAACACTGTAGAGCAGGCTACGTTACATTACATTAGCTCACAGGTTAGCTAAAACATAGCCAAGGTCAGACATTGCAGCTCAGCTGGTTCCGGTGATATTAATCGGACCTGGCAGTGACTGCACCCTGTGGGATTGCATCTCTCTCTGCAGGTTGGCGAGCTCAGGTATGGGCAAGCGAACCGCACACACCAAAATACACAGGCACACATGTACAGTCTCACATCCACACACATATTATCTTCACACCTATGCCCACACACTTTAACACAAGGACAGAAGAATAGATGTGCAGTAACTCGAAGGCATAAACTCGTACCTGCGCATATGTGCTTCAACTTCAACACACTGGCACGGAGAAAGAGTGAGAAGATGAAATATAGAAAACCATCTAATTGAAAAAAATCTCTCTTAGCTTCCACAGATTTAGTTATTTTTTAATTTATTTTGTTTCAAAGTTAGTAATTGACAAATGCACTCTTTGGTAATTTAACTCCTGGGTGCCATGTTTAACCACAATCTGCCTACTGAGGCATGACTGCTACCAAAGGAAATTACACAGCACAGCATTGTTCCCGCTGTCCCAGTCTACCAGATTCTGCTGTCTGCTGATTGACTCGCTGACAGCTCCTTGACTGATCTCTGTCGGTCTGTCTCACTCTTACTTTGCCTCTTTCTGTCACACCCTCTTGCATCTGCTTGACTCGTCTTTGGCTTAAGTAACTCTAACTCAAAGAGAGAGGGGAAGAGAGGATGGAAACACGGTGACAGCAAAGTATCCAGAGGGAGAGAAAGAGAGAAGAGAGATCACGTGCTTTGTAGGAGTTACACATCAGCCACACGTCTTCTCCCCTCCTTCAGCTGCTTTGGATTTCATTTGCATTGTACTTCGTTGGTGGGCCTTGAAGAATAACACCAGGCCTATTGACTACCTGAACTCATTTGCACTCTGAGTTTCTTATGTGCATAAGGAGAACAGATGTTAATGCAAAGAGATAAATAAAAGTCACTGTGATCAATATGAATTCTATTGGCTCAGCCGGATTATATCTACAGCTTTTCTGGGTGACATTGCGATAGGATAGTAACAATTAACCCAGCATGGAGAAAGGCCATCTAATTCCCACTACCTTAAGTTACTTCTCAACTTCTTTTTTACTTAAAAAACATCTTTAATGATCATGGCATATGATGGGCTTCTTGGTGGGCTGATCTGTACCAAACTTTGAATGAACATCATCACACACACAGTGATTATAAACACCTGTATGTTTTATAAAAATCCCAATTCTTTTGATTTTCTTATATATTACATTCATTTCATCACCCCCCTGCGAATGTAATGTCACTTTCTCTGTTTGTGTTTGTTTCATGCGTCACGTTCAACTAACATCACCCGTACGTAACTTAACGACAAAATATGTATCAGTGAGGGAATTTTGTTTGACTCGCCACGAAATATGGAATGAAGACTAGTAATCCTAATTAAATATTATTACTCAGCATTACTTTTCTCGATCTTAGATGCACTGTGCTTGTTTGAAGGATCTCTAATTTACCTATCACTGTGTACACAAATCAGATAATGACAATACATCTGGGTGCACTGACATTAATACATATCATGGTAATCCTGAGTACTTAAGTAGAAGCCACTTGGACTAAATGTCATCCAGGAGGCTTCCTCAGTTCTGACTGACTGTTTCTTAATCAAACAATTATGTTTATTTGTGTTACATAATTTTCCAGTATGTCCACATTGGCTGTTTTAAAAAAAAAAGAAAAACACAAAACAATGTTTTACAGTGCTGTTATGCAACAACACCTGATCCCTGTTAATGTCAGGGGATGGGGGGAAAGACAAACAGATTTGCAAGTTTGAAGGGTGGGGCTTCTCACATTGCTCAGTAAAGTGCAAACTGTCCCAAGGCCAGACACAACTATTCATTGCTGTCACTATCTATCCCTCAGACCCAAAGTGAGGCTCAAGCTGAGTGTCTGCCAAATGCAACAAAGCAGCCAAATCCTTGTTTTCAGCTAGAAGCACAAGCAGACATGAGCATCTTGTACAGAAGCATCATACGCAGTATGAAGAAGTAGGCTGACACCATAACTTTACTGTCACCTTTGTGGTAAGGCCCTCCTTATCATGATGTGTCTTTATACCGATCTGCGGGTATATGTTGTTAACTGGCTGTTACTTGGAAATACATCACTGACGTCTTTAGTAAGGTAACATTAATGTGACAGCTAGTGTAACATATTACTTTCTACAGGAAGTACTGTGTAAGACACTTCGTTTTGGTCTTTACTCAGCTGATTGAGGGTTTCTCTCTATGTATATATATATATATATATAATAATAAGCAGACATATATCTGCATAACAGCTTTATATTAATTGTTACATGCAGCGAGAGAAAAATAATAATAAAACAGGGTGAGGGATGAGGAGCATGAGTGAGTGAATGCATAAGTGAAACAGATGGAGTGGAAACAAATGTATTGTGATAACATCATTTAAACAGTGCTTGGCTCTCTGAAGGCCCTGGCTGCCTTTACACACTCTCTCTCTCACACTCGTTTGACTGGGAAAACAGCCAGAAGGATGGGCCAACAGGACACACTCTCTCTTTCTCGCTCTTTTTCATTCTCTCTCACCCCCCCATCCCTCCTGCTATTCTCTCCCTTCCCAGCCAAGATACTAAATTGTACAGAATTATGCTGTCAGGTCTCATTTGTGAGAGAAATAGCGCACTGGGTATTACCTGAAGACAGCAGTCTGTTTAGGGAGTTCTGATGAATCATCTTTTTTTTCCCCATAGTGTGTAGTTTTAGTTAAAGGACAAAGATAATGTGCCTGCATCGCGTCAAAAATAATGGATCTAAGTTAGTATCAGCACATCTGTGTGTGCACAATAGAAAAAAATACCCTCAACTTCTAACTACCGAGCCTGTAGAGGTTTTAAGTGGGCAGCAATAGTATCAGCACTGCAGTCACTGTAGGGATTAGTCCAATGCACCAAACTGTGGGTGAGAATCCAAACAGATATTGCACCAAAAAATTCTGCTGGCTTACATTGTATTACTTATAAACTACTTTTTCTACCAGTCGCATAGTTTGCACTTCCTAATTTGTGCGTCTCGCTGCCAACTCCTTTTCTGGCTGTCATAAACGGCTATGTGGCAGGTTAGGCTATGTGTGCACCTGCACTCAGAGACAGAGACATTGTTATGCAGAGACAGAGACATTAACTAAAAAGCAGCTTTATTGTTGTACTTAAAACAAAACTCTAACCGGGAAGAAACTACGTACTAGGAAATGGAAACTACAAAACATGGAAACATGGAAGTTGCAGAAAATATAAAACCACACAGTATGAGCGGACAATACAGCAAGGATCAGACGGAGACTGAGGACATAAATACACAGACGGTAAGGAGGGAGGGAAGAACACAGCTGAAACGAATCTGACTGACGAGACAGGGGAAGCAAAACGGAACACAACGCAAGGAGAGCAAGAGACAATCAAAATAAGACAGGAAGTGAGATAACAGTGGCGACTAGGACTAAGACACATGTGCTTGAGACTGGTAACAGGGAGAAAGACGTGGGGACATGACCAAGTGCGGAGAGAGAAAAGGAACACCAAATATGGAGACAAGAGATAAACAAACATTACAACAAACATCATTTATAAATGATGTAAATATAACCATGAAACTAGAAATCAAATAGAGTATCCCAAGAAACGCTATTAAGTTCAGAAACATAGAAACACTGGGTCAAACACCCAGTACCATGACAGTGGCCTAGGGAAAGTGTAAAAGGACACATGAAGTTCTGCATAGAATCAGCAGACAAAGAGGACTTTCACAGAGTGAGTCCAACACGTGAAAAGATTCACGCTAATGTCCCACAGTTTCCCCTGTTCGCCTAAAGACGTGCTTTCTGGTGTAAAAAAGGCGCAGACAGAATCTCTCGCTGGCTTCTCACATGAACTGCTTCACTGGTTTTCTTTTGTTTTTCTTTCTGATGTCACAGCCATCGTTGTGTGACAGATGACTCGACATTTCTTTTTCTCTTTTCTGCTCCCCTTTATTTGATCTTCTCCTTAGCACATCCCTACATTAGACTGCCCCCCCCACCTCACTTACCGCATTACCTCTCTGCACCGTTCCTATTTCATTCTTTCTCTCTATTCTTTCTCCCTCCCCTCCCCTCTCCTTCTCCTACTGAACAGTTTGTCCCTCTCTGAGCTGATATCACTTGAGCTTGTTGCAGTAATGTCAGTGACTCAAGCGCTGATTCAGTTACATGACAGTCCACAGAGTTTTAGAAAAAACTTACCAACTCAGCTGCTTGGAGAGAACATCAAAAGCCGTGTGCATATTTGTGTGTGTGTGTCTGTAAGTTTAAAGCTGGTCTTTAATGAACTAAGCCCTAAGGCTCATTTGAGCTGCAGATACCAGCAGTCAACTAATGTCCAAACATCTGGGTGGTCTCTCTCTCTCTCTCTCTCTCTCTCACACACACACACTAGGGCTGAGCTTTTATCATTGGCCAAAGGAAAGGCTTTAGTATCCACCCTGACAGATGCCACACAGTGACACACACACCATACCCAGTGAAGGATTTGTGCTGTGTATGATCCATATATGTGTAAAATATATATCTGACAGCTTGGATTATGTGCATCTATCAGCGTAATACAAACAGCAGGGCGAGCTGCGTGTGTTTGTGTGCACGTATGCGGGACAGTGACAAAGCAAGTTTATTTCAGCAGGTCCCCTTTGGTCACTAACACTTTCCTCTGTCTTTCTCCCCTTCTGTTAACTCTCATTGATATCCATAGTTGCACTTTCTTTTGTTCATTTTTTCACCCTTAACCAGCACCCATTTTTCTACCTTCCCTTTGCTTCTCCTCTTTCCCAGCGCTGACAGAGCAATAAAGGGAAAACGCCCAGGAGAGAGTAAGGGTCAGTGAACAGAAGTTAGAGAAATATCAGGGGCAAGTGTTTCAAGCGTTCATTACGGCTTTATAATCTGTCCACTGGGTTGAGGTGTTCAGATACAATCACCTGCTCACCTGGGCGTGAAGTGAGTTTATGCTGCTAATCTGAAATCTCTTTAAAAAAGTCCTACATCAACCTACATGAAAAAGTGGAGGAAATTAAGACGAGGTCAAGTCTTTAGAAGTTAATAAAGACTTGTGCTTTCCAGGCATTGTCTCACTGCAGTACATGTTCAGTTCAGTCCAGTTTAATTCAAATAGCACCAAATCACAACAACTGTTGCCTCAACGCACTCTAAACTCTAACATACTACAAAGACCCTAAAATATTAGAGATAAAATCCAACAACCACATGACCCCCTACGATCAAGAACTTGGTGACAGTGGGAAGGAAAAACTCCCTTTCAGCAGGAAGAAACCTGTAATAGGATGTCAGTGTTGCAATAAATCAGTTTGTGAAAGTTCTTCCTATAGATATAGATCAACAGTAAGTGGTATTACTGGAAAATGGAGGTGATTTTGAACCACATCAACAAAGTGTCAGACCATGTTAGAGATGTAGCCCTGCTGAGATTCATAGTTTCCAGTGTTTTCATTACTCCTCTCACATTAACTTCAGCACTAAAATTGTGTAGTGTGTTAGTTAATATGCTTTTGTCCATGTCATGTAACACCTAACATCAGAATGAAAAAACGACATTTTTATGCCAGGAATCAATCAAAAAGTTCTGCTGCACCTATAACAATCAAAACATGTAACATGTAACACAGAGATCAATACAATCATCAGTTCCACAGACAAAAGGGAGAAAATATGCAAAATAAGTATACCAATGTACATGGATTGAAGAGTAAAAAATGAAAAGAGCTAAAATGTATGTTTTTCAATATCAGTGTAGCCTAACTCATCAGGCTACATCAGTTTCTTGGGCCTATAAATAGAGGTAGTAATATCCAGACAAAACAAAACATTTGCAGCCTGAAGTAAGCGCCTCCAGCTGAAAATCACCTCAGTCCATTCAATGACAGCAGGAGGGAGCTGCAAATTTGAACACTCCTTTTTTTAAACTCAGTGGTAAACAGAAGTAAGTGTTGTGACAATCACCTAATAAGATGAGGGGCAAAGCAAGAATAGCCTCATAATTAAGCTGTTTTCTTGCCTCAAAGGACATACAAGGCAGGTAAGTATGCCAACATGTAGTCACACTGGAACACCCTGAGCCATCTAAGGAAAATTTGCAGCAAATGGGGTAATTTGATGCTACTGTGCCGGTGGAGGCAACCAACATAACCACCTGCTTCTTCTCCAAAATAAAATTGAAGTGTGGTCACTGACAGATAGAAGGACATCCCAGAATGCATTGCAAATGGTAAAAACGAGTAGACCTTTCAGAGGATCTCGTCCAAATTTAAATCAGGCACAATTTTTGCTTTAAACACAGTATTGGAGATTATTGACTACACTTCATGCGTTCAAAGTTTGTACTGGTATAACCATGAAGTATTTGAGTAGTTACACTGTTACAATACAGGCATGATTATGCAAAATACAAAATTACAGCATGTAAGGGCAGATAAATATCTATATATTTATAATATATATAATATCACTAAGTGTTTTTCAAGATCGATTTAAATGAACTAAATAGGCAGGTTTTAAGATAGCAGCAATCCCTGTTAGGTTTGAAGAACAAATGATGTTTAGGGACAGAAAAGAATAACTGTGTCTCTTCCTGTTACTTAGACCTTTCTTTCCTCCTGATCTCAGTGTTACTCTGCCCGCCTTCCAACTCTGTCTCTCCCCCTTTCACCACAGAAGATGTCTGAGGCTGCAGTCACCAGAGCAATTAGAGACTTCATGTCCCTCCTCACTGTCAAGAGGAGGAAGGACACACACATACATATATATATATATATACACAGCACACGTGTTGTGTGCACACACACCCGGCGATCTCTGTCGTCCTCTGTACTGACAGGCACTGGGCAAAAGTTCACTCTGCCACTGTGCTAACTATCTCCTCTTCTCTTCCTCTCCCCTTTCCTCCTTCACACTATCTCCTTCTCATGCCCTGCCTTTTCAAGAAAAGTGCTAACTAGCAATCTCTCACTCCTTCCCTTTCTCTCTTTGTCCGCCTCTCTAAGGGCTATCATCCTTCTCTTTGGTCTCCATCTTTTCTCTTTCTCTTTTATCTCTCTTCTTGAGAAGTTACACGCTTGTCCTTCACTCAGTGTCACACTTTTGTGCCTCTGACTAACTTCCTATCCCTCCCTTTGAATCTACAAAATAATTACCCCTTCTCATCCATTACCTTCATCTTTCTCTCCCCTCCCTTTGTCCTTACTTTTTAATCTTTCTCATAGCATTGGTATCTTCTTCATTTTTCATGCACACATGCGTTTGAAGTAATCTGTATGCATTTACACTGCTTATAGCCAGCTCTAATGTGATAGAAAATCAAGAAAATGGTGCACTTATGTACAATGAAGCTGTCTTTCCCTGCATCTCCAGTGCGGCTTTTCCCCAGTAAAAATATTGTCAGCCTCAACCAAATTAACCGAAAAGAGCAGGATTTCTGAAAGCAGGATGTTGAGCACCAAGGGAATTTCACAATAAGCTTCTTTGTTGCCTTATATTACACCAACCCCCTTGACTTGTTCATCTTAGAATTTGCGCCACCTATTAGGCCGTCTGGAAGCAATGATGTGTTCTAATATCAGAGTCTCTTGAAGAAATAAAATTCCACCATCTGTCAACCCTATGAAACTTTCTTTGATCTCTCCCAGGTGAATGCTGGCTTTTGCTGAGAAAAAAAAACAAACCCTGCCCTCTTTTTATCAGGGGAAATGAGAGACCTCAAAATCTTCACATCCATTGTGGTCTTGTGGATAGTTGGATGTCATTCATCCACTTTGAATTGCCATGAGAGCACGTCACATGATAGCCAGGGGAAGGTGAATCTCTGCTTTATGCTCACAACATGCTTGGTTTTGTGAGCACTGATGCACTGAATGTCAATCACCCAGCGAACCACCAGTTAGGGGAAACTCGGTTCAAAGACCTCAAGGTGTTAAGGATGCTGCAAGCTTTCCACGACTTAACCTCCAACAAGTAAGCTCGTGATGGACTCATCTGAGCTTGGCATAGTAGTAATCCATGAATTAGTTACAGGAAACCTCATATAGCTCCAACACAAAGACACATATTCTACTCAAAGGCTCTAAAAAGGACATGTGATCTGCTGGTCTCCTTGATATTATAATGAGTCTTCTTGGTCTGCTAATGTGCTCATAAGTATTCATTACCAAAGGGTAGACCTCAAAGCCTGCACAGCAAGCAGGCAAACGGTTCAATACTGAAACATACTGCAGATCAATCAAAAAGCAGAATATTCATAAACACCCCTTAGTGAGTCATGCTATCTTCACATTTTACACAAACATATAAAAGTGAACTAGAAGCATATACATAATAGCGGTTTGTTCTCCTTTATAAAACATTATGGTCTTTGAGACAACCTCAGTATCTCTCCTTTAAAGTTAATGGCAGAGCAGCAAGGTAGCATCATTTCCTGAAGTTTAGTGTTCTGTCTATAAAAGTTTGGTACATCAGCTTGTGAACTACCACAGCTTAGTTAGCGTCTTCCTCCACATACACACTGTAATTCTTTCTATGGTCTAACTTGCTTAAATATGCAACAATAGTTTGCCACTCATTGTTTTTACAACATTAGCCATAGGCGAAGTACAGCAGAATTTATTCTGAAAAGACAAAGTTGATTCTACAAAGTAAGGACAGACTGTGAGCTGTCACATTTGATTTATTAGCAATTCAGTCTGCTGGCACTTTTTCCTCCCACTGTAGCAAGACAAGAATATCTCGAGTTGAATATTTATTGCTTTGCTTATCTGTAGCTGCCTTTACAGCTGCCTCTGGTAATAACCATAGCATTAATATACAAACTAATAACATGTAAGCTTTTGTTGTTTTTGTTCAAACTCTTCCATTTCAAGAATGATGCAACACGCAGTCGCCCCTGTGCTGCAAAGGAGAAGAAGAAGAAGAAGAAGAAGAAGAAGCAGAGTACAAGTCAGAGTGCTTATAACACACTTCACTGTAAGACTTGATCTTGGTCTCTTGAGATGGCACTGATTCATCACTAATCTGTTTTCACATTACAGATTCTATCATCATTTTAAGGACAATTTGAATTTGCTTTCCAGAATGTTTAATTTATTACACGTGTGTGCATGCCAGCATTTTGTTTGGCCACATCGTGTATGTGAGGGAAAATCCAGTGCACGAGCATTTAAAACGTTTCCTAATGTTACGATGTTCGTGCTGAGCAGAGTGAGTACCCAGAGAATTGAAAATTAGCATTTATGTCGAGTGGAGGTTAGCTTTTGCTGTGATATTATTCTTTTTATGTAGAAACCAGTTTCCAAAAAAAGGGTGGACATTATATAAATGAAAGTATAATTGAATGATTTGAAAAGCATTGAAAAAGCCCAATGTTGAAAAAATTTATCAAAATTTGAAATCGATACAAGAAAAGGGGCTATGTTTTACACTGCACTGCAAACTGAGATGCAAAGTCATATTGTTTCCATCTTTCCTGTTGTTTTTGTTTTTGGGGTTTTTTTGGGCAGCATGGTGGTGTGGTGGTTAGCACTGTTTCCTCACAGTGAGAAGGGCCTGAGTTTGAGGCTACCATCTGGCCGGGGTCTTTCTGTGTGGAGTTTGCATGTTCTCCCCATTTTTGTGGGGTTTCCTCCCACAGTCCGAACACATGCAGTTACGGGGTTGTGATTCTAAATCATAGATGTGAGTGTGAATTGTTGTCTGTTTCTATGTGTTAGCCTGACGACCTGTCCAGGGTGTACCCTGCCTCTTGTCCTATTACAGCTGGGATAAGCTCCAGAACTCCTGCAACCTTGATAAGGATACGAATGGATGGATTGTTTTTTAAATGGTTAGAATCTTTTTTAATACACAACAGATCTGGTAGGTGAGCCAGTGTAGCCCCTGCTGTGGAGCCGTGCTTTTATGAAAAGATAAACTTACCCTGAAAAAGGTGTGGGGAACTCTTTTAGTTTTTTGGAGGAAAAAGAGCGCTGTACAATATGACAAGAGGTTGACAGGTATTTAATTTTTTTATCCTCAGAAATTTACTGTCCTCTGTAGAGTGACACATGGGCAAGCAGTACATGCACTCCATTGCATCATTTAGCTTGTCTTCTGCGTCTTGAACAGAGGCAGGGGGTGTAGACAAGCAGCAGAACTCACACTGAACACTTATATGCAAGAGACATGTTGTTATCACATGTCACAGATGGAACTGAAGTGTCCGGTTCTCCCCTGACTGCCAGCAAAAGGGCTGTTCAGTCACACCTGGTCAAGCTACTCGCCCATGCTCACTGTAACCCTCAATCATGGACCTGTATTTCTGGGAAAACCTGCATTTGAAATGTTCAAATCTGAGGAGATTTTTTACTGAGGTCGTAAGCAAGGCCAGACTCTCTGCAGTGAAGAATGAGTCATGCAATTTATGTAGCACTTTGTGGATAATAGATGAGAAATAGCAAACTACAAAGCACTCACTTGGATAAAATGTACCCTGCAGTTAGTGGTGATGGAGCCATTAAATGACTTATTAAATTCTCTCAAAAGTCCCAGTTTGTGTAAAGCAATGCTTCTGAGTTGAGCTGACGGGGAAAATAAAAGAAAGAAAAAGAAAGAAAGAAAGAAAGAAAGAGATGATTCTTTGATAAGTCAAAAAATTAGGCAGCGAGAGCGTCAGGATGACAGGTGCAAAACAAAATGAGGGGAAAGATAAATTTGTCCACGCATATGTGCATATGTGCATATGTGTGTGCGATTGTGAGTGTGTGATAGGTTTTTCCTTTTTGACATTTATCTCCGTGGTTTATCTAAAGCAATCTGCCCTGCTGTTCCTGAGTTCAGACAAATAGGCACTGCTGTCTAAAGGATTGCTGTAATATACAGCATATAGCATAGCAGAGAGCCAAAGCAGTAGGTGGATAATGTCAGCCAGCCATTTCAATGTAATTCTCTTCTTAAGAAAGTGACTTTGCACCAACCCATAACCCAATTATGGCTACAGCTGAAAAACCACTGTACACATAATCCATAATTCAACACAGTGAACTGTAATAACACACACACACACACACACACTGACACTAATGCATTTTTGTACAACACGTGTGGACTTATATCCTGAACAACATAACTACGGTGAGTTCTTGGACAATAGTGCGCAGTACAAAGTGTGTGATGTTGTACATCTGTACTGTACACTGCATATCTATCACAGAATGAGTGTGTATGAATGCATGGATGTAAAGAGTCTTTAATGGCTAATGAGATTAGAGAAACGTCATATGACTGCCCGAACTCAGAAGTCATTCAGAAGGAAAATTCACATGTTGAGGACACCTTAGGCTGACATTGTTAAACAGGGCACGAGGTTCACATATCACTCTTTATAGCAATCCTCTCAAATGTTAATAGTCAATAAGCATAAGCCACTGGCAGAGTGGTTTCTGATTTACTGTTTCCATGATGGACTGCAGACAACTGTAAACTAGCTGGCTAGAAGTGCTCTGAGTTGTCACACACTGAAGCAGAGGCTTTGTTACATTTACATCACATATATTAGTTGTATATATTTAATATCCTCTTTACAATATATCCTCTATCTCTCCTCTGTACATGTCCAAACCATCTCAGCCTTGCCTCTCTAACTTTGGCTCCAAATGGCTCAATCTGAGCCCTCTGACATAACCATTTCTAATCCTGGTCACTCAACTGTCTTTTAGTTAGCTCCTCTGTCTCCAAACACTACATCATAGCTGGACTCACTATCACCCTGACGCTCGCCTCCACCTACT
This sequence comes from Rhamphochromis longiceps, assembly GCF_057381845.1. NCBI lineage: Eukaryota > Metazoa > Chordata > Actinopteri > Cichliformes > Cichlidae > Rhamphochromis > Rhamphochromis longiceps. Next base: position 19,897,708 of record NC_140560.1, on the reverse strand, counting down.
CCACCATCTGCTGCTTTTGATGGTTGACCTCAGGCATTAAAAAAATGCATTGCAGAAGAGTAAGCAAGAGAATGGACCAAACAAACAGAGCAGATGGAGTAACACAATCTAAGTGGACTGCTACTTAAATGGCACCTTTATACTCAAATTGAGCACTCAAAGCACTTTATACTACAAGTCTCATTCATGCACACTCACACTACCATGAATGCATGGGGCGGGGGGGGTCTCAAGGACACTTTAACATGTGGACTGAAGGAGCCGGGGATCAATCTACTGAAAACAAGGTGTTATTTGACCGGTCATCTACACAATGTAGCATCACATATCCTGTTTTAGCATTTCTCTTTATCTTTAAGCATAAAAAAAAACATGAACTTTAAGCTACCTCCAACCATGTACATGTTCAGCGCAAGCTAACTACTATGAAAGAATAATGCATTTAAAATAGGTCACAAAGAGAGCGTATGCACTGAGGCTTGGTACTACAGTAGTCATTAGAGTCACTTTAAATCCTGCATCTCTTCTTCACTGTTCTTCTCATCTCTCTCTCAGACAGCACATGCACTAATGGAGTTTGGACTAGACCTGAGGGACAAGAAAGAAAAGGAGGAGGGGGGAGACAAGAAGTGTGAAAGAGTGATGTAAGAGTGGGGATCATAAGAATTAGTATTGGTATGTGTGTTAACATTAGCACTGGGATTTATTTTGGAAACGTAAGCATTAGTATTCTAATAAGTTGTATTTATTTTAAGAGAGGTTAGTCTCATTAATGTTTGCACCTCATTTAAAAAAGGGAGACTTTCCCCGAGGTAAAAGGACAACAGTTCATACTCTACTTGAAGCAGAGACTCATTAAAATACGCGAAATACTTGCATTATTGCACAAGATGAAGGCACAAATGGTAATCTGGGAAGTGACAACATCTTAAGCAAGAGGGAAGGCGATGCATCCAAGTAAAAGAGCGGTTGAATTTGTGAGTTGTAACAAAAGAGAAGGCAAAAAGGAAAAAGTGACAGAAAACAGACAGGAGACCAAGCGTAAGATAAAAGAAAGACAGAGTGTCGCTGTGAATTAAAGACAGACTTGATGTTCTTTAATAAAACATCTGTCAAAACAAGTGGAACGAGCGTTCAGCATCTACACATACAACCACCCGTCAAGTGGCACACCTCACAGGAAGTGTCACTGCAAAAGAAAAGGCATAAATCTACTGTGTGGCCCCGCAGCAGCTCCTCCACACAGAACAATCGAAAAGTGGAAGGACGGAGAGAAAAAGTTCAGAGGAAGAAAAAGAGTGGGAGAACCGAAGAGAGCAAACGGGAGAAGGTGAGGTGAGAGAGAGTAGGTGATGTGTCCCAGGTGTGTGCTCTATCCTCAGCTGTAGTTAAGAGCGAAGCACGGAAACGCCTCAGCCATCCGTCACCATGGAGATAACAAGCTGTCAGGGCAGAGAGGATCACGGGCCACAGAGGCCAGTCACTCGACTTGAACACCGCAGGAGCCAATCAGAGGATAAAGAAAGAGGGTGAGATAATGCGAAGAGAATGATAGGAAACGGGAACAGAGAGAGAAACCAAAGCAAGTTATTGATAGAAGGTCTCAGAGGACTGATGAGAGGTTCCCGAATGAGCATGGCTAGAAAGCGCTAATTAGAACTGCAACTAATTATAACGATATTTGGATAAATAAAGGAAAAAAAAGCCCAAATCTATGTAGCAATCAACACGCTGCTTACTAGGAACTCATACCATCATCCAGGGCAGGGCATTTCTTTTCTGAAACTATGTACATTACAAGTAATTGGTCTGCATTTCCACTTAGTGCTAAACAATGTTAACAGTGATACCCAGTTTGCAATTATAACTGCAAGTTATAATTGCAGGCTGAGGGTCGCAGATGCCAACAGACTTAATAAACTGATCCGTAAGGCCAGCAATGTTGTGGGGATGGAGCTGGACTCCCTCAAGGTGGTGTCGGAGAGGCGGATGCTGTCCAAGATAAAGACAATGTTGGATAACACCTCCCACCCACTCCATGACATGTTGGTCAGTCACAGGAGCTCGTTCAGTGAGAGACTGAGATTACCGAAAAGCACCACTGAACGACACAGGAAATCATTCCTGCCTGTGGCCATCTCCCTGTACAACGCATCCACTTAACACACTGTTTGCTGCTACAACTACACATGTTTCTTTTCCAAATATTTATTTATAAGTGACTTATGTATGTATGTATGTATATATATGTATATATTGTACTATTCTTAGTTAGCGTATTGTCTGTCTTGTCTTAATGTTGGTTTAAAATGGAGCACTGTAACAAAAAATAATTTCCCCCAGGGATCAATAAAGTATTCTGATTCTGATTCTGAAAGTTAGAAGACTCAAACAAGCAAAGGTCATTAATTTAACAGGAGAAATTATTTCTATTGAGCAAGAGTGGTATTAAATATCTATTGTTGCATATTTACTACACACACACACACACACACACACACACACACACACACACACACACACACACACACACACACACACACACACACACACACACATATATATATATTTACAAAACTAGAATATCCAAAAGCAAAACTCCACAGAAGGATCTGTGACAATCACAGCAATAACACAATAGGCGCACAAAAGAGTGATGTCTCTCTGAGCAGGTCGGATTACACTGAATGGTGTTAATTGCACTATTTCTGGCATAATTGGTATGAGTGTCCTGACGTGTTCTCATCTTGATCTTCAGAATAAATTACTGATGACATGTAATGCTTCCTATATAGCCAAGGCACAGTGCAGCAGACTGGATGGAGATTATAATAAAACTCTACACTGACTGTGAAATATTTGCTCATGTGAATTCTGCTTTTTCACGTCATTCTGACATCTTGTTGCACTTTCTGCTGCTGACCGTTGCGCTACCTTTTCCGGATCTGTTTGATTGTATGGTTAAAAACGTCTTCCTCGTGTGTGCTTTGGTGTTTCATCATCACAGAGAACTCACTTGAAGTTTCACATGGTAAACCGTGAAAATCTGCTAAAACAAAATCTAAACGAAGTGCAGCCAAATCCAGGCAGCAGCCATCGAAGGCCAGGTAAAAGTAGGAAGACGTATCAGACAACATCCATAAGGAGACAGTTACAAACATGACAAAGGCAAACGAAAGCTCAGAGCAACAAGATAGCAATTTAATAAAAACAGGCAGTGTTATCTAAATATATATTTAGGCGCAGCTAGATTTATAGACGTTATCATCCTTTTGTTCTGAGCTTAACACTGTGAGGTGTTGAGCATATAACTCCTGATGGTTTTGCTGTTAAATTGATTTTCTTTCAGGAAGGAAGAGGGTGATGATTTCACAAATTTAAATGTGATGCAGTGGAGCTACGACTGCTGCCTAGATGGTCAATTTGCCGCTGCTTGTATCTGTCAGTGCGTGAAAGCCCATGGCTGTGGAGTCTCAGGTTTCTATGCAGTCCTGTGAAAAACTAAGTAAAGCCTTACTTCTTCTCTGAGAATAAAAAGTGTAGGTAACACCCAGGTGCTGCTAATGAAATGCATTCGATTAAAGAGTTTCAGCAATTTGTCTGTAGCATTACGGTGTGTCCACACAAAGCCAAGGAGGAAAGAGATCGGAAATGATTCTAAAGAAGTTGCTATCTAAAGCTAACAGGACAATGATCCCAAGCAAGGCAGAATGGCTGAAAAAGAAACAATCAAGGTGCTGCAGTGATCGAAATCAAAGCCCAGACCTCAGCCCGACTGAAATGCTGAGATAAGAGCTGTTCACAAATGAAACCTCAATCAGTTGAAGCAACACTATGAAGAAGAGCGGGGCAAAATTGCTTCACCTCATCATACAGAACTTAGAAGTCATATAGAAAATGATCAGTTTAACTTGTTGGTGATAAAAGTGGTTCTACCAGCTACTAAATCATGGGGTACACTTAGTATTCTTACACAATGTTTCGGCATTTGTGCTAACTAAATAATGATATGGTGTAATATGTCATGAGTTGTTGTTCATCTGAGGTAGTGTTATGTTTTTTACATGACGTATAATGCTTGGATGCCATCAGTCTCGAAATAACAGCTGCAGGAATGTATCTCTGAGTCAGTATAAAGCGACACAGCACAGCGGAGGCCCTATTATTGAAAATAAGAAAAAAAAATGTCAAACTAATTATACAAGAAACTGGAAAAAAATTGCCTGCAGGGCAGATGTTACACAGTGTACAAGTCAGCGAGAACGGACACAACACATATACTGTAGCTGTGCAAATACGTGTTACGAGGAGTGAGTGGAGGAGCAAAGTCGAGGAGTGTGATGGCAGAGGTGGCGTAAGAGCAGTGACAGGGAAGAAGATCAGCAAAGCGGGAGAAAGACAGAGAGAAAGAGGGAGAGATCCGCGATGACGAAAGAAAAGAGAAAATTAGGAGAGAAAAACTGGCAGCTAAACTTTATAGTAAGAAACTTAAATTCATCTCATAATCATTTCAAATGTCAGCATTAACATATTTGAAAATTGGGAAAGAGATAAGATTAGTAAAAGGATTTTGAAAACAATCAAGAGCAACACAGGGGGAGAGGAAGTGTGTGGTGTGCAATATAGAGAGGTGCTCCAGGTACTCTGCTGCAGGCGAGCGTGGGAGAGCGTCACTGTACTGTAAGTGTGTGCATGTGTGTGTGTCACCAAAGGCCTCTCACAGCGACTGAGCGGTGGACAGAGTTATTGATTGGCAAAGAGTTGGTGAAACAACCATTTATTGCCCCCCCCCCCTTCACTCACATCTAGACAAAATTTACTTCAGACACACTACACTGAGCAAAAGCAAAACACTGTTTGATGAAGTGAAATGGGGCTTAACTTATAATCCTATCACAGTGGCATTTTTTTTCAATGTCTTTGAAACAAACAAAAATGCCCCGGGCTCATATGTAGTCGACACAGGCGATCCAACACACCTCTCTATATACAGCACCGACTACTTCAGCGCGATCAATACACGCATTCAAACGGGTACAAATCATTGTTCCAGTGCACCAAACATCAAACTTCTGCTCCAGCTGAAGTCCCACACACACTGCAGTTACATGCACATCCTCTTATTCCTACACAAGAAAGGCACTAGGCTTGTGCTTGCATAGCCATCCCACACACACACAAACACACACACATAAACAGGGCCACTCAGATATATTCTTTAGGAAGCTTTAATCCTTACTAACCTGGTTGCACTAAAGGTAAAAGTAACCCACCATGGCAACTGAAGTGTGTTTATGCGTCTTCTAGTCCCTCAAGCTGAATCAGCCAGAAGAAAATCACCTCAACTACAGCAATAACAGCCATTACCTGCTCTCCCAGACACACTGTTTTGACATGCTTACAGTCTGAGCCACTATAGGTGTCAAGCAACACAATCACCAATTGGTTGTGTGTTTTTGCAGTACACGTGTATGCACAGGCGGTGTTTGTACCCCCGTGTTGGAGCCAACTGTGTGTAGCAGAGCACAGGCATTAGCAAGCTAGCACTGTAAAATCCTTCTGATTTTTTTTTTCTTCCTTAAACATCAAAGACAGAGTCTGACAGGCAAACAGAAATTCTCGCTGTCCAGTTTTGTCTGTCTGACTGCTTGCACTTTCCCTCTGTCGTTCTGATTTTCTGGCTGCACATTTGTTTGCGTGTAATACAGACATTTTACTGTATGGTTTTAGTTCCCCCTCACCAGCCTGCTGCACATGCATGGGCAGTGAAGACTGAATATTACAGGGCATTTAACAGGCTTTTTCTACATTTGACTACATTTCATGATTAATCAAAATCAGTTTGTCACTGTGGTATGCCAGGGTCATGTCTATCCTGCCATTCAAAAAATCTCAATAAATCAAACTCGTCTGAATAACAACTTTCAAAAACGTTAAAATGCATGAATATATGTATAAATGCATAGAAAACGTCATTTCTAAAATTCTACTCAGCCTTTTATTGTAATTGTGGATAGAAGCTAAAGTTCTGGGGGGAAACTCGGATTATATCAAACATAATTCAAGCAAAATAAAGCATAGTCCAGGAGAAAGAGAGGGATCCATCCAACAGGAGCTCTCTGTCAACTTTAAGAAGCCAAAATCATCACAGGCAAACATCCTTCCCATGTCCCATCAAAGTATAGTTTAATAAAGAAAAACGGAGTTGAATATTATATCTCAGTGGAAAATAGACTCAACATATAGATTATTTGGTTGTGTTAGTTTACGTTTGCGAGGAACACTCAAGAGATGATTAAAAACAGTGTAAAGGAAACTAGCTTGTCAGCAGATTACCCTGTGCTCAACAATGTGCTATGAAACATTTAAAGTAATTAATATCTTTAAAATAATACTATTGGCTTACAGCTGGGAGCAAAAGGTGTTCTGAAAAAGCATAAAGGTTCCTCTGCTTCTTACACATGACAATGACAGATCATCACTGCTCAACTGAGCAAAACAGCAGGTCTTGCACTGTGACTGGTGACAGTAAATTGTACTATAATCTATTCCACCTACACACACACACACACACACACACACACACACACACACACACACACACACTGCAAAGCAGTGCAAACACACTTACTTTGAGACGATTCTGACGAAATCCACAAGATAAAGCAGTGAGGGTTGATGGGTTGGGGTAAAGAGGTCAGTGTCAAGATGGATGATGATGTCTCAAACAAACATGAAGGAGAGACTTGAGAAAGCAGAAAGAACTCAAACTATGACCCTGCTGAAGGGGGATGATGAACGGGCAGAAAAATGCTGCAGCTGAACAGGCAAATAGAAAAAGGTGAAGGGTTGAAAAAGACTGATAGCTGGGTGAAAAATGAGGTAAAGTAAGATGGGGATGATTTAAAGAAAAAAGCATGACTACAAATGCACTTGGCTATGACTGATGATTAAATGTAGCTTGATGAAGATTACAGGTTATCTTTAAGGTCAAACTTGATCCATCCCATCAGTGAACCAAAGGATATGGGCTGGAGACCATACGGATGCACCAGTTGCGAGGACAGGTGGTCTGCTTGAGGCAGAAGAAGACCACGGGCGCTAGCTCTGGGAAGGGCACCACGAGAGTGCTCAGGTCACTGCCGATGCTGACATCGTCACCTGGGCCCATTTCCTCAATGATGTCATCAGCCTGCGCCGAGCTGTATTCCTCATTCTGCCCTGGCCCTGCGGAGGAAATGCTCCCCAGCGGCACAGGACACTCCTCGCTCGTCATGGCAAGCCAGCTGGGATCTGAAACACAGAGGAAATTGACACATGGATTACAGAAGCAAAATGACTTTGATAAGGTAAAATTGTGAAATGTTAAACTTGTTAATATTGTACATGTTAACTGAATTATTCAGCTTGAAAGGAGAGTCCTGGGGATACACATACTCTGCCACAGACCATCATAGTATCAACTCACAGACATTTAATGATTGTTTTAGCCCCAAAGGCCCGTTACTCTCCGGCTGTCTCTACCGCCAATGAAACCAAATGCTCTTATCATAAACTCACTTGTCTACATAAGACGATGGATTCCTTAATGATAAGAATCACCCTTTGCTGTCCAACACACACATGGCAGGATACAACAGCGACGCGTAAGTCAGTGTCAACATTCATTGTGCATTCACTGACGATTCATTTAGCTCCATCACAGCGTTGTGGGAAAGGAAATGCCTTTCCTCCACCTACCACTTAACTAATGAAGGAAATCACATTTATCTGTGGGTATAGTGCACAAAAAAGAACATACACACAGGCACACAACAGTGCAATGCTACACACACGCCTGCATATTGAAGCGTTTTTACACGTTGCACAATAATACACGAGGCTGGCTGGAGTGCTGGCTGCTGTCGTGAGTTACTTCTGGCTAGGAAGTGTTTGTGTTTGATTGGGTATTCAAAGCCAAAGGAGGGATAATATTAGAAGTAAAAAGCGCAAAGAAAGACAGAATGACAGAAACTTTGTTCTTTTGGCTTCCTCCATTGGCCGGTAGCAGCCGGAGCCTAAGTGAATGCATGATAACATGCCGGACTTGGTAGTGCTCTTGCTTTTAACTGGCAGCCAAAGGAGGCAGCCAGCAAGAGGCAAGGAGCCAAGAGAAGGCTGGACATGTGCAGAGCTGGACATATGCACAGTCTTTCACACATGCCCACTCACACTGTCTCTCCCTCTCTCTCTCACACACACACACACACACACACGGACAAGATCTCATTGTTGAAAGGTTTTTAAACTGGTTTCGGATATAAAAGCAAAGAGGTGGAAGTGACAGAAACTGAAAAGCAACAAGAGGAAGTTTTGTGTGGTGTGGACAGGTTTTTTGTTTTATTGCCACTTTAAAAATGTATGATCACTTTTCTGTGTAGTATCACCAAGGCGAAATTTACCTCACGTTCAAGCTACAAACACGAGCAGATAACTACGAGCATGTATACGTGGGCGTGATTTCCGTCATTTCCATGCATGCATGGATCAGTAAATGTGTTTGTTTGCCCTAAATCCTATAGAGGGATTAAGAGCCAGTGGGAGAAAAGACTTTGTTTTTATAGGGTAATGATATTAAGGGCTATTCATTACAAGGAGAGAAAATAGGACAGCGGTGATTTAGGGGCCGGTATATCTGACAGCTCCGGAGATAATCCTCGGAAGATGTTAAACCAGGTAGAGAAAGCGAAAAAGGGAAAAGTCACCAACTTGAATGTTTGCATATCTCTATATCTGTTTACTGCACATGCTGTCTCTCTAACCGGACTGTAACTTGTCTGTTTTAAATAAGCTTTACCATGGCAACAGCTGCTTCCTGTGGCGGAAGGAAGTTTATTCTTACTCTGTTGTGTTTTATTTCCCATGACAAAGCTTCTTAGGGAGACCCTGCAGCTATTACCGGCGAGTACAATTAAGTAGGAGACAGCTTTGCAGAAACGGTTGGAAGGAGAGTGTTCGTGTGTGTGTGTGTGTGTGTGTGTGTGTGTGTGTGTGTGTGTGTGTGTGTGTGTGTGTGTGTGTGTGTGGTAACGACAGTGAAAAAAAACAAATCACAAAATTGTTTTATCTAACTTCTCTGCACCATAATATCACTCCTACTCATTTGCTGTGATTCTCTCTTTCAAAACACCCCTCCATGCTGGGCAAGCTTCCTCTGTGTTGTTGTGTTTTTTCGTGCATAATGATGATGATTGATGAATGTGTGTGACACGGAGATGCTGAGAGAGACGGAGCGACGGAGAGAGAGAGACCACGCACAAGGCCCTGACTGATGTTTCGCACTGACACATCCACACAGAGACACATTCACACGTTCTCAACATACACGCTCTCGCACATTAACACCCTTAATTGGGGTAACGGATATACAGTCACCCATTTAGCCGCACTATGAGCTAAAGGCTGTGATGAGCCATGGAAAAACTTGCTTTCCCCCTCCCACACACACTCACTGCGACAGTCTGAGACAGACACAGGAAGAGGCTGGATGGAAAATAACAGTAAAAAAACCCAAAAACATATTGTGGATTATTTAGGCAACACACTCTTCAGTGCAGTGATTTCAAACGGCCAGTTTGAATGTAGAAAGCTGTGAAAGGTTGTGTTTTTATTTCTTGCTTAGATTAAAAAATACCCCAGGCATGGAAGTAAAGTCTAAATCTCTCAGTGACTCACTGAATAAGCTCAAAAAAGATGGATGAAGATGAAGAATTTGAGGCTTAAAATAACAACAGTTTGTTGTCTGAATTCTCCATTATACTCGGCCGGTATCTTTGGTTAAGGATTTTTTATTCGTGATATGTAAACCAGTAATCGAGCCTGTTTTTGCAACTAAAATCCATCGATATGACATTTGAATCCTGCTGTGCGACCTTTGCCCGTCTCCAGGCCTTTGAAGCTGTTCACCAAATTAACTGACTCATCTTGAACTGTGACATGAAAGAGCTGTTTTTCAATTAAAACACACACACACACAGAGCGACAATTGCGATTAGCATCATTGTGAATTTGTGCACCACAACAGGGATATTATACTAGCCAATACCCCTTCTAGGCAGCCCGGAGGCATGGCTGCTGAACGACAAATAGAGTATACATGCAGTTTTTACCACTATTAAAAGCCCAGCAAAAAGTATGTTGGTACCTGTGCGTGCTGTGGAGTGACATTAGATTTGGGAAAATATGTGATTGTTTAGGAGAGTCAAATGGTTAACAATGGACACAGTGGTCTTGGGTTGTTTTCACCCCTGCGGTCCATTTAAATGGTTCATTTTTGCCAGTGTGAACACTGTAATCACACAGAGACCCTTTGGAGGAGGTGACCTCAGTAAGGCTCCAAATGAACTACAGGACAGTTTGTTTATGGTGTGATCTCGAGCTTAACCATCTACCTCTCCCGTAGCCACTTATGCTTTGCATTCTCAATGCAGGAAGGTACTATACATGTGCAATCTGTGAAATCACTGTAAATTCTCTGTGTTCTCCAGTAGTGCAGAACACAGCACCTTCTTCCTGTATTTGCTTTTGCAGCTCCCGCCCCAGATACATCTGGCCAATGACTGGACTGAACATTCTCACATGATTTGTAGCAACACACTTTAGTTTGCTTGGAGTTCACTTGGATTTTTCTCAGGGTGAAAATAAACCAAATCATGATGAGTTTGTACATGTTTACAAACTCATCAACTGATTCAGACCAGAGGAAATGAACTATAGGTGTAAAACACTAAGACTAAAGATGGAAATGCAGTATATTGTAAAATTATAAATTGTTATTTCTGCGTGAAATCAGCTCAGTGTTACTTGATGAACGTGTTTTAGCTTGTATGACAGCAGTAGATGTAAAATATATATCGATTACTATACTGTAGCTTATCTGCATCCTGCTCTCAGAGGACAGCAGTCTAAACAGTGCTGCTGAGATCTCCCTCTCCCCAGCTACCGCCTCTGGCTGTCTTGGGGGGATACTGAGGTGTTACCAACCTAGTCGAGAGAAATACTCTCTCCTGCGTGACTTGGGTCTGCTTCAGGGTCTCCTCCAGGATGGACACGCTCGAAACACTTCACCTATGAGTCGTCCAAAATGCCTCGTAGACATCTCAAGTTGCATTTTTGATACAGAGGAGCTGCAAGCCTTTAGGGCCCTCCTGAACAAATAAAGCTCCTCACTCTGTCTCTACAGGTGAACTCAGACATCCTGGTGACTCTCCTTGTATCTACAATCTTATTCTTTCGGTCACCTACAGCTCGTGGGCATAGGTGAGGATAAACCAGAAAACTGACAGCTTCTCCTTACGGCTCAGATCTTTACTTCCCCTACTCGTAAACTCATAAATTTGTTGAGTACATTTACAGAATTTTCAATTTTTGAAGAAAAAGAATGTTTTCACACAACAGCAACAATAATTGAGCCATTTGGAGGTAAAAGGTGAGGCACTGCATCCCTCTGTGTAATGATTAATGCCAGCTGTGTTGCTGTGGAAGACAATCCAAATCAGGAGATCTGGAAAAGAACTGATAGCATATCTGACACATTGTGGCTCATAATCCTCAGTTTCCACAGGGGAAAGTTATTAAAAATTGGCTCCCTGTAATGTTGCATTATGAGTTTCAGAAGTTAGAAAGGCTGGATTGGAAAGTTACCGTGGATTTTTTTTTAAAACCAAAAATACAGCCGAGTTGTGCGTGATGTGTGCTATATCTATATTTGTGGGTATGTAACCAATCTGGGTCCGACAAAGCCCTCTCAGGCAGCAGCCTGAGTGTCACACTTACTTAAAGAAACACCCCATTTCAACTGCACTTAAATTCTCTCACTGTGTCATGGTGAGGTGACACAATATTATCAGCTGAGAACACACACACACACACACACACACACACACACACACACACACACACACACACACACACACACACACACACACACACAAGTGTACACATAGTCATGTGTGACTGGGCTGAAAAATGAGAACACTGAGCATTGAAAACACGAGGAAGATCCCTGATGATCGGTACTGTCCCAGGTGTGTGTGTGTGTGTGTGTGTGTGTGTGTGTGTGTGTGTGTGTGTGTGTGTGTGTGTGTGTAAAACATAATGCACCATTGGTCCATTGCAACACAGACAGTGGCTAATGCTATTAGAATCACTGCAGGGCAAGTATCCCTTGAGAAGACAACTTAGGCTTGCACAAGAACCATACACACCCCCTCACAACAGACAGAGTCACACACACACACACACACACGCACACACGCACGCACACGCACGCACGCACGCACACACACACACACACACACACACTCCTTGTCGCTTCAGTTAAGGCTGCGCTTCATTCAGTGACCTGAGACAAACCAGCTTTGACACATATTGCTGAGTGATCAAAACAACACATTATTTTGTTACTGAGACTATCAATATAGCCAATGAGAGAGTCTAATATATTTATAAACCAGTCACTGACAGGGGAGCCAGCAGTGAATATGATGGCTGGCTTTTTGACAGCACCATAAAATTGCCTTCTAAAATGTGATAAATGCGACTCTCATATAATGGAGAGGAACATAATTCCCACTCTCCATTTTTACCTCGCCAAGTAAACCCTAATATGTCTACTTTAGGACCATTGTAACATTTAAATATGTCAGCACAAATGGACTTTGGAGTATGATTAAACAACTTTATTGCACACTCCTTACTGGTTTTGACAAACTTGAAAGGACAGCTTAAAGTAATCTCTGCCTTGCCGTTTAAGGTCAACATTCAGTGTAAATTTTGCCTCTCTGAACCATTGTTTTATTTTACACCAGCTAGGCTCCATGCTTTCACCTTCCATCCATCCATTTTCTTTGACTTATCCAATTCTTTGACTTGTGGATAACTCGAGCCTTTCCCAGCTGTCACAGGGCGAGAGATGGGGTACACAGAACTACAAAATAGGTCCAAACAAGTTAGGTATGATGATAACTCTGTGGCTGTGGATATAAAAGCGGATATAGAAGAAAAAAAACACTTCTTCCAAAAATCTTCTTTTGTTTTCGTGCACAAAAAATAGTATAGCAATGTCGTGAGATGATTACAGTAAGTCATAAAATTGAAATAAAGAATATCCAGGAAGATTTTAAGGGTGAAACTGAAAGAACTCATAGTTAGGTCCATATACTTTTAGACACTGATATTTTTTTTTCATTTTTTATCACAATATCAACACAAATTTAAAGTGCAGGCTCTCAGCTTTAATTTCAGGGGTTGAAGACAAACACTGCATCAACCGTTGAGGAGTATCAACCATTTTTACACACAGTGGCTTATTTTTAAGTGCTTAAATGTAATTGTATGGTCAAAAGCCATTAAATGGACAGATGCGAACTATTAGTTGACTTTGTCTTATTAAATTAGGCAGGTTAAGAGTGATTCCAGGTGTGGCATTTGCATTTGGAAGCTGTTGCTATGAGCCCACATGTTTAAAAACGAGTGAAACAGGCCATCCTTAACCTGCTAAATTATTAGAAGTGGCCAGAAAAATGTGTGGTGCATTCTGAGTAACGGTGAGATTGGCACAATGACAAGGGCTGGATATACACAAGCAAGAGTAGTGGATGCTTTCAATATGCTTTCCATGGTAAAGAACCAACCTCCAGAAAATCCAGCCAAGTACAGAATGTTCTAGAGAGGTGTGGAAATTTCTTCTTCTCATTATCTACTATACAGAGAAGGCTTCATGAGAAAATTCACAAGGTTCAACTCAAGGAGTAAGTCATTTATCATCCCTAAGAACCAGAAGGCCAGATTAGACGTTGCCAGAAAAACTATCCAACACAGCCAAATCGGTTAGGGAATGTTATTCTATGGAGAAATTAAACTAAGATCAAACTGTATGAAAATGTTGTGGGGAAAAGAATTATGGAGAACCCTCAGAATAGCTTTTAATTTGAACCACAGAACATCATCTGTAAAACAAGGTGGAGGCATCATAATGCATGGATATGTGTGGCTTTCAACGCCACTGGATCACTGGCGTTTACTGGCAATATAAAAGAGAGAAGAAGAAGCCCAGTGAGTTCTGAAGTGTGCAGAGATTCACTGTCTGCTCTGATTCAGCAAAATGCAGCAAGTTGACTGGACAACACTTCACAGTGCAGATGGGCAATGAAACAAAACCTTGACAGCGATCCAGGAGATTTTGAGATTTTGAAGGTAAAAGTCTGGAATATTCTGCAATGGCTAAGAGAAGTGCCTGTGAAATAGTTCAGCTACATTTGTAGAAAACAGGACACAGTCTGAATGTGATTAATTAAGTCTTTCACCATTAAGGCAATATTTTTGGTCAGCAGTTTAAGCCCATGTTCATTATAGAAATGCAACTTCACAGCCAAAAAAAAAAAAAAGACAAAGAAAAAATAATGTGCCTTTGCCCAAAATTACACAGATCTATTTATTCTAAGAAAGTAAACTAGGCAGAGAACACATTGCATGTGACTGTGTTATGTGGAGGCATGCAGGGATTTCAGTAAATCATGAAACTCTGTGGTTTGTTAGTCTTTAATTACAGTTAGTATCTGGCAACATCAGTGACTGTGACATCAGAGCGTTGCGTCAAACGTATGGTGAATTTGAATGCAAACTTTTATTAGCTTAATTATTAGGAGATTGAAAAATATGACCAAACCTCAACAAAAAAAAAAAAAAGTAAACTCGAAGACTCAAGCCAAGTTCTCGAAATCCACTATCAAATTGTACAATCCTTCACTGGCTTATGGTGGATCAAAGATGGGAAAGAAGAGTTTGTGAGCAACTGCTGTAAACCTCAAAATCAGAAACACCATCATGTACAGAAGAACCTATTTTTCCAGTTTTAAATTCAGCAGATCATCTGAACCCCATGTTCATATCTAAATGCACTGACTTGAGCTGGATAAAAGAAGTGGCTGTTTAATTTATTTCAGTCTTAAATGTAGTTTGCAGCCCATCTGACGACACTACTGCCAATGGGCCTCACCTGCTCTTATTGGCTAGCTGAGGAGGGACATTGAGGGACATAAAAGATAGAAAAGGTTAATCTGCATAATTTTTATTTTTTATTTTTATTTTTATTTTTTTTTATTTAACCTTTATTTAACCAGGAATGTCCCGTTGAGATCAAAGACCTCTTTTTCAAGGGAGTCCTGGCCAAGAGGCAGCACATTTCAAGACAAATACATACGAACAAATAAAGACATAAACAGCAGTGTGTTCTTCATATAAGGGACTCAATCCCTATGCAGGTCACACCACTGCTTGCGCCAAATTGGGTAGTTTGATTTTTTGATTCCATTTTTTTTTTTTTTTACCTTGAAATGAGCAAAAATATCCACAACTACTGCAGTGAAATGGGCTGTCCCCTGCAGCCACAGCCAGGCACTTAAAGGTATTTCAGTTAGTAAGTGACATATGGGTGTCAAACCATCTTCTGCTTTCAGCAGCATTATCCTGACTCTGCAGCATTGCCAGAATGGCCCACACATTTGTTATGGATCACAGACCAGCAAGGTGGGCAGATTCACCTCTAATAACCATATGCTGTGCAAAGGTGGCACTTTATTTGGTCCATTTAAAAGAAATAGTTCAGTGTTTACAGATTAGTTCAGGTAAGAAATAAAAACTCTCAGAATAAAGTTGAACAAGTAGCCGTTTTAATTCAACAACAGTGTAAATACACAGTACAAATAAGCAGTGAAAAGATCGCATTATCACCGAAGCGTAAAGATGAACAGAGTGCATTATTACAGCAGAGCCGAATCAGATGCCTTCTGTTTGGCTGTTGTCTCATTTGCTTCTGCATTGAATGAAATGTTTCTAACTGACTGACACCCAAAATAAATTCACTTCATATGAAATGGTTTGCAGCTGCTTGTGGCACACAAGTAATTACAAGCAATCTCTGCCCAGTGCAAAAGATGATGAAGTGGAGCAAAGAAATGAGTCAAAAAAGTCAAACATCAGAGAAGAAGAACTTGGGAGGGACTTGGGGTTCAAATGCATTGTCCATTTTTTTCTTGTTATGGCAGAAAATAAAAATCCCGCTAAAACAAGCTTTGTTTTTTCTGCAGGAACTAGCGGCTTTTCTCTCAACTATGGTTTTTAGTTTCCACAGCAATTAACTTTTTGATCTAAGGAACGGATGAAAGATTGCCTTTGATTCTCCTTTAATCTAGCTTCTTCCTTTTGGAATTTTAAATTTCCAGTTTCCAATTGAGTGTCTTAACCTTCCTCTCGTGTTAGCTTTCTGTTATCATCTCTTATGTTAGCGGGTCGGTTTTGACCCGTGAATTAAATCAGCTATAAAATATACTAAAAACAATAAGTTATCATCCAATTTGTTTCTCATCTCTTGGTTACCTTGTTAGGCTTCCTTATCCATGAAAATGTTGGTTTTAATACTTTTGGTGTGGGCCTCTGGGTCTTTTTTTGTCACTATACCCCTCGATTTCAATTTAAAAAAAATTGTAAAATTAACCTCAAGAGAATCATATTAATAAATAAAAGGTTTCTGTGTTACCTGAGTATTACTGAGGGGTATAGGACACATCTCTTAAATAAATCTGTTTTATTGATTTTTTTCATTTTAAGATTAATAACTAAAATGACATCGATGGTGTTACGGGTCAATTTCGACCCATAGACATTTACATCAAGAAAAGACAAAAAAAGTTTGTTTTTTTTCAGCAGTAGACCTTTAATATAAACTGAAAAAAAGAAAAAGTCCTCTCCTCCTTTGTTTTGGTTATAGCCGTGGGTAATTGTGGGCTTTTTATCACTTCCCAATGATACAGCTTCACCTCAGTTTCCTTTGTGAAGTTCTTGTCCGAGGTCATATCTGGTAAAAAATAAAATAAAATAAAATATCACAGCTGATATTGTGATCCTGCAGTCCAGTGGTCATATGGAGGACCACACATTTTCATTGTTTCTTCTCAGGGGTGCCACTCGCAGCTTTGACTGTGAAAATCTGTACATTCCAGGCATAGTTGGTTTTTGCATCACAGGCTTCCCAGATTTTTCTGCCGTTTTTCCCTTGCTTACTGGGTATATATTGCCGGAAGGGGCATTTTCCTCAAAAAGTGGACAAGACATTCATCCACTGTCACTGGCCCTGGGATGAACATCAGTGGAAGAAGCTGCACCCATCTCTCCCAGACATCCCTGATGGGAGCAAGTTTGTCAGACCTCGGTCTGGTCTCTCTGTTGTCAAATCTGAGGACTCTTGAATCAAAATGATATCAAATGTGTGAAGTGACATCGTTGCCCAGAAAATGTTTCTGCCTGTCGATGCATCCCATAGACGATCAGTGGCCTCATTGCAGCATCTGTACACTCCAGCAAGAACAATGAAAGCATCCAGGTATTCCTCATCATGTCGCCATTGACTTTTTTTCCTTCAAGGTTTATCATAGTAATGATGATTCTTTCTAGTGACAATGGCATAAATATCTCAAAACATCTCTTGATGTCACTGACTTTGGTCAGAGCAAACCTTGTGATTCCAGGGGTCATTTTGATGACATTTGCAGCAGCTGCCCTGCCATGTACATCATGAGGTACTGAGCTCCAAAAGATCTTATCATTTTTGGACTTGAATCTTTCAGCAGGAGTAGCTTCAGCACCAGCGACCTCCACCTCTGATCAGATGTGTCTGTGTCTTCTGGATGATAGTCCACATTGTCTTCCTCCTTAGAAACCTGCCCATCTGAATCGCTATGCTGCTCTGTGTCCTCTCCTTCATTTTCACCAAAAATATGATCCAGAACTTAGCTCACTGTGAATCTTCTTCTCATTTTTTGTATGCTGCAAATTGTAAATGTGCACTCTGGAAGTCAAATGGCCACTCAAATAGTGAATTCACCTCACATGCCCGTGTTTATTTTGTTTTGTTTTTGTGCAGGTATACTGCAAAAAACATGCAAAATAAGAATCCCCTAAAGCTCATATGATTAGGAGAGGCGCTTGCTGTAAGTGTTTTAGCTGACAGTGCACTTATGATTTCAGTTTTGGCTTTAATTATTGCTTTATACTCATAATATTATACCTGGGTCGAAACCGACCCTAACAACACAAAGGTCATAATTTCAACTAGGGCATTTTATAATTTAGTGAAAATAATTTTTTTTATTTTATTTTGTAGAAATAGAGGTTCCTGACAAAGTCAAAAAGCCTTGATACAATAAACAAATGTATGTAATTTTTTTATGCATTTGAAATTTAAAATGGGTCGGTGCCGACCCTAACACGAGAGGAGGGTTAATCCGCATCCTCTCCCTCCCCTTTTCCCCTCCTCTCATCTTCTTATCCACTTCTCTGCCTTTTTCTCTTGCTCTCATTCTCCATGTTCTTCTACCCCCACCTCTTTCTTTACTTCTGTCTCCAACTGTGTCTCTCTCATTCTATGATGAAGAGGATACTGAGCCCCCTGTCAGAAATCATCTTAAGAGAGTGGCTGCCAGTGGATTACACTGAATCAGTGGCCCAATCAGTTTAATCTGTTTTAACAGCATTAGCTCTGGCAGCCAAGACTATTGCTGTATATAGACTGTATTGAGTGCATCTTTCAGTACTTAAGTCATCCTGAGTTCCCTGCTGTATTAAATCCTTGCCAACACCACGACAAGCTAACGCTAACAACACCTTGCAGTGTGAAAGGGCTCAATATATTAGCATTAGCATCATGTTAACAGCTTTTAGACTAGAGGGAAAGTTAAAGTTCAAGAGCAATGACAGTGGCAGGAGTTTAGACAGGCAGGGAAATGAATGAGAAAGAAGCAAAGAAAGAATGGAACAATAGAAACTGGATTATGGCTTGCTGCACAGAGCGAGGAGACGTCAACCGGAGACCTGAAATAGTTCTGTTAAGCAGAAATTTAAAATGTCAAATCAAATTTGCTGTTTGATTTAGACTTTGCTTTTCAATTTAGTATTAGCTTTAGTTCAATTTAATGGAAATTGCATATTTCTGCATGTCTTTTCTCATATCCCTTGTGACCACAGCTCATTTGTCTTTTCTTTTACTCTCCAATTCACAAACAAAGCTGCCCTTTAATGCACAAGCACTGTCATTTCAATTGGGTTTGGGTCCACATGCAGCTCTCTTGTTCACAAAGGCAGTTTCACATCCCAAACTTTATGTATGTCCCACACAAACAATGAATATAATGCCAATTTATTTATTTATATAACAAATAAACAAGTGTCTCTAACTGTACAAAATCATCCATGCAATGCACTTGTTAGCACTGATCCCTCGTCAGCCTCTCATCTATAAAAATGGTCACTTTTGGCTCCAAAAAAAGGAAAAGAAAAAAACCCCAAACTGTTAAAGTCAAGGCTTTAAAGTGGGACTGCACACAAAGAATGGGTGGTGTCATGGCAGTTTCATCCATCTTTTCATATCCCATCTGTCTGTTTGTAAGATAAAAGCAGAGGACTGCAGAAGACAGAAAACAGAGCTAACACAGTGACTGATCCACATAAGAAAAGCTCCTATCGCGGCCCAGCTTATCAGCGCATTTATTATAAATTCTTATATGTGTGTGCATGTGTAAAGTAAAGTAAAGAGCTTTAGCCTCCGTGCATTGTGGAAAGATTTCTGTGCACACTCTCTTGTGTGTTATTGGCTGATTTATTACAGTCTCCTCCAGTTTCCCAACACAAATCCATACAGGCGAGGGAGAGGAGGTCCAATAATGCTGCCAATGATTTACTATTAGAGTTCTTGCTGTCATTCTTTCACCCTGATAAATAACACACGTTTCCCTCCGGCTGCCTGTGTGTGAGGCAGGGAGAGCTCACACTCATAGGCGTGCCAGATAAAGCAAACGGTCAATCGTATTTACTGGCATGTGAGAGCATCTACTCGTAGCCTGGTAGCTTCAGTGACTGTTTGTGTGTGCTCCAAACCATATCATGCAGTGGTCTGGGTTTTTGCAGCGGCAGGGGGACTGAAGACAATCAATTCACATTAGGGGCAGATTGCCGGACAGCTGCAGGTGCACATATAATATGCGTGCAGTTTGTCAGTGTGAACGTGTGTTTGTGCATATTTTTCTGTGTGCGTTTGAGATGCTGCCTTATGTCAGATAATGGGCTTTGTCCTCTATTCCTCTCGCCTTTGCCATCCACACAAACAAACCATCACGCACAGCCAAACTAGGTAGTAAGTAACAGTAATGAGGACAGTGGAGGCTATCATTGTCACAGGTGTTTCTTAATTGGCCAAAGAACTATGATCTTTCTAATTTAAAGCACAGGAGAGGATTTGAGGCCGTGTTTTGTGTTTTAGCGTCACTGTGACGCCTTCATCCTCCCTCACCTGAGATCTGACTTAAAAGTTACTTGTTAACCAGCACGCTGGCATGAAATCTGCAGCGCTGTCTGCGAGGTGCTGAAAATCCATTCTGTGCTGTTTTGTTGTGTGCTATTTAAAGTTGCCTAAAAGCTTCAGTGCCTTAAGATCAAAGCAATGAAGTCAAATTCTGTTTAACGTGGGCTTTCTACAAGGGGGAAAACAAGGAGGGGAGGAGAGGAACAGAGTTTTGGGGGAAGAGGAAGTGATGGAGGAGGAGAAATAACGACAGATCCATTCCTCTTTTTCTCCTCTGCGGGGCAAAAAGCGTCGAGTTGAACATCTGTCAGCACTCCTTATCTCTTCTCCCCTTGTCTCCTCACTGTCTCTTCCTCTCCTTTTAGAAATCTCTTTCCCGTTGCTTTTATGCCCTGACAGGAAACTGCCATCCAAAGTTTAAAAACTCAGGGAGAACTGGCACAAGGTGACGTGCGCGTGCACGGGCGCGTGTTTCTGTACAACTTCGTGTCGGTGTGAGAGAGAGCGAACGAGACAAAGAGACGGCAGACTTAAGCCCCGATATCAACCCCGAGGAGAAATGATCTCAATTTTCATGTTTCCTCCCTCACCAATGAAACATATGTCTATCCCAGAGTACAGTGCGTGCATTTCTGCATGCATTTGTGTTTGTGTTTACAGCTCGATGTGAAGCCAGAGAAGGGGACGTGTAGAACAAATACAACACGAGCACAGAATAAGCACCAAGAGGCAGAGATGGGTGAAAGCTAGAGACGGTGAAAACCGGATTTACAGACAACGAGGAGGGGTAAGGAAAAGATTGAATCGGGAAAGAACATGAACACACAAGAGAGGATTGCGTGCACAGACAATGGGAGCTATGAGGGGAGGGGGAGAAAAAATGGAGATGACAGAAAAAAAGTTGCACGGCCGGGTGAAAAACGCAGAGGTGAGGTGACTTGGGCGAGTGAGACGGAAGGGACAGAAACAAAGAAAGACAACATAGTAAGAGGGAAGGCTGTAAGCAGGGGTGACAGGAAGAAGGTAGAGGATGAGAGGAGATGAGAGGAGATGAGAGCACTGAGGACTGTGGGGAGGAGGAGGAGGAGGAGGAGGGGGGAGGACACACGGGGCTGGAGAAAGGAAAAGAGAACGAGAGCCGAAGTGTTTCGGGGAATTTGTTGCTGTGTCTTGTGCAGAAGGGAAAGCATATTAAACTGCACACACACGGACACGCACAAAGAAACACGCAGCACTTTAAAGGGAATGATATAGGGGTGTGTAACGCTGATGCGTGTTCTTATCCATCCATTTCTCCTCCCTTTTTTCTTCTTTTTTTGCTTTTCACACCTCATCCGAAAAAAACCTTAGAGCTCGAATGAAGCCAAGCAGCTTCCTAATTACCTCATTTGCATAAACATGCACACTGTGTGAGAGGGGAGGAAGTGGGAGAGGATGGAAGAGCTTCACCTGGAGACAAAAAAAAAAAGAAAAAGAGCGAGTGAGGGATGGAGATGACACTGTGGAAACAGGAAAAGTGATTGGGACAAAAGTGTGGCACTTGCTGACGGAGTGAAAACTGTCAAAACTTGTCTTACCCCTCGTCCTCTCTCATGATTTTCTACTCTCTCACCCAGTTCTCATCATCTCACCCTCTTCTTTCCTTTTTAGAATTGTCTGAGGAGAACTCATTCTCTACTGCCTGACTCCCTCTTTTCTTTTTTTGCTTCCTTTGCCAAACTGTAGGTATCGCCTCGCCAGCATCAGTCTCCTCCTCTCCCGCGTCACGTCCCTTTGCTTTCCTCCTCCACTTTCAGCGCTGTCTTCACCATCATTTCCTTCCCATCTCTCACTACTCCTCTCATTCTCACCCTCTCTTTCCCTTCCTCTCCTCCTGTTTTTTTCCGTCTCCCCTCACAGAGTGCTGCGTCAGGTCTTTTCACCCTCAGCAGTGTGAAATGAGATTTGAATATGGCTCTCGGAGCATTTGTGGCTTGCCTAAACCCCCCTCCCCCTCCCCAACCCCCATCCACGTACATAAAAATAAAGCAAAGCCCACTCGTAATGGTAAAGAATTGTGACGCCACTTGAGTGCACGTCAAGGGAAAGGGGTGAGCCGAGAGATGATTTCAGGAAGCTGGAGGAGACAGGGAGGATAGGAAGGTGAGGACTGAGCAGAGCAGCAAAAGAGAGCCGGGAAGAGCAGAGAAAAGCCGAATTGGCCACTGGTGAGCCATGAATATAAAGAGGGGATCAGCAAGAGAGAAAAAAATGTGAAATGGATGAAAATGAAACACAGATAGTGTCAGGGTCCTGGGACTGGGCGACCCAGGATCCCTGAGCAGTCATGTATTATATTATTATTATTATTATTGTTGTGTATTTTGGTGTTGCTCCCCCTTCCCTGTGCTTGTGTATATGTATGTGTGGGTGGCTGAGCACTTGTTTATAGGCGGCGTCAGGCCTGGAGGGTGTGGCCCTGCAAGGGGACTGGCCACACCCGAAGCCACACACCTGCTGCTGATCGGGCCTCGTCGGGGGAGCTACTTAAGAGAGTCTTGGAGCTCCCACCGACGCGGGATCATTGCATGAGACTCCACGTTAGTCACCCTGTCTAAGTTTAGTCAGAAAGTGTATGCCTGCCATTTCTGAGTGTCCTGACAGCTGCGCTATTGTTTCCCGCAGGAAGAGCGTGGAAGGCACGGAGAGCAGCGAGCACCGGGGGGTGCTGACACGGGAGCAGAGAGCACACGGACTATTCACGGGAGACACGACACGGGAGTCTGGGAGAACACGGGGATTTATTGTTACGTTGTTTTCACTCTGTAAATAAACACTGTTTGTACATAGAGCACCGCGCCTGGGTCCTCCTTCCCCACTCCTTCCACGGTGTGCCATGCCATACCGTGACAGAATGATCCCGCCTCTAATGGACCCAGCGGTCTCCGAGGAGAGGCTCAGGAGGGAAGTTATGGACGAAGTGTACCACCTATGTGAGGTGTGGTGGGAGAAGCCAGCGGAAGGTTTGCGTCGCGCAGTGGAGAGGCGACGGCAGGAGATGCTTTTTAAATTCCCCTGGCTGGTGGACTCCCTTAATGCGGTGGTCCTGGACTTCCTACTTTCCACCCTCCACCTCCACTCTCCTCCTCAGGCTGCCCACCAGCTCAGACAGCTGGTGGATTCACTGCCTGAGACGCCGGCCCCGACGCCGACACGGAAACGACGTTCGCGCCGCCAGCGTTCCTCACCGCAGCTAAATCCACAGACATCTCAACAGCCGGCTGTGGTGAGTCATATGGACAATTCATCGTCACTCACCTCAACTGTTTACTCTGGGGCTATGTTTATACGGTCAGCTGCCCAGCCGGTAGCCAAAGCGCAGCCCGCGGCCCAGCTGGTCGCTGTACCTCAGCCTATTGCCCGGCTAGTGATCCAGCCGTCACCTGCTGAATCATCCCCCGCGACATCTACCTCACCGCTTACCGTTTCATCCTGTTCACCATCCACATTACACGCTCAGCCATCTTCTCCACCAGCAGCAGCCTCCATTCCACTGCCCACTCCAGCGGCCTTGTCCGGAGAGAGCGACCTCACCCGCGTCCAACGCCTGATGGACTGGGTAACTCACACCACCAACGCAAGGGCAGGAGTGGTGGGGTTAAACGCCATCGAGGCAATCCTGGAGGGAAACCCCTACCTCGGCCAGCTCAAGGGAGTTTCCGCCTGCCTTTGCACCCTGCGTAAAGCCCGGGGGGTAGTGCAAGCTCGGGAAACCTCAGACTTCGTCCAGCTGCAGCAGGAGCTCAGCATGCCCGAGCAGGAGCTCAGCGAGCCGGAGGAGCCCGCACCGTCAGCTGAGGCGCTCAGCGAGCCGGAGGAGCTCAGCATGCCCGAGCAGGAACTCAGTGAGCCGGAGGAGCCCGCACCGCCAGCTGAGGAGCTCAGCGAGCAGGAGGAGCTCGGCATGCCCGAGCAGGAGCTCAGTGAGCCGGAGGAGCCCGCACCGTCAGCTGAGGCGCTCAGCGAGCCGGAGGAGCTCAGCATGCCCGAGCAGGAGCTCAGTGAGCCGGAGGAGCCCGCACCGCCAGCTGAGGAGCTCAGCGAGCAGGAGGAGCTCGGCATGCCCGAGCAGGAGCTCAGCGAGCCGGAGGAGCCCGCACCGTCAGCTGAGGCGCTCAGCGAGCCGTAGGAGCTCAGCATGCCCGAGCAGAAGCTCAGCGAGCCGGAGGAGCCCGCACCGTCAGCTGAGGCGCTCAGCGAGCCGGAGGAGCTCAGCATGCCCGAGCAGGAGCTCAGTGAGCCGGAGGAGCCCGCACCGCCAGCTGAGGAGCTCAGCGAGCAGGAGGAGCTCGGCATGCCCGAGCAGGAGCTCAGTGAGCCGGAGGAGCCCGCATCGCCAGCTGTGGAGCTCAGCATGCCCGAGCAGGAGCTCGGCGAGCCGGAGGAGCCCGCTCTGCCAGCTGAGGAGCTCAGCGAGCCGGAGGAGGAGCTCTCGCTGCCGGCCGAGGAGGAACTCTCGCTGCCGGCCGAGGAGGTCAGCGGACCGGAGGGACCTCCACGTCTAGCGCGGCCTCCTCGCCGTCCACGTCCGGTGCGTCCACGTCAGCGATCGGCGCGTCATGGACCTGTTGCCACGCCTCGCTGTTGCTCACCGGAGCAGCGACGTTGCCATCGGACCCATGGCAGGCCGCCGGAGGGGCAGCGCCGCCGCCACCGGACCCGTGGCAGGCCACCGGAACCGTTCCACCGCCACCGGACCCGTGGCAGGCCGCCGGAGGAGCAGCGCCGCCGCCACCGGACCCGTGGCAGGCCACCAGAACCGTTCTGCCGCCACCGGACCCGTGGCAGGCCACCAGAACCGTTCTGCTGCCACCGGACCCATGGCTGGCCGCCAGAGGAGCAGTGCCGCCGCCACCGAACCCGTGGCAGGCCCCCTGAACTGTTTTGCTGCTGCCGCCGGACCCGGGGCCGTCCGCCGGAGCTGCTACGTCGCCGCCGTTGGGCTCGAGGTAGGCCCCCTGAACTCTCTTGTTGTGTTGATGGGCCGCCTGTGACTGTTTGTGGCGTCTTTTCGTTTTCTTTTTGCACCGCTGCGGGATGCGCGGTCTGACTCTGAGACTGTGGACTGGGTCGGTTCGTTGTTTTGTTGTTTTTGCTTGTTTTGGTTCTGGCCCTCCGTCCTGGTTCCCCCAGCCGCCCGCCCTGGGTTGGTTGTGCTGTTTTTTGTTTTGGTTTTGGGGTCGTCGGGAGCCGACCCTTAGAGGGGGGGTACTGTCAGGGTCCTGGGACTGGGCGACCCAGGATCCCTGAGCAGTCATGTATTATATTATTATTATTATTATTGTTGTGTATTTTGGTGTTGCTCCCCCTTCCCTGTGCTTGTGTATATGTATGTGTGGGTGGCTGAGCACTTGTTTATAGGCGGCGTCAGGCCTGGAGGGTGTGGCCCTGCAAGGGGACTGGCCACACCCGAAGCCACACACCTGCTGCTGATCAGGCCTCGTCGGGGGAGCTACTTAAGAGAGTCTTGGAGCTCCCACCGACGCGGGATCATTGCATGAGACTCCACGTTAGTCACCCTGTCTAAGTTTAGTCAGAAAGTGTATGCCTGCCATTTCTGAGTGTCCTGACAGCTGCGCTATTGTTTCCCGCAGGAAGAGCGTGGAAGGCACGGAGAGCAGCGAGCACCGGGGGGTGCTGACACGGGAGCAGAGAGCACACGGACTATTCACGGGAGACACGACACGGGAGTCTGGGAGAACACGGGGATTTATTGTTACGTTGTTTTCACTCTGTAAATAAACACTGTTTGTACATAGAGCACCGCGCCTGGGTCCTCCTTCCCCACTCCTTCCACGGTGTGCCATGCCATACCGTGACAGATAGGGCATCAAGTGGAGTACAAAAAAAACAAAAAAAACAAAACCCCAAACTAGGCAGAATAGAGAGAGGGAGAGAGACTTTCATTTAAATGCCCTAACCTTCTTGTTCGCCCATGTCTTTGCATTTTGAGTGGAGACCCTCCACCGAGAGAGCGACAGAGGGAATTGAATGAAGAAGAGAGCCAAACTGAGCTGAGCGTAAAATGGCCATGAAGTGTCAAGTGCTGGCCTCCTCTCCAGAGGGAAACCGGGGAGAGATAAGAAGGTCCCAGCATGTGTTTTGTATTTGACTTCACATCAGTGCTGGTGAGATGGCCAATTTTTTCCTATAAAATAAAGACGGCGCCTTAAACCCTAAACTGACAGAACAAAAGAAGTCAAGATCTTCTAATATCACAATCGTGAAATTGCGATCGCGCATACAAGATTTATGTTCACGCATTCACGTAAACGGCTTTTAAATTGGCACTGAAGAATCCAGCTTACATGGAGAGAGATGAGAAATTCTCTCTGGCCAAGCTTCAATTTAATTACATCACATTTGGTTCTTCCGGTGGACGCATTAGATAAACTTTAGTTTTTATCAGAAAACAGAGTTACACATGAGGTCTCATGGTGCTGCTGCTGTGCTGCCTCTGCCACATTAATTTTAAACAACTAACTGGCCTGTTGTTGTTTTTTTATACTGACTCAGGCCAAACACGTCGGCTTGTTGTATGCAGAAAACTTTTCATGCCCAAATAATTCTTATACACAAAGTCCAAGGTTGTTTTAGTCATACAGTTCTGCAGTTGAGGTTGAAGCTGTTCATTAGGTTAAAAAAAGACAGGGTTTAATTCTACTTTTACATTTAATTCTACATTACATTTGCATCTAATGTATTACCCCAAACCTATAAACTTAACTTCATTAAATCTGTATTATGACTTTTCCAAACAAGAAAAGCATTTTAACCTGCTCCCACTTCCACAAGTTTTACTATTCAATTTTAAATGCACTGAAAAATTAACAATACTCCATTATGACTCCTTTAGGGTTCTGTTATGCTTCAGTTAGTTATGAAAAACCTTAACTGAGAAGAATAGGTTTGAAAATATGGCTCAGACAGTTTGAGCACAGTGCTGTCACAAGTAGACGTTTTCACCATGACATGTTTTCTCTCAGTGGCCCATAGCAACTTATTTACAAAAAAACACAAATGTAAATTACACTTGAGTCCATGCATTACAAATTTGCTTTGTGAGTCTAATTTTGGTTCATGACTAAATCCCAGGTTTAGCTAATGTAAATGTTATTGTCAAAACCAATTTTGAGTCCAAAATGAGGACACACGCCTTCCTCTGTTAAGCATCTTTATCTCTCTGTTAAGATGATCCCACACTACTCTAATAATGTTGGGATCATTTTCATGGTGAAAAATGAAGTCATTCCCAATCAGACATTTTCTAGATTGTTTCAAAAATTTCCTTTGGTTCCTGGATCTTTTGTATATTTGTCAACATGCTAAATAAATTGTTTACCTAAATGTTTTCTGGTGGAACACCCTGGTTGTGCTTGGCTAGTCTCTAAGTAGCTGTGACGAGGTTGATTAGTTTTGGTGGTGTCATTTTGGCGTTAAAGCAACACACCAAAAGTAGGGCAGATTCATCCATCCCATCTGCACCTTAATCGCTATTAAACACTTGTATTGACGTGCACTAAATGATTGATATTTCCTCGCCATCTCATTATTGTAGTGTTCTTACTCGGTTTTGCTTCCCTTCTATGAATTTCTACCTCTCACCTCATTATACTTCACCCCTTTCTCTGCTGTCATTTTCTTTCATTAAAGCCCATTTTCATATCTCCCTGCTTAACGTTGCTTTTCAATTACAAATCTAGTGAGCAGTGCATTTTGACGGGATCAGCTCTCAGTGGGTGGCTAACTGATTTTCTATCTTTAGGTTGTTCAGTCTCAGGCAGTACTTAAATACTGCCTAATTATTGTGATTAATGCTTTTGATAATGACTGAATCATTTTCTTTTACACCATCTCAGGGATGACCATTTCCCCAAGATAGTGTGGCTTTTTGAGGACATTCACGTAATCTTTAACCAAGACCGGTAATGGGAAAGTCAAAAAAGGCAACATTTAAATTGATCAATTTAAAAAAAAAGTGATGACAAACTGCACTGTAAACTGGCTGTGGTTTTAATTCGAGAAAAGCAGGAATAATTTGAAAAAAATAAAGATTTGGTTTTATAAAAAAGAATGTGTACATTTAAGTTTTAATGCTAAGTGAAGCCAAACTATAGGTTAGCAGCAGCTAACCCTGTACACTTAATTTAATTGCTTGAATACTTGAATAAAAGTTCTCCAGATAAATAGTAGCATCACGTTGCACTTTGTCAACTTCCTACCAGTGCAAGTATTTGTCTGCACCCCTATGTAATTAGCTTTCTGTTCAGGATCACACAACTCTACCATGTATCTTTGATAATACAGAACAAAACATCACCATCTCTTCCTGCAGACAAAAGCTATATCATTCCGCTAATTGGCTAAAGCAGATAAAATGCTAATCCCAGTAAATCCACACTCTTGTTTTTTTCTTTTAGTCTCTTACAGAGTTAGGTGGCAGGAAGCTATAGCCTTCTAGAAAGATACTGAAGGTCAAACTGAGAGAGAGCAAGAGTAAGAGGAACAGAACAGAGAGGAGCTGAAGAAAGAGATAAATGATGAAGTATCACAGGGACTCAGGAAAGAAAAGAATTTGAAAGCACTATGCGAAATCAGAGGACAAAGAATTACTGTAGATAAAAGAAATAAAAAGAGAGGGTGAAAAGTCCAAAGAGGGCCGGAGCCTCACAGCTTCAGGGACAAAAATGTCATGTTTGAGCCTTAAAAACACTGAGGTGGAGCAAGGTCACTCGATGTTACTTACACTTGCAGTGTGAGTGAAGAGTTTCATCTCTCATTTTTTGTTCAGTTTTATCCTCAGGTGTTGAGAAGTTACAAACTTTATGTGGTTACCAATCAGCTAGTAGAACCATCAAATATTGCTTGAGCTTTTTTTGTGTGTGTTGTGGTGTGCTTCAGATTATGAGCTTTCCTTGATGCAACCTAACACTGACCATGAACACCACAGTCTGCTCTTCACCAGTCCAACAGTAGCTACAGCACTGCAGTAGCGAAACTTTACTACATTTCTGAAAACTAAACCCTTTAGCCTGCACTGTACTGCCCAGTACTTTCATGAAAACTCAGAATAACATAATTTTATCATAACTGAATTAATTTTTCAAGACATTTCACATATAAACTTAGCAAACACTTAGCAATATCATTGTAAACAAGTTAGCTTTAGATTTTGGGCTGTAGGATGTCATTATTTATTTCTCTTTTTTTCCATGGGATCAAATGGACCAACTCCAGGCATGCTAAAAAATAACTTTTTATGCATTAACCTGCCACTCGGATTTAATTGCTCAATAGCTGAAGCCAAAATGAACAATCTGAAATAGTTTTAACCCCTGCCTCTCTTCATTATAGACCTTGACGATGGTACAGTGCGCCATTACCCTTTTGTGAAGGAGTTTTCGTAACCATGGAAATGATTCTGTGATTATTCCCTTTAGTTTCCTTCTGTTTGCTTTCAGGCCTTTATTGCTATTATTGCTTAAGAATGATCCAGATTGTTAATCTGGCTACTCCTAAAGTTTACGCTATCTCTCTCTGATAATGGGGAACTTTGTTTCAAAAATTAATAATTGTAATTAATAAACAGTTCATTTATGCAGCACTTTTGTCAAACCACTTGAGTTAAAGCTTAAAGTCAGCACTTCAGTCACATCCTGATTGCTTAATTTAAATTGCTAAATCCTTGGCTGCAATAGTATACCGTAACAAGCTTGCACAGTTTGTTGTATTAATAAGAAGGGCTCTTATAGAGCTCATCTCAAGGCCAATCTGCAGTGTTAAAGGATCCAAAGCAGTATAAAAATTTTATGTGTTCATCATCCTTTTCCCATTTTCCACCAAGTTCATGTTTGTGTTTGCTGACAGACAGGCAAGCAAACAAATGGAACTGAAAAGCCAAGTATTGGTAGAGAAAAAAAATCATAGCATATATTATGAATATTTAAAGAAAAACAAAAGTTGTTTTGAGAATATTTGAAATCCTCTGACGGTGACCTGTTGCGCTCTGTTGTCAAAGTGATCCAGTTTTTCAACTCAGAGAATTTAGATTTCAACATTAAGTGTCAGAGAAAACAGAGAAGAGCCAGCAGCAGAGGGAAAAAGTGACAAGAACACAGCAAAAGACAGTCAACTAGAAAGGAGAGTTTAAAGAAATCAAGAAACGGGCAGACAGAAGAAAAGCCAACAGAAGTGTTGGAGAATAAAGAAAGAAAAGGTAATGAGAAAAGCCGAGATATTGTGACAGCAGGCAGAGAGGCCGTTCTACGCTGTCAAGCACTGGTTCCTTTGGGAGTGGTTAAATGCATTAGGCCTGTCCACTGGGAAGCAGTGAAGTGATTAGCTGCACTTCAGCTCAAAGATGGAAACTAGTGAAGATTAGGAGCATACAGCCACACAGGTACACACAAGTACTTAATAACACAGATGTGCTGGAAGCTTGGACTGCAATGCTAGTAAATCACCAAAGCTATCTAACAGTGAGAATTAAATGTACAAAAATCCAAACACAAGCTTACATACAAAGATGTATTTTACAATGCATTGATAACATGAACTGCACTTTTTTTGGACAATCAGGAAAATGTCCAAGAAGATTCAACCAATGGCATTTGACTAGTAAAATACAAACAGGCATGGAAGAGTGACACATAAAGGCATTGGAGATCAAAAGTTTTCTGGGGCTAATCACCACTTCAACCTGTTCAACTCTGGATGACTCAGATTACTCATGCCAACAGTAGGAGTTATTTAAAGCACTGAAAAAGTGTGGAGGTACATTATGTGCAGCTGGCTAGAAAAGATCAATACAAATATCAATATCAAGAAGAATGTAATAAAGCGAGGAAAGGTAAAAGAACTGGGTGCTCAGAAATGCAGCATTATAATGTGTAAAGTTTTAATTTGTTAAAAGCATCATGAATTGATAGATTTTTTTTCATTTGCTACCTTCACGAAAAAGTGCAGTAAAGACAAAACTGTAATTTAAATCTATACTTTATGATGTAATCTTGGGGGAGTCAATTAGCTGTTATAGACAGGTATTTATACAGAGCTTTTCTAGCACTTTTGACCACTTGAAGTGTTTTACGCTACAAGCCGCCTAGTCACACAAGCATTCACACCATGCTATCCATCACACAAGAATACACACACCCACACGCCAATGTCAGAGGCTATTTTGCCGATTTCTGTTGTGGTGGGCCATCAGTTGATATGCCATGATTCAGCTGATCCTTCCAAGCGATAAAAGCTGATTATGTGCTCACTCTGTCCCTTACATCCACACTGCATCACCTTTCTTTGCTTTTAACACATCCAGAATACACATGACACACAAAATGTGCGCTGCTAATATTTTCCAACTTCCACACCTGACGTTGTGTTTACTGTTTTTTGTCCTAAGCAGTGACCTTGTATGGACCTCCCTGTTGTCACATTAATTTTGCATTTTTTCGATACCCTTGACTGCAAGGTTCAAATAATGAGGTCAGAAAGCAAAGCTCAGACTACTTTTAACAGCTTCAGTTTGTTTGTTTCTGTAACTTCTGACTCTGTATGATGTCACTAAGAATAGATATTGTTATTTCAGGCATACAAGCCCTGAATGTGAGCACAGCAGTACCACCGCCTGCTGTTCAAGTTCAAACTTTTGGAGAAGTAAATCACAAGAGAGATAGGGTGGCCTTAAAGAGAGAGTTTTGGTGTTTTTACTTGAAAAAAGTAATGTAATAGAAATTACTTGCAGTACATTAATGAATTATTTCCCAGAGAAAGTAATTTATTGCACAACTTGTTTCATAATTTTTACATTACACTGTAAAATCACATAAAAAGCATTGTCACATAACTACCAGTTGTAAACCTTAGGCTACAGTTCCACACACCAACACATATCCTAGTAATGACACACGTGATCTTTCTTTCAGTTTTTATGTGTAAACACAAAATGACAACACAAAACGATGTTGAAAACTGGCCCAAAGACGTTAACACCATTCTGGATTTTTGGCTAACTTTGCATTAGCATGCTATCTGTACAGATGTTTTCAAAGGCTCAGTTCTGCATTTGTGGTATAACGTAGGGTTTTTCAGTTGTGGCCACAGTTTGTACTTTAACTCACACTCCTGTGCCTATCTTGTCCTTTTGTGCAATAAAAATAAAAGTAATGGCCGCGATTTTCCTACTTCCTGCACATGAACTGAAATCAGCTAACTGTAGTAATCAGCTGTGTTTATGAAGAAAAAAGCAGGTTTGTTAGATTGTTTTTTTAATCTGCCCACCACACAGAAAACTGATAAACCTTTGTAATGCGAGTAATGATATAATTCCAAACATAATGCAATTACCGAATTTAGTACAGTAATACGCTACATTACTGTATTACTGAACAATGTAATTATAATAACACATTACGCTGGAATGCCTTACACCCAACACTGAAGACATGAACATGTTGTTTTAGACAGCGCATATGCTCTGGCTTGAGACAAACTCCCAACTTGACTAGAGTGAATCCCGCCTCTCACCGTGATATCGTGGATATGGATGGTAGACACGAAAGTTCCACCAAGGCCCAGTACAAGTTAAAAATACAAATTTGAAGCAGGAAATTAAATTACTGTAACGGTTCCTCCTATAAACTTTTCCTATACTTGAATGAGGAACTCATTATAGGAGAAATATGGGAAGGACTCGGAGTAGAGTCACTACTTATTCACATTGAAAGGAATCGATTGAGGTAATTTGGGTATCTGACCATAATGGCTCTTGGGCAGCTCCTAGGTGTTTGGGGCATGCGTTGGGGAAGAACCAGGATACAGTGGAGAGAACTCTTTAGATCTCTTCCCTGGAAAAGCTGGAGGAGGTGGCCGGGGAGAGGGAGGTCTGGGTATTTCTGCTTAGACTGCTGTAACTTCAAACTGGACATAGATAAGCTGCAGAAAATGGATGCATGGATTCTCCTGTACTTAAAAACTAGCGAGTAGCTTGTTTCCAGGATCCGCAACCTCTTTCGTCCAACTTAGTTCTGGTTCTTGAGCCAGTACCATTCAGGATCTTTCAGTATCATTCAGGAAACCAAACCATGTTTTCATATAGGCAAACCATTAAAATAAAGGATGTGTCATCAGCTGAGAGTGTTAGATATCCTGATTTTCTTACCTGCAGTAGGTAACACACCTAAAGATTTTGTCACATTTGCACCAGAAAACTTGCTACTCTACCACTTTATTTTTTCATCAAACTGCCACAAGCAGTTTAAAGTTAGTGGAAGTTAATGGAAAAAGTATCAGAAATCTTGCCTTGGCTCCTCTATGGATTTAGGCTGTCCTCAGTAGCTTCCATCTCTTTGAGATCAGGGCTCTGTGAGGAGAATGTTATCTCCAGCATTAGTTGTCAATCTGTGCTGAATCTGAGCCTTTATCAACATGACTGTATGTCCAAGATCATGCTGCAGCATGATGTGGGACCATCCCTGATGTTACTGTGACAAAAATGTAAGGACCTAAAGTGCTAAATCCTTTGCAAAGCACTGTATTTCATTTGTTATTGATGTTCCGCATATGTTTTATGAACTACTCAGGGCCTGTGGTGGTCTAGGGTTTGTGGGCGTGTGTTTTGAATGCCCTGTAAGTAATCCATGAGTGTCTGTAGGCAAAACAGCATCCAAAATTCAATTGCCCCTGACTTGGCAGAGAAAATGGTTGAGCAATGACCTTACATAAATGTCAGAGTAAATGAATTCAGTTTAATTTTGCATAACATTGAAACCTCCCAGAAGACCAAATTCATTATGCAGCCTATTTGTCCAAGAGCCCATACTAGCTAAGTGGACTATACACACACTGTGTCAGCGATGTTGTGATATCTTGCTTTCATGACAGATTATAAGTTCTCTGACCTCATTGTTCTGAGCCTGTGATGACAGCAGTAGACGTGTTAATCGGTCTGAGTACTTAAACAAACTTAAAGAAATTTTGGCATCATCTCCTTCTAAGAAAAAACTGACTCCTGTAAACTCTTTCCTGGCACATGCTGGCAGTAATGGCTCCAGTATCCGCTCATCTGATTGATTCCTTGGCCACTGGAGTGTTCAAATAACCTCTACCTAAATTAGAAGACAAATATGCACAAGTACAAGTTTAGTGTATCATATACAGTGGGGCAAAAAAGTATTTAGTCAGCCACCGATTGTGCAAGTTCCCCCACTTAAAATGATGACAGAGGTCAGTAATTTGCACCAGAGGTACACTTCAACTGTGAGAGACAGAATGTGAAAAAAAAATCCATGAATCCACATGGTAGGATTTGTAAAGAATTTATCCGTAAATTAGGGTGGAAAATAAGTATTTGGTCACCTGAAACAAGGAAAATCTCTGGCTCTCACAGACCTGTAACGTCTTCTGTAAGAAGCTTTTCTGTCCCCCACTCGTTACCTGTATGAATGGCACCTGTTTAAACTCATCATCTGTATAAAAGACACCTGTCCACAGCCTCAAACAGTCAGACTCCAAACTCCGCCATGGCCAAGACCAAAGAGCTTTCGAAGGACACCAGGAAAAGTATTGTAGACCTGCACCAGACTGGGAAGAGTGAATCTACAATAGGCAAGCAGCTTGGTGTGAAAAAAATCAACTGTGGGAGCAATCATCAGAAAATGGAAGACATACATGACCACTGATAATCTCCCTCGATCTGGGGCTCCACGCAAGATCTCATCCCGTGGGGTCAAAATGATCATGAGAACGGTGAGCAAAGATCCCAGAACCACACGGGGGGGCCTGGTGAATGACCTGCAGAGAGCTGGGACCAAAGTAACAAAGGTCACCATCAGTAACACACTACAACGGCAGGGAATCAAATCCCGCAGTGCCAGACGTGTTCCGCTGCTGAAGCCAGTGCATGTCCAGGCCCGTCTGAAGTTTGTCAGAGAGCACATGGATGATACAGCAGAGGATTGGGAGAATGTCATGTGGTCAGATGAAATCAAAGTAGAACTTTTTGGTATAAACTCAACTCGTCGTATTTGGAGGAAGAAGAATACTGAGTTGCATCCCAAGAACACCATACCTACTGTGAAGCATGGGGGTGGAAACATCATGCTATGGGGCTGTTTTTCTGCCAAGGGGACAGGACGACTGATCCGTGTTAAGGACAGAATGAATGGGGCCATGTATCGTGAGATTTTGAGCCAAAACCTCCTTCCATCAGTGAGAACTTTGAAGATGAAACGAGGCTGGGTCTTCCAACATGACAATGATCCAAAACACACCGCCCGGGCAACAAAGGAGTGGCTCCGTAAGAAGCATTTGAAAGTCCTGGAGTGGCCTAGCCAGTCTCCAGACCTCAACCCCATAGAAAATCTGTGGCGGGAGTTGAAAGTCCGTGTTGCTTGGCGACAGCCCCAAAACATCACTGCTCTCGAGAAGATCTGCATGGAGGAATGGGCCAAAATACCAGCTACTGTGTGTGCAAACCTGGTAAAGACCTATAGTAAACGTTTGACCTCTGTTATTGCCAACAAAGGTTATGTTACAAAGTATTGAGTTGTATTTTTGTTATTGACCAAATACTTATTTTCCACCCTGATTTACGAATAAATTCTTTACAAATCCTACCATGTGAATTCATGGATTTTTTTTTCACATTCTGTCTCTCACAGTTGAAGTGTACCTCTGGTGCAAATTACTGACCTCTGTCATCATTTTAGGTGGGGGAACTTGCACAATCGGTGGCTGACTAAATACTTTTTTGCCCCACTATATACAAGCTGTCAAAGAAATTCTCTGCATATAAACACACACACTCACACATATAATCCACGATGACTATGTCAAATCATCCAAAGATCTAGGCTGAAATACCCTTTGAATTTTCCTAAAGGCACACATCAGTCCTCTATAGGTCACGTTGCTCTTTGACATATTAAATGTCAGCAACACGTGCCCAGGAAGACGGACACGCGATGACAGGCTAAATGGGAATATCTAGTGCCCACTTCTGGGGCCTTTCATGTTGTCAAAATTAATTCTTCACTATTCTGTTAAGATGATGCAAAGGCTATTTTCAGTTTCTGGTCTGTGTTAACATGACTGCTTCACATAATTTCTGCAGATATGTCAGCAGTGCAGTCATGAAGCAAAACTGGTCCAGTCACACCTCAAAGCCAGTGTGTCGTCTTCACATCTGGTGATTAGGAAACAAAGTGAACTCATTTCCATGTTCGTAAAAGTGTTTCAGGTGACGTTAGCTTTGCTACATAGTGCATTAAATTCACGATGATGTACACAACAGTACTTAGAATTTAAACAATGATTAAAAAAACAACTTGCCCACATTAAAGGAGGTCAGAAATGGCACGGACATTAGTTAAATGAGTTTGTGTATTAATCAGATATAACAATGGGGTTAACATGTAATTAGTTCCTGATTACAAATGTGCACTTTTTGCTCTTCTTGGAAGTCATTGCATGTTTTTAATGTATGCTATTTATTGGCTAATCATTATTCAAGTCAACAGTTTGCATTTAAATCATCACCTCACAAGGAGCTATGTCCCACATTATTAAGGGTGGAGCAGACATGCAAGCAAGCAGAGTGCACATACAAAAACACCATTGTTGAGCACCACAAGATGCTGCCTGTTTTCAAAAGGAAACATTCACCTGCTGATCTTAAAAGGCCTCCCCTCATTTCAGTAGGTCTCATTTCACATCTGCATCTCCCCATCCCCGTGTCATTTGTGATGTCTTTCTCTGTCTCACAATCTCTTCCATCTTTTTCTGCCTCCCTTTGTCTTTTGCTTGGCACTCTCAGTGTGATAGCTGTTTTGCATCTCGGTAGGCTTTTCAGAGCACCACAATGACGACATTAATAATACTGCCAGTGATTGCTTATTCAGAAGAGAATGAGCATTCGGGGAAAAAAATGAAAAATTGATATGATTT
The DNA here is from genome assembly GCF_057381845.1 of Rhamphochromis longiceps. Lineage (NCBI taxonomy): Eukaryota > Metazoa > Chordata > Actinopteri > Cichliformes > Cichlidae > Rhamphochromis > Rhamphochromis longiceps. The sequence goes on along the minus strand of NC_140560.1, from coordinate 19,860,330 downwards.
CTCCATCTCTCTGTGCTTCCCTCTCTCACTTGTGTTTGGAGTTAAAGTTAGAGCCACCTCCTACTGAACCATCCTACTGCAGCATCCTGCAGTACCACATTTTTCTCCTATCTCTGTTTGTTATAGGCTTCTTTTTATCCCATTATTTTCTTTGTCTTCTTTTGCTCACAGGCCTGCTACTAGTGCAGCATTATCCTCTAAATATTCATTATATATATTCCACATCTTCTTGTTTGAATGTAAGCATGCTGTATACAAATTGACTGACACAGTGCTGTAAATGTAGGTTCAGTATGCTTGAGTCAAAATCTAAGGCAACCAACATTTGCAAAATCTTATTTTGTAATGCCTTTTTAAAAAACAAAATCAAAAATAATTGGAGCTTTCGGAAACACACAGACAATGTACCCCATGCCAAAATTGGTGTAGCTCTGGGCGGCGGAGTTTAAACTTTAATTTGACTGTCTTTTAAATAAATTCTGATGCTCTGTCAGGCAGATTTAGTTTTCCTATCTGAACCTTTCATGCTCATGTCCCTTGATCGATTGTACAATTTTAAAGATGTACTGATAACAACTCAACAAAAGGGATAACTCCTTGGCAAGTGGAGTTCTTGCTCAAATATGCCTTCAAACAAGAGAAAGGTAGAGAAAAGCGCTGAATGTTAAGAGTTTTTAACAGCAGCGACGAAGACATGGGAAAATTGATGTAGACAGTAAACATTCTCTGCCCTCTGTACCGCATAATGGCCATCGACAGCCGCTCTGCAGTTTCCCATAACATCTGTGGATGGTCAGCAAGTTTCTGATACTGTTTGTGTATAAAAACATTTTTGTATACACTGTATTTTAATGTGTTAGGTTAATGTGTTTGAATAACATCAATAAACAAATTTTTAAAAAGTGATCTACACTATAGTGCCAAAAGTATTCTTTCACCGATCCATATAATTGAATTCAGGCTTTGCAATCACTTCCATGGTTAGAGGTGAATAAAATCAAGCACCTAGGCATGCAGACTGCTTCTACAAACATTTGTGAAAGAATGGGTCGCTCTCATGGGATAAGTAAATTCCAATGTGATACCATTATAGGATGCCAAGTCCAATTGCGAAATTTTCTTGCTAGTAAATATTCCACAGTCAATTGTTAGTGGTATTATAGCGATGTGAAAGTGATTGGGAACAACAGCAACTCAGCCACAAAGTAGTAGGCTACGTGAAATCACAGAGTGCAGTCAACAGATGCTGACACGCATAGACACAACTTTCTGAAGAGTCCGCTGCTACAGACGTCAAAACGTTACATCACCTCCAGATTACCCCCAAAACAGGGTGTAGAGCTTCATGGAATGAGTTTCCCAGCTGCATCTAAGCCTTACATCTCCAAGTGCAATGCAAAATGTCGGATGCTGTGGTGTAAAACATGCCGCCACTGGACTCCAGAGCAGCGGCGATCTGTTTTCTGGAGTGACGAATCACGCTGGTTCTTAATGCTTCAGCATACCAAGACATTTTGGACAATTTCATGCTACCAACTTTGTGGGAAAAGTTTGGGAATGCTCCCTTCCTGTTCCAACATGTCTGCACACCAGTGCACAAAGCAAGCTTCATGAAAACATGGATGAGTGAATGTGATGCAGAAGAACTTGACTGGCCTGCACAGAGTCCTGACCTTAACCCAACAGAACATCTTTAGGGTGGATTAGAGTCTTTCTTATCCATCATCATTATCAGACTTCACAAATGCCCTTCACAGTAAAAAAGTCAGAAATTCCTTCAAACTACTTCCTAAAGCTTTTTCAAAGCCTTCCCAGAAGAGGTGAAGCTGTGATAGCTGCAAAGGGTTGACCGACATCATATTAAACCCTAAGAATTAAGAACTGAATGTCACTCAAATTCATTTAAGTGTGAAGGTAGATGAGCTAATATTTTGGCAATATAGTCTATGTCAGTTAAATATTTTGTGATATTTTACATTGTTACCTCTGAATCACCTCAAATTCTCTGACTGGTGTTCATTTGTAGTAAGTCTAGACTGTCAGTCCACTGTTCAGCTTCCAAAATACCTGGTGTGAAGCGTCCACATCTATTTACTCTTGAAGAGGCTGTAAAACTTTGTGAGAGGAGTCTGATACGGGTCAATGAGTCAATGAAGCTCTCTTCTCACCTGTCACAGCAATACTGAGGTGAGTTGTTGAAGATATCCTGAACCTTTCTGTTTGTAAGGTCTGTTGTTTTCTCTGCTGTTAGCCTGTATTACTAGAACTTTCTCTGAAGTGGATCTAATGTCCGCCTTGGGCAGTTAGTGAATAAAGTTTCGTACCATGTGAAAATGTAATCATACCCCAACCCCACCTCAGGAGATGAAGCTTGAGGTGAGGAGGAAGAGGGTATTGTATGTCTGAGGGAGGGAAGAGGGTGGAGAAATAAATAGTGAGAAAGCGATTATAAAGATATAGTGTAAATGTACAAATCTTAAACTGTCACATATAATTTTAAATTTTAAAGAGCTATTTTTCATCTATATATTTACACACTAACTTATAACTGACCCTTTTCAGTTATGTGTAGGCAAGGCAAGGCAAGGCAAGGCAAGGCAAGGCAAGTTTATTTGTATAGCACAATTCAACAACAAGGTGATTCAAAGTGCTTTACAGAGACATTAGAAACAAGAACAAATAAAAAGCATGATTTAAAATTGAATAAAACAAGCAAATAAACTAACTAACTAATTAACAAACAAACAAACAAACAAACAAACAACAGTATATAAAATCAAAACAGATAAAATCAGAACAGTAGATAAAATCAGTAGTTAAATGTAAGTTTTGAAATTTAAGCTTAAAGTGTGGATTTGGTGCTTTTTGTATGCATTAAGTCCATAGTAACTACATTAATTGCAAAAAAGTGCAATAAACTACAAAAAAATTGAAAATCGATTTTGTTTCTTTTACATATATTTCTACTTGGAGAAATTTAAGAAGCTTATCCCTCAAAACTTGAAATACAAAAAAGTTGCAAAAAATAGTTTACAACAACAGGAAATTTATTTTGAATGTCTTCATAGTTTTATTTTTGAGATACACCAATTTTTATATACTGCAGGAAAAACGAAAAACAATCCTATGATGCAAATTTGCAAAGAAAACAGCATGTGCATCAAAATAAATTATTTTAAGCAGTGCAATTTGAGTTCTAAGCATCCCAGAAACTATTCAGAAAAGTATAGAGTCAAACATGACTTATAAAAACACCAGTATAGGCTTTTAAGGCCTACAAGTAAATAACTACATTTTCCGCGAAAATGACGTCACTTCCGGTTTCGGGCAGGAAATGGCAGACGTGCGATCGTTTGTGCTGACTTCTTTTTCAATGTGGGAAGTGTTATGAACAGCTGATCGGATCGGCAAAGCATGTTTCTGGAATATTATGTTTTTGTTCCTGCAAGTGCTTTTTACGCAATTTTTGCAAAGCCATATGTGGAAGGAAACTGTGACCTAGGACAAGCTGATGGCATAAGATGTAAGTACAACTCCTCCGGTTTCATATGCAAAAAAAATTATTGCGCTAGCTTACATGCTTGCAGATCTACCGGGATTTAAAAATAGTTACGCAAAACGGAGCGTGCCCGCTCCCACTGGCTTTAAAGGGTTAAAGAGGATAATTCCAATACTGAATGTATTCCGGTACATAACAAATATTTCAGTGTCTAAATCTTCCGATTTCTAAGAGGCAACCTCTGGGTTTGAAAAAATAAAGACAACCTTGAAGTGCCAAAGACTGCATCTCCTGTAATGGCCACTTCAGAATGAGTCGTCATAAAATTCTGTCTTAAAATTCCCAACATCAGAGATAAAACTGATGTGTTTACAACCTGGCACCAACGCCTCCACCAATTAGCGTCACAGAGCTAGACCTCCTGATCGTGCTGGTTGTGTCGATTCCTTTTGGAGCATTCTTAGCAGGATTGTTCCAAAAATAATGGCGTGCTGTGCAGTTAATACAGTACTGAAGCATAGCCTCAGTAAAGTATAATACACTGTATAAGTTGAAGAAGAACCCATAGACAGTTTCAAGGCCTAGATGTTTTTTGGGCTTAACAACTCAACAGAAGAGACTTCACTGGCAAGTCAAGGTCTTGCTCAGATATGTCTTTAAATAAGAGCAGGACACAGAGAAGTGCTTAACATTAACATATTTCACAGCAGAGATAAGAACCTGGGAAAATTGATGCAGACAGTAAACATTTTATAACAGAGAGAATGCTAAATGAAAGACAGTACTGAGTTATAGAATCTAGTGGAACAGACACTAGATGTGTGATGATGTCAGGACTTTGGTTTTCTATGTAAGGAGATAAAAGGACTACAGTCAAAGATGAAGATATAGCCTTGGCTCAATATATTATATAAGATATGGAATAAATATTGTAAAATAATAAAGCTGTTTGGAGGAAGGACCGCACTGGAATTTTATTTCAGCACTACTAGAATCCACAGGCAAACCACACACAATCCTGTGAATCCCTCACTGCAGCTAAAGCCCGAAGCAACAGTGTACCGTCTAATATCTCCTCCCTCATTTGGGTGTATTTGTCATGATCCTTATACTCATAATCTTCTTCATGCTTTTTCCTCTTCTTCTGAAGTTTTCGCTGTCTTTGTGCTATCTTTTCTATCTTCATCTCCTCTGCAGTTATTCCTAACAAGCGGCACAGACTAAAAGGCGGTGGGGGTGAGTTCATATCATTCACAAAATACTGTTTTCTGCGAGGCTAACGGGGCTAAAAATACTAATGTTTCTCTGCTCCATCTCATTACTCAGTGGGTTTCTAGACGGAGCCATGCGCGCGCACACACACACACACACACACACACACACACACACACACACACACACACACACACACACACACGCTATGTCAAAGACCACTCCAGATGAGTGTCAGTGCTCCCTGAAGAATGTAGGGTTTATTAAGTATAACGTGACATTACTTGTGTTTTTTCTAAGTTGGTAAATGAGTCACATCTGATTATGCTGATCTGCTTCAAGGCCACTTATGTGTCTGTTTGTGCGGGTATATATGAGAGTACATCTGCTCCCATTCTAGCCTGAGACATTTTCAAAACACAAAACACTGGGTGGCTGAGAAACATCTGATGAGCGTTAGCCACCACAGCCCGTAGGGGTACATAACACCTGAATAAGTATGTGTTTGTTGCTCCATCCTTATTTTTTCATTAAATTTGTCTCCCTATCTCCCTACCTATCTGTCATTATTTACTCATTTGGTAAGTAACAGAATTTCATTCTACTAAAACAAAGAACATGTACAGTGTCTTGCACTTATAATACACCGATCACCCACAACATTAAAAGCACAAACAGGTGATGTTAATAACAGTAGTAATCTGATTACAAAGCAATGCTCTACTGGAAAACTTCGAAACTGACTTTCATGTGGATGTTACATTTTTAGAGGATATGACCGCTCGGCTAAATATCACTTTGAATCAAACACATCCATATGGCAGCGGCCTCCCCTGATAGGAAAACAAATGTGCTCAGGAATGGCTTGAAGATTCCCTAGATTCTAATCCAATCAAGCATCCACAGGATGCACAAGAATAACTCTAATCCACCGAGGCCTGCACCCAGGATCCCAGTGCCAGACAACACCGGGCACCTCCAGAGGATCCATGTCCATGCTCTGACAGATCAAAGCTGTTATGGTGGCACAAGGGGGGTGGCTACACAATACAAGGCAGGTGGTTTGACTGTTGTAGCTGAAAGGTGTGTGTTTACAAGTCCAGAAGTGAATATTGTAAATGTTCCATGCAGATGTAACCAGATGCTTTCTGTATATCAGATAAAGCATCTGGCATTATTAGGCTTCCACAGAAGCCATCCTTACCTTTTGTTTTGGTGAGATTTCTCAACGTTTAATTTGGTTTTTAGAAACCTACGTGACTGTCTCAGCCAGTTGAGGACGTTTCATATCGTCTGTCCTGCTTAATGATGAAATGTATTTATCTGCTCTCTGATGCTTCTTTTTGCCGTCAGTAAATGGAAGTGCACTAGTTCCACATAAAGAGCTATAAAAAAACTTTCCATCCTGTGAGGTGAGGTGTTTTCTTTACATGCTGTTCTGTTTGTCTCTCTACATTTTATTCTTTCAACAATTTTGAAAGGATGCCTAAAACATGGTGGAGGTTGTGTCGTTGTTTGGTGCTGCGTTTCAGCCTGTGGTGTTGGGGATCTTGTCAAAATAAATAGAATTATGAACACAGAGAAGATTTTGAGCCACCATGCAATACCATCTGGAAAGCATCTGATTGAATTTTCAGCATGACAATTATCCCAAGCACGCTGCCAATGCAGTAAAAGTATACATGGATAGAAAAGCACGTAGTGGAACTTATCAGTCAGGGATTGGCCTCCCCAGAGCCCGGACCCTGACATTATTAGAGCGGTGTGGGATCATCTTGACAGAGAACAGAGCAAAAGCCAGCAAACATCAAAGAAGAACTTTGAATATCTTTAAAAACCCTAGAGAACTATTCCTGAATTCCCTTAAAGAAATGACAAGAAAGTTTTCTAAGAGCATTCAGACTGTGTTGAAGAAAAAATATGTACATACACAAGACTTCCAAGTTTGTTTGAACTGTATAGACTCTGCCTCATATATTGTTTTTCCATGTCCCATGCTTGCACATCTTATTCAGCATTTTCCTAGAGGTGTCTCCAGATTTTGAATAGCACTGACTGACACAAAAGCCGGAACAGACTACAGAACAACTAGAATGGAAGACACAAAATAAAATATGTCTGTGTGTCTGTATGAGCTGTTATTTGCAAAAGATGGACAAGCAGAAAAGAAAAGATAAAATAAATGAATAAACAGATAGACAAATTGCAATATTGGAAATTTTCCATGCAGATGTAACCAGATGCTTTCTACTGTATATCAGTAGGATTATATATGCATACACGGTTAACATAACAGCAATCAAAAGGTACTGTGATTAGAAAAGTCTTCTTGAAAGTTTAAGGTACAAGTGCTGGAATGACACATGATAACATTAGAAGCTCCAATATCACCTAAGAAGTTCACCCAGGTCAGTAATATTTTCATGTTCAATAAATGTGAACATTTTGATGGACTGGTGTATGCAGCTTTTAGTCGCCCAAAGACCCTTAGCAGGATGCTTGCTTTTTAGGGAGTAAGCTGTCTGGCGACTTTGATATTTAGTTTAGTTGAGAGGATAGAAACAGTGACCTGGTCTGACTTCCCAACTCCTGAAGGTTCCCGAGAGCTCCAGGTTCACATTACTCACAGACTGTCAGATCAAAATAAGAGTGAAAGAAAAAAAAATAAAAACACAGGAACAAACCTACACACACACAAAGAAAAAATAAGTCTGCATACCAAAATCATGAAAAGAGGAAAATGAGAAGTGGAATTTATATGCACTATAATACATCACAAAAAAGGCTCGAAGTGTATCATCAATAGCACATTAAAATAAAAAATGAAAGTCATCAGCTACAGCTTCCTCTCATAGCTTGTGCATGCTAAGCTATAATAAATCAGCTCTAAGTGTGAATATGAGCTTGAGTAGTTTTCTGTCTTCCTGCGTAAGCCTCTCGTTCAGTGACAGCTACACTTCAGTGCCCCCTTTAAACTGAATTGGACATGTGATAAATGAATGGATGGACGGATCACGGGAAAAAACACAACAACAAAAAAAACTCTTCACTTGCTTCTCCACTCAGTGAAAGCCAAACAGGTAAACAAACAGTTTTCAAACTGAGTGATTTTTTTTTCATGGATTAACATGAAAACTCTTTAGCTAATTCGCAGATTATTTGTGAGCCCCTGCAATTATTTCTTAAAAGAGCTCCAATTTATTTATTTTTTGCTGCAGAGGATGCTAAATGTGCTGAAGCATTTTTTTCATATAGACTCATCATTTTGCGTGTGCACTTGTACATCTTCAATCAGCCATGTATAGATCCCCACTGCTGGGTGCACAAGTACATGTGTGCGTGTCTGTGTGACAACAGTGAGAGTGCCCCAGGATGCTAGATGACTCTCCAGGGATGAGAAGTGTCGTCAAAAATAGAGAGCTTTCATGTTCTAGTTCACTGCTTGTGTCTGCATTCACAACAGTTTAAACTGCAATCCTTAATTGCTTGCTCCAGAAATATGGCATGATGCAGTCTCCATTATTAGGACGCTGTAATGGGACCTCTTATTTAGAACTTAATGAGCAATTCCCAGTTAAATCTATCTATCTATCTATCTATCTATCTATCTATCTATCTATCTATCTATCTATCTATCTATCTATCTATCTATCTATCTATCTATCTATCTATCTATCTATCTATCTATCTATCTATCTATCTATCCCCTTTCTTCTGTCAGTGTGTGTGTGTGGGAGAGAGAGAGAGTGACAGATGGTCTCTGGTCATAGTCCCAGTGGAGTATACACTCTACAGATGCTGCAGCCAAGCAAGGTGTCAGCGGTAGTTTGCTTTCTTGCACTGTCATTTCCACAGTATATCATATGTGTTATGTAATAATCTTTGTTCTAAATGACCTTTAATAGTCACTTACACTCAGCTGTGCCTTGCCAAGCAGATGGTTTTAGTAAGAAAATATTAAACTCAAATCAAAAACAGGGTGTCAAGAAAAGCAAACACAAAAACTGTTCCTGTTAATTGGTTTAATAAATGCACAATGTCGTGAAGAGATCCCAGGAGAGTAAATCTTTAGTAACAGTTTACATAATTCAAAGGTTAAAAATTAAATGTTTCTTTTCCAGCACCCTCCAGAACTGGAAGTCTACGAAGCCCAAATTATAGGAGCTTTACGAGTAACTGAAGGGCATTATCCATGGTCTAATAAAACAGTGTCTTCAAAAATCCATCCTCGAGCATACATTTTGTGCAATAACTGCTTATGCCACATCCCATCATTCTCCATGTATAGTGAACACGCAGTTGATCAACGACAGTAATTTCACCAAAACACCTCGCTGGATTCTAGTGCACCAGAGCTTTTAACCCTGAAGAAAGCCCAGGGCTGACATGTCAGTGTCAATCAGTATCATGTTATGCAGGGAACAGAATGTGGATTTTGATGCATTCATCCTTTTATTTATTTTTTTTGTAACTGTCTTTGCTCATACCTTTGGGAATGCGCCGGGCATACACGCAGACATTTCGACACACACTCACCTCCATCCAGCCCATCCATCCGTGAACACCGAATACGCAGCTTAACTCTGCTGTGCAACAAGAATGCAACACTGAGAATCTTCCGTCTTCGTCTTACCATCAATCTCTGGCAGAACAGAGGCCTCCTTAATAGAATTCATAAAACAAAGAAGGGATTGATTGGTAAATGAGGCGTGTGAGGGGGGCTACCGTAGAAATTAATTATTAGAGCAGCACCGGCCCAGCTTGTGATCAACAAGCTTGGACCTGTGGAGCCTTCTCCGTGAGAGTGTGTGTGTCCTTGTGTCTGTGTGTGTTTCCAATTAAAGGCAGTGAAATTGAGAGACTTGGCCTGTAGGAATCTAATTACCAGAATCCTTGGGGGGAAAGAGGACAGAGTGCCTTCTATGTGTCAGCACATCTTGCAACGCTGTGTGTGCGTGTTTGGAGATGATGTATGCTTTTATTCATTTATGCAGGTGTAAAAATTCATTAAAACATTTCTACATCAATGATTGTGTGTTTATTAGACTTAGTGTGTCTGCATGCTTTAGCTTATGATGCACAAGTCACCCCCCTCCCCTTCTGAGCTGAGTATATACTACCAAACTATATAGTTATGTGTGCTTGTGCGCAGTAGTTCAGCCAGAGATGATGCATCAAGGCAGTGAAAGGAACCACAGCTTCATTACAATCAACAACCACCACAGCTCCATATGTCTGTCAGCACCGGCTCTGGTTCTAAGAATACACAGCGAGCATTAGTGGGAAAGATCAGATCAGGTAGAGCTGGAGAGAGAGCTTGATAGATAGCACGAAGGGAGCCAAAACAAAGCAGAAAGGCAAACAATTCAGCCCTGCGGTGTCATATTTTTGTCTTTTGCCATTTCTAAGCCTTGGAGAAAAAAGAACTTTGACTGTACAAAAAAATGTGAGCTGTTTTACAGACTCCTGCTTGCTTAACAACCATCTACAGTGGGGCAAAAAAGTATTTAGTCAGCCACCGATTGTGCAAGTTCCCCCACCTAAAATGATGACAGAGGTCAGTAATTTGCACCAGATGTACACTTCAACTGTGAGAGACAGAATGTGAAAAAAAAAAATCCATGAATCCACATGGTAGGATTTGTAAAGAATTTATTCGTAAATCAGGGTGGAAAATAAGTATTTGGTCAATAACAAAAATACAACTCAATACTTTGTAACATAACCTTTGTTGGCAATAACAGAGGTCAAACGTTTACTATAGGTCTTTACCAGGTTTGCACACACAGTAGCTGGTATTTTGGCCCATTCCTCCATGCAGATCTTCTCGAGAGCAGTGATGTTTTGGGGCTGTCGCCGAGCAACACGGACTTTCAACTCCCGCCACAGATTTTCTATGGGGTTGAGGTCTGGAGACTGGCTAGGCCACTCCAGGACTTTCAAATGCTTCTTACGGAGCCACTCCTTTGTTGCCCGGGCGGTGTGTTTTGGATCATTGTCATGTTGGAAGACCCAGCCTCGTTTCATCTTCAAAGTTCTCACTGATGGAAGGAGGTTTTGGCTCAAAATCTCACGATACATGGCCCCATTCATTCTGTCCTTAACACGGATCAGTCGTCCTGTCCCCTTGGCAGAAAAACAGCCCCATAGCATGATGTTTCCACCCCCATGCTTCACAGTAGGTATGGTGTTCTTGGGATGCAACTCAGTATTCTTCTTCCTCCAAACACGACGAGTTGAGTTTATACCAAAAAGTTCTACTTTGGTTTCATCTGACCACATGACATTCTCCCAATCCCCTGCTGTATCATCCATGTGCTCTCTGGCAAACTTCAGACGGGCCTGGACATGCACTGGCTTCAGCAGCGGAACACGTCTGGCACTGCGGGATTTGATTCCCTGCCGTTGTAGTGTGTTACTGATGGTGACCTTTGTTACTTTGGTCCCAGCTCTCTGCAGGTCATTCACCAGGTCCCCCCGTGTGGTTCTGGGATCTTTGCTCACCGTTCTCATGATCATTTTGACCCCACGGGATGAGATCTTGCGTGGAGCCCCAGATCGAGGGAGATTATCAGTGGTCTTGTATGTCTTCCATTTTCTGATGATTGCTCCCACAGTTGATTTTTTTCACACCAAGCTGCTTGCCTATTGTAGATTCACTCTTCCCAGTCTGGTGCAGGTCTACAATACTTTTCCTGGTGTCCTTCGAAAGCTCTTTGGTCTTGGCCATGGCGGAGTTTGGAGTCTGACTGTTTGAGGCTGTGGACAGGTGTCTTTTATACAGATGATGAGTTCAAACAGGTGCCATTCATACAGGTAACGAGTGGGGGACAGAAAAGCTTCTTACAGAAGACGTTACAGGTCTGTGAGAGCCAGAGATTTTCCTTGTTTGAGGTGACCAAATACTTATTTTCCACCCTAATTTACAAATAAATTCTTTACAAATCCTACCATGTGAATTCATGGATTTTTTTTTCACATTCTGTCTCTCACAGTTGAAGTGTACCTCTGGTGCAAATTACTGACCTCTGTCATCATTTTAAGTGGGTTAACTTGCACAATCGGTGGCTGACTAAATACTTTTTTGCCCCACTGTACCCTTAACATTGTTGTCCTAATATTTAATGAAACCGATTTCTATAGGTTCATTTCTATTAGTAGTCTTGTCTTGTGGATGAATAGAAAATTGAAAGAAAGTTGAATGACGCTACATATGTGTTTGTCAGTGATAATATTTTTCAACCTTCGGAAAATAAGGATACAAGTATCTATTAAATCTTAAAAAATTGTAAAAAAAAGAAGGAGCTACAGTTCTCCTGGTTAAGTTCACATCTTGTCTGCCCTCTGTGAGGTAGGAGAAGTTTTCCCAATAGTGAGAGCAGCCTGAGCTTCAGGCTCAAATGGGATACTGTACAAGCTTTACAAGTACTGCCCCTATGTCCTGAAAATGCTTTTTAACCTGACGAGAGCTACAGGTAAAGAACCTCTGATCCATTCCTACTTTCTCTCCAAAGTCTCCTCCAGTAGTTTGGCAGTGGTCATACCTGTTCTCTCTGTAGCACTGGCAGCATATCTTGTCCTGATGCTAGACACTATCGTGCATTAGATATAGAGGCTTGACAAAGTTCCAAGGAAACTGGCAGAGTTGGCTTTGAGGGCAAAGCACAAGCACGAGGGTGTTCAATAATGCCAAACTTCCATCCAGTTTACTGGGGTTTGAAAAAAGTTTTTTAAGCCCAGTGTTTAAAAGCTACAGAAGGATTCTGTATCTATGAAGCGCCTTGAGGCGACTTGTGTTGTGATTTGGTGCTATATAAATAAAATTGAATTGAATTGAATTGAATTCCTCTCACAGAAAAGAAGCAGGTCTGGGTAACCTTAGGAAAAGTTTCAGTTCCCAGGAGATCAGTGGAGCATCACTCTGGCCTGACATTGTGATTTCATGAGTGCCAATGTCAGGTCAGGGTGATGCTGCTGCCATGGCAGCAGAATTGTATTGCTAGTTAAGCCGAACATCCCATGAGGGTTTAGAGAAAAGAAGTATGTTAACCTGTCTGCTGAGCGGAGAGGTGTGTACAACATGGAGGTGGGGTGCTAGGATTCATTACCTCGTCAGCCTCCTAAATTATCTGCCTCACGAGTGTTAAAGGAGCAGAGCACTGAGATGTTGAGAAGGAGCTTGCTGGGGAGGTTAAAAAATGCAACTTTGGGTTTTGGCTGAGGCGGAAGAGTAGTTGGGACAACACCGAACAACACCTAGGAGCAAAATATCAGTGGTTAGTCATTCACAGCTGAAAAGCCAAATGGGCTTCAAAGGAGTGCTTGGTCTGGCCTCCTTTAGATATAGAGTAGTACACTAAGGTACGCATATTTCAAACTGCAGAAACACACAAAAAACAAACCATTTAGTCCTAAAATTGAGTTCTGTGGAATTGGATAGGAAAAATCAACCCCTGGAGGACCTGGTAAAAAAGTAACATCGCTGAATCCAAACACGGTACTGGTTTTGTTTTTGCGACTGCCAATAAAGCTGGCACACTGGCATTTAGTGAAATTCCACCACTGACAGAAGCAAAAGGATGAAAGCAGAGACATACAGGAGAGTCCTGTGTGTACAGAAAACACAAAGGCATCAAACCTCTTTGGTAAGCATTTTAACATTCAGCAGGACAACAAGCCTAAACAAATCTACAGAGGACTCAAAGAGCCTTTCCAATCTAAAGAGATGGAGTTTGACTTCTTAAAGATATGGATTGATTGACTTTAGGCAGTCTTTGATTGAAAGGAAACTCCAGAAGAACATGGAAACAAACCAAAAAAAATGTAAGTCAATGAATAAATTATTAAAGATGTCAGATGCATTTTTTAAACTGTTGATGTAAACTGATTCGAGTTAAAACTTTATTCTCATTGTGCACAGAGCCTAAAGAGCAAGAACTTGATAAGTGGCCAAATATTTATTGTCGTATTTTCAAGCACAGACACATGCAGCAATGATACGTAACACTCATCTCCATAGAAAAATAGGTGAATGAATAAATCACATCTGTTTTCAGACTCACTGGTGCATCTTTTTGAACGTGCAGCTGGCTTCAGCGAAGCAAGTTATAAATAAATACTCAGGTTTACTCTCTCACAACGTGAGAACGCTAACATTGTGCTGTTTGGTTAGCTGTAATGCCAAGAACATAAATACCAAGAACAGCTCAGGCTTATGAAAAAGAAAAATCTTTTTTTTTTTGTATTTTCTGTTTTTATAAACAAATCAAATTATCCCACATTTGATTAGTCATGAAACGGACATTAATAATTCAAACTCACTGTGGTTAAAATCAGAGGAGTCACAATCAGGAGGATTTATCCGCTGGATATACAAGTGTGCGCAACAACCATAAAAATAACCAAATGTTTAAAAACCGTTGTAGTGGACCAGCCAACGCACAGATGGTGATCCCTGGAGCCAAACTGCAATGACTTTACCAGAAGAAGCTAAATAAAATATGATAGTTTTTTCAGAACTTGTTCCCATTCATTTTCCCAAACTACATATTAATCTATTTAGCGCCTCTGTCTCATCCTAGAGATAAGACAAAGCTAATTATTAGTAGACAAAATCACAAGCTTCATTCTAGTAGTATGATCACAGCGGTTAGTCATGTCCCCCAAATGCTCCATCACACCATTATGATCCTTGACTAATGTACTGTAACATGCCAGTGACATTTAGGAACTGGATTCACAAGATGGATGATATAATTTCTTGGCAAACCGACTATATGTACAATTTGATAAACTATTAATCGCCAGATGCTTCCACTGTGATTGGAAGCTGAGGGCATCAGAAGAATTTTTAAAAAATGGATTCACTACAATACAGCCAGCATTCAAAATAAGCGGCACTGGAAATTTCTGTTGAAAGATGTGGCTCAACAGAGCTAAAGTTCAATTGAATGGTTGTGTGCCTGTGTACTTGTCGTTCTTTGACAAACTGTAGCAGCTGTGATTTAGACGCAGGGGCCCCCACCCACAAACGCACACGCGTGCACATACACACAGAGTGCACGATCAATCAAATCTATCAACAAATAGACAGAGCGAGGGCTGACATTTACAACCCTGCAGCTTGCAATTTTTTGTATATGTTTGTATTTCTCTGTGTGTGTATGTGTGTATGTGTGTGTGTGTGTGTGTGTGTGTGTGTGTGTGTGTGTGTGTGTGTGTGTGTGTGTGTGTGTGTGTGTGTGTGTGCAGAAAGAGGCCACAGTCTGCAACTTTAATATGAGGAGGATAGAAAGTATCCACATAGGTAATAAAACATGAGCAGTGCATCATTATAGCATTTTTGACAGGCTACTTTTATCAATAAGGGTACAAATCCAATTCAGAAAAAAGTGGGACGCTGTGTAAAAGAAAACGTTGTTAAAGTGAGTGGTGCTAAAAAGAAATGACTGGAGGAACTAATGAGGTTAACTGGCTACAGGCCAATAACATGACTGTGTATAAAAAATGGACATCTTAGATAGGCAGAGGTTCTCAGAAGTAAAGATGGGCAGTTTCACCAATCTGCAAAAAAAGCATGTGGAACAGTTTCAGAATCATTTTCACTCAGTGTGAAAATGTGAAGACCTTTAATATCTCATTATTTACTGTACAAAATATATTAAAAGATTCTGAGGATCTGGCGAAATCTCTGTCTGCAAGGGAGAAGGCCAAAAATCAGCACTGAGTGCCTGTGATCACCAGGCCCGTAGTTGTCACTGCAGTAAAAACAGGAATGATTGTGTCATGGAAATCACTGCCTGGGCTCAGGAACACTCCAGAAATCATTGTCTGTGAACACACTTCATTGTGCTATCCACAAATGCAGGTTAAAGCTCTATTATGCAAAGAAGAAGCCATATGTGAACACTGCTCTCTTCTCTGAGCCAAAGCTTGTTCAAATTGGACTGGGACAAAGCGGGAAACTGTTCTGTGGTGAGAAGAACTGAAATTTGAGATTCCTTTTGGAAATCATGAATGCAGCGTTCTCCGCACTAAAGAGGAGAGGCAATAACTGTTTTTTTTTTATCAGTATTCAATTTTAAACGTATGCATCTCTGACGGTATGAGGGTGCTTTAGCTGATTATGGAATTTCGATCATGTTTGCCTTGCAAGAAGAACACACACTGCCCTTATTACAACAGCATGGCTGTTTTCCATGCTCCATTGTCAATAAACTATGGGTTTATGAGATCTAGCAATCATTGCATTCTCCCATTATTTACATTTCACACAGTTTCCCAACGTTATTAGACGTCGATTTGCATAAATAAGTCTCCCTGAGTTGTTTACGGTGATGAAGGCAAACATGTCCCCTATTGGTTGGCATTGGACACATTTTGAAGCCTGATGTTACAGTTTATGGTCTTCCCCATTCTTTTGTGATTGTAGCCGGGACCTTTCAAAAAAAGACAGTGAATGTCCTTTCATGCTTCAAAGACACGCCTGGCTCCTTTAAAGTGGAAACACAAGCTTACTTAAAACACCAACCAGTCCACATATGGATTAAGGTAATTAAACACAGACATTACACTTGCAAGCGTCCTCTGAAGATGTTGTTAGTGTACCTTTTTAAGATGAAAGCATTGCATAAACTTTCGAGTCTTAATGGAACAATCATTTTCAAATGCACATTCTGGATTTTTAAGATCATAATAAATGAGCAAAAAAGAAAAAAAGATGTCTTAGTATTCCTAGAAATGAGTTTATGCTTTTTGAGAGGGTGTCAGTGGGAGTTAGGATCCGGATATTTCAGTTAGCTGATTGGTTTTAGCCGTAAGCTATGGCAGTAGCTGCAGGGTTGAATGCAATAATGGCAGCAGCTAATAATAAAGACAACTGGAGAATTTATAGTGATGATGAGAATGATGATGATCAACATGACATTATTATAGTACTGTTTTTAATCATGATGACAAACTGTAATTGGGTTAGAGGGGAAAAGAGAATGTGTCGCTCAGTGAATTATTGATGCAACGATGAGATAGAGTGGTGGCAAGGCGCGAGGCTGGGTGAGATGATCGCCCAGCCAAGAGCGAGAACGGGGTGAGAGCACAGTAGCATTCAGCTACAAGCATGTTTGCTTTGTGCTTCTCTTCACTTAGATACCTTTCTCATCTGCAAACACACATACACACAGTACACAAAGAGACACAAACCCGCTGGCAACAGCTAGTGTTAATCTCTTTAATTTATAAGTAACTGATGGGGACTGCTAGAGAAAGTGAGATAATGGAGTGAAGTCTGCGTGTCTGTGTGAGTAAAGCTGTCCACACATCTGCAGCATGGCTGATCAAGAAAGATCAAATATGATTCCCCCGTGCTCATTTTACTTCAAAATGTGGGATTAATCAGATATGCTAACACAAAATTCAGGTAATATTTATTCAGAAATCATGAAATCCTTTAATGTCAAACTTTCAAAACATCTAAATAAAACACTGCCACTTTGTGGCAAAGCAGAAAACCCAAATGGAACATTTTGCTTTGGCATGACCATTTTCTCACGAATTTGTTGTTTCCTTTCAGGTCTAAAATATAGCATATGAAAAGAAGAGGCAGAAAATAACAGACAGACATTTTTACTGAGATGCTGTAACAGTCTTCCTGATTGTAGGCTTCCAAACTGCAGTTAAATTCATCTCTGGGTCTCTAAACTGCCCACTTAAAGTGGCTGCTGCTTTAACAGACTAGTCTGGATGACTGAGTGAATCAAGGTGTGTCCTGTTTCAGGCATCACAGTGCAAAAGCGGCATTGTGCAGTAGCTGCCCCACCCTACAGCTCAGTGCACTGCAGCTTAAGAAAATATGTCAAACAGTATGTTAGTAAAATATTTTACAATAAGTGCATTTTGTCAGATTATTTGAATTGGATAAGAATAAAGTCAATAAAGTCAAACTGCTCTGTAACATGTCTAATCAGCCAGTCAGATTGGTGTAACAGATTGGTTCAAATTGAGCATCAGAATGGGAAAAAAGGTGGTTTGAGTGACTTTGAATGTGGCACGATTGTTGGTGCTAGTCTAGTATTTCAGACACTGGTAATCTTTTGCAGTTTTCCCACACAACCATCTCAAAACCAAAGAATAATCAGCAGTTCTCTGGATAAAGATGTCAAAGAAGAAACTGCTTCCAACCAAGGTGAGCAGAAGAGCATCTGTGAATACACAACACATCCGAAACCCCAATCAACAAATCTGTAGCAACTGTGTGATTTACTTTTTACAACCTAAAGTCCAATTATTAGAAATGTATGAGCATTTTGTAATGCTATCTGTAGCTGTACTTACATTTCTAGAAATAACACCAAACCAACAGCTTATTATTTGCTATCTCGCTAAATGTGGATGAGCCACGGTGTGAGTACTATTGTTGTGTCGACCAAGCTCCCAAGTCATTTACCGCCATGTAAAAATTACCATAATGTGAGACAATTGTTCCTGTCGATCACATTATATGAAGGATCTCGTTTCAGGTAACAGGTGAGTCATTTCAGAAGTCTTTTCTCAGATAACGTTTGAGTGGAAAAAAAGATATAATTTGCCTGATGATAACAATTTTCCCCGAAGCTAAATTATTGAAGCCTACAACAGTATTACTCTACGCATACCTCACAAATGCTAAATGAGCCATTAATCATGCAAGCAACCATGCAAAACATCATAAGACATTAACGCTACGGAACTGCCACTCAGGCTCTGAAAAGGTCACAAATCGTCATGGCGGGGGCCGAATGGCGGGATGTGGTGTCCGTCAAAATGACTTAGTGACGGTAGAGTGGGCCTGAGACAGCCTTCCTTAGTGGTGTCAGACCTGACAGGTGACAAAACTGCTGAGGAAGAGACATGCCAAGGGACCGCATGTGTACAACAGAGACAACAAGAAGCAATAGGTCTGTGTGGGAGCGTCAATGTGTGTAAGAGAGAATATGCTGATAAAGTAGGCAAAAATAGTTTGACGTGAAAAGTTCTGCTGACAACAAAGGTGTTCTTAGGCGGTGATGAGCATATAAAATGTACAAAACATGTATGCTGTAGCAATAACAAAGCATTAAATAATCAAAGGATTTTATCTTTATTAATTTCATTACATTCTGGCACTACTTTGATGGGAATGTTAAGCACCATTAAGGTCAGACTGCATTTTTAAGGTTCCAGTGCCAAGAAGCAAATAAGTAGAAACTGGAGTAAGTGTGAAATTTTGTGTCAGGGTAGTGGAGCTGATCATTAATGGTGAGAGCAGGTGGGAGGTTGGATGTTTCTGGGGCAACTGAACACACTGAGGTGCCTTCTGAGAGTATTGTGGTCCAAATTCAACAAAACACCTGTGAAGTGATAGAATATTCCCTCTAAAGCACATTCCTTTCTTCTAAAAGCAAAATTTTAAGGAGACACACTTAAAAGAGTAAGGCTTGTGCTGTGTGAAGTACTTTAACAGGAAGAAACATGACAGCAAAGGAAATTCTTGACATGTTATTGTGCGCATGCTGAGACTGATTTTAACCACAATAACCAGTCTAAATGAGTGAGTGTTACCCTGAATATAAAAAGCCCGTTCTTTACATGAGTTGTTTTGGGGAAATAGGCTTATTTGCCTTCTTGTTCTTCAAGAAAAAAGGAGAAATACCACAGTCACATGTGTGCAGTAAATTTAAAGTAGCAGCAAGTTAGCTTAGCTCGGGATGAAGACTGAAAATGGCTTGCCTTGCTCTGTCGATTTAATGCTTAAAGCTTATTAATTAACACGGCATATTGAATTTGCTTAATCCATATAACACTGAAGTGTATTAACGGTTGTGGAGGTTGTAGTTTTGAGGAGGGGTGTGGGGGAGGATGTGGTGTGTTAGTTGTTCCCTTGCCTGGTTATGTGGGATTATCACATCCTACTAATAACCAATAGTACATTTAGAGTTATGAAAACGCTGACGCCAAGGTCAAACAAGAGAAATGATTCAACTAAGAGACACAGCTTGTTTCTGAGATTACTAATTAATAAAGAAAAATAAATGATAATTTGCAAAAGTGAATAAATGGAAAATTTGTTTTTTTCCCAGAATAATGTGCAAACGTATGCTGGACGATGAGATAACTGTTTGGGGATTTAAATATGTTGGAGCAGTAATATAAGCAACTGTCTAGTGTTTAAACAAAAACTGTCATGGTCCCTGTGCCTCACCAGCTGATTCTGTATTAGGCAACATGTTTTCTCTCTCTCTCTCTCTCCTGCCGGGGCGACGCTCATTATGGGCTCCCGCCCCTGGCCCACGCACCTGCTGCCGATCGGGATAATCACAAGGCCGATTTAAGACAGCAGCACTGTGTCACTCGTCGCTGGATCGTTGAGTTATCAGCGTCAGTCGCTCAGTAGATTGTAAATAAGGATCTGTGAGTTCGTTCCGTCTGTTCGCCTCTAACTATAATCTCTGTGTACAGATCTATCCCGGACCTTTCCCTGCCTGCCTGTCATCCCGTGGACGAGTGAGTGGATGGTGTTTCCCCAGTGTGGGGAGTGAAGAGAGAGAGCCTTTGGAGGACGTCAGATTCCCGTCTTTTCCCTCACATACCCCGGAACCCTGGACCCCCCTCCCCTCCCTCCAGCACTTTGTAAATAGCATCACCTGGTGTCGTTGTGTAAATAAAATCTGTGAATCCTGTAAGGAGTCCCGGTCTGCGCCTGAGTCCGTTAACTGAAACCTGACAGAACGATCCAGCCATCATGGACTCAGCAGGTCGGGACCCAGCCGCTCAGGACCCTGTCGCTCAGGCACTCATCGCTCAGGGAGCTGCTCTGGCTCGACATGAGCAAATGCTCGAGCGGCTCCACCACGAAATGGCGGCGCTTACGCAGGCGGTCGCTCGCTTAACACCTCTGGAGAGTGATCCCCGGCCGGCGGCTCCCGCCCCCCAGGAGCCTGCGCCTGCCGCTGCGAGCACACCTCCGGCACCTCTGCCACCCTCGGACGGACCCCTGCCCACGCCGGAACCTTTTACGGGTGAGTCGGACAAGTGTGCTGGTTTTCTGGCTCAATGTACTCTTGTGTTCCGTGAGCAGCGGCGCTTCCATAACAACGACGGTGCCAAAATAACCTTTTTTGTCCAGTTGCTGCGGGACCGGGCTTTAAAGTGGGCTCAGGTCGTGCTTAGCTCGGATCCCGGGATTGCCTATGCTGATTTCCTGTCTAAATTCCAGACTGTGTTCAATAAAGGCTCAGGCGCTGAAGTCGCCGCGCTTCGTCTGCTGAACTACAAACAAGGGAAGCGGAGCATGTCTGACTATTCTATTGATTTTTGGATTTTGGCTGAAGAGACAGGCTGGGGCCCGGAGGCCTTACGGAGTGCACTGCTCAATAATGTTCGTGAAGAGGTGAAAGATGAACTCATTATGCGAGATCTCCCCGACTCTCTTACCGAGTTAATGGCTTTATGTATCAAGGTGGATGACCGGCTGCGAGCTCGTCGTCTGCCGCGGCACTACAATTCCCAGGAGGCCACGGGGCAGTGGAGGGCTGGCTCCACCTCGGAGCCCAGCTCTTCCCGGCAGGCAGAGAGCGCAGACGGAGGAGAGCAACCCATGCAGATTGGAGGCTCGCATCTCTCCGCCGCGGAACGCCAGCGCCGTATCTCTGCCGGTGAGTGCCTCTATTGCGGCCACAAGGGACATGTGGTCGCCTCTTGCCCATCTCGAGCAAAAGGTCGCGCCCACCAGTGACGGTAGGAGTGCTGGTGGGCGG
This sequence comes from Rhamphochromis longiceps, assembly GCF_057381845.1. Classification (NCBI taxonomy): domain Eukaryota; kingdom Metazoa; phylum Chordata; class Actinopteri; order Cichliformes; family Cichlidae; genus Rhamphochromis; species Rhamphochromis longiceps. Next base: position 19,838,850 of record NC_140560.1, on the reverse strand, counting down.
TCTCAGCCAAGACAAATCTCCTCCACGGTTAATGCTGTCTGCCCAGCTCACGGTCAACACCAAAGGTCATGTTCTCTCCGTTTTGATAGATTCAGGGGCGGAACAGAATTTTATTGACTCTGAGTTAGCAGACCGCCTTCAGCTAGGACAGGAACCTCTTCCCCACACTTTGCATGTCACTGCTTTGTCCGGCCAGCGCCTACCTGACATTACTCACGTCACTGAGCCCGTTATTCTTACTCTGTCTGGCAACCATACTGAGGAAATATGTTTTTTTGTGTTTAAGGCCACTCGGACGCCGCTCGTTCTCGGGCACCCCGGCTTCGTCAACACAACCCGTGCATTAATTGGCTTACGGGACGCATTACGGGGTGGGGAGAGGAATGCCATATGACCTGCCTTAAATCCGCCTCACCGCCTCACACACCAGCCTCCCTCGCCAAGTCGACCGCGCCCTCCGATTTGTCCGGAGTGCCCCCTGTTTATCATGATCTCGCCGAAGTGTTTCGCAAGGACCGGGCCCAGTCGTTGCCTCCTCACCGACCGTACGATTGCGCTATTGACTTACTCCCTGGCGCGCCATTGCCTACTAGCCGTCTCTACAGCATCTCTCTACCGGAGCGAGAGGCTATGGAGTCATACATCTCAGAGTCCCTCGCCGCCGGCTTGATCCGCGCATCCTCATCGCCCGTAGCAGCAGGGTTTTTCTTCGTCGAGAAAAAAGACAAGTCTCTCCGCCCGTGCATCGACTACCATGGATTAAATAACATAACCATCAAAAACAAATATCCACTCCCACTTCTGACCTCTGCTTTTGAGCTGCTCCAGGGGGCGACAGTTTTCAGCAAATTGGACTTGAGGAGCGCATATCACTTAGTTCGGATCCGAGAGGGCGACGAGTGGAAGACCGCCTTCAATACTCACCTTGGACACTTTGAATACTTGGTTATGCCGTTCGGCCTCTCTAATGCTCCTGCAGTTTTTCAAGCACTCGTTAATGATGTTTTGAGGGATTTCATCAACAGGTTCGTCTTCGTCTACCTCGACGACATCCTGATCTTCTCCAAATCACTGTCAGAGCATGAGACCCACGTCAGACAGGTCCTGCAACGCCTGCTGGAAAATCGGTTGTTCGTAAAAGGTGAGAAATGTGTCTTCCACGTGTCCACAGTTGCCTTCTTAGGCTACGTCATCGAGCAGGGAGACCTACGTCCTGACCCAGCTAAGGTGAAAGCCGTGGTGGAGTGGCCTGAACCCCCCAACCGACGGCAGCTGCAGCGGTTCCTCGGCTTCGCTAACTTCTATAGGAGGTTCATCCGGGACTATAGCAAGGTAGCTCTGCCTTTAACACAATTGACCTCTCCCAGGGTTCCTTTTCAGTGGAACGATGCTGCCCAATCAGCCTTCCTGGAGCTGAAAGAGCGATTCGCCTCAGCACCCATTCTGGTCCAGCCCGACCTAACCCTGCAGTTTGTGGTGGAGGTGGACGCATCCGACACGGGAGTAGGAGCGGTCCTCTCGCAACAGAGGGATGGTAAGCTCCACCCGTGTGCCTTTTTCTCCCGTCGTCTCACCCCCGCAGAACGCAACTACGACATTGGCGATCGGGAACTTCTTGCCATCAAGCTCGCCTTGGAGGAGTGGAGGCACTGGCTGGAGGGCACTGCCCAACCGTTCATCGTTTGGACAGACCATAGGAATCTGGCATATCTGCAAACCGCAAAGAGGCTTAACGCCAGACAATCAAGGTGGGCTCTGTTTTTTACGCGGTTCCACTTTTCAATCACTTACAGGCCAGGATCCCGCAACGTCAAGCCGGACGCCCTGTCTCGACAGTTCTCCACCTCCGAAGACCCGGCGGACCCTGCTCCCATCCTCCCGGCCACCTGTGTGGTGGGGGCTGTCTCCTGGGAAATCGAGTCGGCCATTCGCGAGGCTCAGAGAGCCGAACCGGATCCAGGAGGCGGCCCTGCGGGGCACCTGTTCGTTCCCCAACCTGTCAGGTCTCAGGTATTACAGTGGGCACACACAGCCCGTTTCTCCTGTCACCCAGGAATACACCGCACAATTACTTTCCTGCAGCGCTACTTTTGGTGGCCCACCCTGAGCCGGGACGCCAAAGAATACGTCTCCGCGTGTACAACCTGCGCTCGAAACAAGACCCCAAACCAGCCACCCTCGGGTCCGCTTCATCCCTTACCCACGCCTACCAGACCATGGTCCCATGTTTCTCTGGATTTTGTGACCGGCCTCCCGCCATCTGCAGGTAATACGGTCATACTCACGATCATTGACCGCTTTTCTAAGGCGGCTCACTTTGTTGCTCTGCCCAAGCTGCCTACAGCATTGGAGACTGCTCGCCTGCTCACCACCCATGTCTTTCGCCTGCACGGCATTCCAGATGACATCGTGTCTGACCGGGGTCCTCAATTCACGTCCCGTGTGTGGAGGGAGTTCTGCACCTCATTGGGATCTAAGGTCAGTCTCTCCTCTGGTTATCATCCGCAGAGCAATGGCCAGTCCGAACGGGCGAACCAGGAGTTGGAGGCGGCCCTGCGCTGCGTCGTCTCTTCCAACCAGGCTGTCTGGAGCGAGGAACTGCCCTGGATCGAGTACGCCCACAACAGCATGACCTCCTCCGCCACGGGCCGGTCCCCTTTCGAAGCTTCTCTGGGGTTCCAGCCACCTCTTTTTCCCTCCATCAAAGGCGAACACTCTGTGCCATCCGTCCGGGCGCATCTGCGTAGGTGTCGTCGGGTGTGGAAGGCCACCCGGGCTGCGTTGTTACGCACCAAGGACCGCAACAAACGCTTCGCTGACCGCCGCCGGTCCTCCGCTCCCGCCTATACTGTTGGGCAGAAGGTATGGCTTTCCACACGCTTCGTTCCCATCCGGGCGGAATCCAGGAAGCTCTCTCCTGCCTATATCGGCCCGTTCGAGATCTCGGCTTTGGTTAACCCTGTGTCTGTTAAGCTCAAGCTGCCTCGCAACATGAAGATACACGATGTTTTCCATGTGTCTCAGGTTAAACCTCTCCGGTCCAGTCCTCTGTGCCCGCCTTCCAGGCCCCCTCCTCCCCCCGGCTCGTGGACGGTCTGCCGGCTTACTCGATCACCCGTATCATGGATTCTCGGCGGCGGGGGCGTGGCTTCCAGTACCTGGTGGATTGGGAGGGCTATGGCTTGGAGGAGCGGTCCTGGGTCCCTCGGGCGGCCATCCTGGACCGGCGCATGCTGCGGGCGTTCCATCGTCTGCATCCGGATAAGCCTGGTGGGTCGCTGGGGGGCTCCCGTTGAGGGGGGGGTACTGTCATGGTCCCTGTGCCTCACCAGCTGATTCTGTATTAGGCAACATGTTTTCTCTCTCTCTCTCTCTCCTGCCGGGGCGATGCTCATTATGGGCTCCCGCCCCTGGCCCACGCACCTGCTGCCGATCGGGATAATCACAAGGCCGATTTAAGACAGCAGCACTGTGTCACTCGTCGCTGGATCGTTGAGTTATCAGCGTCAGTCGCTCAGTAGATTGTAAATAAGGATCTGTGAGTTCGTTCCGTCTGTTCGCCTCTAACTATAATCTCTGTGTACAGATCTATCCCGGACCTTTCCCTGCCTGCCTGTCATCCCGTGGACGAGTGAGTGGATGGTGTTTCCCCAGTGTGGGGAGTGAAGAGAGAGAGCCTTTGGAGGACGTCAGATTCCCGTCTTTTCCCTCACATACCCCGGAACCCTGGACCCCCCTCCCCTCCCTCCAGCACTTTGTAAATAGCATCACCTGGTGTCGTTGTGTAAATAAAATCTGTAAATCCTGTAAGGAGTCCCGGTCTGCGCCTGAGTCCGTTAACTGAAACCTGACAAAAACAAAACAAGTCCAGGCGATGTGCTGCAAGCACATTAGCTCTTTTTTTACGGACATATATTAAATGGCAAAATTCAATGTGATCAAAAAATAAGGAAAAAACATCCCTTAAAATGTTTTTTGAAAATCCCTTGCTGTTAAACAGTACATCGTTATAGTTTTTTTTTTTATTTAGTGCACCTAACAAGAGAAATGGAAAGGCACAATCATGTCATAACGCCTGCCACGACAAACATATAATTTCAAAACACATAAACACCCAGTTACCATAAATCCTCACCTTCCCGTGCTGCGCGACATACAATCATGTATAATTGAGATGTTATGTGATGGGGCGACTGCTGCTTGTCACAAGAGATTAGCTGCAGACTAGCGTGCGTATATGTGAGCGCGTATCCACTGTTGCACCTGAGCACAATGAGCAAAAGCACCTGGATTATAATGTAAGGACACACTACGTGCAGGCAGTTATACAAATGAAAGTCTGTCTATAAGCAAACAAGTGCAAACACAGATGCTCACACTGTGTTTCCTCTTCTGGTTTCAGATTTAAAAATCACACACGAAAAAGTATGTTGGGTTAAAATGATCAGTTAAAAGTATTATATTTCTTAACCCTTTCAACCCTGGTTGCGTCGATATCGAGACCAGACTTTACTATGCATTTTAAAAAGACGTGTTCAGTGGAGAAGCTGCCAAAACTGAGTTTAGAACCAGTGTAGATCATCATCATTAACATTTGTGTTAAAAGCTGTCAATTACCCTGTTCTTGGAGTTTTGAGGGAGGAAAAAAAGGGGAGTAAAAATGGGAATTTCAGATGTCACCTTGACTTGACAAAAAGGTGGAAAAGATCCACCCAAATATCAAGTTCAGTAAAGAAGACCAGAACCTTATGGCTACCTTCAAGGTAGATAATAAAAGGCCAAAGTTAAAGTAGGTTAGCTATAGTTCAGATAATACCCAGAACACCATACATATATTAACAAGTTCCTCCTGCAAACACTGAACCACTAAAGACTTCCTTTTATAGATTAATATGTTTTTTTCCTGGGGGCACTGAGCAGATGCTGCACATATGTAAGCAATTACAAGCATTTACACACATATACTCATCATATAGTAAACTAACACAACAATCAAAAAGCTCTAAGAACAGGTCCTTCTCATCACCGGTGATGAAATGGACATTTAATCTCACACTTAGGGCCATATTCTCATTCATTCTTTTCAGCTGCTGTTTATAGATATTTCAGTGGAAGTCATGTTGTGTCCAATTACACAAGTGCCTGTGCGATTGAAGCTGGATCTCCTCCAGTGTGTCAAAATGTTGATCCTTCAAGTTCATTTTCATTTTTGGGAAGTGGACAAAGTTTTAGGGCAAATCTAAGAAGCGGGCCAGCAGTAAGTGAAGACTGTGTTGGTATGGCTACAAAACCACACTGAAAAACATCACAGTATAGATGATTTCGTCTGAATGTTTTCTGTCAGACACGTCAGAAAATTACAAAAGAACCCGTTGAAAGTCTCAGAGTGGCAGAAATGCAACCTTCATGCTTTCATGCTGTGCACTCTTCAAATGAAACGAGCTTACCCACGACTGGAGACCTAGCTCTAATTGGCAGTGATGCGCCTTCACATAAATGCCTAGTGAAGTTCATGTTTGCGCCACGCTCAATTCAGTTCAGTTACATTTTATTCATACACCATCAAATCACAACAGCAGTCAGCTCAAGGCAGTTTATATTGTAAGGTAAAGATCCTACAATAATATTTTCTGATACTTTCTGAGGCTTGGATGATGTCAGGTAAGATTTCATATAGGTTACATTCTTCTGATATTGAAAATATAAAAAAGATGGATCGAATTTCTACTGCAAGGTAGCTAATACCTTTGCAAACCTTTACCTATTAGCACCGTGTACTAATAGCATATTTTGGCTCTTGATCAGCACGCTCAGCATTAGCAAACCACAAATCTGCATTCTGTTATCATTTATTGTCCAGCTTTACCATTTTACAGCCAACGAGTCTTTTTTTTTTTTGCATTTTCCATTTTGATTACTTCCAGTGTTTGCATTTGGATCCTTGTCTGTAACTGCTGCTCTTTGCAAATGTATTTTGAGGCATACACTGTATACAGTATGATAATTTCAAAACTGTGCCCCATGCCTCATTAAATAGTGTCATAGTTTTAAACGACTTAAGACATGATGCCTCATTATTCATTTGAAAACCCCGACACCCATTGTTTTACTCAATTTATCGTTATAAATTGCCATTTATGGGCAGATAAGGACATGACAAATTGTGATTTAGTGCCAACAGTGAAAGAAAAACTCCCTCTTTGCAAAGTGTTTTCGCTATTTTGTTGACCGGTCTTCATCTTTGATCTCTCGTGTTTACGGTTCTTTGCATGAAATCTGGCTGCAAATACACAAACACGCGCCTCTGGTTACAATCTCGTTCGGTACGACACAATAGCAGAGCCTGTGGGTGAGCGTGCATGAGTCAACAGCCTTGCCTGCCGGTGGCATTCACAGTGACTCACATTTCCAGGAAGAGAGAGACACACACAGAGAAAGAGATAGGTGGGCCTGAAGTCAAGCCCATCTGATTTATAATACTCATTACTCAAGTAAACTGCTTAAAGGTCTCTAAATATTATTTTAAAGTAATACTGGCACTTTTTTTTCAAGCTCAGATTCAGCTAAATTCTCAGAAAAGAAATGAGCCAAATAAAGAACTTTTTAAATGATAAAAGACCTTTAAATGGTTTGTCCAGAAAATCTCAGAACTTCTCTTCTGTCATTTTTTTTTGTGTTTTTTTGTCGTGTGTCTTGTCTGTGTCTTATCCTCTCTGCAGGTGTTCATCCCTCCATCCATTGCATATCTTCTTTGTTCTCAATCATTGAATATCGACACTCACAGCTACCAACCCTCTTCGCTGCTCACCCGCCATCTCCCCCTCCCTCCCCCACTCTTCCTCTCACTTGTTCTGGCCTTCACGGGAGGCTCTCAGGGCACAGTATGTGGCTGCCCTCACCGCACAGTTGTCGAGCATAAACCGATCGTTTCACCTAACCTAATAATACCAGCACTCACTGCAGACACACTTGTATCTAGCTCGCTGTCTTTCACTCCATATTCCCTCTAACCCTTTGTCATTTTCATCCTCTCAATCTCTCCTTCGCTTTCCTGCATCTCTTGATATTTCCCTTGATCTTTACACCTCCTGTTCCATCTCTCCCTTTTCTTAAAGTCCTTTATTCTTTCACTTTTTTAGTCTTTCATTTACTTTTTTTCCGTTCACATCACTCTTTCAGATGTACATGCATTTGTTTTTTGCTCATCATTCCGCCTCATTTTCTATACACACACCTATTCTCTCAATTTGAGCTACCCCCTGTTACTTTCAGGCTATCGTGAGCTGCTGCTACAAAAGAACGATAAACGCACCCTCTCTCCCTCCTATGGTGAACCACAATGTTGACTCTCATGCAGGCCAGGCCTGACGTCCATTTGCGCGAGTGTGTGTATATATGTGTCTATGTGTGTCTGTGAGTGTGTGCATGCACTTTTACGTATAAATGCATGTTTATGGACATCTAAAAAAAATAGACATGCGAAGAAGTTACTGTCTTTGACTGCTAAATGTCCACACCCTACAACATCAGGCAAGAAAGATTTACAGAGGTGAACCAGCGAACAGACTTCCTCACAGTCATGTCAGTTGAGCTACATCATCATATGTAGCTCACTGTGTGTAAAGTGGTACTTCCAGAATATGACATATGGCAGGTAATTAGTTCACCAATACTAGGAAATGTGGATTTCTATGAGATTTGATCAGTCATAGGAGATTAAAACTGAACCCCAACAAATATATTACTGAAATGATACCTCTTAAGCCCCAAGCCTACCTGATCTCCTGCTTTTTGCCCCCGTATCAGGGGGCGTTGGGGCTTAAGAGGTTAACTGATATATGGAGTACTGTGCAAAAGTCTTAAAACATATATGGAACACCATATATAAGGCAAAAACAAAGTTTGAATATTTCAAATGAGCTTGAAAACTCACAATTTAGTATGACCAGCTTTGTTCTTCAACAGAGCCTGAAGTCTCTTTGGGAAGCTTTCTCTCAATTCTTTAAGTCGTCTTCTTTGGGTGTTGGCTGCCTTTTGTTCTGTTTTCTGTCAAGATGATCATACACTGCTTGAAAAATGTTGAGATCTGGGCTCTGGAGAGCCTAATCCATAACTTATATAGTGTTCCACTGTGTGTTTTTCTATCCAGGTATCGTTTTACTGTACTGGCAAATTGTTCGGGATCATTGTCATGCAGATAAATGAAGCTGCTGCCAGTTGGATACTTGGCATATATTATTGCATGGTGGTTTAAAATCTAATGGTTTTTTTTTCTGTGTACATCATTCAATCAATTCTGACAAGATCTCCAACACCACAGCACCAAGTCATGATAGCGCCTCCACCGTGTTTAACAGATGCTCGCTGTTGTAGTTCTCTCCTGAGTTCTTCTGTACATATTGATGACAATTTGAATTAGAAATTTTACATTTTGATTCATCATTCCATGGCACCTGTTGCCACCATTCCACTTTTTTGGCTAATAATCTTTTGGGACTCATCATGTTGGTGCAATTACACTATTTCACACCTGTCAAACTGTGTTATTGTTGGGATTTTCCTTATATATTTAACTAAAGAAATATTGACAAATAATGTGCTTTTACAACAGGCTGTGTACACATGGGTTCATCCCTTGACTTAGGTGCCTTTTTTATGATTGAATGATCCATAGGTTACTGTTAAGTGGCTTAACAAGCAAAAGAAAAAGAAACATCCCCCTGAAAATGGTCAGGTAAAGGTATCTTGAAAGCCCTTCAGAAAGCTTTGAGAATTATCGATCAAGGTTGCTTTATAAACTACAAGAAAGTATCGCTGCTCTAAAGCTCTATATAGAAATGAGTGGCACTCAAGACTGTGTGCACACTACTCTATCCATATTGTATTTTTGTTTGATATTAACCATTATACTATTCCCAGAACATAATGAAGAGAAATGTGCAGATGGAGTAATTTAGAAATTGTGTTAGTAGAAAACTACATCAAGAGAATGATAATAAACAAGGACCCCAGAATTGTCATTTTTTCAATATAACTATAAGATAAATAGAACTGCACAACAACAGCAAATAATTTAGCAAACACTTGATCATCACAGCATAACACAAACACAGATAAACTTCAGATTTATCATTCTATCCAGTTAGGCAGCATAAACCATTGTGAATCCAGTTCACCTGCTTTGGTTCAAGTGAAAGTTAAGACAGGCGCACTATAAAGGCAACAACAAGACAACCCTCAAAGCAGGGGATGGCATTAAAGGGTGTGGCCATAGACCCGTGCTCTCTCCTTATAAATCATAACGATTTTTTTCCCCCAGTTTTCCTTTTTGCTAGTGTCCTTGTCACTACTTGCAGCTTGCACAGGTAGTCTAGCTCCTCCAGAGTGGCACATCCATATGGGCCATTAACAAGAAGGTTTGCTGTCTCTCCAAGCACAGCGTAGAGCAGATAACAGCACATATGAGGACAGCAGGACAGGATTGTAGAAGGGCATCAACCGCAGCAGGACTGGTATCTGCTTTTTATGCAAGAAACAGGAGGAACACTGCACGATATATTAAAAATATCTAATATACAGTGTACAGCTAGTATTTCAAAGCTTGATTTTTGCTTCCTTAAAATTTTTGACACAAGCCAAAATCACTTTAACTGTTAGGCTCTAATTAAAACTTGCCATGTTGAAATCGTGAGCAATTTTGTGCTTTGACTGTACGTTTTGTTTGTTTCTTTACAGCACTGAAGATTTCCATCCATCTCAGACACAAGACACAGCCAGGCTCCTCTGAAACAGCCTGAGGTTAGACACCACTGTAAACGCTAACATCAATAGAAGGTGAGTGGAAGTACAGTCAAGATATGAATGAACAAGATTTGCTGGTGGTCTGTTCCTCAAATCTAAGTTCATGTAAAAAAATTGCACATTGCCTTGTGTTTGGCAGTTTCATGGCATTTCATTGCTGTAAGGCCTCAAGAGCAATCTGAGCATTAGCAGCAAAATCTGCCAGTAGCAGCATGGACCACTACACTACACAACACGCCTAGTCCTCTTTAAAAGGGAGCAGTAGAAGGCTACGTCTATGTATGTAATTCATGTATTTGTTTTTGCATCATAGACTTTTACATTACATGGTGGAGAGTGGAAGACTGACCACTGTTTAAACACACTGCAAAGGTTTATGGCAAAAAAAAATTCCACCAAACAAAAAGAAGGTGAGATAGGTTCAAAAGGCCAATCATCCCAGTCAGGCTGCAGCCTCTGTGATCAGATTGGTTTTCATTAGAGTCTGTCCATTATGCCTGGAGACATAATACACAAGGCCCTAAGCAACTTTATACCATGCAGGGTAAAAAAATCAAAAGCACGAGTCCACAATTTTGTCAAGAAGGATCCTTAAAATAGAGAAAATTGCATTTTGACTTTTATATACAGTAAAAGTGTAAGCACAATGTACTTTTGTTTAAATGCAAATGAAAAGAAAGCAGAAAATCTAGTTGCAGTGATGATTATCTACACCTAGTCATTCCCAATTCACTCTTTTCCCCTCTTTTTAGAGAAGAGGAGAGGGTCTTATTTCGAGTCACGTTGTTTCTATAAATATTTCACACTGCAGAAATCCCAAATAATTACAAAAAAATTAAAAAAGAATATATTTATATAAAATAGCACATCACTTGTCGGATTTCTGGGGCTACAGGTCTAAAGAAGATTCAACACCTTTGCCTCATCTGAGCGCTTGGCTTCACCTTGTTTTAACAACGTGTAACATCACAGCTCGTGACTGTGCCCACAGCAACATGCGAGAAACACCTGAAGTGGAAACAGGCCAAACTTACCTTGACTGACATTAAAAAAGGTGTGTCCAGGGTTTACTGAACAAAACAGCAGAGGTTTCGTCTTCTTTCATCCACCTGGCCGGTGAACACCATGGAGAATCAGTATCCACCTGCCATTTATGGAATCGCAGCATACGGAGGCATTTCGGCGAGAAAAGGCGAGAACGTCGCTGCGGTGCTGCGATGCAAAGCCCGGTTTCCCGACGGAAAAAAAAATGGTTTGCGCGTCGAAGCCTTGGCGACTCTGTGTGGTGCGCGTCGGTCACCGCCGGGCTCACATTTCCAGAAAGCCGAGAACAAAATCAAGTAAGAATTTAAACGTTGCTCTCCCACATCAGCCAACTTTTATTTCGAGGCAACTAAAAGATCGTTTCCAGCATGTGAACGTCCAGCATGATCAATATTTCGTTTTCCAGTTTAAGCTGTATGCGCAAAGGAATTTGGGAACACTTTTTTTGACATGGTCACGTTGACTGAGCACACTGGAAAAAAATCCTGCGAAGCCGAAGAGAGAAAACGTCAGACCCAGTGTTGGTTAATAGCGTGCACATCCTCTCCCTTTTCATAGTTCCCACAAAATATTATCATGAAGAAAAAACGCACATCTTCACAGATGATTCCGCAAATTTCAGGGAGCAACTTGTTATTTTAGGACCTCGTATCCAAAAGGCGTGCCTTTTTTTCTTTTTGTGTTTCTCCCCCTAAGAACCAACTGCAACAGTTAACTCCCTGCAGGGCAGACCACAAACATTTCTATTACAGCATCGTCTTCACTTCAACGTGCGTCCAGACCTCCCTCCCGGTGGAATAGGCGATGGAGGGGCGCATCTGTCAATCCCGGATTTCCGTGCAGCCAAAATATCTCACAAAGGTTCACCCAAGGATCGCCAAACGTCTTAAAATCTTACCTAGTTTGGACGGCAATGTGCTCAGAGAAGGAAAAAGTAAAGCTTTTTCAAAGAATCCCACGCTCCACGGGCAGATTAATTCGTCTCTGGCGCGTCAAAACCTTTCTCGTGGGTGAGTTCTCAGCAAGAGAGAGAGAGAGAGCGCAGGAGAGAGAGAGAGACATCGGAGAGAGAGGGAGAGACAGAGAGAGAGAGAGAGAGAGAGAGACGTAGGGCATGATCTATAAGGTACACACTCCCTTTTTTAAGTCCTCACATGGAAAGTGCTTGTTATTGTTACGGCTTGTCCACAAACCGCTCAATCGACTGAGACTAACCACATGTAATTAACCAGACACGCTATGATGTGCGTGTGTGTGTGTGTGTGTGTGTGTGTGTGGGGGGGGGGGGGGGGGGTATGGCGTACCTCATAACCAGTTCACACCATCTCCGTGAGCTGAGACACCGGAGTAATGTAGCAGTAAGTAGCAGCGCGCACACGAGCGCACACGCCAGTCCGACGCGATTATCAGGTTGAGCGTTTCGTGTCTTCGTGAGATCGGACAAGCAAACGCACCATCGCAGCGTGAACGCGAAAGACTCACCCGTGAGCAACTTTGGAGATACCACGAGGGGACAGACAACGGGGTGCACCGTGGATCGCGTGGGCAAGCGGGTTGCGACTGGGCATTTGATGAGGCATGCTGTATGTTGTGTTAGCTCCGTGCACAGGCAGAGAGTAGAGTTAACTTTTGGTCCCAGAAGAGATGAAAGAGAAGAGAGACGAGAGGTCGCCTGGAGTGTGCTTAATGCAGATGAAAAATCAGCTGGGAAGAAAATATCATTTTTGAAGTTAGGGAAGGGCATGACTAGAGACACGCGCTCACACGCTCATTCACACACATGCCCACAGACACTCTGTTTAGTAGCTGTTATTCTCTAGTGCCTTCATTTATATTCTTTCAGCACATTGGACAGCTAACAAGCCAGGGCTGTCCAATGTGCTGAAAACTTTTCACTTGGAAGGACTCACATTAATATAGGAGGAGGTCAAAATAGAATCAAAAGGAGAGCACTCCTTTTGACTCTATTTGACCTCCTCCACTGAGGGGTCGGAGCACTCGGTCAACCTTCTCATGAGCTCTGAAGATACTTCCTTGCACTGGGTTTATTTCTTGGCTTTTACCTCCTTTAACCTCTCTATCTAATCATATTCAAGTCGACAACTCTCCAGTTATTACAGCTTTGTCCAAAATAGAGTGGTTTTCATTAAAAATTCACAGCAGCGGTCGAAACTTTGTTTCTACTTTACATTATCCATCAATACAGCAGTCGGTGCAAAGGGCGCTTTTTCCTTTGAGCAGGCAGCAGAGCAATAATAATGGAGGGTTTACTAAATCTGAGCATAACGTATGTGGTCTAAAGGGTAAAAATGCATTTTACTGTTTGTTAGTCATTAATAATAATGCTGACCTGTGCAGTATGAAGAATAAGGTTGCAGAGAATTCAGATCAATTAAACATGACTACATCCCTTCACGTGCCAGGTCAGTCACACGGACAGCTAGCTGAACCACATGCGTTAGTTTTAGATCCTCTCTACATGTATTGACCACAAAATATTTATTATTGCACTTTAATACCTTATGAAGAAAAAAAAAAGCCAGAAGCATGAAAATTGCATGTTTTGCCATTGTGAGTTTATTACTAATTCAAGGCACCATGGGCAAAAATACCCCCACTTGGCAGCTTGAGGTAAAGTGCGTTATTCATAAGTTGTGAATAATTGAGGTTTAGGGAGCACAGGGGAACTTAGTGGGGATATTTGCTGACTGTGTGCATTGTCTGAGGTGGCACTTACGAGGAAATACAATTCTTGGGGTGGGCGATTAGTACTGTAGGTAGAACGAAGAGCACGATATTGGGTATAATGTGTGCTTTTAATGATAAAATGCAATCTCCAAGCCTCCTCCTACTTTGAAAAGTAGTAAAAGAAGATTTATCAACAGTGGTGTTGCTACTGCTGGGTCTTTTTTTCCCTTTTCTTTCTCTCTTTTTTTAAAAATTATGTATTTATTTATTTTTAGACAAGCTACTTTGATACTTATCAGTTACTGAAGAGGGTGGGAATATCTGAAAACAACAGGACTCGCATTGCATCACATCAGAACACATCATGTCGCCAGTGTCACACCACATCTGATCACATCTGGTCTCTTCATGTCACACTGCATGACATCAGCGCAAAGCAGTGCAATCAAGCAGTGACATCATGATTCCTCTGGTGTATTTTTTTAATTTTTAATTTATTCAGCACTGTTGTAGTGCAGGATTTGCACTCAAACTATCAGCCTCGCATGATTGTAATATTGAAAGCAGTGCTGAGTAACACTGCCTTCACAGAGCTTGCTGATTCATACCAAAACGTGCCTCCCGACTGAGCAGAAGACTGATTTCAATAAACACGTTGGAGTCGGGATGAAGCTATTTCACTACTGCCATTTACTGGGAGATGTTGTCAAACCTTTCTGGGTTTGTTTTTGGTATTTATCACATGTCAAAGAATGGAGTGGTTTAAAAATCAGCGAGAAACAGCTGTTTCCTGGCCATTAAGCAAACCTGGTAATTAGGCTTAATGAGAAAGTTTCCCTTAAAAAAGTTTCTTCGGCCCAACGGTGATTACAAGTGGAAAGCCACAAAACAGTAGATTTCTCAGTATTAACATAAAATGATCTGCTTGACTTTGTTTTCAGAATCAATGTTATTCCAACCAAAAATGCCTGAAGGATCATGTGAAATTTTGCTGAAATCTGGGATGTCGCTTTGGATGACTGCACTGATAGTGGCTGGTTTCCATAGATATGCCAGTCGTACACAGCCTCCAGGGCTGCTGGGAAGAGATAGGCTACACCCCAAGGTGCGTGTGTGTGTGCAGGCGTGCATGTGTGTGTGTGTTAGCATTTGTGTTTAAGTGTAAAAGTGTGACTTCTCACCCTCACTGGGCAGAGATAAGGGGGAGTCCTGAAGGTGCCTGGAGCTTGGAGGAATCTGGGGAAAGTGATTAGTGCCACAGGCACATAGTAGACACCCTCTATCTAGATACTATTAGAAACAACTGTGACCATCCAGGTAGCCACACTAAAACACCGTATGAGTGTCATATGAAGCCAGAAAGAGAGACTGCATTACTTTGTGTAATCCTATGTGACATAAAAGAATTGTCCCAGCTCTCATTCTCATCTTCTGTAATGTCTTAAATGTCTCATTTAGAGCACTTGTTGTGTGTCTTTCAGTTTTGTATGCCTCTCTGACAGGTTCTTGTTTTATACACACATATGCCCACAAAGCTGAAACTTGAACTGCTTCCCCTGTGTTCTTATAAAACATTCAGAGTGCCAGTTCACTGGACATGTGTTCACCTTTGAACGGATAAGCACCCTCGTGTGTGTGTGTGTCTTCACATCAATCATGTCTAGGCCACACTGAGGTGTCCTCGTGGTCGAGTCATGTTACTCCTTCTTGCAGTGCCACTGGAGAAAAGCGACTGTCAGGGAGGAACCGAGGCTAAGGAGAGCAGGAGAACAAAGTGGGTTTGCTGACAGGAAAAAAAAAAAGAATTAAGGAATCTCGGGCTCATGGGGCTGAAGAGTAAAGATTAAAGATGATTGGAAGATTAGAGAAGGAATACAAGAGATGAGAGGAGCCTAGAGGTGAGATAAGTCGAGAAAAAGGAAGAAGTATTCACGTTTACCAGGTCTGGGTTGTCAAATCTACACGCAGCCACAACAAAAGCAATTTACACATCAGCTCTACTTCCATTAAACCCCAACTGTGATGTTTTGCCCAGTGGATTAGATAGTTTATTTAGCTGTGTGGTGTCAGTTCTATGCTTTGGCATTGATTTCCTTTCAAACAAATATTATAAAATTTGTTTAAAAACAGAGCAATGTTTTTAATTTCAGAAATGTAATTGATTCCCATCAGAATTGGTTTAGTATGAATGTGGCTTTATAATCGTATTAAGCGCTTAAGGAATAACAGCAGGTAAAAATTCAAGAACACATTGTGCTTTGAGTAAATTGTAATAGTTAATTACACTATTATATCAAGATAGCATATTTTGGTTTTTAGTGAACAAACCGATGCATCCACACACATGTTCAGTGCTTTGAATGACTTTTCCATGAACTTATTGCTACTTTTGCTTTTATAATAGAAAACTGTGATTGACCTCACAAAAAAATTCATATATTTCCAGCTGTGACTGCCTCTTTTGAATCTTATTAGCCCATTCGGTGGCTGTTCATATCACCAGTAAACAGTCTCCTCTACCTAGGCCCAGCAGGCATTCATCACCTTATTCGATCTTGGTTAGTCTGCTTTGCTGAATGGAAAGGCTGGATGGAGGAATTCCTTAAGGACAAAAGGATGCAGGAGCGGTGGGTTAAAGACAGCCCTTCTGGCTTTCCATCATGACACGGGAGTTTGATTCTTGCCTTTTGAACCAAGTATTTGTTTTTGACTTGATTTTGAACTTTCTTTTTACTCATTGTGTACTTTTGTTTTTGCATGCTATCGTATGATTTCACAAAGCTACTTGGCCCTAATTAGGAAGTGGTCAGAGTTTGGGTACAAATTCACCCTTCCACATATTAATTGATTACAAAACTGTCTTCTCCGTTACCAAAAATCTATTACTTAGCACTGGATATACAGTATAACATGCCTTCTACATAATGTATCACAGTGTAAGCAAAGATAGCGCAATACTTTGGGGATGATGGGAAAGGATAGAGAATCAGGATTAGTTTATGTGTCAGCATCTGGGGCAGGCTGGTGAGTGTTTTCCATTTGTATTCCTCAAACACAGGACTACGTAAAGTGCAATGTGCAAAAATTACAAAAAAGTACCAAGACAAGACAGTGCAACACTTGACAGAACAAGATGATACAGACACAAGACAGTGCAATGGGACTGTGCAAAATACTGAGTAATGTGCAAAAATGACTGCACAGCACTATGAACTTCAGCTAAGCACAGTGGTCAGCTTGGGAGTTCTTGCACACACACGGTCTTGAAGTTTGGCTAATGCAACCTGTGACAACTGCTCATCTGGCCCATAGAAAGGAACCATTCAGCGGGAAGAAGGCTGGAAAAACTTAACATCATGTGTCTGAATTACCTGAATTATATAGCATGCATCTGAGTTTGTATCGAGACCACAGGAGGAAAAACATTTCTCTGAAACAGGTTTCCATCCAAGTAAGCACGTTAGGTGATTGCTTTTACAATCACTGAGTTGTATCTAGGCAATGTATCAAACACAGTTTAGAGTTGTTATGTTTTCCTCCCGCAGCTCTACAGCTGTATTGGAGATATTGAGGGAGTGAGGAAAAGAGGTACAGAAAACTCTGCCTATTTTGCTCTGCCTCGAACAGTGAGCTGAACCCAGCAGGCAGCAAAGAGTTTTCAGCATCCTGTGTGAAAGCAACACAAACAGCAATCCAATGGACCAAGTATAGCTGCTGTTACTGTGTGGCTGGTGTCAATTTCACCTTGTGAGCCTGTCTGTGTTTTTGTGTGCTATGATGCCATTATATTCCTGGAGACACCTGCAGTGGGAACCTCTTGAAAGGATTTTTTTTTGTACCTTGGTTGAGTGTTTACATGTATTTTTACAGTGAACAGACCATTTTCTATGTAATAGCGAGATATAGTTTGCAGGCGTGCAGTTCAGATCTAAATCAAGAACAGGTTTGAAGATAGGTTTTGTCTGAGATGTGAGTAACGAGTAAACTGCAACTGAACTATGAATTCTCCTGCAGTTTGCGGGACTGTCTCACATTTTGTAAGCTGTGACATGGCTCTAATTCCCAAATTAATCTTTTATAACTATAATATTTTCAAAGATGGATGTGATCTAAGACTTGTAGTTTTTAGACATTTACAGGAATGCACAGAGAGAAGTTTCTTACTTCTGCTATCCCTAGCCACTTCTGGAAAAAGTCCATCTACCAGCCGCCAAGATGACTTCAGCAGAATTCACACCAGTTAGACCTGATTTCAAGTCTATTTACAGCATCTCACTTCCCCTCATGCACTATCGTGCACACACATAGAGAGACACACACACTCAACTATTCACATTACAATCGCGGACATATGCCTTCAACTACAGTCTCATTTTGCAGTCTCCTCCTAACCTACCCAGTATCCCCTGGAGGGATTTAGTAAATAGTTTGTACTTTCCATTAGAGCCTAATTCTATTACGCAGCCAGCTCCTATCAATCCAAACATTCACGGAGACATGCAAGAAAAGTAGCAAGTGGAGCCCAGTGGAGGCGACTGCGGTTTGAGAATGGAGATGGGAAGAGGTGGGAGTGAGGGGGTGCTTTTAGTGCAGGGATAAAAATAAGAAATAAAAAGATAAGGACAGGGGTGATTGAAAAAAAGTAGGTAAGGCTAGAGATCCATCTGTAGCCACCTGTAAGCGATGAACTGGTGCCATGCTCATATTAGCAGTCATAATATCTGTATACAGGTTGAGGAATTTGCTTTGATGTGTTTCATCTGCAGATAGGCAGACATGGAAATGCCGGCCAAAGTTCTTAAAACTCTCTTTGTGATAGATTCGTCTACAGAAGGTGCACAGGATCACTCACACAAGTTGAAGGCAACCCTTCAGCGATTTCTTGTATTTAACATTTCCCAACATTATACAATATACATATATATTGTGTTGGTGTAAGTGTAAAGAATAATTCACATGATGCAAAAACACTGACTGTTGAAATATTTTGTCACAGGTCTGATGTGCCAGTGAGGAGCACGTACCTTGTCTGTACCAGGTTCGACCCCTTTGGCTGCAGAACTGCCATAATTCTTCATGGCATAGATTCAACAAGACGCTGGAAACAGTCCTCGGAAATTTTGTTCTGCAGCTGCAACAATTTATTGGCTGCATATCTGTTCCACCACATCCCAAAGGCACTCCATTGGACAGAGATCTGTTGACTGTGGAGGCCGTTTGATTGCATGTTCGAAAAATGTTCAAAAGACTAATTTGAGATGATCTCTGTGACATGGCATGGTATCTTGCTGGAAGCAGCCATTAGAAGATGGGTACACTGTGGCCATAAAGTGATAGACATGGTCATTTTTTCTGTCTTCTGTGGTCCAATTTTGGTGAGCACATGCAAACTTTAGGCTTGGTTTCCTGTTTTCAGCTGAGATGGGTGGCAGTGTAAGATTTGACATGTTATGCATTCAGGCTGCACCTTCATTGTAACTAGTGCTAATCTGAGTTACCATTTCCTTTAGACAATTCTCAGATGGTTGTGTGGGAAAATCCCAGTTTTTCAAATCATCAGACGAGCCCATCCAGCACCAACTACCATGCCACTTTCAAAGTCACTTAAATCACCTTTCTTCACTATTCTGATTCTCAGTTTGAACTTCAGCAGATTATCTTGGTCATGCTTGCATACCTAAATGGATTGATTCCCAGTGAATACATTTTGCTATGATGACTCAAAGACAAACTCATAAAATTCAGAAAATACCAGCCATGCTATCACAGCTGGTAATAACAGCTAACATATGGAAAGTACGTTATATACTCTACAATATCTTTGGTGCCATTAATTGAAGATAATGCAAAATATGCATGCATATGCAACACACCGCAAGTGCTTTCTCCTGTAGGAATTTACACACCTGTGTACTGAACTGTGAGGTGACCACAGCTAGACTGGTGAGCAAGAGTCAGACAGATATAAAAAGACATATCTGTAGAAGCTTGGGGAGTATGTGCTGTACTGTTTAGAGATTGTAGTTTGTTAGCGTGTGTGATCTGTGACCGAGGCAGCACTCGGAAACCAGAGATGTGGTCACACCTGACTCACCCTGCCTGAGGGGGTGAGTGTGAGTAAACCTGGAGAATAAGGGAGAGAGATTATGAGAAACATTTCTTCAGAGACGAAGTAGACGGCAAGTGAGAGAGAAAAAAGGCAATGGTGGCAAAAGGCACTGGAGCAGATAAAGGAAGAGATGAATTCAGAGAGGGGTGTGAAGGACCCAAGGTGATATGGGGATCAGGCAAGGTACAGAAGTAGGCAAGAACGAAATAGATATATGAACAGATATATTTTTGGCCAAAAATCAACAAGATACGAAAATAAAATACAAACGTCGCTGCTACTCTGACCTATAAAAAGATTTTTGTTAGCTGTGCATGTTCATTCAGTCAGAAGTGAAACACAGACAGATCCTAACTAAATTTAAACTCAGTCACCATAAAGCAGCCAATGAAAAAGCATGTAAAACAACCCTAGGATATCCAAAGAGTTCTTAAATATATAGTCATAATATGATAGAGGTAAGGGGAAAAACTTGAAATCTTCAAAAAAATGGAAAACAGTCTTCTCACAGCATGTTTCACAGGATCACAGGAGCCCTAGTTCACACTGCTGACTATATAAAAGATGGATATCTGTCAAAGCTGCTATGCCACCAGTTATGGTTAACCTGTTAAGAGTTTTTCTGTTATTAAACTAGGCATGGCAGGATTTAAATCCCCTCTTCATCGTCAAAGAATTCCTTGCTAACATGTTAAATGAGTTGCTAAAAACCTATTCACATTACACTAGGCCTCTACTAAGCTTAATAAGAGGACAGTTATCTGTTAAGATGATAAGTCACAGAAGCTCATTTACTTGCTAATGCTAGCTCTGTTTCTACACAATGGGCGCAGATGACAACTGATCTCAGAGCAGTGAAAGCAGAGCCAGTGGCAGCTTGCCTAGCATGTTGGTCTCCCATCAGTCTTTTATTAAAGACCAGAGGTGCATAATGTACCCACACAAATAGGGTTGCAAAATTCCCGGAATTTTCAAAGATGGAAACTTTCCATGGGAATAAACGGGAATTAACGGGAATTTATGGGAGTAAACTGGGAATTTTCAAAATTGAAGGTTGGCTCTTCTTAGGGAACTTAAATATAGTTGAGCAAAGCATATTTTAGCATAATATTGACAAAAACAAACAAATGCAATTCAAATACACTTGAATATCCATGCCATTCCTTAATCACATTTACAGAGCACAAGCTTGCTGCATGGCTATTGAGACCACCTACTGGCACTGTGCATGCCTCCATCACATGTACACATGGACCACACTTTTGAGCCTGAAGGACAAAGAGTATTGAAGGCACACATTTGAGCCTGTGGACTTAACAAGTGAGGTAAGTTTTGATGATTTTATGGGAAAATATATTCATTAAATGTTTAAATTGTGAATATCACATAAAATGTATTAATCTGGTAGATAGCAATCTGATAAGATGCTAAATAAAATGCTAGCATCTGTTAGATGCTAAATAAGCCATAGCTAGTATAACATAAAGAAGATGCTAGCTTCCTCATTTGGCTTTTTTGTTTTGAAGATCATTCCAGTTGTTTAGCTAGCCTTACTATTTATATCTGTTTATTATCATATTGCAATTGTATTATTACGATCTCTTGCATTGCATTAGCATTTTTACAAGCTCTTGTTTTATTTTACAGAAAAATCTGATGTGTGGAGACATTTTACACCAGCTAATGTACAAGGGAAATCTGTATATATGTGTAAGTATTGTGATAAGACGTATGTGAAGAATGCCACAAAAATGCAGCAGCACACTGCAAAGTGCAAAAAAATTCCTCAAGGCCCAACACATGCAGCAGCCAGGAGTTCCACTCAAGGGGAAAATGAATCTGTTTCAGCTGTATCAGACTCAGATACCCACTCATCAGCTCCTGGTCCCTCTGGCATCAGAGGATTCTTTGATTTTATGGATGACACTAGCCAGAAAAACGCAGATGAGTGTTTCGCTCGTGCAATCTATGCAACTGGCTCACCCCTGATGCTGACATCCAATGTGAACTGGAAGAGATTTTTGAATGTTCTCCGACCAGCATACATTCCCCCAACCAGACATGCATTGTCTACTCATCTACTGGATGAAGAGTTCAGTCGAGTTCAAGCAAAGGTGAAACAGACCATTGACCAAGCTGACTGTATTTCAGTCATCTCTGATGGATGGTCCAATATCAGGGGACAAGGAATTATTAACTACATAATCACCACAGAGTGGTGATTATGTAGTTATGTGATTATGTGATTATGTATTATGTATTATGTATTATGTGATTATGTATTATGCCTGTGTTCTACAAGAGTGTAGACACAAAGGAAAACAGACACACAGGCCAATACATTGCAGATGAGCTAAAAGTGATCATCAATGACCTTGGACCAGATAAGGTTTTTGCACTGGTCACTGACAACGCAGCCAACATGAAGGTTGCCTGGGCACATGTGGAGGAGACCTACCCTCATATAACTACTATTGGCTGTGCTGCCCATATACTAAACCTTCTCCTAAAAGACATAATGGCACTAAAAACAATGGACACTCTGAATAAGAGAGCGAAGTAAGTTCTGAAATATGTTAAAGGCAAACAAGTAACTTCCGCTACATTTCTGTCAAAGCAAAAGGAAAAGAACAAGAGTACTACACTGAAGCTTCCCAGCATAACG
Source organism: Rhamphochromis longiceps (assembly GCF_057381845.1). Classification (NCBI taxonomy): domain Eukaryota; kingdom Metazoa; phylum Chordata; class Actinopteri; order Cichliformes; family Cichlidae; genus Rhamphochromis; species Rhamphochromis longiceps. The sequence goes on along the minus strand of NC_140560.1, from coordinate 19,816,543 downwards.
CGATGGGGTGGTGTTGTTATCATGTTTGACAGCCTTCTGGAGGGAAAGGAGTCTCTGCAAGAGATGGCCATATCCCAGTCTGTAGGCATCGACAGTGACATCAAGAAGGTCATCTTGGATGATGTGTTCTGGGAAAGAGTATCTAGCAGTCTGAAAATCCTCAAACCTATTGCAGCAGCAATAGCAAAGATAGAGGGGGATGGTGCCATCTTGTCAGATGTCCAGTGCCTTTTTGCAGAACTCAAAGAAGAAATCCAGACAATTCTGCCCACTTCCCTACTACTGAAAGCAGAGGAAATGGCTGTGGTCAAGTCATTGGAACAGCGGAGGGCGTTCTGCATGAAGCCAGTGCATGCAGCAGCCTACATGCTGGACCCCAAATATGAGAAGGGCATACTTTCTGGGGAAGAGATCAACGGTGCCTATGCGGTCATTACAGCCATGTCTGACCACCTGGGTCTCGATAAAGGCAAAGTTCTAGGCAGTTTGGCAAAGTATCGAACAAAGCAAGGCCTTTGGAAAGGGGATGGAATATGGCAGTCATGCCAGCACATATCTGCAGCCACCTGGTGGAAGGGACTATGTGAATCTGAGGCCCTTGCACCTGTAGTCTCCATCCTCCTCCAAATCCTACCATCATCAGCCGCCTCTGAGCGCAACTGGTCACTGTTTGGAAACACCCACACAAAGGTTCGCAACAGGCTCACAAATGTGAGAGTGGAAAAGCTGGTCGGCATTCGGGCAAGCCTACGGCTCTTTGAGCCTGACACAGAGCCATCCTCAACAAGGCTGGAAAGTGACACTGAAGAGGAAGACTCAGAGTTGGATGCTGAGGAAGTGGACATGTTGTTGGATGATGATGAGGTCCAGGAAGAGTCTATTGACTGAGCAAAAATGAGAAAAGAGGATTGCTTGAAGGAAGATTTGCATGTTTAATGGGACGTTTTGGAGGATAAGTGGCATTTTTCATTTAACCTTTTGAATGGGACTTTGTGGAGATTTTTGGACAGGGGGCATTTTTGAATGAACGGGGTTAGGGGATGGTAATATTGAACTCAACATTTCTGTTTTTATTCATCCATGAAACAAGTTATTGAAACGTGTTCTATTCTACTGTACTTACAAATAAATCTGTTGAAATATCTGTTGAAAAGATTTTGCATGGAGGTTTTCTTATGATTTCTGTTTATATTTATGCTTGGAAATAATATATTCCCAGTTAGTTCTCCTAAATTCCCATTAATTTCCATAATTCCCATTATTTCCATGGACAGTTTCCAATATGGAATATTTCCAAAATTCCCAAGCTTAACTTACCATGGAAATTTACCGGAAACTTTTCGGAAATTTACCGGAAATTTTCCGCCCCTTTGCAACTCTACACACAAACAGTCACAAAAAAAAAACTTGTACCACAGCTCACCAAGTGCAAGCCATGAAATGTACTACAGATTTCAGTCAAGCAGAATTAAGCCAGCTTTCAGTGACAACTGTGGCCAGAAGATGGTAGTAATATATTGGATGAATGCAAATAGGTGAGAAGCTTTATTCCATGCTGTTATGCTGATGCGAGAGCAGAGATCACTTTCATTTTGGTTTTAATGGTTGTCTATTTTTAGATTTCAGTGGACAAGCAGTGCTTGCCTTGTTTCCCAGGCACTACTAAACGGATATATAATTGAATGTCCCTCTGTGAATCGCTACCTTATTGTGATGGAGGGGTATGTGTGTCCCAGGGATCCAGGGGCTATGTTGCCCAGGGACTTTGACCACTGGTATGGCAAATTGGTTCTGACCCCTATGAGTAGAAAATCAAGGGAACAGTTGACCCTGCCCAAGATAGGCCCTGCCCTGGAGCCAAGCCTGGGGAGGGTGCCCGAGGTCGAGCATCTGGTGGCCGAGCCTTAGTCCATGGGGCCCAGCTGGGCACAGCCCAAAAACTGGACATGGCCCCACTCCTCCTGCAGACCCACCATCCACAGGAGGCATCATAGAGGTCGGGTGCATTGTGTGCTGGGCAGCGGCCGGGAGTGGAGACCCTGGCTCTGGATGTTGTAGGGCTGTCTTAGTCTCTGCAATGTTGCATGGAGATCAGGGGCAGTACCTCTGCATTGGCAGACTGGGGTGGTAGTTCCCATCTTTAAGAAGGGGGACCGGAGGGTGTGTTCCAACTACAGAGGCATCACACTCCTCAGCCTACCTAGGAAAGTCTAGGAGAAGGCATTCGACCATGTCCCTCAGAGTGTCCCGTGGAAGATGCTTTGATAGTATGGGGTGCCTGGCCCATTGCTACTGGCCATTTGATCCTTATACAGCCATTGCAAGAGCTCGGTCTGCATAGCCAGCTATAAGTTGGACTTGCTCTCGGTGGGTGATGGACTCCGTCAGGACTGCCCTTTGTCACCGATTCTGTTCGTAATTTTTATGGACAAAATTTCTAGGCGTAGCCAAGTGGCGGAGGGCTTTCACTTGAGTGTCTCAGAATCTCATCTCTGCTTTTCTCGGATGATGTGGTTCTGTTGGCTTCATCGGGTGATGGCATCCAGTTCGCACTGAAATAGTTCACAGCCGAGTGTGAAGCGATGGAAATGAGATTCAGCACCTACAAATCTGAGGCCATGGTTCTCAGCCGGAAAAGGGTGGAATGCCCACTCTGGGTCAGGGACGAGTTCCTGATCCAGAGTGGAGGAGTTTAAGAATCTTAGGGTTTTGTTCACGAGTGATGAGAGAAGTGAGTGGGAGATTGAGAGATGGATTGGTGCTGCAGTTGCAGTGATACGGACGCTGTACCGGTCCATCGTAGTGAAGAGAGTAAAAACAAAGCTATCGATTTACCAGTCAATCTATGTCCCTACCCTCACCTCTGGTCACGAGCTGTGGGTAGTGACCGAAAGAACGAGTTCGCCAAGAGAATGGGAGTACTTTTTAAATCAAAACAACTAAGAGACAAAATGAAAGACTGTACAAGATGCACAGGAAAAAGCATGTCAACAGTGAACTGCACAGACAGATGGGGGGGGGGGGAGCATTGTAAACGCTTGCTGTATGTTTAAAAGGTTCACTAAGAAAGCTAACAAGAGTGCAATCTGTATTAACACTATAATAGAGCTCATGACTCCATATGCTTATTTTATCACTGACACACACCCACAATCACAGTGTCTTTCTTGTCATCTCCCTCAGTGTAGTTTTGTCACTTAGAACAATGTTTAATTTGACAGCTCTGCTCTCACAATGTCTACAAAAAAGTTTTTGATGCATGTTCTTTTATTTTTGAGTTGTTGAAATCAGCAGAACCCCCATTTCCTCGCATAAAGAGTATAGTATCCTTAAGGACACATTTTAAACATGAATCTTAAAACTCCCACAAACGAGCCACTGTTTATTTGATTTTAAGGGGACATGAACATTTGACATTTTGACAGCATCCAATAAGCACTCAGTAGAGCTAGTCCGCTCCTTAACATTTATAGTTACCTGATCCACAACTTCCTACTTTACATTACTTCACAATTCCTACATTACAATTTACTAGTGTAGCATAAGGAGGCAGCCATGTTTAAAATATTTTACTATCATGGCTGTACTTTTCAAGTTTATGGCCACATCAAGTGCTGATTCTCTTTCTTTCCTTGAATGTTGTACTGTAAGGAAGGCGTGACTTTTAAACACATGTCATGTTTCCGGCTGCCTAAAAGCAATACATTTAAAATTTTCCTATTTAGGATTCACATTTATCCAAAGTGCAAAGCAAAAATAAGTGAATACATCAAGTTCAGAAGAGGGAAACTTACAGATAAGTGCTATGGAAAGTGTTGCATTACAAATGTTAATCAGCAGAGTTAAAAGGTCAAATGTAAAATATTCCATAAAGCATGCAGGCTTTAACTGTATTTACGGTATAAGCCTGCAGTGATTTGGCTGAGCAGGCAGATCGATGCATTCTGCCATACAGCCTCAAGGTCTGATTACTGTGGGATTACAGCAGGTTGGCAGGGTGTCCCTAGGCATACCACATGAGAGTGAGAGCAAACATTTACCTTCAGCTTAAACTCTTAATTTCAAGAGTTTGAAACTGTAGTATGATGGACTCTTCCAATGCAATTCTAAAGACCAAACTCATGGTGTCTTTTAGCAAAGGCTCACATACTGTGCTGAGTGAGTCACACACAGACTCACTGATAGAAAGTAACTCTTGACTTCGATAACGTGACAACCTTTTGGTTCACATAAAAGTTTCTTAATGTCACCAAATTGAGAAGCGCAGAACGTATCATACTCAGTCTGATATTTATAGATAGACAGACATCTTATATGGTACACATCTGAGAATCAAGCTGTGCTTCAGGGTCACAAGCCAGCTCAGGTTTTATCACAGTGCACAACCAAAGAATATCAGTGTCAGTCCTATCACTCTGAATGTCACACCAAAGGTGGGGAGCTTAGATATGTCTTTTGTTCAAGGGGCAGTTTGCTTTTGAACTGGAAATCAAATTGGGCTCTTTTAATAACACAATAATATTACTGCCCATTATTGTCTGAACATGATTACTGCAGATTCACACAGTGGAAAAAGTGAAAAATATGAAAGAACAACATGATTCAAAAATCACAACAGTTGGCCTAAACACCACCACGGTTTCTGGCAGAATCTTTCTCACTCACTGCAAAGCATGGCCAGTTTTACAGTGAGCTCAATTACTGTGTGAAGCAATCGTGAACAATGGACTTGTTCTCAGTGTTTCTGTTAATGAAGATCAATTCATATGCAGAGTTGCACAACAGACCGTTCTTGGACACCAGTAAGTAACAAAAGCTACATTTGAGACTATCTTTTTTTCAGCATAATATCCAACGATTGGTTCTCCTTTTCAAAACTGAGGCTAAGTTAATTTTCTGATTAACAAAATTCTACTATTTTTTCTTACTGAGACCAAATTCTTTATAAAGGTTCTTCATTATGAAGCATTGATTTATATCCCATAAAAAAACTGCGTTTAAAATCATTAATGAAAAAACAGCCAATCAATAACAATGTTACACTTACAATTTAATATCTTGGTGTATTCATGGCTGGGATAGCTAGGATATTGCAGACCTTTGTTGGGTTTTTTGTTGTTGTTGTTGTTGTTGTTGTTATTATATTATGACATTGTGTTTCATCTGCATGCCTAGTGTTGAGTGACGTTGCAGTAAACAAATTACATACCTGCCCAGTGTCAGATAAATCGTTCTCTTCTTCCTCTTTACACTCACTTTTCTTCACCTTTTACACATGGCTGTGCAGCATCAATGCACATGCAACAATATATTCAAGAGATGTTTAAACTCATATTTATTTGTCATTTTTGCAGAGCATGATTCCAGGACCGCAGTCAGCTCAGGGCATGCCCACGCACATCTCAATGTGTGGCTGATAGCTTCAGTGCAGAAATCTGGAGTCATGCTGGCACTAAATATAGACAAAGGTTTTATGTAAGCTGAGGTGAATCATTCTATTCCACACATTTCAGCACATTTACTGACATACACTGGAAAAGTGACATGGCACAGGTGAAGGAAATGAATGTGTTAAACATGCATGGTACCCGTTACATGAAATGGATTTAGAGACTTGACAACACCGCATATGCTGTCTGCCAGCTGAAATCGCACGCATTTACAGAAATGAGTGTGTTTGTGTGCATTTGTAGCTGTGTGTGTTTTCCTCCAGGGCCTACTATGAGCAAGGTAATTTAAATGTGTTAATCAAAGCTCTAACATGATTGATTGGATGTGTTGAAGGCATCTTTGTCCTTCCCACAAGCATCCCGGTGTTTTGTTTTTTGTTTTTTGTTTTGTAAGAATGGAGATAATGGATCAGTGTAATGGAACAACACACACCCCATCAAACATTTCTGAGGAACAGACATTCAGATTGGCTTGACAGGTTACCTGATATGAGTCACTATCCCTTTGTGCAGGTCAAGTCCTGTTTCAAGCTGAACTAAAATGATCTAAGTGGATGCAGAACAAACCCAAAAATAAGAGCGCCAGATACACTCAACAAAAATATAAACGCAACACCTTTGTTACTGCTCCCATTCCCCATGGGATGGACGTAGAGACCTAAAATTCATTCCAGATACACAATATAACCATCCCTCCCAAACAGTGGTCACAAATCAGTCCAAATGTGTGGTAGTGGGCACATCTGCCATATTGAGATAATCCATCCCACCTCACAGGTGTGCCACATCAGGATGCTGATCTGACATCATGAGTAGTGCACAGGTGTACCTCAGACTGCCCACAACAAAAGGCCACCCTGGAATGTGCAGTTTTGTCTCACAGCAAAATGCCACAGATGCCACAAGCAATGAGGGAGCGTGCAATTGGCATGCTGACAGCAGGAATGTCAACCAGATCTGTCGCCCGTGCATTGAATGTTCATTTCTCAACCATAAGCCGTCTCCACAGGCGTTTCAGAGAATATGGCAGCACATCCAACCGGCCTCACAACCGCAGACCTCGTGTAACCACACCAGCCCAGGACCTCCACATCCAGCAGGTTCACCTCCAAGATCGTCTGAGACCAACCACCCAGACAGCTGCTGGAACAATTGGTTTGCACAACCAAACAATTTCTGCACAAACTGTCAGAAACCATCTCAGGGACGCTCAACTGCATGCCCGTCGTCCTCATCGGGGTCTTGACCTGACTCCAGCTCGTCGCCGTAACAGACTTGTGTGGGCAAATGCTCACATTTGATGGCGTCTGGCACGTTGGAGAGGTGTGCACTTCATGGATGAATCATGGTTCACATTGTTCAGGGCAGATGGCAGCTGAGAATGTTCCAGTTCTTGCATGGCCAGCATACTCACCGGACATGTCACCCATTGAGCATGTTCGGGATGTGCTTGACCGGCGTATACGACAGCGTGTACCAGTTCCCACGAATATCCAACAACCTCGCACAGCCATTGAAGTGGAGTGGACCAACATTCCACAGGCCACAATTGACAATCGGATAGACTCCATGCGACGATGTGTTGCACTGCATCAGGCAAATGGTGGTCACACCAGATACTGACCGGTTCTGGGTCCCCAGACCCCCAATAGCGCAAAAAACTGCACATTCCAGGGTGGCCTTTTGTTGTGGGCAGTCTGAGGTACACTTGTGCACTACTCATGATGTCAGATCAGCATCCTGATGTGGCACACCTGTGAGGTGGGATGGATTATCTCAATATAGCAGATGTGCCCACTACCACACATTTGGACTGATTTGTGACCACTGTTTGGGAGGGATGGTTATATTGTGTATCTGGAATTAATTTTAGGTCTCTACGTCCATCCCATGGGGAATGGGAGCAAAAACAAAAGTGTTGCGTTTATATTTTTGTTGAGTGTATTTTCAACATGTGGGGTGAGCGCTACTGATAGAGTGCAGAGTCACTGGAGGTAAAAAAAAAAAAAAGGATGGTAAAAATAAATTATGTTATTGTACAGGTCTTTTTTTAAGGTAAAATTCAGCTTCAATTCCTTCTGTTTTGAATGATTGAAAATAAGTAAATAAAAAAATAAACAGCTTCTGGGGCATGAACTTTTTATTGCTTCTCAATTGGAGCACATCAGAGAAAGCTTAAGAACTGCTGGAATGAATCAGTTTCACAGCCCTTGCATATTGATCTCACAAAATAATGAAGAAGAGAGGTGTTGAAATAAGCTGTTTCTAATTAAGAGATAGCTCTTCAGAAGGTGAAGAAAGTGCAAAGATAAGAGATGAGGAGCAATGAACAGCAAGAGGGACTGAACTGTGGTCATCGTCAAATACAAATTTGCTCCTCTAGTCATCAACCTTTGACACCACCATGTGTTTTCAGAGCTGTGTTTACCTCACACACTCACATACAGCATCTGCAAAGACATGTTAGTAATGAAATCTAACAAAGAATAAAGCATCATCCAACATGATCCCATCAGCCTTTTGTCTTAGAGGATCAGAACATGGGAACCTGTCCTTAGACGTCAGCTCTGTTCTTTGCTTCCTCTTGTCTGTCTATCCCTTCTTAAGTCAGCTTCACACATATTGCCCTGTGTTACATCAGTTTAGATTATTATAAGGCTCACAAGCTCACACAAAAGCACACACACACACACACACACACACACACACACACACACACACACACACACACACACACACACACACACAGAAAAGGTATTTCAATAGAGCTTCTACTGATTATTTTTTTTAATAATTTTTCTGATTTTTACTGCATCTGAAGCAAATTTTGTTTGGCAGCTGGCATTTTGCAATCCGGTCAGATCATATACATTGCGCTTAACATGCCAGTCTTTTCTCTCACTTTCAACCACAGCACATCATGGAAGCTTTTTCAGTTGCCTTAACTACAGTACATGTAGAGTTTATACCACAGCATTTCAATACTGGGGTTTGGATAATAAGAAATCAGATAGCTGATGTCTGACAACCAAGGACAGGATTTTGTGTCTAACTAGACTAAAAATTTCACAGAGATAAGCATACATTTTGTTGGCAGAGAGTAACCTGAACCATTTACCATACCATCTACACTCTGTTACTATAGCAATGGTGACATCTACTGGTTAATATTTGCATTTCTTTACTCAAAACAGGAACATTTTACTGGGAAAAAAAGGAAATTCTGTGCTCTGTAGATTGTTAATTGGACTGAGTCCTTCCAGGCATCTACTTTGAAGGAACATTTACAAGTTAAGGCGAGTCTTTCTTGCTAGGGAGCACCTACAAGAAACAGCTCTGCACTCCACTATGAGCAATGAAAAAAAAATGAATGTGATTAGTTAGATTATGGCTTGAAAAAGGTCATAATCAACTTTCATGGAGGTCTTATTTATAGCCTAATGGTGTTCCAATTTCACTGAAGTATACCTAGTGCTTACATTATGTATCCACTGATATTTGGCAGCAGTAAATACATTCAAATGTCTTTCTTTAATCCATGTGACCTGAAAAATAAGAAAGGAAAAAAACTATTTTTTATACTGTTGTACAGGTGCCACATATTTTTATACATTGATGCTGTCAAAGTCAAAGTTGACCTGTATTTGTTGTGATGGATTTTCAATCCACTAGTGTGGGTCAAATAAGGGAAACTGGTGGTTCAAAGCAGCTTGAAGCTGTGAAACTGTACGTGCCATGTCAGTGTGTATTTTTCATTGAACAGTGGTGACAGAGTACAAGGGGGATCTTGACACTGTCACGAAAACTGCATTCACAAGGGGTCACCCCAGCGAGGAGCGCTGCATGCTTGATTTTGACAGATCTTTATGCCAGGTGCCAAATGAACGGCCAAAGAGGTCACGAAGAGGTCAGAGGATACCCTGATATAAACACGAGATGTGGAGCTGCACATACGAGCAACTGCAATGAAACATAATTATCTAAAACTAATCTAATTAAAATTGATTTATTCTGAGCTAACTGCATTTAAAACATAGATTACACGAGAGATGGGAGGGTTCATAAGATTATAAAGTCACCTGAGCTGCAATTTCAGTGAATGTGAGAAACATGCACAAATCCCACAGGCACAAGGTTTTCTAACAATGTTTTGAATCCACAGACTAGTTTGCAATAAACCTTTTTTAACATGTAACATTTAATGTGGTTAATAATAATTAAAAAAAAACAAAAAAAAAACAGTTCCTTTTGTTGTCCGTGGGGGGCATGAGTCTGAACCTCTATGTCAAGCAGCATTTATGAAATCTATACACCTCCTACTGTACTCTCATTATCCTGTCATTCTGGACATCCTGAGCTTTTATATGATGCAACATTGTAGAGTTTGCACATGTGGACCCTTTTTCACAATGATGGGAACTGCAGCATCCTCATTTATGGATATGACAGAGGTTAAGTGATAAGATATTATGAGTCTATTGATAAAAATAAAATTGTTTCTTCAATTCGAGAGTGTTAACTTTTATTAAGTAGGATTATATGAATATGGAGTAATTCTACCCTCTCCAAAACAATCAGTTATTCTTATTGTTGTCAGGGGATGAGGTGAAGGAAGGTCAGACATTAGAGCAGAACCAGAAAGGTGAAAGCTCAGGGTGAAGAAATATAAGCTTTTGGGGAGCATGAGCATGGACCGTGTGATGTACCCACTGTCCATAATATCTGTAGTATTATTTTTTGTCTTAGGTTTTTAGGCATTACGACATTTAAGTAGAAATATAACTGAATTTACAAACACTGACACACACACAGACACAAACACACATCTGCTAAGAGTGTGATTTCTTCTTTTGCTGTGTTGATTTATATAATTAATAATGGATATGCAAAAGTGCATTAAAATGCACATCTCATCTTTATAATTCAGTTCTGACCATACTGAAACTGGGTTGAAATCATTTTTACCGGGGAAAAACGAAAAACGTTGCCCACGATCTCCAAACTGATGGTCGTCTGGTTACATCCAAAAGAAAGTTTTCAGAAACTAGAGCGAGGTGCTCATCTCTGAAGGTAGCATCAGAACCGAAGACAACTGAAAAACACTCCTCAGCATATCTGTGGCTAGAGCATGGTTTACTGGCTGCTAGTTATAGCCAAGATTAGGAAGTCCGTCAAAATAAAAAATGATCTTGATGTCTCTGATAATGGGAAAACAATAAACCCTTCTGGAAGTTAAAAACTCTCTTAACAAGAATGTCAAAAGGTTACCTCATTGTGCTGCAGCTGAGTAACCAAATCATTCAACTTCAGAGCTCCAGCTTAAGCACTACTTCTTATCCATAATGGACTTTGTCATCATTTTCATCATCTTCTGAGGCTCCTCAAAAACTGGTATTTCCTCCTCTGACCTTTTTTTTTTAAGTTTATATTTTAATTAACAACAATACTTAAATTATCTTTAAAAAAAGATAAAGAGTTTTTGATGTTGTGTTGATGTTTTTCATCAGTTTATTAATGTGAGACTATACATTCTGAACTGATCTGTAGTTCATACTTTGGTACAGACGCTAAATACAGCCCATATGTGAAAGTTAAATTACAGACCCCAGCAGTGACGGTTTCACCTATGAAGTAATTTCACTGTGTAAGTGTTACAAGGATAAAAAGTCAACAGAGTCGTGTTTCTTTCATCACAGAAAACGCTTTAATTGATGCTGTTACAGGTAAGAATCAAAATATAGTAAATAACTAACAAAGAAGCATTTAAAGGCACATTAAAGAAAACCTGATCACACTGTACTGTATGTGGTTCTTGCTAGCAAAACATTACAAAAAGGTTATGATTCTTTAGGAGTCCATCTGTTTGGATTTGCTCTCAACAAACTCAATTTCTGAAGAAGCTGAAGACCTAGAGCAACATTATCACCTGCTGCTAGACAAAGTGAAAAAGAAAACAAAAATTTCAATCCAGCAATTCAAGAGAGGAAAGAGATTTACTTGATCTCAATGCTTTGAATGCGAGCACCCTCATGAAAGCTCATGAACGAGTATTCCTGTGCACCGAGGCGGTTGGGGAAACTAAATGTTGAGCCACCTGGTAAAGTCACCTCAAACTCTGAAGGAGTGAATCTGATGACAATCTAAAAGGCATGAGAGACAGAGGACTTATATTATAGCTTGTATAGATAGATAGATAGATAGATAGATAGATAGATAGATAGATAGATAGATAGATAGATAGATAGATAGATAGATAGATAGATAGATAGATAGATAGATAGATAGATAGATAGATAGATAGATAGATAGATAGATAGATAGATAGATACCTTGAAGTCCTTTCCCAGGCTGAAAGGGAAGCGTTTCTCCCGTTGCTCCTGACACCACTTGTCTGCCTCGAAAGTGTTGCAAACAATGATGTTTGTGTCTCCCTTGGCGTTAAAACGAGGGTTGAGATGAAGTGCAATTCTGTCGTCACTGGGGCCAATATTCACTGCAAACCTGCAACGAACAGACACACAAAGCTACATGCTTAAAACACTTATTAATTATTACTATACTAGGTAAACTATAATGAGAAGAACAACAAGAATTAAACACAAAAACATGTTTCATAGCTGTACTTTTAAGGTTTCAGCTTCCTTAAAGAGACAAAGACAGTTCACAACAAATTCAAATTTAGACATTTTTCACCTGGTTAGCATTTTTGTGTGAAATCTGACATTTGGGAGATGACAGCTGCATCTCCCAAATGTATAACAAGAATCGATTTTGTTACATTTTGGTTGAAACTACAATTACTGAAAACCAAAAAGTTCCAATAAGAGTTTTTAGTTTATCCTTTTTATTATTTTCAATTTTACTATGATTCACTAATTTACAAAATCATGATAGAGTTTGGTCTTACTCAAGTACTTACTCTTTGGAATCAGGTTTAACAACTCCAACAACAGTCAGGGTTTGTCCAACCTTGAAGGTCATGTTCTTTATTGTCATAACCTGTGAAGAAAAATTATTAGTTTACATTAGATTAGCCTGTAGTGTTTCCCTTGGGATAAATATATCGTGGACAAACGAGAGAAACATGTTCTGTAAGATAACGCACACATACAGACACAAAAGTTGGGCAGGTTGATGATATGGTGATGTTTTCTGTCTGAGGCTACAATAATATTTGCATCTAATAAAAAAATCTAGAAAGTAGTATTACTAGACAATAATGCACTGCATTAAGTAACTTACCCGTTACTGTTGATGATAATACAAAGCAACAGTTAAGAAGTGATTAATGCACACTTACACTATGTGGTAAATAGCAAAGGTCATCAAATAAATCCAAAAGGGCAGGACTCCCAAATTTTCAATCAAAAGTCAATTTAAAACAAAAACAAAACAAAACAAAAAAAACAGAGTTACATCAGCCTGGTATAGATTAAGTTTGCACCAGCTGTCAGTTCCATGTTTAAACTATGGTTTAAGACTCTCCATATCAGTTATAGGACTCGGAGAGAAGCAAAAGTAATGTAAGTTAAATATTGCTGCCAAAATTATACTTACAGTCTCCATCCTGACAGATGTAATAGGTCAAGTCGTAAAGCTGAGAAGAAATGAGAGTGCTGTGTGGTCTTGTCTCTTTGCACTCCAGCAGAAGGCCACAGTATATAGAAGGTAGGCGGTGCCTTCAACCTGAATGACATTTCAAACGGCCAGTATAACTGTGCTACTGCACAGTAAAATTTGCAGTGTTAAAATAACACTTAAAGAGTTGAATTTAACACTGGTCCCGAGTCTATTTGGTCCCATTTGGAATTGGTGTTAAATCAACTCTTTCTATAGTGTTAAAATTTTAGAGTAAAATTAACTCTAAATAGAGTGAAAATTTAGCACTGAGTAACACCGCATAGTGTTAAAACAACTTAACACTACTAGTAGTGTCGTATTATTTACTCTATCATAGTGATAAATGAACTCTATTTGAGGAAAATCCCACTGATTTTTAACACTGAACTGACTTATTTGAAATGAACACTGGGGGTTCAAATAACTGATGAGAGTTGATGTTACTCCATACTGTGTTATTCATACACTGATCTCTAGTGAAAAATTAGCTCTCATAGAGTAAAATTTTTAATTAATTTTACACCAAGTAGTGTTACTAAAACTCTTCCTGTAGTGTTACCTTTACACTCAATTTACCATTTTGCAGCATGAAAACTTGGTTTTTAATCATTCTTTTACATATAAAACAAGAAAGCAAAAACCACAACTAGATCATACATTTAACAGCTTTATTTTCATGTCAGGCTCAAAATATTATATTATATTTAGCATGCTAAACTCCTACCAGCTGACTTGTATATGGAATATAGACCATAAAAATGTTAGTAGTTAACAAATACTGCCCCTGTTGGTGAAGACTGGCTGAATGCTAAGAAAAAATATTGTGAGAAAAATAAAAGAGCTAAATATGCTTTTTATTAATCGTAAATGACATGTCACAACCATATTCACTTCATGACACTCCAGCAAATCTGTCACTGGCAAGTTTATGAATTCTGGATGTAATGTAAAGTCAGACATTTAATTAATAATCGTGAATTCACTATTTTAATGAATCACAAAATAACTGTAATTTGTGCATGAAATCAACACAAAGTGGACTGTAACAGTGAGGTGCTTTGAGGAATACTACACTACTACTAAACGTTTACACTGCAGCTTACCCCTGTTTCACATAGAATTGGAGTTCTGGCTTCTACATTATTACTTAATTTAATTTCAACCTTTAATGTGATTTAAATAATTGTAACCCTTTCCAAAAATGGTTACAATTATTTGGGGTTCGGGGAAAAAAGCCCAGTTAATACAAAGTATTTGCTGTGTTCTGTTTAGTTTTAATCCAAAGAGGAAGATTGCAATGCAGCCTTTGTTCAGCTATTATACCGGGAAAGCGAGAACTCATAACAGAAATGAAACAGGGAAAATGTTAGCATGTTTATCTTGCTGTCTAACAGATAATGTTTGTGCATATGTCTTCTCATCTACCATACCTTTCCAAGCAAATTCTCCCCGTATCCAAAAAAGTGATGCAAGGTGCTTATTATAGCCTGCCTAATTTATCAATCTAAAGAGGAAAGAATTCAATGCAGCCTTTGCTCAGCTCTGATACAGGGAAAGAGAGAAGGTGTGACAGAAATGACACAAGGAAATGTTAACATGTGTTTATCTTAATGTCTAACAGATAATGTTTGTGCATATGTCATCTCATTTACCATATCTGCACTGCTTCCCCAATTACATTTTCCCCATATCCAAAATAGTCCAAATGATACAAGCTCCTTATTATATCCTGCCTATAGTATCAAACTAAAGGGGAAAAAATCCAGCAGATAACTGACATGCCTATGTATGTCCATGCAGACAGGAAGATCTTTAGAGCTGATTTAAAATTGTCATTTGATGGCTTAGACCAGAGGTGTCGAACTCCAGGCCTCGAGAGCCGGTGTCCTGCAGGTTTTAGATAGACTGCAACTCTGCTTCCTGGTCCCAAATCTGGACAGTTATGTAGTTATGTTTGGATGGGTTTAATAAATTTGGCCAGATTTTTGGAAATGAGAGCTGCTCCCTTCAAAGTGAAATGGATGCTGTCTCTCCTAACAAGACTAGGTTTCCCCCAGAAAGTTTTCCAATAATCTATAAAGCCCACATCGTTTTTTGGACACCACTCAGACAGACAGCAAATTCAAAAGAACGTGCAGCTAAGGATGTCACTCCTGGTCCAACTGGGGAGTGGACAAGAGAAAACTACAGATTCTAGCATTTTTTGGCAAAGTTGCACACCATCCATCCATCCATCCATCCATTCGCTTATCCTTTTCAGGGTCGCGGGGGGCGCTGGAGCCTATCCCAGCTGTCATAGGGCGAGAGGCGGGGTACACCCTGGACAGGTCGCCAGTCTGTCGCAGGGCCAACACACAGGGACAGACAACCATTCGCACTCACATTCACACAATGGCAATTTGGATTTTCCAATTAACCTATCCCCTCAAGCTGCATGTCTTTGGACGGTGGGAGGAAGCCGGAGTACCCGGAGGGAACCCACGCAAACACGGGGAGAACATGCAAACTCCACACAGAAAGACCCCAGCCTGATGTTGGAATTGAACTCAGGACCTTCTTACTGTGCGGCAACAGTGCTAACCACCGTGCCACCGTGCTGCAGTTGCACACCAATTCAATATTAATTTTAGATTTATGTTACTGGTTGTCCTTACTGCCAATGTGAATTATAATTTTATTCAATTTTGCATTTACCGTTAGCCGGTGGGGAAAAATGGTCAGTCACATGAACAGTTTGGTAGTGTACTGGGGCTTCTGTTTAAGTATATTTCCTCCTCCTCATCATCCAGCCACCCTGTGTTCCCGGCTGCTTGGGACAATCTGCCGGGGGAGAGCTAATGGGCCCTACACTACCTTTAGCTGCACCAGCTACAGGGGCCTAGCTAGCTACGAGGTTTTTAAGGGTGCGAAGCCAAGTCTCCAGTTCAGTAATCCTGGCATCCAGAGCTGCCAATCTCTACATTTATTATAAGTATCAATACTGCTAAAGGAAGTCGAGGAGTAACACACTGAGCAGGAAAGTGCAGGAGGAACAAGTAAAGAGGCCATGCTACTAGTGAGTCAGCTACAAACTAAGCTAACCTAGCAAATCCCCAAAGACACAGTGAGGTGAGGAAATACTGTGAATATAATTAGCGGGAGAATCAACAAAGAATGTGCTTTGGATAAAGTGAAGATGTGAAGATTACACTATGAAATAAGCAGTTATATATAAGTTGTTAATTAAATTGGCTACGTAGATTAATCAATCAATCACTCAGTCAATCATTTCATTTATTTATACACATATTTAAAAACAACACAGGTTGACCAAAGTGTTGTACAAAGTAAAAAGTAAAACAAACACACACAAAGAGAACAAAACAAAAACTCACCCACACACGGCACAAAAAAAATGTTGATTTATGTACCTGTGCATTTTCAATTTTTGCCGTTCCAGATGTTTTATGTTTGTTTTTCCTACAGGTGCAGCAGTTGGCGATACATTGTGCATTTCTATTTGTATTATATCCTTTTACTATGTCTGAACCTGAATCCTCCCTTAATTATGCTGCAAAAGACCAATGCTGCTGGGGGCTTCCCTGAGTGTTTCTTTTTTTACTCACCTTTTTCACTCATTTATCTGCTTACATATGCATTTAATTAGTAGTTATTATTACAACTTCCTATTTGAACTGTGAAGTTTCTATCTTTCATGCCGAAGGAAAACCCAGTGTTTGCAGAGAATGCTACTTGTCTGACTGCATCGTGCCAGGAGGGATTATGGTGTGGGGTTACTTTTCATGAGTTGAGCTCAGCCCCTTACTCTCAGTGAAAATAACTCTGGCATTTCCAGATCAGTTTATCTCTAGAAGGGATTTAAATGGTCTTCATATAAGAATACACAGAACATAAAACATTGCAATGCCAAAATATGGTCACACAGTTTCCAGTTTTGGAGCCTGTCAATTACTGAAGGCTGTTTATATTGTGATGACTCTGTCTGCCTGACTATCTGTGTTTGAAAATATAGTGCAACTTTTGCTATTAATCTACAAAACTGACCATAGATACCAGCAAAAGTTGGGGATTGCACTCTCACACTATTTTGCTCCATTTTTTGAGATTTTTAGTTGAACTTGGAGCTACCTACAGAGTTTTGCTCTCGTTAGACATACATACAATTTAGGATTAATTATTCATTTAATAATATCAAGTAGAATAGATATATATTGTAATTTGATCTGTAGTACAAACCTTGGTACATACAGTTACTGTGAGTCAAAGCGGACCCTCATGTTATGAAATATGACCCATAATAAGAATTAAATTACAGACCACAGCAGTGACAGTTTCACCTATGAAGTAATTTCACAGGGGACGCCCAAAGGCATCATAAAACATTCCATGTTAGTGTAACAAGAATAAGGAGTCACCAGAGTCATGTTTTTTCATAAAAGAATGTGTTTTAAATAATGTTGCTGCAATAAAGAAAGAACAAATGGAATGTCTTGGGAATTCAAACAAATGCTTTAGTACTTTCAGACACCTTACAGAAAAACTTGATCACACTTTATTTGATTTTTGCAAGCAAAATCAGAATCAGAATCAGAATCAGAATCAGAATACTTTATTGATCCCTGGGGGAAATTATTTTTTGTTACAGTGCTCCATTTTAAACCAACATTAAGACAAGACAGACAATACGCTAACTAAGAATAGTACAATATATACATATATATACATACATACATACATAAGTCACTTATAAATAAATATTTGGAAAAGAAACATGTGTAGCAGTAGCAGCAAACAGTGTGTTAAGTGGATGCGTTGTACAGGGAGATGGCCACAGGCAGGAATGGTTTCCTGTGTCGTTCAGTGGTGCTTTTCGGTAATCTCAGTCTCTCACTGAACGAGCTCCTGTGACTGACCAACATGTCATGGAGTGGGTGGGAGGTGTTATCCAACATTGTCTTTATCTTGGACAGCATCCGCCTCTCCGACACCACCTTGAGGGAGTCCAGCTCCATCCCCACAACATTGCTGGCCTTACGGATTAGTTTATTAAGTCTGTTGGCATCTGCGACCCTCAGCCTGCTCCCCCAGCATGCAACAGCATAGAGGATCGCACTGGCCACAACAGACTCATAGAAAATCCTCAGCATTTTCTGGCAGATGTTGAAGGACCTCAGTCGCCTCAAAAAATAGAGACGACTCTGGCCCTTCCTGTAAAGTGCTGTGGTGTTTTTAGCCCAGTCCAGTTTATTGTCAATGTGTACTCCAAGGTATTTATAGTCCTCCACAATGTCAACACTGACCCCCTGGATTGAAACAGGGGTCAAGTGTTTCCTGGTCTTCCTGAAGTCCACGATCAGTTCCTTGGTCTTTGCCACGTTGAGCTGCAGATGATTCTGCTCACACCACGTGACAAAGGAGTCGACCACAGCCCGGTACTCTGTCTCATCATCCCTGCTGATGCATCCAACCACCGCAGAGTCATCAGAAAACTTCTGAAGATGGCAGGTCTCTGTGCAGTGGCTGAAGTCTGTGGTGTAGAGGGTGAAGAGGAAGGGGGAGAGGACAGTCCCCTGTGGTGCCCCTGTGTTGCTAATCACCTTGTCAGACACACACTGTGGGAGACGTACATATTGTGGTCTTCCTGTCAGGTAATCAACAATCCAGGACACCAGAGAAGCATCCACCTGCATCGCTGCTAACTTATCACCCAGGAGGGTCGGCCTGATGGTGTTGAAAGCACTGGAAAAGTCAAAAAACATGACCCTCACAGTGCTCGCCGGCTGGTCCAGATGGGTGTAGACACCAAAATCTATCTCTTCCCTGCCCGTCGGCCTATCGCAGGAAGGAAAAATATATGTCAATGCTTTTGCATTCTTTCGGAAATGTAGCTGGGTAATTATGTCATTGGCATCGGTGAGCCACTGTCAATATGTGACATATTGAAATCGCGTTTGAATTTGCGCTTGTTTTTTTGCTTTCACTTTGCAATCGCGCGAACTGTGTATAGAGAGCGACAGCACTGATCTGTGAGTGATGATAATTTGTGCACCAATTCCTCTGACATCGTCTTATCAATCGTTAGCTTACTATGCAAACATGACAAGTGAAATCTCCCGCAGCAAGCTTAAACATGTGAGAGGTTGATCGCGCAGAGAATCGCTGAGCTTATGTGAGTGCTTGTGTAAAAGCATTTCAGTTCTGCTGAGCCAAATAAGACAGGTCAGGGTGAAGAAGTGACAGCCAAAGAAAAGCTTACCACAAAACGGAAAAGTTATGACAAATCAGACTATAAGGCAAAAAGAAAGTGCAGCTTTATGGTTTCATGGACAAAATAATTTCTGTGGCTGCAATATGACGAGCTAAATAACCAGGGCTGCACATAAGTGGTCCGCAGGTGCGCATTCGCTGTCAAAATAAAAAACACGCACAAGGGTTAGGGTTAAATTTAAAAACTGTACTTTTGAGTTAAAATATATATTTATAATTTTAATAAATGACAAATTAAAAAGGCATGAACAATTTTTTTTTGTATCGAAAAAATATCGAACCGTGACACCAAAGTAATCGAACCGAACCGTGAATTTTGTGTATCGCTGCACCCCTTATATATATATATATATATATAAGGTGAAAATACAGGCACACACTCTCATACCTGAAACTCCTTTCCCTCACAGAAAGGAAAGCAATCCTCATGTTGCTCCTTACACCAATTGCCTGCCTCCAAAGAATTGCAGACAAATTTATTTATCTGTCCCTTTGCATTAAAGCGAGCGTTGAAATGAAATGCAATTCTGTCCACGCTGGGGCCAATATCCAGCGTGAATCTGCAATGTACAGACACACAAATATTTATTACATCTTATATTCCTTTTAGCATGCGTAGGAAGGACATAGGGCTGAAATAAACTGAAATACAGATATAGCATTTTTGACACACATTTGCAAATAATTTTGCTACAATAAATTTAAAGGACCATTCACCCCATAATCAAATTCTAATGACATGGCCTCCTTGTTCACCTGATCTGAACCCCATTGAGAACCTGTGGTCCATCATCAAATGTGAGATTTACAAGGAGGGAAAACAGTACACCTCTCTGAACAGTGTCTGGGAGGCTGTGGTTGCTGCTGCACGCAATGTTGATGGTGAACAGATCAAAACACTGACAGAATCCATGGATGGCAGGCTTTTGAGTGTCCTTGCAAAGACAGGTGGCTATATTGGTCGCTGATTTGTTTTTGTTTTGTTTTTGAATGTCAGAAATGTATATTTGTGAATGTGGAGATGTTATATTGGTTTCACTGGTAAAAATAAATAATTGAAATGGGTATATATTTGTTTTTTGTTAAGTTGCCTAATAATTATGCACAGTAATAGTCACCTGCACACACAGATATCCCCCTAAAATAGCTAAAAATAAAAATAAACTAAAAACTACTTCCAAAAACATTCAGCTTTGATATTAATGAGTTTTTTGGGTTCATTGAGAACATGGTTGTTGTTCAATAATAAAATTATTCCTCAAAAATACAACTTGCCTAATAATTCTGCACTCCCTGTAGAGTGTGGGAGGAGCCTTCAACCTGAGTGATATGTGAAACAGCCAATAGGATTGTGCCAGTGCTAAACACCCACTACCTTACTCATAGTCAAATTATAGACCATAAATAACTAATTTAGAAGTTAAAAAATGTTTGCATATGTTGGTGGTTAACATCCCACTGTTACACTGTTTGTTTGAAATGCCTCCAAAAGACTGTCTGAACTTGAATAAACCTACAATTCTCCTTCTTAGATCTTCACTGACTCTTTTGGACTTTTCAGTTGTTCTGAGGGGTTAAAATGGGACTTGACAAAAATTACAATAATATCTATTCAGAGCTCCAGGAGATTTTCTTTGTGTAACGGTTGTGATGAGCTGACCTGTGTTGCTGCTGCTTTGAAGTTTACTGCTCTTTAATGATTTGCACAACTAAATTCAACAAGGTGTAAGCAGATGCATCCCATAATGCTTTCCATTAACTACTGTTTATATTGTCTTTATCATATAGAGTATAAAGTTGGTATAAAAACTGAATGCAGTGAATGAGTCAAAGTATCACCAACATAAGTTCTAATTTACCTGAGCTGCACATGATGTAATAGTGACCATGAATGCACCGTCACTGTGCACCAGTGCAACACACACACACACACACACACACACACACACACAAATTATACAAGGCCTAAGGTTCAAGAAGCCAAAATGCAATTCAGCCTTTGCTAAACTACTGTGAAAGAGAGAAGGTGCGACAGAAATCATAGGGAAATGTTAGAACGTGCTTATCTTACTGTCTAATAGGTAACTTTTATGCATATGTCTTCTCATCTGTCACTGCACTCCATTTAAAAAAGGATAAATGATACAAGGTCTTTATTTTAATTTGCTGGGTTTATCAAGCCAATGAGGTCAGAATGCAGTTCAGTTTCTGCTCAGTTCTGATACTGGGAACACATAGCAGAAATGAAATAGGGAAATGTTAGCATGTGCTTATCTTGCTAACAGATAACTTTCATGTTTATGCATGCCTATGCAGATGAGAAGGAAAAAGAAGTAATTATTGTACATATATGCTGTATGGTGAACATTTTGACCTTAAAAGATCAAATATTCAACATTAAAATAATGTTTAAAAGTGAATACAAACATCTGTTTTAATTAAAGCACAGTTCAATTATAGACTAAGCTTGCACCAGCTATCAGTGTTTAAGTTATGTATTAAGAATGTCTATAAAACACAGACAAGTAAAAGTAATATTAATAGTAATACAGAGCAAGAAAAATGACCTTGACAAAACCACGGGGCAGCTAAAAACAGGAAGGTTTCTGGAAATGATTTTAAATAATCATTTGTTGGAAAGTATACAGAGTTTAAAGGATGACATGAAGTCTTGAAGCCTTGAGATGATTATTCCCATTGTTACCATCTTGGCTGTTTTGCTAAAATGGTTGGAGGGGAGAAGAATTTGAGGGGAATTTACACTAAGCAAAGTTGATCTGAGCACCCACTGTCCTCCAGTGATAACACTAAGGTACTTCAATAATCCACATTCTGCAAAAACCTTTCACTACTACTTCCAATAAAGAAAAAGAGACAACTATTATTACACTGTTATAACAAAATGTGATATAGAAAAATAATCACATATGACTCGCCTGAGTTTATTGTAAAAGTGGCAATTTGTTCTCACGTCATTCAAAAAGCAATCAGTATAACTAAGTAAATAAATATCCTACTCTTCTTGGGTAAATGCAATAATATCAGAGTATTTGTGGGGATATTTCTCCAGTAAGTAGTAGCTTCAAAAGTAGAAGTCAACAACATTGCTCAGCATTTCTTAATAAATAGCAGTAATCAACTCACCTGATATTTAAAATATTTAAGTTTCCTTTTCAACGGTTTAAAGGTTCAAAACATTTAAAACTGTACCCTATCCACTTTCTCAGAAACCAAATCTGCTGTAAACCAAAAGAAGTTTACTTAAAAAAAAAAGAAAGATAATTTTTCAAAAAGAATTATTGAATCCCATTTATTATGTATATGTACCACCAGCAGCTGGAGTCATTTTATTGAAAGCTTTCTCCACATTCTGAGACTACACTGAAGTAAACTGCAAAGTTGCCATCAAAATGACATCAAACCACTTTTAGTGTTTTCTATTCCAAGCGTTGATTGATATTGCATTAATAATTATAATTATCAATTGTAGTTGAGGAAGTATTAGAAATACAGCAGTGAGGTGAGTGTTTAATGGTTGTAGTGGTTATTAATGGTTATGTCCCGACAGTCCCACAATTTTCTTGCCATTTTCACATTCATTAAAATGAATGACTGTTTCATTTCATGTCTGTTTTGTGTTAATTTCTTATATAAATCTGTGCACGATGTTGTGTAGATATTTTTCTCCAAAAATAAATCCTAATAAATAATAATAATTCCAAAATCCTGCTTTGAAAAACATTAATTAAGGATTAACAGTTCATGTATAGACTAGTAGATAGATTAGTTATATGTGAAAAATTAATCTATGGTATAAACACTTCTCATAACTTAAACTGGACCCAAAACTGTGAAGGTATGAAATATGACTTGTATGTAAAAGGTCAAATCACAGAGCGGGGCAGTGCCTGTGTTTCACTGGGAAAGGATGAAAGGCATTGTAAAACAAGTATAAGGAGCCACCAGAGTCATGTTTTTTTTCATAGTAGAACATGCTTTATTGATGCTTTTGCAGGAAAGAATTGAAAAGTAAAAAGTCTTGGAAAATACAAATAGTGAATAGTGAAGCATTTAAAGGCACATTAAAGGAAACTTGATGATAGTTTACTGTATATGATTCTTGCAAGCAAAAAACTACAAATCCAAACCAAAAAATCCCTTGGACTACTTTAAAACTGCACAGTTCCATAACAGGATGTTCAGTCATCTGTGTGCAGAGCTAAAAATCTGCTGCCAGACAAACAGAAAAATAAAACAAGAATTTCAATTCAGCAATTCAAGGGTGGATGTCGTTTTACTTGATCTCAATGCTTCTGATGACAGCATCCCCATGAAAGCCCATGACAGAGTATTTCTTTGCACCCATGCGATTGGGGAAACAGAACGTTGAGCCATTTGATAAAGTCACCACAAACTCTGAGCAAGTGAACTGAATGGAGATCTAAAAAGGCATTTTGAGTGAGAGAAACAGAGAGACAAAGGATGTGAACACTGTAATATAGCTCAGAAAAAGGTCAAATAATGACGTTTTTAATGTAATCAAAGATACCGTGACACACATTTTCCAACAGAGATTGCATGAAAGAACAAGGCTACAATACGGACAAACACACTCTCACACCTTGAATTCCTTTCCCGGGCTGAAAGGAAAGCTTTTCTCATATTGCTCCTGATGCCAATTGCCTCCCTCAAAAGAGTTGCAGACAATTATATTTATGTGTCTGCTGTCATCAAAACGAGGGTTGAAATGAAATGCAATTCTGTCCTCGCTCTCACCAATATCCACAACAAACCTGCAATGAGAGAAAGCTATTACATTACATTATACAGTATTTAGGATCAGAAAATATGGGACTAAAATGGACTGACATAGAGATACAAAATTATCGGCACAGATTTGCAAATAATTTTGCTACAATAATTGCCCCAAGATAGTAAATCTTAATAAAATGGTGACAGAGTGTGATTACCTACCTTTCAGGGAAAGTTCACCCCCAAATAAAAATTCTCATATTTGCACATTTTATATCAGTACCTTTCAAACTTCAGTTACCTTAACCTCCTAAGACCCAAACTCTTTCATGGCATGCATTTTTAATTTCTCTTTTCTATTTGGGCTGATTGGGACCTGATGAATGAAAAAAAAATTACCTGATTTTTTTTTTTTTTTTAACCTAAGTTTTGTTTCTGAGAAAAATTAGACCCACATGAAAGGACATTTGCTTTAAATTCAATAGGACAGTGGCACAGTATAATGTCCTCGTAAGTGGATATCGGGCCCTTGTAGAGCAAAATTTAATTTAATCACCCAGAATGTGATGTCCACGTATGTGGACAAAAGATCCTAGGAGGTTAAAGAGATACTTTACAAAATCTAATTTTCTAATTTTTCCTCTTACCTGGAGATTTAGTTATCATTTTTGTGCAACTTTTCTCTGTATAATAAGATGTACATTTGTGGAACTTTGATTGAAAGTACAATTACTCTTGTTACTCCAAAAAAGTCTCCAAAAGCTTTTTATTATAAATATATTTTATTTTTCAACTTTACTATGACTCACTCACTAATTTAAAAATCCTAATACATCTTATCCTTAATCAGTATTTACCAGATTTGATGACTCCAACAACAGTCAGGGTTTGTTCGACCTTGAAGGTCATGTTCTTTATTATCATATCCTGTACAGATAAAGACAGGGATTTTTGGTGATACTGCACTGGACAGTGCTGTTTACTGGCTGAAGCTGAAATAATAAATGACTCCAAAAAGAGTCAATAGCATTACAAAATAGTGATGCACCCATAATAAATAATGCCCTGCATCAACCATCTGTAGCTGAGAAGACAAAATAACAATTAAGAAATGATTAATGCACACATATGCTCTGTGATGAATATTTCAATGATAAAAGGCCATCAAATAAATCCAAAATGTCAGAATTATGAAAAAACAACAAACCTAAAAGCATACTGCTTATACTTTAGTTTAAGCATAACTCTGCTGATTTAGTTACATCAACCTGGAAAAGAATAAGCTTGTACCATCTGCTTAAGACTGTATATATTTACTTACCTTCATCATCTTGGCATATGTAGTAGGTTAAGTACAGCTGAGAAGAAATGAGAGTTCTGCAGGGACTTAGTCTCTCTGCACCCAGGAAGACTGCATTATATAGAGTGTGGGAGGAGCCTTCAATCTGAATGACATTTCAAACAGACAATATTACTCTGCAATTGCTTAAGACCCACTATTTGACCCATTGTCAAATTATAGACCATAAATAAATAATTAGTAGTTAACAAATACTTGCAGATGTTGGTGAAAATTAGTTGTTAACATCACACTGTTACATTGTAACCTGTATTTGTTCTTTGGACTTTCCCATTGTTTGAAATGTCTCCAAGAGACCCTCTCGACTTGAACAAGCCAGTGTGGATCACATAAAATCCCAAATAAATTCAAACTTGTGCATCCCATTCTTATTTAGAAAGTCATTAAAGATGCATGGGTACAATAATTCCATCATGGAAGAAGAATAGTTCAAAGTAGGGCTGGGCCATATCATACCGTTCACGGTAATACCGGTATAATGTTGGGCAACGATAAGAAAATGAAATATCGCGATAGAATATGGGTCAAACTCGCATGCGCAGTGCCTTTGTTTTCATACGCACATGGCGGAAAAAGCATGGCGGCGACGGAGAATGAGAAGGGCGAAAGTGGATCGTTGAATGAAATGGATGAACCAGAATTGGTTTGTAAAAATGCTGCAACTTCCGTGGTCTGGAACTGGTTTAGCTTTTCGCTTTCACTGGAAATGCCTTTTGGTTAAACTGTCAGCAAGGAATTTGCATTTGCACTGTTACATTTTTATAAAGCTTTAATGCACATAAAAAACAGCTGCTTGTTTAAGTGAAAATACATTGATTTTTTGCGCTAATAAAGTTGTGGAGTTGTAAAGTATTTTGTCTAGTGTCAATTATATCGTCAATTATATCGTCAATTATATCGTCAGTTATATCGTTATCGCAAATTTTCAAATGTATATCGTGATAAATATTTTTGGTCATATCGCCCTGCTCTAGTTCAAAGAAATTGACTCAAATTACCATGACATTCATGCCCATTATGACTGTAGAGAAACATTTTTAAACTACGAGTGAACTCTTTATGAAACATTTTATAAAGTTTAAAAGGGTTTAAATTAATTATAATTTAATTATAGTATGTTTGGTAAATGAGATATAGTTCCTTTGTTACTGAAATTCTTTTTTTTAAGTTGACATTCATTCTATAAATGTTTTAAACTTAGTGCCCAACTTTATATAGCACATTTAACCTTATTTCAATTAACCCTTAATGATATAAGAAATCAACAAGATTTTGATTTTAGCCATTTACTGTATGTCATTTACACTTTTCCAAACATATTTACCCCTGTATCCAAAAAAGCTCAAACACTACAGGATCTTCCGCCTAGTTTATCAATCCAAACAGGCCAGAAAGCAATTCAGCCTTTGCTCAGCTGTGATACTGGGAAAGAGAGAAGGTGTGACAGAAATGACACAGGGAAATTTTTTGCATTTATTTCTTTCCCTTTCTAAGAGATTACTTTTATACATATATCTTCTTATCTACAGTCCTTTCCAAACACATTAACCCGTATTCAAAAAAATTTGATATGATCTGACAGGTTTGTGTTGTATTCTACCTAGTTTATCAATTCAAAGAGGCCAGAATGCAGAAATGACACAGGGAAATGTTCTTACTATCTTACTGTCTAATAGGTAACCTTTATGCATATGTTTCCTTATCTAGTCACTGCACTCCTTTCCAAACAGGTTTAGTGCTTCATTGAAAAAAAAAAAGGCCAACATGTTCTGAAAGGTCTTTTTTGTGTTCTACTGAGAAGGTGTGACAGAAATTACAGGGGAATGTTAGCATGTGTTTATCTTGCTGTCAAACAGATAACTTTCATATAACTTTCATGTCTATAAATGGCTATGCAGATGAGAAGACAAAATAAAGAGTTAAGAAGTTATCAATGTACACCAAGGTTTTCATTCGTTTTTATTTAGTTTCAACTTGAGATTTTCATTTAGTTTTTATTTTTTTGAAAATGCTTAGCTTCAGTTATAGTTTTAGTCTTTTTTTGTAATACAAGTTGCATACAAGGGGAAAGACTGAACAAAAGAATTCAAAAAAGTTATGTGTAACAAAATCTTGTAATATCACAAATCAGGTAACCTTTTTTTAATGTATTGATTTCGGGAAGATGAACAACCATCCATAACAGTCAACTGTAAACGATGTATGGCAGAGTAATCTTGGAATTAAGGAAAATTCAGTAAGCACAGTGAACATAATTACAGCAGCACCTGCAAGCTTATGCAAAGGGTTAGCTTCCTTGCCTCCTTGTTAGTTTTATTATCAATTTCTGCTTTGCTACATCCATCGTAACCCCCATGAGAGTATTGACTCTTGGCTTGGCTGCTTGCAGAAGTCAAGTCGAGTAGCGCAAAGTCTATGGTGATCGTCTATAGAAAGAGAAACATGTTTGATAAGTTTTTTTTATTAAGTTACACACAAATAGCATTCTCTGCCAACAGGCTCACAGAACATGAATATGTAGAAACAAATAACAGACCAGAACCAAAGAAGCAATGTGTACAAGCAGGTGACAAAGACAAGTTTGTACAACACATGGCTCCGTAACAGCTCCAGTGTTTCCTGGAATTGATTCGGAAACACTAACAGAGTTATTACCTATCAGTGAAATTTCCCCCAGATAGTCTTGGTTGAGATCTGGTGACTGTGGAAGCCATGGTATATGATTCACATCATTTTCATAATCAACTATTCCCTCTTCAAATACTTAGTCACAGGCCAAAGATAATCTCTCATAGCAACTTTGCACTGATACGACTCTTTTCCCTTTGACAAGTGGACCCTAACATGGGAGCAAAGTGCAACAATGGGGGTGCCCAAATTGACAGGCTGCATCCTCCTGAGGACCCGGCCTTCACGACCTACGTGGCCCGGGTCCTCCGAAGGCCGGGTAGCCTGAAGTGATCGGCTGTGAAACTGGACGGTCTAGCCTTCAGTTTTGCGTCACCAGCTGTCTCAGTGGAGTTTAATAAACCCAGCTGTCTGCTCCTTCCTATCTAAAATATAACAGGACACTGGCGTAAATTTTCAATCATCTCACACTTCTGTTTAATCATTTTTTCTGTTTGACATTTATTCAGCTGTCTGAAAACTATAACTTTAATCTCAGCCAAATCGATTTACTCACAAACAAATAAAACACTGAAAAAAGCCAAACAATAAAATTTTTAAGCTATCTGAGTGACTTAAATCAAATCAAATCAAATCAAATCACTTTTATTGTCACATCACATGTGCAGGTACATTGGTACAGCACATGTGAGTGAAATTCTTGTGTGCGAGCTTCACAAGCAACAGAGTTGTGCAAAATACAATAATGTAAACAAGCAAAATACAAGAATGGCTACATCTGAAACTAATAAATATACGTACAATATATAATAGTATATGCATTTCTGGATGTGTATACTAAATATTTTTCTACGTGTGTGTGTGTGTGTGTGTGTGTGTGTGTGTGTGTGTACACATATTTTACAAATTAAATAGAGTCAACAATAAATAAAATATATAAAAATATACAGAGTTGAGACATGTGCAAAACAGTGGCATTACTGTACAGTATGGAGTGCATAATGTTAAAGTTCCAGTAGTGGAGGTGAGGTTTCTATGAAGTGTTCAGCAGTCTGATGGCCTGATGGAAGAAGCTGTCTCTCAGTCTGCTGGTTCGGGACCGGATGCTGCAGAACCTCCTTCCTGATGGAAGCAGTCTGAACAGTTTATGGCTGGGGTGACTGGAGTCCTTGATGATCCTCCCCGCTTTCCTCAGGCACCGCTTCCTGTAGATGTCCTGGAGGGAGGGAAGCTCACCTCCAATTATCCGTTCAGAGCACCGCACTACTCGCTGGAGAGCTTTGCAGTTGTAGGCGGTGCTGTTGCCATACCAGGTGGTGATGCATCCAGTGAGGATGCTCTCAATGGCACAGTGATAGAAGGTCCTGAGGATGCGGGGGCTCATGCCGAATCTTTTAATCTTTTATTCGACTTATATATCATGTTCAACCTGAGAAGCGAAAGACCGCAGAGGGGTTGAAAACGATGTACCGGGAGTTTGCTATTCTCGCCCCAGCTAACTATCGAGCTGGTGGGTAACAGACGTCTCCGAAAACGTCTGAACACTTTTGCAAATATGTGATATCTTGATAAGCTGAGCAGATATTTGAAGTTTACACAGCTACATTCTCGCCTAAAAATATCTGAAAAGTTTATTTTGTGACCCAGAAAGAGTAATAAGAGTAATATTAAAACTAAGTAGCTGCCGCCATTGCTGGAAACTGGAATTGGCTGGGCTGCGCTATGAATTTTGGGATATGGTGGGCCACGAAGGATACACCCGACCCATCCTTCAAATCTGGGGAAAAGGAGGACGCATTTGTCAGCTGCATTCAGGTTATTTTCCAACCTGTTTTGGCTCAAAGGAGCAAAAGAAAAATCCTCATCAATGTTGGAGTAAAATCTTGATGCTTTTATTGTACATACGCTGATAATTGTTGCTCTTGTGTCATTGTAAACCAGTAAAAATAAATAAATAACACATTGGGATCACGCTGAAGATCACAGACCACAGCTGAGCCATCAGGTGGGATAAAGGAGCTGGAAACATCACCTAATAAAGAAAAAAGACAACAGACTGAATGAAAAACAGAAGTCGCCTTCATTGCACATTTTTGACCAATCAGAAGTCCCCTTCTTTCACTCTAGACATTTGACCAATCACCGATCAGGATGAATTGCACTACCGTATGGTCCGTCCCCCTGCCCAAATCCTGACCGGGGCATAGTGTTATTATTATTACTGTATTATGGTTACAATATCAGTAGTGCCAACATGACCAATTATATTTGCGATAACAGGCCAGAAATGCTTGTACGGAAGAGGATTAGGGCCACTTGTTTATCACACAAATGACATCTAATGAAATTTTCCATTCAACATTTGAACGAATCCCCCAGCCAAATAATGATAATAATAATTTCCCGAGCCTTTCGGTTCACACAGAGGAGGGTCAAGGTTGAATGCACCTGCCAGAACTCAACTTTAGGGTTTTTAATGCTGTTAATGCTTAACAGAAAACTCAGCTGTACTGCTGTCCTGCATCCCACTCTGGCTTCTTATTCTTATATTTATTTTAGTTTGTTTTCCAGATACAATAAAAAAAAAAAAAGACTATAGTACCTCGGACTGAAGTGGAGACCTTCTGCTTTAATTTAAGTGGTTTTGCAGTTCGACGTTATCAGAGGCTCAAAATTAACTAACTGACAAGCAGTTTCAGACAAAAATAGCAGCTGACTCATGATCATTTATCATTGGGGTGAAACACAACACACACACGCGCACATTATCATAAAAGACTGCAGTTCCTAGTTTATATTAAATCACGGGTGAAGGAAGAGAAGGAGAGCCTCACCTGCTTTATAGCTGTGAAAGAAAACCTGTAAGACAAGCATAGGTGTTTATGTAGCTCTTTTTTAAAGGTGTAAAAACTGGCAAGTTAAGTTGCTTGTGTTTCTTCCCCTCAAAAACCTTTTCACATGATGAACACAAAAGACGCAACCAATGTACAGTATATACAGTGGCACATTTTTATTCATGGATCATACAGTACAACACACACCAAAAACATTAGTCCACCTCCTAATCCGCTTCCTGTCTGTGTTCTGGGTCAGGCCAGAGAATCTCATCCACATCACAGACTACATTGGCCCTAGCCAGGCAGCGGGGGTAAAATCCTCTTGCATGCCTGCTCCACCCCTGGCATGCATCTACTGATATATCTAGGTCTTCCATGACCTGGAGGAGGTGCACACGGACATAAGGTTCTCTGTCGTACACCATAACTCCTCTGTTGGGTTTAGAAAGGAAGAGTATGCAGGCAGAAAGATGTGCACAGACCCTCCACTCTGACCAAGGACATTTACAATAGCCCAATGGCCAGTTATGTTCCTCCACCTCCTCCCTGGTGTCTTAGATCTCCTTCTCCTCCTCGACCTCTTTCTTTGCATGTCTTTGGATCCATTGAGCTGACTTTGGCCCTTTTGTCTATCCATCAAAGTTTCTGATTGGTGTGTGATACATTTTGACTCCTAGTGTTTCCACTTTGTTAATTGTGTGCTAATTGAGCTAAAGCTGTGCTGATGTGAGTTAACATTATTGACTGCTAGTGCTTTTTAAGTAGTCGCATGGTGTCAGTACTGACAAACGTAGAGATCTGTGTGTAGAGTTTTGCAGTAACAGTTCACCACATCTGATTCATGTGGCAAAGCAGGGGCATAGTGTTTATAGCTCAGGGAAATGGGTGTGCTTTTTGGAAATTAGCTTTATGGTTTTGAAATTTGGATTCACAAGATTGGTTATAGTGTTTAAGCAATCGAGAAAAACTGTAACAAAATTTAACCGAACACCTGTTCACTAAGGAGTGCCAAAATGAATTAAACAAATATGTCATTAAATAATTAATTGGGTAGGTAATTAAAGTTTGAAATAATTAATTAATTCAAAACATAAATAATGATAAAATATGAATTCACTTCATTTATATGTTTATGCATATTTTACTTACTTTGAATTTTAACCAATTAATGTTTATCACATTTAATTAACTCATAATAATTAATGACACATTTTACTTTCAATTATTTAATGACATTTTTTTATTATTTAATTATGTGTTTGGTTAAATAATTTTGGCACTCGTGGTCCTCCATAATCTCACTGCCAGCCTAGCCTCCTCTTGTTTTTTTTTTTTAACTATCCCCTTTGATGACTAATTTATATAAATTGTACATTATTAAAAGTGTTGAGCAGCCAGCTGTGCCACTTTCACTGAAGTCCGTCCACTTTATTTCTCTGAAATCATCAAAGCTTTTGGGGAAAACCTATTTATTTACTTCAGGAATTAAATGATACACAAAATGTGTCATATGGAGCTAACTGGTAACTCATTACTGCTCACAAAAAAATGACAAGTGACAAAAAGTGACAACGACCAAAATGAATCCTCTAGAGTAACAAAAAGTTTCTGATTTGCTTTACCTTTTCAAAACAAGGTTTTTTTGCGCCAGTTTGTTTGAGGAGAAATGAGCTCAGCCAAAAGATGAAAAAAATGAAATAAGAGAAAAACATATAAACACAAAGGTGTGCCAGCTACTTACAAGTAGGCCCAGAATGCAAAACAATATCCTTTGCATCCTGAAAATAAATATATGCACATTAGCAGGCAATCCAATTTGTTTTCCTGTTCCCACGAGTCCTTGTTTGAGTTTTTACCTGAACTATTCGCTCCTTGTTGTGCGTCTTCACATCTCAAGTTGCAAAGTTTACCCAAGTTTTCTTCTCTGTTGTGCGCTCACAGCCTCTTACTAAAGTACAAGACTAACCCTGGCAGCAGCAGCAGACTCCCGCAGCACAGAGGCGTGGGTGTTATTGCAGTCGGCAGAGTGAGGTTATAAAAGTATGGTTCGGGGAACCCCAGAGGCCTTACAGCTTTTTCCGAGTGGTCTCTTTAAATGTTAGGCTTCCACTGATCAGCAAATGTGAATCTAGCAGTCCAAGTTAACTGGACTGGACAATCTTTGGTTGTCAAAATTTATTGTGAGGATAAGGAAAAACTTTATATACATAACTGCTGCTGTTAGAGCTGAAACTAGAAAACGGACTGCTTTGTGATTACTGTGAAGGGAGTGTAGTGCAGGCAGTGGCGGTCCTAGCCTGTTTGGCGCCCTAGGCGAACACTCCCTCTCCCTCTCCTCCTCTTCTTTTCTATTTTTTCTAAACTGAGCACCTGATGGCTTTGAACTTTTCTTGTCCATGTTCCATTGGTTTTGATTTTGCACTCCAGTATGAACACCCATCCCCGAACCCGAGGATCACCACAACATAACCTAACAGACCTACACCTTAGTTCACAGATTTGCTTTGTCTAAGGTGTATTTCTGGGATTTCGCACAACCCAGGATTCAAATCATGAATACATAATGGGCCTGGATTTACAACATTATGAATGAAATGTGCTCTATTTGGAAGCAGCCGCCCCCAACCCTGTCGACGGGGGCGTTGTGTGTGAGACTTTAAATCATCAAACTGTAAATTATAAATTTTAAATTGTTATTGATCCCTTTACCCCTGGTCCTAAAGTGTATGTTTATTTCCTTTCTCTTCTTATATATATTGTTTGTTTACTTGCACTGCTGTAACTGGAGCCTCATCATCTCGTCTCTATATACTGGACTGTATGTAGCGGAGATGACAATAAAGTTTACTTTGACTTCAGCAGCAAGCAGGCGCACCGAGGGCTCTCGCGCTCACTTTTCACGTATTTCGAAAAAACATCGGTGCAAATTATAAGTCTGTATCATGATGTCTGGTGTTTTTCTGTTTGTTGGTTTGTTTTTATTTCGTTTTATTTTGCGAGCTGGTTATTAGATGCTGCTCCAGCCAGCCAGAGATTCCCCCGCCGCCCCGCCCTCTCCTCCCTGTGCCGCAAGCAGCAGGCGCACCTCGCAAACGGAGGGCACCCTTACTCCCAGCAAATGGGCGATAGAAAACCGATCGGTGCCTATGCCATTCCCAATATGCGCTGGCATGACGTCAGGGCAGCATGAGTACGAGCAATTCTTTTTTTTTTTTGCCGATGGTGATGCCGCCCCCACCACGATGCCACCCTGGGCAACCACCCGTGTCGCCTGTATCAAAAACCGCTACTGAGTGAAGAGACATCTTTAAAAAATTATGAGCTAACAATAAATAAATAAATAAAATCCTATAAATTCACACATTTCTCTGTTCCAAATTATAGCACCAACCAAGCCTGTGTCATTATTTGGTCAATAGCTGCTTAAAGCTCCTCATTCCCAAAGTCAGGAGTACTGTGGCTCACTTCTTTCTGAAAATCAGAAATTCTCATGAGGCACTTATGATGATCTTAAATCATTACTCTAAACAAAATCTATCAGAAAGTGATGCATTTACTTGTACATACATTTACTTGAAAATGTTATTAAAACCCATAAACATCACAGGCTGTTGACTGTTGCTAATGCTATATCCATGCTTTATCAATGCTTTGGTTATATCGAAAGAGGTAAGACAAATGTGTGACCTACCTGCTATATCACAAACTAGCCAACTTCTATGTTTCAATTAACTTTTCACATAAATGAATACATTCATTTACAAATATGTACCAGTACATACTTGTGAGTAGTTTCAAACTGGATTTCTGTTGTACCAGCAACCCACACTTTGAGCATCTGCACCAATCATAGAAGCATGACTGAGGAGAAGAATAATGGACCCTGGGAAGTAGGCTATCTATTCGCTCATGAGGCTGTCTCTAAAGCATGATCTCACTTGAAACTTGTAAATTTACTATAAGTGTACTGTGTGTTTATAGATATTCTGCGTGTGGGTTCATGATGTGGTTTAACACAGGTTGCCTATGCTTGAAGCAAACTGTCAAAGTTGGCCTTTCCTCTGGAACTGACCCAGAATAGGCAAAAAAAATCTCACGCAGTATAAAAGAGTCTTTTAATAAAATAATAAGTTCAAGGTACTTAGAGAATGTGCACATTTGACAATCAGCAGATCTATTGCCACAGAAAATATGTCCATAGACAGAGTATGGTGTGCACTCACACGCATTCTTGCAGACACACACATAAAAAACACATTTTTGTATTTTTTTCCACTATTTACATAATTAGCTGTGATCAGAGGATTAGCAAAGTTGATCAGCTTACTTCTGAGTTATTATTCCACAATAAGTTGATCTAGGCACTCACTGCCCTCCAGTGGTCACAGTGAAGTACTACAACAGTACACATTCTCCAAAGACGTTTCAGCATTGGTGCAAGAAAAAACTGAGGCAGCTGTTATGGCACAGTGACGAAAGGAAAATCATGAGCACTGATGCAGGTGTGAAGGTTTCTGAGGATGTTTACTCTGAGTGTTGGAGATGTATAGCTTTTAATTGCCAGTTATTTTACACTGGAAGAAATGAAGCTTATGTATAAGTCTAAGAGGGAAGATTTGTAATATCTCATCTGCCTGCTTTGCTGGGTGTTTGGCTGCTAATCTATTCAGTACATCACTACCACTTTTCTATGCTCTTAATCTCAATACTAATATCTTTACTCTTGTCCATTCATTTTGTTGTCAGCCTCTGCCCTCACTGACACACAAAACAAAACAATGACTACACAACAGACTAGCTACACAAGAAAACACACTAAGTATACACTCCACGCTAAACATCACAAATCTCCCACATCTCAAAACTTGCTCTCTAACCCTCACTCGCTCTGTCTCGCTGCCATCACTACCAAAACCTTCGCCTCTTCCTAACCAACCAAATCCCAAGTGTTGAGTTTTTTTAAAAAATTGCTCGACGTAGTACGTTTTTCAACCAATAGCAAAGAGGTGACTTTTTTTCTTTATTTACTGTTTTTGCACTGTCATTAGAAAATGCTTTAAAAAATCCCCCCAAAAAACCCACCAAAAAAAACTTGACGATAGTATTTAAGAACTGGTGTATACTTTCAAGTCCAAACTTTCAACACGGCCTGAAACAGAGACTCAGCGTGGCTGCAGCTTGTTGCTATGTCAGTTTAAATCAGTCATGTGATTTGGAGGTGTGGCGTGTCTGTGGACCCCAGAAGGTTAATAACACTCACCTTCATTCCATTTCCAGAGTGTAACAACCAACCACCTGTGTGAAATATGAAATTGCCATGGTGCTGATCCATTTGGTAATGGTGGAGGCAATATATTCAGTTTAAGAATTTATATTCACTCTTAACTGTAACTATGTTCAAAGTGTTAGTGTTATCTTATTTTAATAAACAACACTGTCATATACAAAACTGGGGTAGCAAGAGATCATCTTAGGGTGGCACAGGCCACCTCATACCACTCTTCTAAATCCGCCCCTGACCTTGTGGTGTTTTTCAGACTAAGTCCACAATAATTATTGCAATTATTCATTTTAAATTATTAAAATTAGCTATTAAAATCATCTTCCATTACATCCACAGTAGTTCAGGAGTGCTAAAGGCTAATTACAACATAATGGCCTACCAGCCATGCTGCCCTCAGAGGTGCTGATCAAAGTTGTAATTATATGAACAACCCCCTCATTGGTCCACTGTTAACATATTCACAGTGATTGAAACGCTACTGGTGAAAACACGTGGTTATCCACTCCCACCTTGTTAATATTCAGTGGGTGCTGAAGAAGGTTTTATAATACAGCAGTGAGGACAGTGTTTATTTGTTGTAGTGGTTATACATGGTTATATAAATCCTAACATTTGCACAATGTTCTCCTTATTTTCACTTTCACATAAAAATATATAAATCTGTGGACGTTATGTGTTCGTGCCTTATGTAAAACCACGCATGGTGTGGTGTCAATGTTTCTCTTCAAAAATAGGTGTTGTAAAATCAAACTAGACCCAGACCCACCTGTGACACATGAAATACTGCCTATATGTAAGGGTTAAATTACAGAGCCCAGCACTGGCTGTGTATCACCTATAAAGTAATTTCACAGGGAAAGGATGAAAGGTGTTGCAGAACAAATAGAAGGAGTCACCAGAGTCATTTTTTTCATAAAAGAAAATCCTTTAATTGATGTTGTTGCAGGTAAGAATTAAAAAGTGGAATGTCTTTTGGAGCATTTTGAGACACATTAAAGAAACCTGACCACACTGTACTGTATATGAATCCTGCAAACTGCAAACAGAACAATAACTTGCTTTAACTGCTTTTCTGGTAGAGTTCCAGAAAGGGGTGTTCAGGTTCAGAGCTAACGATTCTAATTTTTAAGGCTCCTTTTTTATGACCATAGCTGTTTGGACCTGTTTCTCAACAAACTCATATCCTGTAAGCTATGAAAATCTATAATTAGATTAAAGGTTAACAAGTTTTCAGGAAGCTGAAGACCTAGGACTTTATATTACCTGCTGCTAGACAAACAAAAAAAGAACATTTTTCACATCCAGATATGAGAAACGATGGCGCTTTACTTGATGTCAATGCTTCGAATGCGAGCATCCCCATCAAAGTTTAGGGCCGAGTATTTCTCTGCACCGACGCGGTTGGGGAAACGGAATGTTGAGCCATCTTGTAAAGTCACCACAAACTCCGAAGGAGTGAATTCAATGGAGATCTAAAAGGTATTATCAGTGAGAGAAACAGACAGACAAAGGAATCAAATATTGTAATAGATGTGATGTATAACGCTCAAGGTCTTGCAGATGAATGTGCGGTATCAAATAATGAAGTTCTCAAAGATGCAGTGGCACTTATTTTCCACCAGAGGTCACTCTCAGAGAGAGGCACTATACAGACTAAAGAGGAAGCTAATAGATTACATATGACCCATGCAAGGCTAAAATATAAACACACACTCTCACACCTTGAACTCCTGTCCCAGGGAGAAAGGAAAACTTTGCTCGCGTTGCTCCTGACACCAATTGCCTCCCTCGAAAGAGTTGCAGACAATTATATTTGAGTCTCCATGGGCATTGAAACGAGGGTTGAGATGAAATGCAATTGTGTCCTCGCCGGGGCCGATATTCACAGCAAAACTGCAATGTACAGACATGTGACAAACCTCATTTACTTTAAATAAGTAGCTCAGTCTCATTCTAATGGGGAATTTGAAAGAGAAATAAGCATAGTAAGTAAAATACAAGGGAAAGAAGAACAACAATCAAGCACGTTTCACGGCTTAAAACCACATTTACCTTAAATTACTGACTCAATTAAATTCTCATAATCAATTTCAAATAGAAGTAACTGAGTCAAGTTCAGAAAGATACATGACATGTTCTATAGCTTTATTTCTGATGGTTCAGCTACTTTAAAGAGACAGCTAACACAGACAAAATCTAATTTACTCATTTTTTTTAGCCAAAAACACTAGCTACCAGTGTTTGTACTAAATGATAAATACAGTGATAACGACACCCTGTCAAGAATTAATTTTGCTGAATATCGATTGAAGATTTTTCTAACTTTTCTGTGATTCATTCATTTACAAACTCATGACACAGCTCGTCCTTTATCAATACTTACTCTCCAGCCTCAGGTTTGGCGACTCCAACAACAGTCATGGTTTGTCCAACCTTGAAGGACATGTTCTTTACAAACATACCCTGTGCATAAAAAGAAGGCAAGTTTGGTGATACAGTGTATTATTGTCTACTAATACTACTGACTTTTATTAGATCCAATTATTATTACAGCTTCAGGCAAAAAACAGCACTGGTATAGTCTCGGCCAATTCTCCGATCCTCACTTTATCCCTGGAAACTGCAGAACATGTGTTTTCAGTTATATCCCCATTGACTGGCTGGTCAAATATTCCAGCTCATGTGTCCTGAGGTTGCCAGGGACATTTTTCTGTACGCCGATTTTGGCAGAGACTGAATGTTGAAAAATGATGAGGGACAACTGTTAAACTGAGTCAAATTTTCCTCAGTGCAATACTAGATACCGGGAGTGGAAAAACACTAAGCTTAGCAGAAATTCAGTTCCTGCTGTACATGTGGCAGGGAAATAGTGGTTTGTGTAACAATTAGGAAATGGTCATTCTAATGGGGAATTTGAAAGAGAAATAAGTATAGTAAGTAAAATATAAGGGGAAGAAGAACAACAATCAAGCACGTTTCACGGCTTAAAACCACGTTTACCTTAAATTACTGTCTCAATTAAATTCTCATAGTCAATTTCAAATAGAAGTAAATAAGTCAAATTTAGGAAGAAACACTAAATGACATGTTCCATAGCTTTGTTTCTGAAGGTTCAGCTACTTTAAAGAGACAGCTAACACAGGCAAACTCTTCCACTGAAGGCAAAAAGTCCAGGTGTACAAGTCCTTAAAAGTGTATTCTAAAGATGTAGGTTATCATATAAGTCTGTTAGACTCTTATGTCTATTCATTTCCACCTAAATTCCTAATGCAACTTTTATAGATTTTTTTATTCATTTGTATTTCTTCACTGCCCACCTTCATTTCAAGGCGCAAGATCAGAAACCTACTTGTGTGGGTTTTAAATGCTGCAGTTGTTAGAGAAACATCCTAGATACAGTCAACAAGAAACCAAACACATTTGCTAAAAAATAACCATGAATACTTGATCATATTAGATCATGCAAACAATTCAATTTTAGATTCGCTTGTGAAGAGACCAAACTTTCCCACTGAACATGACTTTGAAGACTTAGTTGTTGATAAAATAATTTACATTGCTAGGTTAACAAACTGACAGGTCGCAATACCTTAGAGCAGTGGTGTCCTGCAGGTTTTAGATGTGTCCTTGATCCAGCACAGTTGATTTAAATTGCTAAATTACATCCTCGACATGTCTTGAAGTTCTCCAGAGGCCTGGTAATGAACTAATCATTTTATTCCAGTGTATTGACCCAGGGTGATATCTAAAACCTGCAAGACACCGGCCCTTGAGGCCTGGAGTTGGACATCCCTGCCTTAGAGCAACATTTTTCACCTCAACCTCTTCATGACTGTGATTCTCAAATCCTACAGAAGAGAAAGTTTTCCAAGGACCTCTGCATATTCTGTAACCCCAGTTACATGTTCATTGTTATCTGCATTATTAGATCCCAATTAAACTAAATTCTGTTCATCTTAAATTATATGTCACCACCATATCAGAGTTTCTATTGGTACACAGATAACAGTACTTTCATTTATATCCCCTTTGTAGACACACAAACATGTAATGATCTGCACTGTTCTATAAACAGGCTGAAATCGTGGCACGCCACAGCTCACTGCAAAAAATATAATTTATTTAAAGATCAACCAGTGTAAGTAAGGGAGGCATAGTAATGTGAACATTCTTCCTCTGTTAGAAAGTGTGTTTGGCTGTGCTGGACTGGGCTTGTGTCCGAGCTGGCAGTGACGCTGCATGTCTCCCAGACATTCTGCCTAATGAAGGAATCTGAATAAAGTAATGTGTAAGACATGATACTTCACTGAATCTGTCACTGGTGTGATGATGAAATTGAGCTGGCAAGTTATTAAAACAGTAACATGTTACTAGTAATAAAGTAATTATAAAAATAAACTTCACTGAACTGAATGAATAATTGTCATTTCTATGTGAAATCAACAAAAAGTGAATCTTAACAGTGCCAGGGACATTATTTGAGAGATAATTACACTTCTGCTTAAGGGTGAACTGTTGTTGACCCCTGTTTGGCTTAGATTTGCAGGATTGTTGGTTCTTCTTCTTGTTTCTATGTTATTACTTTATTTCATTTCATCCCTTAATGTGATTTAAACCACAACACCCCTTTAGCCCCAAAAAAGAAAAAGAGATACAAGGTCTTGATTGTATTCTGACTATTTTATCAATTCAAAGATGCTAGAATGCAATGCAGCCTTTGTTCAGCTCTGACACTGGGAAAAGAGAAGGCGTGACTGAAATGAAAGACTCAAGTGTTATCATGTGTTTATATTACTAAGGATAACTTTCATGCATAGCCATGACATTGATCTATTACTATAGATGAGAAAAAGAAAATAACAATTAAGTAGTAAATAATGTAAGCATATGCTCTGTGGTGAATATTTTGACCATAAAAGGTCATCAAAAAATTCAAAACATTAGAACTCCTAACAGCTCAATAAAAACTAAATGCAAACATCTGTTTTAGTTAGTTCAGTTTAGCTGATGCAATTACATCAGCCTGGTAAATATAAAGCTAGGACCAGCTGTCAGTTCAATGCTTAAAATAGGCTTGAAGCCTAAGACTGTTGATATCAGTAAACCAAAGAGTCATATGAAAATCAAAGTAATAGAAGTTGACTATTGTTGTCAAAATTTTACTTACATTATTCATCTTGGCAGATGCAGAAGGTTAAGTACAGCTGAGAAGAAATGAAAGTGCTGCAGGGCCTTGCCTCTCTGCACCCCACCAGATGACTCCAGTATATAGAGGGTGGGAGGTGCCTTCAACCTGAGTGACATTTCAAAGAGCCAATAGAATTGTGCCATTGCTAAACACCCAAGAGCTGACTCACAGTGAGATTAGAAACTGCAAATAACTAATGTAGCAGTTAACAAATACTTGCAGATGTTGGTGAAGTGAGGCTAATTAGTGAAAGATCATTTGTTAACATCAAACTGTTACATTTTAACCTGGTGGAGCTGAGCCTGACTGTGAGGGGAACTGCAGACTTGGAGTTAAAAATAGAAGTGTATTTGTTACCAGGGAGACAACTAAATATTTAGCAGAGCCAGCGGTCTTAATGTCCACTTACTGTATATAGCTCAGGCCATACAATAAGATCAAATGCCGGCATTTGGAATACATCTGTGGCAAATTCTAGGTAGAGTTGAAATTAAGTGAAATGTTGGAAGTGAGTCAGATCCTCAAAATGATTTGAATATATGACTCACACTTAGAGCCAGAGTATACTGTCAGCTGCTGACAGAAGACAGCTGCTGTGAGTGCAGCAGGGTGGGTCAGTTCCACACATATCCACTACAATGTATTACAAACTAATGTAATTCAGAGCAATGTCACAGGAACCATTTATCAAGAAGTAATTTCTTTTACAGTTATCTGCTGTTTTTCCCTCTGTAACTACTAATTCTAGTCATATTTGCAGTGTAGGGCTGCTCCAAACTAAATTTGGCTAATATCTCATCATTTAAGAATCATTTAAGAACCATCATTTAAAACCAAGAGTGGAGTTTCAGAAGGCGTTCTATTTTTATAATCTAGGTTCAGATTCCAGGCTGAAAACTTAAACCTTGTGACCAGTTCCCCTACACTTCACACATTGTAATGGTACAAAATAAAAATTCCTCCCTGTGCTTTATGACTTCTTTCTGGGTCATGTTATTGATTAAACACTTTTTGGCACCACCACCTCAAAATAATGTCCTGAGAGCAATAGAAAAATCACAAGATCTTTAAGTAAAAAGTACAAAAAGAACGCTTTAAACTAATTTGCATAGTCCACACAGTGCAAATGGGTAATCATTCAAAAGCAACTCAACAGTCTATAAAGACAAAGAAAGGAGATATTCTTCAACTGCCAACTCAGTCATCTGATCTCAGCCCTTTAGCGCATACTTTTCAGTTATTAAATAAAAACTGAAGGCAGAAAGATGCACAAACAAGAAACTAAAGACAGCAGCTGCATCAAAGGGTTTCCATCGGCTCTGGCCTTCAGACTGCAAAGGGTTTTTATCCAAGTAATAAAAACTAGTATTATAATAACAAAAATGCAAGCTTGATCAGTTAATTCCTAAACAACTAATGCAATGTGCAGTAAGTAAAAACCTGACTGAATGCTAAAATTTCTATAGGAAATAATCTTATCTACTTCTTGAACCATGTGCTCCTGTGACCATATGTCAAAACAGGGTGCTATCTTCAAATGATGCATGATAGGTTCTCACACACCTTTCTGGATGGTCATGGTCTAACCCTACTGCACAAGCAAATGCTGTGCAGTAGGGGAATTATTTACAATTGTGGTCAAAAGCTTATATACACTCCTCTTGGGGAATAATGTCATGATAATTAGGGACTTTTAATGGTTTCTTTAACAGTTGATTGATTGAATGGTTGCGCAAAGGTCACAAGTTGCACCTTGACCACATGCTTTTGGTCATCAACAAGCTTTTAGCGTAATTCTGGATGGATATTTGAGCTCTCTTGTTGAGAAAATTGGCAGAGTTCATTTAAACTAACTGGCTTAAATGGACTCGGCTTTTAAGAGTATTCTACAAATTTTCAACAGGGTTGCGATTGGACCTTTGGGGAGGCCATTCCAGAAGCTTCATGTTAGCTTCTATTCCAAAATCAGTTTTGATGTGTTTTTTGATCATCTTTTCTATTGTCATTGGCTTATACTTGTAAGATTAAAAATGGTTTCCAAGATTTCTACCTTGTTAGTTTATTTGATTTCATCTTTTAATGCGATTTTAGATATTGCAAACCTTTTCAAACAAATGTATCCCTGTATCCAAAAAAGCTCAAATGATACAAGGTCTCTATTGTATTCTGCCTAGTTTAGCAATCCAAAGAGGCCAGAATGCAATTCTGCCATTGCTCAGCGGTAATATTGTGAAAGAGAGAAGGTATGACAGAAATTACAGAAATGTTGCATGTATTTATTTCCCTTTCTAACAGAGAACTTTCACATCTCTGTTAGAAAGGGAAATGAAAGGGAAATGCATGTTGACAAGAAGACAAGACAGAAAGACATTTT
Organism: Rhamphochromis longiceps; assembly: GCF_057381845.1. NCBI lineage: Eukaryota > Metazoa > Chordata > Actinopteri > Cichliformes > Cichlidae > Rhamphochromis > Rhamphochromis longiceps. The sequence goes on along the minus strand of NC_140560.1, from coordinate 19,772,783 downwards.
CCCAAACACTTCTATACCACATGTCTTCCTGGAATAACAGCCATTGCCATGTATTGGATGTCAGTGGGAATACAGATTTAAGACACTTCTGTATTGGCTTTAGCAATGTCCATGGTTTCTATGTGGGATGGCAGGCTCCAGAGCCTGAGGGCAAAAACACCAAAGTCCTGGTTTTGTTCTCTGGCAAGAAAGGGTCACTGACACTGACAGAAACTGGAAGGATGAACTCAGTGACCTCAAGGTAGAATATGGAGTTAAAAGATCTGCAGTATATTATGGAGCCAATCAATGGAGTATTTGAAAACAACTAATACTGAACTTAGAAAATGATTTCACACATAACCAGTGCAACTGAGCGAAAACAGGATAATGTGCTCTCTTTTCTGTGCACCATTAAAAAAATCAGTTTTGAACCATCTGTAATCAAGGAAGGGTGAAACTGAACAGTCTTATTTACAGCAAGTTATGGTAATCCAGGTGAAAGGTGACACAGACAGATAACTGTTTCAACATTTCAGAAATATAAAGGCAATGCATGATGTATGTAGCACGTATGATTAAAAACAGAAGAGGAACAAAAGTGGATCCTTGTGGGATGCAACAGGTTCTGGAAGCCGACTAGCTTCATCTTTCGATCATGACGTTCCTATAGTTGAGGAGGGAAACCAGTGTAATACGTGACAAAGTTTGTGTTCCAGATATTTTTAAAGAACTTGTTAGATTCTATGCTGAGATCAAGCATGACTAAATAGTAGACTGACAGACAAAAGCAGATTATTATTATATGCCTTAAACAGAGTAGTTTTTTTCTACGTATGCTTTTCAAACCAGAGTGAAACTTGTCAGATATGGTAAAAGTATTTAAACATGGCTATAATTAGTAACTTCACAGTAAACTGAGTCACTTCATTTTGTTTTAAAGCACACAGTCAGCACACAGTCACAAAGTCCTATAGAAACACAACATGGACCCTGATCCCCTCAGTAACTATAGGCCTGTTTCCATTTAACAAGATTTTAGAAAAAGCTTTGTTCTAATTGGGACTAACAAAGACTCCTTTAAGAAGGTGTGGTGGAGTTTATTACTAGTGTTTAATTATGTTTCTCAGAAAAGTGATCAAAACTGACATATTTTGTATTTGGAAAGATTATCTTCACTTTCAGATCAGCTTGTTCAAAGTTATGTACCACCTTACAAGTGAACGACTGAGGATCTTAGTTCAGCTGTACTTTGAGTATTGCCAACAAACAGTGTGTAGTGTGTAGCAGGTGGAATTATTATTATTATTATTATTTGTAAAGTTCATCTCTCTACAGGATCAATCTGGAAAAGCTATGTCATATTTGTTGCTAGTATTGTGAAAACCAGTTCCTTTATCAGACGTTCAGTGGGACAAAGAGATGTGACATGTTTGCTCATGCTTGTGGTCTTAAGGCAGTCAGCAGATCTTATGACACACACATATCCGCCTACACACACACACACACACACACACACACACACACACACACATACACACACACACACACACACACACAATATTTACTGAATATTTATTATAACTATTTATTATCATCACATGAAAGCCAGTAATTCAGCTACATACTTTAATTATATGAGATAATGAAATGCAAACCACTACAACATTTATTCCAGGCTTCACACCAGCACAAAACAATTATATTTGTGTGTATTTCTTAAGATTAAATGCAAACTATTTTAAAAAATTCTATCTGTTGATTGGTAGTTAGCAGACAATTATCAAAATTCATTATTTTACTTAAGAGTTATTAGTGAAAATGCTTGAAGGTGAGAAGAATTCGAGAATAGTTATATTGTTTGTGGTCTGACACAAAGGTGATCTGAGTGTTCACTGTCCTCCAGTGGTCAGAGTGCAATACTACAACAGTCCACATTCTGTAATGACTATTTACTACTGGAGGCAGCTGTTATTACAAGGTGACAAGGAGAACCAATAGAGCGCTAATGTAGGTGGGAAATCTTCTGAGGATATTCCCAATTAGTGTTGAGGATGTATAGCTTTAACTAAAGTAACATAAAAGTAAAAAACAAACAAACAAACAAAAATATCAATCTGACAGTGATGCAAAATTATAACAAAATAGAATGCAAAACGTCACACACCACTCAGCTACACAAAAGTCAATCAAACTACATAGATACGCCACCATTCTTGGGTAAATGCAGGAGCATCAGAGTTTGTGTGAGGGTAATACACCAGGAAGGATTATCTAGCTTCAAAAACAGAAAGCAAAAATAAATAGCAATATTTAATGCTTATTAGAGATTTTCAAAATTGAAATTTACTTTAAACAATTTGGGCTCAAAACAGTAAAAAAACAAAAACAAAAAAAACAAATAGGCTATTTTTCACAATTCAGCCTCCCATATTATCCCTGAGAAAAAAAATGTGGTGTGAAGCATAAAAAAAGAGGGTTTTTAAAAAAAAAAAGAAAAAAGCACTTCACTATGCTCTATGAGTATAGTGTTTCTGTCACTGGAGAACAACAACAACAACAACAACAACAACAACAAAAGGAAAATATAAAATGAAAAATTGTACACATTACATCACATTGTTGCCATTAAGAAATGCAAAACAGTAATCAGGTAAATTACACTAAACTGGCTATTTAATCACAACATTTACCAGTCAAGCACAACATTTTGTACAACAGGTACAACAGGTTGTACAACAGAAGTGACCTTTCAGACTGCAGATCAATGTTAGACTGAGCATTGGTCACAATAATAATTGAAAAGTACAACATATCATTTCCTTGTCATAATGACATAGGTCAGACAATATTAACTTTTGAATACATTTTGGTGTCAGACCAAAGCAGACCAAACCGACACAGTAATTATTGCATACATTAATCTTAAATGTATGTATGTAAGATAAGATAAGATAAGATAAGATAAGATAAGATAAGATAAGATAAGATAAGATAACTCTTTATTGTCACTGCACAGTCATACAGTGGGGCAAAAAAGTATTTAGTCAGCCACCGATTGTGCAAGTTCCCCCACCTAAAATGATGACAGAGGTCAGTAATTTGCACCAGAGGTACACTTCAACTGTGAGAGACAGAATGTGAAAAAAAAAAATCCATGAATTCACATGGTAGGATTTGTAAAGAATTTATTCGTAAATCAGGGTGGAAAATAAGTATTTGGTCACCTCAAACAAGGAAAATCTCTGGCTCTCACAGACCTGTAACGTCTTCTGTAAGAAGCTTTTCTGTCCCCCACTCGTTACCTGTATGAATGGCACCTGTTTGAACTCATCATCTGTATAAAAGACACCTGTCCACAGCCTCAAACAGTCAGACTCCAAACTCTGCCATGGCCAAGACCAAAGAGCTTTCGAAGGACACCAGGAAAAGTATTGTAGACCTGCACCAGACTGGGAAGAGTGAATCTACAATAGGCAAGCAGCTTGGTGTGAAAAAATCAACTGTGGGAGCAATCATCAGAAAATGGAAGACATACAAGACCACTGATAATCTCCCTCCATCTGGGGCTCCACGCAAGATCTCATCCCGTGGGGTCAAAATGATCATGAGAACGGTGAGCAAAGATCCCAGAACCACACGGGGGGACCTGGTGAATGACCTGCAGAGAGCTGGGACCAAAGTAACAAAGGTCACCATCAGTAACACACTACAACGGCAGGGAATCAAATCCCGCAGTGCCAGACGTGTTCCGCTGCTGAAGCCAGTGCATGTCCAGGCCCGTCTGAAGTTTGCCAGAGAGCACATGGATGATACAGCAGAGGATTGGGAGAATGTCATGTGGTCAGATGAAACCAAAGTAGAACTTTTTGGTATAAACTCAACTCGTCGTGTTTGGAGGAAGAAGAATACTGAGTTGCATCCCAAGAACACCATACCTACTGTGAAGCATGGGGGTGGAAACATCATGCTATGGGGCTGTTTTTCTGCCAAGGGGACAGGACGACTGATCCGTGTTAAGGACAGAATGAATGGGGCCATGTATCGTGAGATTTTGAGCCAAAACCTCCTTCCATCAGTGAGAACTTTGAAGATGAAACGAGGCTGGGTCTTCCAACATGACAATGATCCAAAACACACCGCCCGGGCAACAAAGGAGTGGCTCCGTAAGAAGCATTTGAAAGTCCTGGAGTGGCCTAGCCAGTCTCCAGACCTCAACCCCATAGAAAATCTGTGGCGGGAGTTGAAAGTCCGTGTTGCTCGGCGACAGCCCCAAAACATCACTGCTCTCGAGAAGATCTGCATGGAGGAATGGGCCAAAATACCAGCTACTGTGTGTGCAAACCTGGTAAAGACCTATAGTAAACGTTTGACCTCTGTTATTGCCAACAAAGGTTATGTTACAAAGTATTGAGTTGTATTTTTGTTATTGACCAAATACTTATTTTCCACCCTGATTTACGAATAAATTCTTTACAAATCCTACCATGTGGATTCATGGATTTTTTTTTTTCACATTCTGTCTCTCACAGTTGAAGTGTACCTCTGGTGCAAATTACTGACCTCTGTCATCATTTTAAGTGGGGGAACTTGCACAATCGGTGGCTGACTAAATACTTTTTTGCCCCACTGTACATAGTACAGTAGTACAATGAAATTGGAAAACTGTCCTACGTCGGCACTACATATAACACAACACGACACGATATGACACATCACAACGCAACAAACAACACAACACAGTATATTAACTTAGTATAAAAAAGAAGAAGAAGTGTATGTGTATTGCACACTGTTATTATTGCACATGTAATTCAGGAATACGTGCTATTAGAGCCCTGTTGCCCTCTGAGTGTGAGGGGCTGATCCAGCTTGTAATCATATGAACGACCCCCTCACTGGTATTGGTCCACTGTTAACATTTTCCCAGTGACTTCAACTCTACTGGTGAATATGATGTCAAAACACACGGTTATCCACGCCCTCCTTTTTAATATTCAGGTGCTGGTAGGTTTCATTTTCAAACGCGGACAGACGGTACATAAGTAAGCGTTATTTTAATGTTAGTTAAAGCGCGGTGAGACCCTTGCTAACGTCATTAACTGTAGCGTAGCAAATATCTAACTAATACTGGAATTGACAGCTCGAGGTGCACCGGTTAGTGTGTATATGTGTGTGTGTTTGCCTGCCAGCCGTCATCACAACAGTTTAGAAAACCTGCAATTTATTACTGCAAAGTTGGCATAAAAATGGCATCAATAGCGGCGGCGCATGAGCCAGGCATTAGCCCAGGCTCCGTACCGCTGGCCGATGCTTTAGTCCCGGCGAGTATATTTGCTCCAGACCGTGGAGGATGCAGCGACGACGCCGGGGATGAGTGTTTCGAGGATGGAGACGTGCTCAATGGCGAGCCCGAGGATCGGGGGATTGACTTTACTAGCAAGGTAAAGCTAAGCTCGCCAAGCTAATGCTAGCTGCTGCTGTCAGTGAATGAATGAATGAGAAAAATAATGCGCCTCTCCTCTACAGCTATGTAATTAACGTTTTATAGCTACGGAGTATTTTTAAGCACCAAATATAACACACGAGTGATTTTTCTGGACACCGAGCTGCTTTTGTTGACACTAAACAGCTAGCAAGTGTTAGCAGTTCCAGCTAAAATAGCAGCGGAGCCCGGCGCTAACGTTAGCTGGACATAGAAGCACTTCTCAAAACAAGTGAATATGGTTCATCTGTTATTAACGGTTTGTGAACCCAAAACAAAAACATACGGGATAATAAAGAACAATGAGATAATATGGTCGGCTTTCCAGGGTACCAGCTAAAATACCCGACATGTTTTGCCTATAATGTCTACCTATGATATATATTGTTGGCTGTAGCTATATGTGCTGCTGAACCATTCTGATCAACTGAAAGTTGCTCTTAAATACCGAAACTTGTAGCATGAAAAAAGAGTTTTTGGCCTGACGTAATCCGGAATGTTTGAATGTAAGAGTGAAAGCAATCATGTCTTTGCCCACAGGTATTAAATTGCACGTTACAATGGTGTTTTTTGGTCCCATAAACACATTGCACAGAGTTGCATCAGGTAGGCAGTCCCTTGTTGACTTTTGGCTCCTGATAGTTTCAGCATGTTAGCAACTGATATGCTATTCTGTGTAGCAACTTCTCAATAACCCAGTCCACTGGGTACTATTCATCTAGCAGGCCTTTAACACAGCCCTTGTAGCTCCGAATGCATATCTCTTAGTATAAAGTATGATAGTACTATTACACTTGTAACCCGCCCTTAAAGGGAAAGCAATGTACTGCCACTAAGTAAAGTATGTTTCTGCTACTACTGGACCTAAACTACATTTCCTCAATAGTTCACTTATTTCATTTTGTGTGCGTTTGTTCTGGTTTCTTTTAAAGATAGAAACAAAAACTAGCAAATAATAATAAAAAAATGTTTGTTTAATCAGGGTCCCCATGAGCATCACGCTCATCCTTAGCTACTCTTCCCAAGGTCTTACACACTCAGGCCAACATTCACAACAAATAAACATAAAACAAGCAGGTTCTTCTTATACAAATAGCATTGCACTTCAAGGTGTTTTTAGGTCCATATCAGCAGGGATAACAACACTGTGTTCATGTAACCTTGAGGTATGTCATGAGAAAAGAAGCAGCTGTGTTTGCAAGTTGGGTGATGCGTTCGACCCTGCCATTCCCTTCAGATTTCTTTTTGCTTACAGGGTATGAGAGTGTCCTCCAGTGAAACTAAAATGTCCCAAATAAGTAATAATGTTTGGTTCAATGCCTGTTCTTTTTTTTTTTTTAAACAACCTTACCTGATGCAGTCTCTCCCGGGACTGTTATTAACTGTTATTAGAAGAAGAATATTTGATTTAACAATTTCATGGCCAGTGTTACTCTTTATGTTTTCTCTCTTCCCCTCTCTGGAACCCAATAGCTGGCACTTGTTAGCCCAAATGGAGAGCAGTATGATTCGTTACTTCGGCAGCTACGAGACAGGATGGAAGAGGGATGTGGAGAGACTATTTATGTGGTTGGAATGGGCTCAGGTGAGAGATATATAAAAGCCCTTGTCCAAATTCCAAGGATACTGTAGTGTAAATTACGAGTCTCTCTCTTCCGCCTTTTCACCTATTCACTCTGTAACAGTTTGTAACACATCTGTTCTTGTTCTCCTCCTGTGCAGATGGTGGTGACTGGGGTTTGGATGAGAAAGATATGGAGGCCTCAGTAGCCACAGTTCACTCCATGTGTGAGCAGCTAGATGCTGACCTGATCCCTCTACGGGAGCGCAATGAGGCTGCCGGTTTGGTACGTGACTATCTGATACGGAGGCGTGTGGGTGAGCTGGACTTCCTGGAGGTCAGGTGAGCAGTAATGAAGTCACACTTACTTTCAACAGTGCACAGTGTGTTCAGTACAGGTGACATGTGTCCTGACCAGACTGTTTCAATTTTTTATCAGATAAACTACTGAAAAAACCCAGAGGCCCCTCGGGTGTGGAAAAAGTCAGATGCACACTTGGTACAATTACAGCTGAGAATTTTAAAGGAAATTTAAAGAAATGTTTATTTTAAGCTAAATATTTATAATAATAATAATAATAATAATAATAGTCATAAATCACCTTGTAGATGTTATGAATATTGGTACTCTAGGTGGTTTACAGCCCAGGTTTCATCTAGGAGGATTTTGGGAACAAACATACAGACATACATAAGCTACGATCATGATAGTGTGATGATGATGGAAGATTTCTGTAATTAAACCAATCCCAGGGCCGGGTTCCAAATCCCTTACTGACTTTTGTCCAGTGGCTTTGACCCGTGTGCTGTCTAATTATATGGAGGGAGTGCTTAAAAAACACCTCACCTCAGCTATTATGGATCAGTTGGCCTGTATGCAGTTAGCATGCAAGTCACAAAGGAGCACAAAAGATGCTGCACTGATACTACTTAATACAGTTACACATCGCTTACAGCAAACAGCTGATCAGGGAAGGATTATATTTGTCAATCTGACTTCAGCCTTTAATACAAGGACACATTTTATTGCAAGAACAAATAATAAGAGGGTAACAGTGGATTAGATATTTTGAAATTTATTGTTCGCAGAAGGTCTGTATTACTCATGTTGTCTAATGAAATAATTTGTAATACGGGGAACCTGTAAAGGTGTGTTTTATCCCAATTGTTATTTTCTCTTTATATAGATGATGTACAGCTACAGGATGGGAATATGAAGCTGGTGTAATATGCTGATTATATAACTCTTGTTGGTCCCGGTCATAGGAATACCAACCCTGATGATTTTGCATCATTGCGTAGGTTGGAGGAATGCTATAAATCTCTCTATTTGTTGATTAACATTGACAACACAAAAGAGCCTGTCTTGAATTACACAGGCCCTAAAACAGGTCTTTCATTTTCTGTTCAGTCTGTGGAAGTCATTAATAGGTTTAAGTATCTGGGAAAACATTGTGATAAGGAATTACATTTTGCAGCTAATGCTGATTACATCAATAAGAAAGTTAGTCAGAGACTGTTTCTTATGAGGAAGCTAAGAGGCTTTGAAGTTAGCGAATACGTTTTGGAAAGAGTAAATGTCAGCTTGATTGAAATCGTCCTCATGTTCAATACTCAGTCTGGTGTGGTAGCCTGACTGTGGTAAGTAGGAACAAACTGGACTGAATCTGAATTGCACTCAGGTCAATGTTATAGAATGCCTCTGGCTTGTAAAAAGCTATATAGAGGATGATTTGTACCAAATTCAATTAGTATGATGAATAATAAGCTGCAATATATTTTTATAACTTTACCAATGGTTTATGCATGTGTGTGTATGAATGTGTGCTGATAATTATCAGTTTTTAGTATGAATTGATAACTGACAGTTTTCCACCAGTTTGGACAATGAAAGTTATTCTGTTCAGTTCTATTCTGTTCCCTGAAGCATCCAGGGCTCTTTTTTCAACCTATATGGTATCCTTGTGTCTCTCAGGGTTGCAGTGGTGGGCAATGTGGATGCTGGTAAAAGTACTCTGCTGGGAGTATTAACACATGGTGAGCTGGACAACGGCAGGGGCTTTGCCCGCCAGAAACTATTCAGACACAAGCATGAGATGGAGAGTGGCAGGACCAGCAGTGTGGGCAATGATATCCTGGGGTTTGACCAAGAGGGACAGGTGAGTGTGTATGCTCAGTGCTTTACTTCTAAAAGAAGTGTAACTCTGAAAATGACTCGTGTTTTTAATGATGGTTCATATATTGAGTCATGAGGTGCTGAAATATGTTGACTGTTAAAATAAGTGTGAGAAGAAATGAGTTTGGTGAGGTGAACGTTAATAGTAATATGGAGGATCTACAGAAAATGTTGATGGAAGATGAAAGACTGTATGTTTACATAGGATTTCTGTTATTGTACTTGCCTCCCAGGTGGTGAATAAACCAGACAGTCATGGAGGAAGTCTGGACTGGACCAAAATCTGTGAGAAGTCCTCTAAGGTCATTACCTTCATAGACCTGGCCGGCCATGAGAAATACCTCAAGACCACAGTGTTTGGGATGACAGGACACCTTCCAGACTTCTGCATGCTTATGGTCAGAAAGGGGGAGGGGGAGGGAAGATGGTGTGCGTGTCTATGTACAATATCCATGATGTCCCAAAAATCGTTTTCTTTTTTTTTCTTTTTCATACAAGTGTAGGAATAAAATTCACTTTTCCCTTCCTTTCCAGGTGGGCAGTAACGCAGGTATCGTAGGAATGACCAAAGAGCACCTGGGCCTGGCTTTAGCTCTGAACGTGCCTGTGTTTGTAGTGGTAACCAAGATAGACATGTGCCCAGCCAACATCTTGCAAGGTAAGCCTTCTGGGGTTTTATTTGCTTTGCAATATTTCCTTATTATGCAAAAAATACATCTTCTATTAGCTTATATGCTGTTTATCTGCATTTTCACGTGCTAAAAAAATTACAGTAACAACTAAATAACTTGTGTGTTCTTCATTTCCTTCTATCAGAGACCCTAAAGCTGCTGCAGAGGTTACTGAAGTCCCCAGGCTGTAGAAAAATTCCTGTCCTGGTACAGAACAAGGACGACGTCATAGTCACCGCTTCAAACTTCAGTTCGGAGAGGTACTGGGTCTGTTGTTGCGAGATTCAGCAGCAGAAAGACAATGTCTCACTGTAAGCTACGTGTGTTTGTTGTGCACCCCCAGGATGTGCCCCATCTTTCAGATCTCCAATGTGACCGGTGAGAACATGGACCTGCTTAAGATGTTTCTCAACCTGCTTTCCTCCAGGACATCCTACCGGGACGATCAGCCTGCTGAGTTTCAAATAGATGATACCTACTCTGTACCGGTACTATGAACACTGATAAACTGCTCTCCCTAATGTATTTTATCATGTAAATTTAATGCAAAAAAACAGGTCATGTGTTGTTTATGTCTTAGGGTGTGGGAACTGTAGTATCGGGAACTACTTTACGTGGGCTCATACGCCTGAATGACACCATGCTGCTGGGACCTGATCCTCTAGGGAGCTTCATCTCTATTGCTGTCAAATCAATACACCGTAAGAGAATGCCTGTGAAGGAGGTCAGAGGTGGCCAGACTGCCTCGTTTGCTCTTAAAAAGGTAGAGAAATAATAAAATCATCCACTGTCTAGTGCAGATGCTTGGCATTGCATAGGTCAGTTAAATGTTAGCAGTTTTTTTTTACTCATTAGGCCTTATTGCTGGTCTTGAAAAGTGTTATTCATCTTGATAATAGAAGGGCAGTGAAAATGATGACATGTTTTGTCATATGCTTCCTTCCAAAGATCAAGCGTTCGTCCATAAGGAAAGGCATGGTAATGGTGTCCCCGAGGCTAAACCCACAGGCAACTTGGGAGTTTGAGGCTGAGATCCTGGTGCTGCATCATCCCACCACAATATCCCCGAGATACCAGGCCATGGGTGAGTAGCAGTGACACGCTCTGTGTGTGTTTCTAGAGTCACCTTAAGGCAAAGGCAGGACATTTCAGCAAAGATTTATAGCAAAGTTTCTAAATGACATTGAACATTTGTATGTATAAATGTTATGGGACTGAAATGGTCATTTTACAACCACAGTAAGCATCAATTCATTCTCCTTTACGTATATATTCCCCAACACTCAGTCCACTGTGGCAGCATAAGGCAGACTGCCACCATCCTGTCCATGAACAGAGACTGCTTACGAACAGGCGACAAGGCTTCAGTCCACTTCCGTTTCATCAAGACCCCCGAGTACCTGCATTGTGACCAGAGGCTTGTGTTCAGGGAGGGGCGCACCAAAGCTGTAGGAACCATCACTAAGGTAGCAAAGCCTTCTGGAAGCTGAAGGTTTATGTTGAGTTAATGCTACAGCGATCTGAGGATCATGAGCCAGGTTCTAAAGCTGTAGTTGGAAATAATATTAAGATTATGTCCAAAATGTAGAAATCATTGTAGGTTTATGTGCTCACAGATAGTTCTTTGGAACTAACATGTTGTCTCATATCATTTTCAGCTGCTGCAATCCACCAATAACATGCCATCAAACTCAAAACCGCCACAAATCAAAATGCAGTCTACCAAAAAGGCGCCGCCGCGAAAAGAGGACGGCACCGTGGTGGCCGGTGACGACGTGGGAGCAGCAGCTCAACCGGCAGCCTCCAACTCGACACAACCGGTGAGTCACAAGTCATTAAAAGTACTAAAGCTGTATGCTGTATGTACAAATTCTGTGTGTGCGCAGTAGTGCAGTTCCTGCGTTTCTTCAGATTCTGATTACTTACCTCGAAGTTGCTGTTCTAACTTCTGTTTCCTCCTCCTCTTTTTTTCTCATGTAACATCTTGTCTGTGAATCTATACACTGCTTTGTAATATTTCACCCTAAATTTTAACTCACCCACATCACTCCTGTACACTCTCTCCATCTCCTTTGCTTTCGTGGCTGGCTCTCAAAGGGAGAGGGAGATGATGACCCTCAGTTAAAGGAGGGCAACAAAGAGAACAAGGTAAACTGTGTTGACAGAAAACAAAAGCAACAGTGAGGCTGAATTGTGGAGACTGGACTCTGGTCTTTGCATTTGTTGTTGTTTTTGGCATTGTGATGCAGTGCAGCGACTGCCTTATTGAGCGGTTTCGTTCTATCTACGTTACAGCCAAAGTCTGGAGGTGGTGGAAGGAGAAGGGGTGGCCAGAGGCACAAAGGAAAAGGCCAGAACAGCAGCACCAACCCCACAGCAGCGCCTTCCTCATCGGGGATAGGGAGCTGCTGAAAAGCCCACGGGTCCCATTTCTTCCTGTCACTCCACCAAGTGTCTTCATTCCACACACCATGAAGGAAGCAGATGTTTGGAGCAAGACACTCTCCTCAGTCTTATTACTCCTCGCCTTTTTTAGTTTTATTGGGTTTCTGTTTTGTTTTTTTGTTTTTTTTACACCAGGTCCCATACTTTTTATTTAATTATTTTTGAAAGGGAACACAGAGGGGTATGTCTCACACTAAAAGCATACACCTCCTAAGCATTTAATATCAGCTGCCTTTACCATTTCGAATGGCTTGGGTGATTGAAAGCAGTGTGGTTTTTGAGGTTAGCCTCACTCAGGATGATGAATATAATTTTATCCATATTTTATGCGTGTCTGAAAACAGTCCTCTGGCTCAGTTTCAGGGGCAGGGAGGAAGGATAAACCCAAGACAAGGGTCCAATACCTATATTTACGAGCAGCTATTAGTGACACCCATGAATTCCCTGTGTATTTGCAATGATAAACAGTTGTACTATTTATACAGCATTAATTGCCTCTTAGTTTTACAGATTGGAATGATGTACAAAATGTATGCAAATCACAAATGTAGCAGAGTTGATTTAAGATTCTAGGTATACAGAAAATATAAGCTGTTTTGTTTTATAATTATTTATTTGACATGCAGAACATTTACTCTTGGATGGTCTTTATCTTTTGAGATAAGTTCACTTGCACACCTAGATTCAGTAGTATGCGTCATTCTTCCATCGTCGGTCTATATACAAACCTTATAATAGTGTTAGTACCAATACAGCACAGTTTCTCACTTCAGCAGCTGCTACTGATTGTAATACTTGCCGTACTTGCAGTGCTACTTGTAATTCTCATATCCCATGTGTTATGGCTTGTTGCTGTAGACATATTGTGACATTTTAAATCCCTTGCTACAAGAAAAGAACCATTAATAAACACAGTTTACTGAACTTTTCAACAGTGCTGGCTATTGTGTTTCCATATTTTCAATATTTCTGACATTATTTGCAGTAATATTATTTGCATGGATGTAACCCCTCATTTTCCATCAAGACAAGCCCACACTGCTTCAGCTATGTTGAGGCCTGGGCTCTGGGAAGAAAAATCCATGACTGACAGCATTCTATTGTGTTTTTCTATCCAGATGTGCTTTTTTGGGGGCACTGTATTCAAAATCATTGTTATGTTGAGGTTGTTGACAGATGCTTTCCAGATGGTACTAATGCTTTATAAATCCATCAATATTGACATGATCCCCTACACCACTGGCTGAAGTGCAGGTCAAATCCTTACAGTTGCCACCAGTTTCTACAGATGCCTGCAGACACTCACTGTTGTGCCTCTCTCCAGACCTATGTACCAAACGTTTCAAATGTGCAGGTATCACTCCATCAGACCTGTTGCCACTGCCTTTCTGTCCAGTTGTTGTGTAACCCCAGGCTTTTTCTGCCAGTTTCCCTTCCTCAAAAATGGCTTCTTGACAGCCAGCGATTCTTGAGACCATTTCTGACGAAGCTTCAGTGAACAGTAGATGAATCAACTGCAGAGCCAAATGCAACTCTAGCCCTGTCAGGTCTTTACTGGAATTTTTTCCCCTCTTAGTTCAGAAAAATTACTTTCAGATACTGTTCTTGTTGTCATTTTTGAGACCTGCCACTTCTTTTGTGCCCCTTTTGTCAATCTTCTTAAGGACAGATTGCACACCTTGCAAACCTTTGGCTGATGGATTCACTTTGTTGGCTATTTTATGTCTGCAAAACTATTGCTCAAGACCATTTCAGAAAAGTTTAAGTCTGTTTCATTGGAAGCAAAGTAAGAAGAAGAAATGTGGGGTAACTCAATGTTTTGCAAAAATGATTTGCCAGGAGAATAGATGTTTTTCTTCAGTAAATCTTTAGTTAAATTTTGTACAGCAGGACTTATGGATTGGTGAAATATTATTTACTGTAAATGATATTAGTGAAAAGAAAGAACTGTTAGTTTGACAATTAAGTAAAAAGTCATGTAGACCTAAGAAACAGCTCTAAGTATTTTCTTTAAGTCTAAGGGATAAAAATCAAAAGAACAAAGTCAAAACCTTTGTCTTAAAAACAGTAATGAACATGTTTCATTACATGTAACACAGCTCACTGAACTTGATACAGTTTATTTCTGGATGTTTATGTCAAAGCTAGAGATCAGTCTGGTAAAATACAGATAAAAAGTCCTATGTTTGAATTGCCTTAATGGTACATATAGTCACAAGCATATACAAAAAACATTACAAAGTATAGACTTGTATGTGTAGTTATCTTTTATACATATATAGGTGTAACACAAATTATCTGCTTCATGTACATTATATTATACAAGACAGACGTTTTACTACCACTGCTTAGGTAGCACACATACCCATAGTTTTATATCACAACTTCACAAGGCTTTACTTGGCATGTGCAACATTTAATGAAGTATTTTGTGGAATTTGTGATACTGAGGTAAAATACATTCCACTTGAAAATAGTTTGTAACTTTACAGCTTTGTGTTTAGTAATGTTCTAGTTTGGCCTTAAATCTTTAAAGGATGATGAGGATGAAATTTAGGATAAGGTTACAAAAACTTGTGTTCGTCATGGCAACATTATGAGCAGAACAAAAGAATAGATTGTATTTCTCACCCACTCATGCACCATGAGCTTCAGGTACTGAAAAAAAATGCTGTTCGGTCATATGTTGTAGTCTGTCCTGTCCAAACTCTTTCTGTGGCAGGAGTGTGCAAGATGTTTATATAGATATATTAGATATATATGTATTTTAAACCTTGCAGTGAAACCTCCAGTACTGGGTATTGATCCGTTTAAATTATGTACAATGATGTGCACATGCTTCAGCCAACACGAGCCAGTTGAGTTTCAGTCATTTGGGTGTTACCATTGTCCAAAACTGACACAGGATGAGAGGGTGAACCGGTTGGTGAAGTAGTCACTTCTTTTAGCAGGCTGACAGTAGTGTCTAGATTTCTTGTCTCTGCACTTTTTTTTAACATTTAAAGAACAAAAAAAAAAAAAAAAGGCTAAGCTATGACTTTGAGACCAAGTTGTAGGTTTCAGCCATTTTTGCTGCACATTTATCCATCAATGTCCCAGCTGAACAGGTGATGTTTCACCAACATATCCTGCACTCCCTCTTTCAGTGGCTTCTGCTCCTTTTCCTGGGACATAAATGAAATGTGGAAAGCTTTTACTTGAAGTCAAAAGTTAGTAATGCATCACCTGACAGAAACACTAATCAGCAATTTTAATGAAAATATGTTTTATTATCTGCCTAAAAGAATATTGCCTTAATTAAAAAACAAAACAAAACAACACAACGAGTTACCATCTGGAGTCTGAAGGGGAAAAAAAAAATCATGATACTGACCGCACATGATGACTATAGTATCTACAGTCAGCATAATAATATAGAAGTGAAATCAGTAGATCTCATAGAGATGCAGCTTTTTTCCCCCCAGAGGAGACAGTCTGACTTGCAGGAAGGAGATGGCAGCGTGTCACTAATAGCACTAGCAACTGCCATTTCTAGTCTACTTCTACAGTGACATGGAAAATTTTCTTCTTTCAAAGATTTATTCTACAAATGTGCCACCTCACTCTGAAAATGAAGGGTAAAAGAAGACAAAGAACACTAATACCTATGCGAATCTACCGATAGTTTGATGAGCGACATTACCTAGAGATCCCAACTAAAGAGGTGATGCTGAACCAGCACTTCCATAACTTCTGCTTTCAGAATAGCAGACTTCTGAAACAGTATAAGTCATAATGTTTTTCGTCACTTAGTTCTAACAAGTCGTCCTTGATAGTAAGACTGGCTCACAACCGCTCTATATTGAGAAGCTGTCACATGCTCCTTGACTCACCTCTTTTTTGTCGGGAAGCTCACAATCTTGGGAGAGACTGAAGGCAAACTTTGACAGGACCCTGAAGAGAAAACAAGTTTGTTAATCATTATCCTGATTGATACACAGCTTCACTTTGTTTAACTTTTACCCTTCAAGCTTCTTTCACATGTATATTCCTGTTTTTACACGACTGAATTCTGTGTGGAAAATGCAAAAGATGGCTCGTGGATAAGATACAGCCAACTTCAAGAATTTAACACTCGGTAACCATCCATGATTTGAGCAGACTGACCTGAGCTCACACTTGATTTGAACCCATCCGGGGCTACGAAGGAATGACCATGGGTGATACCATTTTTCTACAGCCGCCATGCTGGAGCACAACACCTCCAACCATAAGTGCAGCACCTGCTCACTGAAGAGAAACATGTTAAGATTCAAACAGACTCGGTATGAAAATATGATTCTACAGAGTGACTTTGATGATTTCAATTCCACATGCATGTGTGATGAAACTTACTTCAGGCCAACACACACAAGAGACCTAAACTTGACATCCATTTGGGCATGTGCTGCATCATGGCTCATGTTGACTGACTGCACTGCCTGAGAAGGTAATCAAAGGGAAACAGTCATGCACTTTATCAGTCCTCAGTGCTACACGGCAACTTTACAGACTAGAAGCTAAGCCTCATATTACTGACAAAACACTTGGTTATTAATAAATAGAGTGTTCACTCACTCTGTAAAGCAGCTCCTCTGGCGTTAGTACTTTTCCATCTTCATCTAACCTGGTAAATCCCAAAGACAACCACTTGTTACTTCCAAATCTCTACTAGCAGTAGTGCAAAAAGCACACAGTCCACTGAGCATACAGTTAACGGTAAATGGCCCATTTATGTTCTTAACAAAGCATCATGCAATGCTAATTAAAGTCAAGTGCATCCCTGATGGCCCGTGGAGAACATTACAATTTGGGTTAATATAGCAAAGAATAACACTTTATGTACACCTCACCTGTAGGTTTTACACAGGACTAGCCTTGAGTAAACAGAATTGAAGTCCCTCTCTACCTCCCTGCTGGCCGCCTGAGTAAAAAGAAGAGGATTTAATTTAAATTGTCAGTTTGACAGACGCATGTGTGATACATGGTACTATGATGACAAAACGTTTTCCTACCTCCTCTATGAATAACCACGGGTGACATGGCCCTCCAAGTATAGATGGTTTCTTCAGACCATGCTGAAAGATAGCCTTCAGAGCTGGACATAGAGTCCCTCTGGCCAGGTCTGTCACTGCCTCTGTCACAGAGTCGTCACCTGCTAGTGAGTACTGAAGACATGTACGAGATCGTCAATCACTGTTGAAGACACTGTATGACTCGACAGTCAGGACATTACAATAATAAAGAAGCAAAGACAAAACCTGGTGCATAGTTGATGACATCGAACACTGGAAGAAACATCAGCTAACTGGACAATTTCAAAGTGCTTAGCTTTAATTAAGAGAATAACGTAAGAATGTGCATACCTCCTTGCTCCTTTCATCAAGGATCTCAACAAACTTTGCTGGAAACCAGCCTGTTAAAGACAAAATTTATCATACAGCAGATAATTACTTACTGATCTTTTATATCAGTTGTTTCTATTGTTACATTTTACTTATGCATTTACTTTAACTTGATTCCTTTTATAATTTTATCCTATATCTTTTACACAATTTTACTTATTTTGCACATTTTTATTATTATCACTTGTATAATTCTTTACTTTGTTTTTCATTTTTAAATGTGGAATGTAAATACATCTGCCTTTGGATCAGCTTTTTAAAATTTTAAATGTGCTAGATCAATAAAACTTTTTTGGCTCTTTATATTAAAAAAAAAGAGCTCTTTATATTAAAAAAATAGAAAAAAAAAATAATAATATATATATATATATATTTTTTTTTTTTTTTTTTTTTTTTAAATCCCACATACCTCTAAGGCTGTTGAGTTCACCAACCCAGCAATGTTCGTCCTTTTGCGAAATAATCTGAGCGACAGAAGAATACAGCAGGATGAGACACAGAGACCAGACGGTGTTAAAGCTGTGCTTCTTTTTTGCCAGCATTTCTGTAAATTATGACTCACAGTGATGATGTCATTCTTTCTAAAGCCCAGTTCATCATCATCATGACGCTCAAAGTCTAGCAAAGCCTTTGCTCGTCTCCGTCGGTTGCGAGATACCACAAGAAAGTTTTCATGATCCCGCTGATGACTCTCCATGGAGTAGTCTGGAGTCAGATCCTAGACAGAAAAAATGGAACGGATCGATATGAAGTCAAAATGTGAGAAAATAATAATCTTAAAATTAATTCCACAATTTGGAAGTATTATAATGCTACAGACAGCAAATGAAAGTACAGCATGGCTGATGCTCTGTTTATTTTGGTTGATTGGTAGTTCAGAACAGGACATAAACACTCACAGTGCTGGAGTGGCGTGGATCCAGACAATGGAAGTGCTCTGCAATGCGGGTTATGGCCTCTCGCAAGGAGGCCACCAACTCAGTCTGCTTTATGTTCTTTGACTTCAGAGCTTCTGCCTCATCCTCCCCAAAAAGCAGGGAGGTCAGGGTGGATTTCCTGCGCAGCGACTGCCTCCTCACCACCTAAACATTTATCAATAAAATCTCAATTTTTTCCCCTCTTTTTGTTTAACAAAATTTTTAGAAGTAAATATACAACTCCTACTCTCCCTGTCTAAACCACATGACTAATAAATTATGCCAATACTATAATGACTGACCTTGTTGAGATTGGTGTTGAGTGGTGTGTTGTTGCCATTGCTGAGCTGTGCCTGTTCATTTAGGATGTAGGCTAGGTGCTTGTGTCTGTGAGCTTCCAGAGTTTCTTGGGAGAGTGTCCCTGCTAGCCTCATAGCCTCCCCTAGAACTGCAGGTGCGTCTCTCAGCTGGCTCGGCAAATCCGAAAGAGTATTAAAAATGGATGCAGAGTTCTCTGATGACACAAGTTCCTCCTCCTGGAGTAAAGAAGTAAATTAAATAAGATTAGGATTAGGATGATGGCTTAATCTTCCATCCTAATTGCTCTCCCCCAAAGAAAAAAAATCTAATTGGTAACTGCACACACCGACTAAAGAAAACAATAAATGTAAAGCATTCAAGAAAAATACAAACTGCAAGAGGCTATTGAGATTCAGCAGAAGTACTGTGGCTAACCTTAATCTTGAGCATGCCCAGTGTCACCTGGAAAAGCACAAGTGACCCTTCATAGAAGAGCAGATCCCAGATTCTTAGGAGCAGACGGATATCCACCACACTGGCAAATGATGTCAGGAACCAGTGCAATGTGATCAGTGACAACTCTGGATGTTCAAAAAAAGAAGATGATGTTACCTACTGTATACAATGTACAGTATAGGGTGCAACTCACAACCCTTTTTCCACAACCCAAGGACTAAACTCTCATCATCTTTCTTGATGCTTGATCCTACCTATGTCATGCTCCTGCAAAAGGCGGTCAAGGGCCGGCAGGTACTGAACAATAAGTTGGCGGAGAACTCTCTGATCCGTTTGAACGCCCAGCAGAGTGGAGGAAAAGTAAGATGGAGGAAGAAGATCTTCGATCAGGGCGCACATCATCCATAGTGCATCCTCCTCCTCGAGAAAGAGCAACAGGCAGGAAACAACCTGGATGGATGAGACAGATATGAGAAACAATGAGAGCGTAAAGAGGAGAATACCTTCTATGCTGAATCAGCTGCTCTGAGTAATGTAACTGATCAGACAGACTCTCTATGTATGTGTTCTTACCATGCCAGTGCCCTGACAGTACCCAATGTCAGGGTAGAGCCATGCTAGGCTTCTCAGTACACGTCTCAGCCTTGGCACTCCAACACTGGTCAGACTATTGAAACACGCATTGGTTGGCATAGTCCGTAACAAGTCCTTCTCTATCTGAGGGACAAAAGATTAAGATGGGATCATCCCATTATTATTTGAAAGATCTTTAAGGATTCTGCAGAGCAAATGAAGAAAAATAGTGCAAAACACCCTAATGCTTGAAGTCTAATCTCCAAATGTGTCAGACAGATTTGTTGACTGTGTTTAGGCAGTACTTTTTGAACTTAATAATAATAATTACAATAATAAGTCTTCACACATTTATACAGTTAGGCATTTTACCTGTTTAGCAACTGTGGTGTCATCATTAGAGCTGTTCTTGATGATTTCTCTGTAAGAGATCTCAGAGGTCCTCTTCTTTTGAAGGGCTCCAGACAGACGCATCCAAAGCTAGGAGAGGAGGGGGAAAAAAAACGATGTTTCAGTAACATCACTATATAACTAGCTTGCTTTAACAGTATTTTAGACTTCTAGTCAATGCTACAAGAAACAACACTGATGGTAAAGCTTACCTGTGGTCTCATACTATGAGGTATTCCTCCTAGCACCAAGGAATGCAAACGCTCAGAGCGTGGAAGGACAGGATCAATAAGATCCCAGGTCAGGTCACCTACTGTGTGGTTATGGGTGAACTCCAGGTGGGCTTGCCAACGCAGTCGCTGCTGGGGGTCTTCACGCTGGGGCGAGCCCTCAGTGCCCAGCCAAGACTTAGGCTCCCCACCATCTAAGAGAAAGTAATATATTCAGCCTTAACTTCAGCTTTAGTTTGTTATCTGTGCAGGCTCTATATTAAAATTGTTATAACTTACAAACTCTTGGATTAAGGAGAACAAAATAATGGAAAATGGTACCAGCTACAATACTGTGGGCATTCACTGCAGAGATATGAAAGCTGCTTCACTTAAAACAAACTCAGCTGAGTCTCCAGGAGGACTGGAGAGAGTAGTCTACTTTTGCATGAGTTGTCAACCAGCACACTTCAGAGAAGCAGAGAATTCTGCTTTCATCATTCATGACATTGGAACCATAATTGTGTGTATTTGGATTGTTTTTTAAAATCACTAAAATTTGGCTGATAGATTAACAAAACCTTTTTCTGGGGTTTAAAACTCAAAATACACACTCAAAGACGATTCAATAAATAGCCTTCTTCATTGTCATAATAGGTCAAGGCTGGAAAAACCCTGAGATCACATGCACTTCACCTACATAATAGAGCTACTATGCTCATATCTAAAAAACAAAATTTTTCCCTACTGCGATTCACCAAATGATGATAAAAAAGTTTTAAGACAGAAAAGAATTGTCTGTGTGTGAATGAGAGAGAGCAAAAGAGAAGACATGGATAAATGAAATACCCTCTGTGTCCACCCTAAAGCCAAATTCATCATACTGGAGTTCAGGCTGCTGTGAAGAGTCTTTCTGCAGAAACAAAACAGTGACATGCATTTAATCGGTGAACATCTCATAGTAGAAACATGACTATATCAAACAAACGTGGCTATAAAGAAGTGAGATTAATGGTTTCAGTGCCATTAAAGGAGCAGTGTTTTAAACTGATGAGATCACCATGGTAACTTTTGCTGAACAACGTTACCGTCGCCCAAACAGGCTACAGTAGATGTTTTAGATATAAACCGGCAGCACAAAAACACATTTTAACTACGTTTTTCCTCTCAATTTAAAAGTAACCTCAGATACATTATATACAAACCTGTGGGTTATTTAATTGGTGATTTAAAAACTAAATATTTATGGTTAGTCGTAAATACCTGATAATGAAACTGATAGAACACAGAAAACAAAAACGATAAGTCTACTGATATTCATACCAAACCAATTCATGGATTATACACAATCAAAAACTTTTATTTCACTTTGATTTGGGCAAACACTAAAGGGAATTCCACCCCTCTTTCACTGTGGGACCATAACCTTGAATGCACTTAATTTTTTTAATATATTCTTTATTAACCTCCACAACTCACATCTTTAACTGAAGTAGGCAGCAAGCATTTGATTAGTCCATTTTTTTGTTGAAGAAAACTAAATAAAGATGGATGTAGATGTGTGACAGCCTTTAATATTTTTTTCTCAATTTCTAAAATCTGAAATGTTCGATTTCTCAAGAAACTTGTTTTATCAACAATGTGGGAAACCATATTCTTACTTGATGGTACTTGGCCAAAATGTCCTGGGGCCACATGCTTGGGGTAAGAGCCGAGAATGGCCCACCAGGAGCTGGTGTGTAGGTACCTAAAAGAAAAAAAGAAAAAAAAAAAAAGGTCTTATTATATCCATCTTTCTATTGCTAAATCCACACACACACACACACACACACACACACACACACACACACACACACACACACACACACACACACACACACACACACACACACACACACACACTCCAAAGTTCTGCAAAGAAATTACATTTTGCAAATATACCTGACATTTTGATGATTGAGTTCAATATGGTGGGACACCTGGGAGTAAACAAGTCAGCAGATAGCCACTCTATAGGAAAGAAACAGGTGCTGAGAATCAGTTGGCAGTTTAGATCGTCAACATTTGCATATTTCAGAACGATGCTGAAGCTAGTCAGTCCTCCAGCTGACAGCACTCCGTATGTTTGTGGGAAAATCTCCAGACACATAAATGACCTTTACAACCACTAACCACATCAAATTAGCAGACATTATAAATGTGTTTGTCTTCACTGTTTCAGTAGCAACTGTAATGTTTGAAATCCTTCGGATACCATAATCAGTTACTCAGGACCTCAGTCCATTTTGATACTATCCAAGTTACTATAATGTAAACCTACCTAACTGCTAAACAAATACGCCATTCTTCAAACCAATCAAGTACAAAGAAATTGTCCAACAGACCAACAACAATGTAACAAGCAAGGCAGTGCCCCTTCTTCTAGAACGAACTCCAGGACATGCAGAGCTTCGGCACAAACACAGAGAGGAGAAAAAACAAAAAAAACAAACAAAAAACCACGAGATAAAGAGAATTCTTGTTTCTCTCTTCAAGGCAATATGACTGCTGTAATTACCAGAGGCTAACTATTCTACTAAACTCTTTGTGTATGTACAAATGTGTGTTGTGATGCTCTAAATGTAGAGCGCACATCTTGGGGTAAAATTAACATTCTGTGAGAAAACCATAAAATGACTTGCGCCTACAAACACACAACAAAGACTTAACATACCATGTATTTATGAGCTTTTGTCTGCAAGATTTTAGCCTTTGCATTAAAGCTAAAAAAGTGACTGTTTAAGCATATAAATAAATTACATGGCAAATATTGGCAATGAAGGGGAGCAAAGTGGGCCATCCCTCTACAGCACTGCGACAAATACCATGATCTCATCTAACTGTTGGTACAAAGTTGTTAACCTCAGTACAGCCTTTCTGTGTTTTAGATATTATCATTAACAATGGTGTTTCCACAGGTTAATATTCACAACTTTAACTCAGGTTCACACACTTTGCACACTATGTAACTGCAGTGGGTGAACCTGTCCTTCACCCACTGTCTGCTCCGGTATAATATCCACTCTAATAACAATGTAATAAAATAAAATAAATAAATAAAACAAAAAGATTAACAAGAGAAGTCTACAGAGAGTCTGTATATGTTTCGCCCTTAAGGCATTCAGACCATGATTCTGCTCACTATAAAACAAAACAATCAACAACAAAATAAAAGGACATTTTTCTAAAGTCAGAATGGTCTAGAGGACACTGATTTATTTACAGCCTTTGTGTGTACATTTAAACAGCACTGTGCTTGGGAACAACCCAACATTTTTCTGGAGGATTTGTGATGAAATCTGACTTTAATGAAAAGATGCAGTTTGTATTTTACCCTTTACAAAACAGAAAGCTAGAAAACTATTCTTGGAGTAATTGTGCGATGATTCTGGCTCAATTTTTCTAAGTAATCACTGCAGCATTTCTAACAAAGTACAAGTCACATAGGCATATCAGGAAGATGTATGTGTAATGGCCGATATATGGTTATTGGACAACTTCAAATATCCCTCTAAAATGATGGATTCTTGCCATTAGCATCTAAGAAGATTTCAAGTCTCAGTTCTGTCTTTTGCATACAAATAGTAAAACACTATATATGGTTTGTGTTTGATAGATGTTTTGTGGGCAAATACAACAAACGAGTTGTTGCCCCAGAGAAGAAATAATACAGTATATCAGTAAGACAAACCACTACTTGGAATCTAAGCAACTACAACCATAACCTGTGAAAAGAGGCTCGCCTGCATGCAAACACGCTGCCAAAATGATTCATTCTAGCAGCAGGCTTGCGGCATGAAGGGAGATTCAGGACTTAAGAGATGAGAAATCAATTTGAGGTCTGGAGGACGGCCAAGTGTTTTCAGGGAAGCTCTGTCTAACTGAGGGAGGCCTGGGATTTTAGAGCATCTCCTTTACAAGAACATTAACAGTTTAAACACCTGCCAAAGAAAACCAAAAATTACAAAATCCATCCTGCAAACTGTTGCACATATCAGTAATCTGACAGCAAAATTCGTCCGCAAACCCGAAACAAACATAACGAGCAAGTTCTGAGTAACCCACTATGAATCCTTATTCTCATAATATCAATCCTTATTCTCAGAGTCATCGCAGAATGCGCTCTATACTACAAAGAAGAACACCAAGTTTGCAAACACGGATACATAAAATACGATTGTGACTCTGCATGTGATTAATAAAACACATCGAGTATTTTAGATTTTGTCGAGAAAGGCAAAACTTGGGCAGAAACAAGTCACAACTTTCAGGAAATGAACAGAACTAAGGTGACTTGGAAGTTAATGCTCTCACATGCATGTGATAAATGGAAATCATTAACTTGTTACAGTTTTGTTCTCCCAAGGATGTAAACAGCACAGACAAATCAAATCACTTCATCTGAGGACCTTCCTGGACCTATAACAAAGGGTCTTTCATGCTTTTTTCCTCTCCAAACAAAATAACATCCTTTTCACTGCGGAGGTGTGGCTGTACTCACAAGTGTTTGCACACACACTGGTCAACACCCTGTTGTAAGAACACCAACAAGCAACATCCTGCTGTGCAAACAGGCCAAGAGTATGCATCGTGCACAGCAAAGCCCTTCCTTTTAAACACTATAAGGAAGCTCTTACTTCTACTCTAATTAGAGTTTGTGCTGCCCCATCAGCCTGCTCAATCAGCTCTACCCACTCCACTTCCCCTTACACCTCCCCCAGCTGTCCCTTTCACTAACCACAACATTGGTGACTCATGTCGCCTCCTCACCAAAGGAAGAAGAAGAAGAAGAAAAAAAAAGGGTGTCGGTGTATGCCAGAGCATCTCTGCCTTGTGCCCAACAAATCTAGCTTTGGCTGAAGAATGACAGGCGCACACCTTCAGTCTCATTGGCAGTCCATCTGTGTGTGTCTCCCCTCTTACACACTGGCATGCATCGCATCTAATTATAGTCTTAGTTAGACTTACGCACACATACACGCAAAGGGATGCTCGTGGAAGGCCACTTCTTTGAGTGAAAGTGCTGGAAACTCCCGTCTAAATACCCTTACTTCCTCGTTTCAATGGAGTGTAAGGCAAGAACCTGCAGGGAATAGGCGCTGTATGACAAAAAAGCACTGCATCACTCTTGTCAACATCTATCTGCAACACCTAAGCTCTGTTGTCAGTAAGCCATAAGGTTATGCATAAGGCAACAAGTGACTCTCCTGCGTCTGATAGCACTACGAGGCACGTTTGAGTGTAAATCATCTGTTGTGTTGGTACAGACTGCAGAATCTGTCAGCTTTGTATGTGTCATCGTTAAACCGTTCAGCTGACCCAGAAATGCTGAAACGTTAATGGTAGACCACACGTGATGCTACCGACTCACACACACACACAAATCTCACTGAATATTCAGTTTTTTTTATTAACTTAAAGATATGTATGAAGCACAATGCTCAGAAATGATTCAATTATTGTTACGTCAAACCCCCAGCTGACGTCAGTTGCAGCTACGAGACAATAACACAACACTTTCTTTCCTTAAAAAACACCCCCATCAGGGACAACACATTTGGTCAACACCACAAATGTTATCAAACAATAAGCCATGAAATTTAACGCTCATACATTCATATTGACTTGTCAGCTGTTAGCCAAACATGCTACGTTTAGCTTTTAGCTAGTAGTTAGGTGCAAAACGGTGTACCACGGAAGGCCTGTCCGATTAACTTACCGTGACATTATTCTAGCGAACGCACGCTAAGGTTTCTGGAGGACGTGCCTTTTCGTTTTTCCCCTATAGTTTTAAAGAGAAAACGCCATATGCTATGCCATTGCCATCTCTCGCCTCGGACGTAAGACTTCCCAATACTGTGCACCTGCTAGTGGCGACGTGTAACTCCGACGTATTCTTACGCCCTGTAAGGCTTTCCCAGTTCCTTTTCCATCGTGGGAAGTAGCGCCAGATCCCGGAACTACAATTCTCAGTCAAAAATATCCTTCCGCAGGTGGGGAGTAGGTGACGCAGGCACACGACGTATCTCTTTTTTGTTCCATTCATTCATTCATTCTTTTTTTCTTTTTTTTGATACTCCCTTACCTCATTCAGACCAGCTACGAAAACAACCAGACACGTTTCAGAACAGTGCTAGTCATGACGGGTCAACCAGTAGCTGTTATGGGAGTTTGTGCTAACTCCAATTGCTTGAGTTGTTGTTGTTTTTTTTTTTTTTTTCAAATAAACCTCTTTAAAAATAGGTAAAGACAGAAACTGCAAATGAGAAACCTCAACTGTCACTGCATATATCACTGTTATTTCACAGTAATTAATGTTTATTTAATTTATTTACTCTTATTGGTATTAAAGTGTATTCACGCACAATACAGCGTATTCCACTGTCCCTTCTCTTTCCTTCTTTCTAATATTGTTAAGCATTAGACAGCAGCTTAATTTTTAATCTAATTAGCTGCTGATTGAAGCCACATCACGTTGCTCTTACATGACTACTCCACAAGATGGCTGTGTTTTACAAAAGCCTTCTCCTACCCTCTCGAATGAATTCGTTTTAACATTAATAACGTCTTTCAGATTTAGTTATTGTTAGTTTAGTATTTCAAGTTTACTATCATTAATCATCATTTCATTATTTTTTAAAGGGATTCATGCTTTTGTCCTTTATATCAATATTCTTCATCTTTATTTTACAGTGATGAGCATTCTGAGTGATGAGCATGCAAACCACAGCTTGACGTCAATGCCTCTCAGCGAGTTCCATAATAATAATTTAATCTGAAATGATAAATAACAACATAAATAACATCAGAACATTTGAACATACTATCAGCTTTGTGATGCTCTGTTGCATTTTGAATCCATGTGGTCCTTTTCTTTTCCTTCTAAGATGCCAACTAGTTTATCCATTGGGTGTTTACCGAGGAGAGGGGAAGTTTGTTGGCTCTCGGGGCCACAGAGCAGTTGCTTGGCTTCTGTGTTTATAAGTTGCTGGTGCCACTGTCAGTGTCAGTGATTTACCTCTTTACAAAATCATTAACAAAGCTAATATGATCTGCATAATGTAACCCACAGAACTCAAGGCACGTGCTGTTCTTCTCATACAAGCACTTTTCAGCTTTATCCTCATACAGCTCCTGGTAATACTTGTTATTTATTGGATAGTTTTTTGTTGTTGCTGTTTTTTTAAAACACTAGACTGCAGTGAGGATTCCTGTGGAAACATTAAAGCGCACATCTCCCACCATCCACTATTATCCATCTCCATATGCCAGCCAACTATCTTTGCTGTGTACTCTTAGAGGAAACTGGCACTTGGGGATGGCACCTTGCACATTTTATGTAAGTATTTGGAAGCCAGGCTAAATGAATGCTAAAACCAAATGATCAGTTATTTTCCCATCTCAGAGGAAACTTGTGCGTGACGAGAGGAAGCTCTTTGATGCTGTAGCTGAGAATGTGGACTGTGCCACTGCATTTTAATTTCTTACTTATCTGTGTGTGCATGTGTGTGTGTGTGTGTGTGTGTGTGTGTGTGTGTGTATGTATGAAAACTCATATTGCACATCCTTCTGACTGTGAACCCATGATCTTATAAGTGTTGAACACATCTGTATATCAAATGCATTTTCACAGCTTCATCCTGACTTTCAGCGATCTTCATGTCTTTTTTTATGTTGGTTTTTTTTTTGTTTGTTTTGTTTTTTTGCTTACAGACACATTTATACATATAAACAAAAGTTAGCAAGTCTTCAGCATAAAAAAAACTAATTTTATATACCCTTCCATCAATCTCTCTTTTCCACAAGTCTCCTTTTCCCTTTTCTAGCTGTATGTTGACACATCAGTATGACACTATATTCTATTTCTAACCCTCTCACATTGCTTAGCTTCACCATGCCAGAGTGAGTCACATCATTAAAAATGCTCTAGCTGCCGACCTTGCCCACAATCTGCCTGGCCAAATAGTGCGCATAGTGTGTTCACCCGACATGCCACAGCAGTGTGGGCGAGGCTCAGTCCCTTTTGTGTTACCTCTTTCTCAATGCCCCACCTTCTACCCGTGCTCATCGGTCTGACTGCCTCTGTCACTCTTGATAGAATGATGCCCACTGTCGAGCAAGCTCTGAATCTTACTCTGCAGTTACAATGACGTCAGGCAGAGGCAGAGACGGGTGAAGGGAGCTGCAAGGGGAGGAATAAGGAGATGGATAGAGATCGAGGTACATCCAGGGTGGGAGAATAGATGGGAGAGCAGAGGGCGGACGGGTGGAAAAATAATGCTGCGAAAAGGCAAATATGAGCTGAAAAATTACAGGAGAATGAGGAAGAGGTTTAGCTTAAAAAGGTGTGTGTGTGTGTGTGAAACTGAAGCAAAAGAGGGGAATGATTAGGCTAATAGTAAGGCAAGGACCAAAGCTGTACAAACACAGAAAGCAGAGGAAGAAGAGAACATGTGGGCTGAAGAGACAGTTTTTTTCCTTCCCTTGATATATTGTTTTTAGAAACTTACAGCTTCTACTGCACATGTGGGTGTGTCTTGCACACACACATGAGCACTGGTATGTTCATTGAATTAGATGACAGAGTTTAGTGATCCAGATGAATCAGCAGGTTAACATCAGATAGGTGAAAGAAAAAAAAAAGACTCTGAAAGGACCACTTGTTCACTCTGGATCAATTTACTGCAGTCCTGCAGTAATCTTTCAGGACAGAAGATAGCGCTGTTGCATTGCATCAGGCAGCATACAATTAACTATGCAAGTGGGCCATATGTGCGGAAATTAGATTGTAAACGTAAAGGTCTGCGTGCCCTCACGTGCGCATGGATTCAAGGATGCACTGATGTGCGTGAAAATGGGCACATGCATTACTTCTGTTCATGCATACTAATTTATATGCATGGATACAGTATATGTGTGGGTTATGTTTTTTTTTTAAATTGTTCTATATATATAATATTGCAGTGGATGAATCTAACTTATGTCCACATTGAATTTTACAGGAATTTAGCCTCAGCTTGAACTAACCTGAAACTTTTAAAATTATAACATGTCTAAGTCTTTACTGCTGTGCAGGCAATGTATAAGGCACACTTTAAGTACAGTGCACAGGTTTATGTAACCTGCATGATTTGGCCTCTGGGATAATTTGCATCACTTATTCATAAGGTCAGGTTAGCCTAGCTTGAATGGTTCTCCTGGGCTGGATCGTGGGGCTTTCATACAGCTGTTACCCCAGTCTCTGAGGGCTTATCATGTGATGAGGAAGATTGAAGGTAAAGGCAGGGGCTCTGGGGCTACATGTGGCAACGGCAACTAATTTCTCTTGGGTCACATGAAGGGAGTGGTATTTTTAAATCTATACTGTTTGCAAGGTGCAACACGGACTGCTGCAACATATATAAATAAATGAAACAAAATAAATAAATAAATAAATATGGAAGACAAACATGTTCTACACTGGTCCATGTAGTGAGAAGAAAAACAACTAATATATAAAAACTTGTTTTTCATTTATGGAGGTTAACTTATGAGATGTAAGATAGCAATGTGACTGTTGTGATGCAATGTAAAGAAGAACGTGAGTTTGATGGTGCATGCTGACCGCAAAGGAGACAATCAATGCCGTTTTGCAGCAGAGGGAAGAACAGATGCTGAACTTTGCTAACATGAAAACAGAAGACAGAGCAAAAGACAAAGGGTACAAATCATAAAGCAGAATTTTTGTTGATGGTAATTTTCCTGCAGGACATCAAAGACCACCATCAATGTTTAATTACCCTTAAACCTGTGTATATGAACCTTCACACAATGCTACAAGACAGCTCAGGATACATCTACTGCCAGCAAAGGAATAAAAATGCTACTTACTGCAGAGTGATATCTATTACAGCTATTACTTTATGGTTATTTGTAAAAAATAAAATAAAATAATCAAAATTGTTATAACACTTAACAAAACATCAAAAAAAGTCTTTTCTATACTGTAGTTTAAAAAAATATCATTAAAGCTCCCATGAAACACTTCCCGATTGTACATTGTTTGCTGTTGGCACGAGTGATGATAGTGATGTGCTGTTTGTGTACCAATTATCTCCATCTGCTATGGCCATGTGCTGGGTGGGTGGATGATCATTAATTTTCTTAGTGATAGACAGAAAAAGAGATGCTGTAGCAACATATATCCCTTTAACCTCTTCCATCCCTCTTCCTTTCCCTTCTTGTGCAGTATTTAGGACCTTGCGAATCATGCTTGTTAACCGTTGAACCCCATACTGTGCTGTATGTCACAGTGTCTGTGTGTGTTCACATTATCATAAAATTCTAAAGTATATAGACATTAATTTATAGAATTCTATTTCATTCCAATGTTTCATTTGCAGTGAAAGTGAGAAATGAGAATACGAAGGGATAATAAAAAAAAATCTCAGATGAGGTTTTCCCCACATTCATTTTGCTACTTTATAAAAAAATGCAATTAAAATATGCTTAACTATCATCTTGGGGATCGTTGTTAAAGTTTATTTTTGTCTGTTGTTTTTTACGACTCGCTCATACACTGTTGATTTATTTAGTGCTGATATAAGATTGTGAGCACTTGCATCAGGCCTATTAATGACCTGGTTTTGTGCCGCATACAGTTACTTGAGCAGCATGGTGGTGCAGTGGTTAGCCTCACAGCAAGAGTTGTTCTGCTTTCAAATTTGCATGGGAGGGAGTTTGCATGTTCTCTCTGTGTCTGTGAGGCTTCTTCCCACATCCAGAAAATGTGTTGGTGATTCCAAATACGCTGCTGGTGTGAATGCATGTGAGAGTGAATGATTGCCTCTCTCTCTGTCTCTCTGTTAGCCCCGTGATAGACAGGAAACCTGTCCAAGGTTCACACCGCCTCTTGCCCTATATCATATTTGGGAGAGCCTCCAGCTCCCCCTGTGACCCTGAACTGGATAAGAGGATGGATGGATGTTGCCATCTAGGTTTCTTTCAAAAGGTTTTTCCTTCATACAGTCCATTTATATAATTATTTCTCTGTTTTATTTGCTTTGACTCAGCATTGATTTGTTTAGAAGCTGTGGATTTTTGTGATCACTTCCTTATCATTGTGTATTTTCTACCTCTCTGTGGTTTATGCTGCTCATGCTAACAATTTGCTTATATCCATGAACTTATGGTCATCTCTTACACTGGTCATAGCATTTCAGAAGACCACAGAGAAGTCTCGCTTTTTCTGAATGCAGGAAAAACAAACAAACAAACAAAACAAAAACGCGACTTGTCTATGTTGTAGATTGGGATGAATTTCAAAGTAGCTAGTCTTCAGTTCTGTCATTAGTCTTTGTCAAAGGCAAAAGAAAGAGAGTGCAAAAGAGTGAGGGGACAACGACAGTGTAGATAGTCCAAACCGAGATAATAACTTATGTCCGTATATCTGTGTGTGTGTGTGTGTGTGTGCGTGCGTGTGTGTGTGTGTGTGTGACTTTTGCCAAAAGTAATGAAAGAACAGCGTGTCCTTTATCCATATGGTGACTTATATTGCAATAATAGTGTGTACACATACTTTTCTGCATGCGCACTGACATTAAGTATATGAGCAGCTTGCATAGAAAGCCTGATCTGAAAGCCTAATATGTAAACATCACAAGGAACATAAAAAGTATAAGAGAAAGACCATCAGTTAATAAAGTTGTTTTATGTTAATGTGTTGCCTTTAAATGCGTGCCTTTATAGGTGTGACAATGCAGCTGTAAACCACAGATGATCCTTTGACATGCTGCTTTGTAAGTAATTTAGATGTTAGTGTTGCAGTTTGTCAGTTTGTGTTCAAAAATGATGATCGTACAGCCACCAGAAGCACATTAAAAACACTGATGATACTGATCAATACAGTCCACTGTTTATCTTGTTGGCTCCTGCCACTCTTGTGGATGCTGCAGCATCCCCGAGTGCGCCCCACTAAACCGCGTACAGCAACAAAGAGCCCATGGCATTTACTCTGACCTCCAGACTCCCTAGATCCCAATCCGATCATGCATTTGTAGGATGTGCCAACACAAGACTGAGCCATGAACGCCCCTACCTGCAATATGGGGGCCCAAGGTCATCAAAATCTACCTGACCCACTCTGAGTGATGTTTGATGTCACCTAC
This sequence comes from Rhamphochromis longiceps, assembly GCF_057381845.1. NCBI lineage: Eukaryota > Metazoa > Chordata > Actinopteri > Cichliformes > Cichlidae > Rhamphochromis > Rhamphochromis longiceps. The sequence continues at coordinate 19,740,013 of NC_140560.1, read as the reverse complement.
TCTTGCAGAAATATCAGTCAAAAACAATTACAGATTTGAGACAGTTGACAACCTGAATATCCACAGGTGAATTCTGACACAGACAGCTGTCACTGGCAGCTGTCTGCTGTGCTAATTTAAGTCTCTTGACTGTGTTTGTAGTGTAGATGCATTGAGGAGCCTCTTAATGTTATTATATATTAAGAAATATAACTTTCTCCAGGGTTAACTGCGCTAACAGGGCATCCAAGAAGATTTTATGAGGAAAACCTGGCATGTTTGGATGTTTCTTAGCATTACAGTTTTTCTCGATTGCTTAAACACTATAACCAGGCCTATAAACTAAAATTTCAAAACCGTAACGCTATTGTTCAAAAAGCTCACCCATTTCCCTGAACTATAAACACTATTCCCTGCTTTGACACATGACTCAAATTTGGTGAACTGTTACTGCAAAACTCTACACACAAATCCCTACATTTTACAGTGCTTACACCATGTAGTCATTTAGAAAGCACTAGCATGCAATAATGTTAACTTAAGTCAGCATAGCTTGAGCTCAATTAGCACACAATTAACCAGGTGGAAACACTAGGAGTCAAAATTTAGCACACACCAATCAGAACCTGCGATGGATAGATAAAAGGGCCAAAGTCAGCTCATTCAGGTTTGAAACAATGGATCCAAAGAGATGCAAAGGAAGAGGACGTGGTGGAGAAAGAGGACATGGTGAAAGAGGAGGACGTGGTGGAAGAGGAGGAGGAGGTGGTGAAGGAGGAGGACGTGGTGGAGGAAGAGGACATGGTGAAAGAGGAGGACGTGGTGAAAGAGGAGGAGGAGGTGGTCTAGGACAACAGGGAGGAGGGAGAGGTGGAGGAGGACGTGGTGAAGGAGGTGGAGAACGACGGCGACAAGGAAGGGGAAGAGCAAGGGCAAGAAGACAGTCAGTCTCGGATGAAATTCGAGCCACTTTAGTTGACCATGTCCTTGTCCATGGGATGACTATGAGGGAGGCTGGGCAACGAGTACAACCAAATTTGAGTCGCTTCACTGTTGCCTCCATCATCAGAACCTTCAGGGAGGAAAACAGGTAGGTGTACTTGCAGTAAGACTGCTTTGTACAGTAACGTTTAAGTTACTGAACTTATGTGTCTTGAGTTTCAGTATGTTTCCATTATTTGCCTGTAAAATGAATGTGTGACAGTTACAGTAATGAGTGCTTCTATTTTTGTAGGACACAGAGACGACCACCTGGTGGAGGCAGGTTAAGGCTTTTGTCGGAGGAGCAAGAGAGGGAACTTGTAAACATGGTAATTGCAAATAATGTAATCCGCCTGCAAGAGATTCAAAGGAGAGTGATTGAGGATGATCACCTTTTTCGAGGCATAAATGCCATCAGCCTCTCCACAATTGACCGCATCCTCCGAAAGAATCAATTCCGGATGAAACAGGCATACCGAGTCCCTTTCGAACGAAACTCTGACAGAGTGAAGAACCAACGTGTGGAATATGTTCAGGTATGAGTTTTGATACTGTATAAAGTATTGTGTACCATCACAGCATGGCAGTTTATGCTGCCATTTCAGCACTCTTGAACTGTGGTTCAGGGTACCGATTGACTCTACTGTGTTATGTGTTTTGCAGAGAATCTTTGAGATTGAAGGACGGCCTGTTCCCCATGAAATAATCTTTGTGGATGAGGCAGGTTTTAACCTGACCAAAAGAAGGAAAAGGGGGAGGAACATAATTGGCCATCGGGCTATTGTAAATGTCCCTGATCAGCGTGGGGGGAATGTCACTATGTGCACAGCCATCAGCCAACGAGGGGTACTCCACCGCCATGCCGTACTAGGACCCTATAACACTATGCTTCTCCTTGCTTTTCTTGATGGTTTAAGACAACATATGTTCCAGCTGGACTACAGGGAACCAGCACAGCCAGAGCAGCCTCACTACGTTGTTGTGTGGGATAACGTCAGCTTCCATCGCGCTGCTCTGGTTCGTGACTGGTTTACCAATAACCCAAGGTTTTCTAATATCTTTCTGCCTGCATACTCTCCCTTTCTAAACTCGATAGAGGAGTTATTTTCGGCATGGCGGTGGAAAGTGACCGAGAACCTTATGTCCATGTTCACCTCCTTCAGGCCATGGAAGAGGCCTGCCTAGACATATCAAGTTTTTCCTTATGCTACCTTAATTCTTGCATGCCAGGGGTGGATCAGGCATGCAAGAGGATTTTACCCCCGCTGCCTGGCTGGGGCCAATATAGCCTGTGATGTGGATGAGATTCTCTGGCCTGACCCAGACCAAAGACAAGATGCTGAGGTGGGATAATGTTTCTGGTGTGTGTTGTACTGTATAGTACATGAATGACAATGTGCCACTGTACATACATTGGTTGCGTCTTTTGTGTTTATCATGTGACAAGGGTTTTGAAGGGGAGAACCATAAGCAACCTATTTGTTTTGGAACTATTGTTTTGAATTAATTGTACCAGTGTGCAAAACTCTGTTGTAGTGTGTGTGTTTTTGAGGGCTTGTGTTTGATGTCTGTGGGCAAAGTTTGGTTTTTCAGCAGGAGTGAATAGTTTTGGGTGTAGAGCTTCATTTTGACCTGGAAATAGGATGTTTGGGAAATTGAGTGAGATGTTATGGATTTGTGTTTACTGTTGTGAGGATATGAGGCGTAGTTTCAGGAAATGTGTTTTAGCAATCGAGAAAAACTGTAATTAACAAGTGTTGGTGCCTTAGCAATGCAACAATAGTGCATATGAATGCATCTTGCCATTATAATTTGCTTACATAATAACAATTTCACTTCAAAAATCATAATGGCAGTGAACAAAAGGTTTCAAACCTGGGCTTCACAAAACGTCGGGCAACATTACAGTGGCCGTGTTCATCTTTTATATACAGTCTATTGTATAAGCACAATATACCTAAATTCTTGAGCGTATTTTTTTCGCACAAATCTTTTTTAACTTTGAAATAATACAGGTGCTAATAGAAACTACATGTTCACAGATAAATCTGACTTTAGCCCAGTTTTCTCAAGGACAATAATTTTTCATTTTAATAACACCATCACCCATCTTATCCAACCTTGTCCTCTTGATTATGATTTAGAATATTTCACCTTTTTGCAGTACTTACAAGGATGTCTGATAGAGATCTTTCGGTCCAGAGGTGCAGATAAAAATCAGCAGCAGCAAGAGCACTCGGTGGCGGTTATCACTGATAACAGAAATGAATAGTGTCCCGGTAGCCCTGATACACATCAACTGATGGAGACCACACGGTCCATTTTCTGTCTGGCTGTTGATAAACACTGCGATTTTCTGCGTGTGTATGCAGGAAGTTATATTCATTTATGCTTACTGTGCAGTTAATTAGGATTTCTATCCTAGGTATATGTCCTAATCTGAAATTTGTGATGCACTTATGAGACGTGAGTCTCAGGATTCCTGCAGTTTTGCAAACAGTCATGTCATGAGTCGAGTAAATCCAAAGACCTTCAGGTGGATTTAGGAGGCTTCTGAGGACCCTGAAGTATTTGGTAGTCGTTCCCATGTTCATGAAAGCACTTCTGGGTAAATTTATGTCCATAAAGTCAATCATTGCACATGCACCAGCCTGAACTGTTGACAGAAGATATCTTGGATCCTGTTTATGCTGATTTCTGAGCATCGTTGGCTGCAATCAAAAATCAAGTCTTCAACACTCCATTATTTTTGTTTGCCAGTGAATCAGTGCCCACTCCAGCCTCAGCCATCTGCTTTTTCCTGTGTAAGGAGAGAAACCTGACATCATCTTTTACTACTGTGTCCTGTATACTTCAAGCTGGTATGTGTTATGAAATCTCAGATGCTTGTTTTCCCCACAGAGTCGTATAATGTGTTTATCAGGGTTGCTATAGCCTTTCTGACCTCAGCAGCAGAGCATTTCCATGTGCAAAGTAGCCTCTAAGTAGATGACCTTTTCCATTCATTAGGAGTAAACTCTAAAGAGAATTGTATATGTGAAGATTACTACGATCATCCTGTTATCAGCAGTTTCAGATAAACAAAAAAACAAAACCAACTGTTGTGATGTTAACAATCACACGTCTAAGATCATATTTTCCCCTCAATGCTGGTGTCTGACGTGAGCATTAACTGGGACTCGTAAACACGGTTTTATGCATTGCTGCCAGTCATGTGGCATGACAAAACGGATGAGCAGGTGTACTGGTGTTCCTAACAAACTGCCTCATGACTGTGTATGTGTAAGTGGGAGAGCATCTGGGAGCAAAGCAAGGTTTGCAGCCTCCAGTAAAAGGCCTTTTCCAGATTGGCCTGTTATGAACTCTTCACAAGTCTGTTTTACTACACAGCACAAAAAGAAGTGCGCAGGTCACAGCCAAGAGTTATAGACATAAAAAAAGAACAACAACATTTCACATCATATAAAAAAAAAACAGAGAGAGAAAAAGAGACTTTAAAATTGTTCTACCAAGACTCACTTAAAATGCTCGGAGCAATCTGGATTCAAATAGTGCCTGAAATGTTACCACCGAGACTTCATTAAAACCTGCTTTGAGTAAACACGTCCCAGTGGGTATCCGGACCGAGTGAACAACAGTTTTCAATATCTATAAAGCTCAAGCATGCATAAACACAATTAAAGGGATGGAATTCAATACTTAGGTGTAGGTACACTCAGAAACAATCACCATAAGGCACATACAGATGGAGGGACTGCTCGTAATAATGAGCATCTACACAGTTAGCCATCTGACACAGTGTCCATATCATTGCACGCCCACATATGCAGACTTATGGGCTCTATTTCTTCACAAATTTGTGTCCCTGTGCACATTAATTGAAATGTTGGCCTACATAATAATTTAACTTCCTGCATAAACATTTACAGTGATTCCAATCTTGCTTGGGTTTAAATGAACTCTGTCCATAGACCGAAAATCATCTACAGGTTATAATTTTGATATGACTGATGACACTTGTTAATTTTAGATACATGCAGCTGGTCAAATTGGTAGTTCTAATATGCATTCAAATAACAAATGAAAGAGTAAAGCAGGAGGATTATAAGGAATATAGCTCAAACAGACATCCTGTAGCGTTGTACATCAAATAAAACCCCAAAATGGCAACTTGAAGAGCTTTTGGTGCATTTTTTAGTGGCATAAATTCAACTGTGTGCCAGGCTACAACAGTCTTCTTGTTCTTCTCTTACACAAGCACCTTTCTCTGTGTCCATTTGTATTTGCGTATGTGTGAGAGAGAAACATAGCACTGAGCTTAGAGCAATGGTTTATTTATTAGTGTGAAAAGCTTTGCAACTCTCCATGTCAGAATGAGTGGGTGCAAATTAAAATATCAACGGGAGGGCTAGACGCTACAAACAAGCTTTCGTTGGGAGATAAGTGTTCTGGTGTCTGAATGCTGTCCGTTCATGTGCACATGTTTGCATGACGTCATTGAAGCTGTCACAGGATAAGTTCATTTCATTTGTACGACCTTTGACGTTAATGAAGGGCAGCCAAAGTCTGAAGAGCCCCTTGAGTCAAAATAAAATGAACCATAGCTGGTTTAGCCAAGAGCTAACTTGTAATCATGCACCTATTGATTATGATGAATGTTGTCTGCATTGTTTAATCACTTCAAAGTCCAGACACTTACCACTTCTAACCACAATGAAAAGCAGTTATTCGCCTATTCTGCATGTTTTTAGTTTGGGTTGTGAAAAGATGCTAGCTTGCACTTAGCCCTGAGGAAAGAAAAACAAGATATCATGCTGGATATAAGTAACAGAAAAACATAAATTAAAGCTAAAATGAACTCAGCTAATACGGTTAGTGTGCTAATGTGAGAGATACTTACTCTCCTATTCAAAGCATGCATCTGTAGCTCTCTCCATGACAACACAAACACAGGTCGCTTCTTCGAAACCAGTGTTTTATTGCTGGAGTTTTTCTCCGATATCCCAGTGACACTGTGAGAACTGTATTCATGAGTGAATGAACAGTAAAAAGCCCATGACACAGTGCCTAGCATGTACACAAAATGGCATAAAAATGCAAAGCACTTTGGACCGAACAAATAACAAACTACCTCTTGTCATGACGTTTTGATGAAGTTCTCATGCCGTTGCGGGAAGATTGTCCTTCATCCATACGCTGACTTCAATTACAACTCACTACATTCTCCCACTGCAGGAAATCTATGTCCAAACATACGACGTAACCAGTAACCCCCTTTAACCCTAAGATGCAACTGTTAGATGCCTGGGTCGTTGACCCAGGGTTTTTGAGTTTATTATATTATTTATCATTTCTAGTCTTTGGTTTCAGAGTTATGTCTTATGATTTATGTCTCTGTGTTCTCTAGTTGCTATATCCCCGTGTCCAGTCAGTGTCTGTCTGCCCTGGTCCCATGTCTCTGTTCCCTCTGTTGCAGTGCCTGCATGTGAGTCTGTCTTTAGTTCAGTCTGTGTTATGTTTCCTGTTTTATTGTATTGTATTTAAGCCCTGTGTTTCTCTGTGTCCGTGTTGCGATCTACCCTCATTTATGCTGTGTTCTGTCTGCCTGCTTATGTAAGTTTATTTGGGTTTTTGGATTTTTGTTACATTTTGCCATCCAGCAATAAAAGCTGAGTTTGAAGTACACTTGCCTGCCGTGAGTCTGCACTTTGGGTCCATTACTCCTGCTTGCACACAGCGACACATGACAGCAACCTTTAACGCCATTCAGTTCAATATGGGCTGTGTTGCCCTGACATATAGTTGGATTTTTCAGGAGGTGCACATCAGATTACGTGGACAGTAACAGGGGGTTAAGAGCATTTTCTGGTTTGGTCGTAATTTATGACCTAGTATAAATAGTCAGTTTACATCAGGGGTAGGCAACTCCAGGCCTCGAGTGTCGGTGTCCTGCAGGTTTTAGATCGCACCCTGGGTTAACACACCTGAATCAAATGATTAGTTCATTACCAGGCCTCTGGAGAACTTCAAGAAATGCTGAGGAGTCATTTAGCCCTCTAAATCAGCTGTGATGGATCATGGACACATCTAAAACCTCCAGGACACCGGCACTCGAGGCCTGGAGTTGCCTACCCCTGGTTTACATGCTCAGCTTCACATAAAATATTACTCAACAGCGTTTATATGCAGCTATGGTTCTCTTTGTCGTCGACCCAGTCAGTGCCCAAAAAATTAGTACGTTAATAAATAAATAATAGTAATGATAATAATAATAATAACAATGATTAGAAGATAGAGATGAAAAAATAAGGCTTAAGCTTGAATTTGTAAGTCACAGGATTTTAATGGGCTTATGTTTTATGGAAGATATATGGTAGACTTGCGCTGATTCCCTCATCAGAGGCTTTTGCATTACCTCATGAACAAGACCTGTGGGAGAAAAGTTTATGATACTTACAGGTTTTGTTCTGAAAGATAAACCTACTTAAACCTAAAAGCCTAAAGGTAACTGCAAGAAATCAAAAAGTAGCTTTACAGTAGGCTATGAATAGACTCAACTAAATAACCTCCTGTTATCCTCTGCAAAAAGCTAACTCATTTCCTGCAACAGGTAACAAGTGTCATCCTTTCCTAGCTGTGTTATTCTGCCCATGTGGAAAGCACGCTTGAGTTATTTTGGAAATATGCTAAATTCTTACTCAGTCATTTTCACTTTGTTAAGTGCCATAAACTGTAACAAAACGATACAGACACTGATAAGTGAAAATACAGCTGTGTTCTAAAACCTGACCATCAGGTTTCGATCTATGACCTCAGCAAACACGTTCCCGATGCTTTAAGTTTTTAATATAACATCTAATTTTAGCAATCCACAAGGACAAGAATAAAGAGTATGATTTAGCAAACAAAACAGCGAGATGGAATGGTGCCACTTAATGTAAATGTTCATTGATGGTACATTTCCTCGTGTTCAAGCTGCCATGGTCCCTCTCACAGTGTACATGTTTCCCGAAAGGAATTTTAGATTTAGATTTGTTCCACCGCCGAATGGTTTTGCATTTTGCCTCGCTCCATCTTAAATGAGCATTGGCCACAAGAAGATGTTACTGGATCACATGGATTCTTCTTTGCATCACAGAACTTTAACCTCAATTTGTGGATGGCAAATTGTATTCACAGACAATGATTTCTGGAAGTGTTCCTGTCCATGCAGTGAGAGATCCATGAGAGAATCACACCTGTTTTCAAAATATGCAAAATTTTAATGCAACAGAAATAAAGAGAATGCTTTAGGATTGACAGCTGCAGCACCCGGTGTGCACGGGCTGCATCTCCGTTTCTCTTCCAGTTCATCTTCTCGGTTGTCTCATCTGGTTTCAAAACACAGATAGTATGGTGATACTGAATGTGAATGTTTATTATGTGTACAGCTGAACATGCTGGTGAGTGGTAATAATGTATCCATGTATAAGCTGTATTAAGCTTAAAATTCCTCCCAAACATACAACCCCAATTCCAAAACAAAAAATACTGCTGTGTAAGTTTTCCAGTGTTTCTGTTGATTTTTGGCCTTGTTTTTTGAGCACAGGGATTTCTCTAAATTCTTAGAATCTTTTTATGCCAAACCACGACAACAGTTGCTTTAAGGCACTTTATACTGTAAGGCAAAGACTGTGCAATAATACTGAGAAATCCACAACAATCAGTTGACACTCCCATGAGCAAGCACCTGGCAACAGTGGGAAGGAAAAACTCCCTTTGAACAGGAACAAACCTCTGGAAGAACCAGATGTTGGGGGTGAAGGGAGTATCATCATGTTTATCAGAATAATCTTACTAATTAGTTGCAAAATATTCCTCCAGTTGTTTCTTTCTAGTCTGATTTCTTTTCCCATTATGACCTAAATCATCTGTACGTCAATACAATTAAAAAAAAAAAAGCCTGAAAATGAGAACCAGAGTTTTAGTTTATTTATAAAAATTCAATGAATAAGGCCAGAAATGCTATTTTCAAGCAGTCAGCTTTTTATGGCAGTATGCGCTTTCTGGGTCAGATCAAATATTTAACATTCTTTCACCTCACTCATCCTTGAAGCTTTAGCACAAAAAATCAAATATTTAAAATCTGTATTTCAATAAATAGTTTAATAAATACTCCCGTGCACGCTTTTAAATTGTACACTGATGCATCCATGTGCACATTTGCAAGTGTCCATGTAAAACTACAGATTTACATTTAAGAGGGATGTGCATGTAAAAGACAAAAGTACACACCGCCTTTAACTACAGCATTAAAATAAAATATTAACTGCAGTTTTGTTGCTGTTGTTTTTTTTTAGCACTTATATTTATATATATATATATATATATATATATATTAGGGGTGCAACGATACACAAAATTCACGGTTCGGTTCGGTTCGATACTTTGGTGTCACGGTTCGATATTTTTTCGATACAAAAAAATGTTCATGCATTTTTAATTTGTCATTTATTAAAATTATAAATATATATTTTAACTCAAAAGTACAGTTTTTAAATTTAACCCTAACCCTTGTGCGTGTTTTTTATTTTGACAGCGAATGCGCACCTGCGGACCACTTATGTGCAGCCCTGGTTATTTAGCTCGTCATATCACAGCCACAGAAATTCTTTTGTCCATGAAACCATAAAGCTGCACTTTCTTTTTGCCTTATAGTCTGATTTGTCATAACTTTTCTTTGGCTGTCACTTCTTCACCCTGACCTGTCTTATTTGGCTCAGCAGAACTGAAATGCTTTTACACGCTCACTCACATAAGCTCAGCGATTCTCTGCGCGATCAACCTCTCACATGTGTAAGCTGCGGGAGATTTCACTTGTCATGTTTGCATAGTAAGCTAACGATTAATAAGACGATGTCAGAGGAATTGGTGCACAAATTATCATCACTCACAGATCAGTGCTGTCGCTCTCTATACACAGTTCGCACGATTGCAAAGTGAAAGCAAAAAAACAAGCGCAAATTCAAACGCGACTTCAATATGTCACATATTGACAGTGGCTCACCGATGCCAATGACATAATTACCCAGCTACATTTCTGAAAGAATGCAAAAGCATTGACATATATTTTTCCTACAATAGCCCGACGGGCAGGGAAGAGAAAGATTTTGGTAGCCCGACTGAAAAAAATCGCTAGCTCCAGGACGTCGGGCTAGCGATATTGCAAGCCCTGTATCTGATTGAGGAATCACTCATCTTTGGAAAAGAGAGTTTATTACAGAGAAATGGCTCTTTCCAAAATAAAAGCTATACTATCCGCTTCTTCTGGGCTATATTCTCAGCAGCATAAGGAGAATCATGTGCTAACAGCTGTCTAAATGACTCAGCTAAAGTTAGTAGCATGCTTGCTTTTTTTTGTCTGCTTCCACTTGTCTTTGCACTACGATGATGTCGGCGTAAATGTGCAGTCATATTCGTCGTGTTCCCACTAGTGCTTTCAGGTTAATCTCGTTGAAATGACCTTAACGCCACAACACGGCAAATCTCCGTTAACGAGCTACCGCCGATCGCTCCGTGCATGGGGCTAGACGGCCAACACGTTAACGAGCTAACTGCGCTAACACACTAGTTCACACCAATGTAATTGAGCATTGCATGGCACATCCAACATACTGTTTTACTTTAGTCCATGACTCGCTTACCTTCAGGGTCATACGTCACATGAAAACCAAAATAATTCCAAACGCCAGATCTGAATGAGGTTCAATTTGCCTGTTGCAAGTAGAGCTTAACTTCTGTCTCGCTAGCTTGCCCTGCGCTCTTCCTTCTGACTATGCTGTCTGTGTTGAGCGCTCAGTGGATCTGCGCTCGACAGTGCAGCCTAGGCGGAGTAGTCGAACACAGATCCACTGAGCGCTCAACACAGACAGCATCGTCAGAAGGAAAATTGATAAAATAAATTACAAATGTTGTATTGTTCGATACATATGCGTACCGAACCGAAAGCACTGTATCGAACGGTTCAATATCGATACGAATATCGTTGCACCCCTAATATATATATACACATACATACATATATATCCCTGATTGCGTATGTGGCTCTGCATGTTGCCTAGTTATCTCCTTCCCTCTGAAACACTTTATAGGCAGGGGGTCCACATGGACTGGAAGATTAGGGGGATACGGCTCTTCCTTCTTGTTTGATATGTGCTGACACATGGCTGTGTGCAAGTGTAAGTGTGTGTCTAAGATGTACTTAGGACAGTAATGACATAAAAGCCACTGACAACTGGTCTCAGACAGGGAGAAGCAAATCTGTGTTGTGGTGGTTTATGCAGTGATACGATTGCTGAAGACAGCTGGACGCTAAACTTTTCCGATTTCCAGCAGTTCAGCCTTTTGTCTTTTGTTTGCCAGTTCATGGCTGCTGGACATTTGAATAATTTGTCCTCTAAATGAACCTTCCCAAAAATCTCATGACATTTTTTTATTCTTGTTAAAGAGATTTTACTCAGATGTGGCTGTTTTGTAATGATTATAATTATTGTCCATACAATATTAAAAGTTGTTCTACTTTCTGTTGTAGTCTATAGTAAATATTTACAATGATTTTTTTTATTATATAATTTTGTATTTCCTATTCTGAGCTTTATGCAGCATGTAAATACTGTATTCATGTGAACATGTTGGCGTGGGGCTGCCTGATGGTTGCACTTTATATGCTGTGCAGTTCTGTATTTGTCAGTTTCTGTACATGATTAATATTTCAGGAAGCTAACAGCATAGATGTCACTGTTCTGCCTGACACTTAGGTCTCCTGTAATTCATCAAATTTTTCTCTCCATCTCTATCGACTTTAATCCTGTCATAGTTTCTCTCGTTTGCTCACAGCAGAGATTCAAGTGTCATTCTGTCTGCCTCTCTTCCCTCTCCCAGTCATTTGTCCACGCGTGCTGCCCTGCGTCCTTTCTCTTTCTGTCTCTCCAGTCATCCGTGCCCCTTTCCTTCATTTTTCTCATTCTCTGCTCATTCCTCTATTCACCCCTTTTCCCACCGCTCGCGAGCACTGTATGCCCATTTTCTGTCCTCGTCTTTGCAACCTGATAACAAGCAGGCTAGTGCAATGCCACGCTTCACTGCTTCTCCTTCTGCTGCACATGAAAAAAAAAAAAGTGAATACACAGAGAAACAGAGAAACAGAGGTGCACACACGTAACCCTGCACACACACACACACACACACACACACACACACACACACACACACACACACACACACACACACACACACACACACACACACACAGACATTATGCACACAGTACACTGAAATATTTGATTTATCCATTTTCACCATGAGTCATCATCTTGGTGAGAGGCTAGCACCCTATATGAAGTAATGAAATTTAAAGCTGTCTTTAACTTCACTTTCAATGGGAGTGCTGAAGCAGCAAGACATGGATATGAATAATGCCATAATTTATGTCCAGAACATTAATTTTTCCAGCTTGCCAGCTCTATATCCCTGTGAAATATTTTGCATAGCTCAGGACTGCTCCGATGCTTTTTGCTACAATAAATAAAGTTACGTGTACACTTTATGAATATGCAAGAGGATTTTAAGGGGTGGGCTGGGCGACGTGTAGTAGAAGTAAGAGGAAGTCTAAAGGCAGCCTGTGTAATGCTCATAAATATTCCGGATTATATTATACAGTCTAGTTTGAATACTCTCTCTAATCTTAAGAAGGGCAAAAAGGTATTTCAGACTTAAAACTAATCAAAGTCCAACATAAAGTCTAAATTAAAAAAAAAAACTCAGTTAACTGAGTTTTATGTTTCTAAAATGTTTTTTTAAAAATATAATGAAAATATAATATAAATAAATAAAAACAGGCAGAAAGAAGCTCCAGGTGCAACCGTTAGAAGCGCTTCGCAGCATGAAACGCCGTGTCCGATTCTGTTCCTCTTCCACGATGCTGACATTTTGCACGGAAACAGATTGTTTATCAGCAGGGGTGGGTAAAAATGGTAATATTAATTGGCAGGGTAAACCCTCTTGACACCTCTCTAAAAATGCTGGAAACTGTTGACTAATATGATAAAACGAGTTGGGGGGCAGGAAGGATGGAAAACAAAGCTTGAGGAGTTACATGAATGACTAGTTGCTATGGTTTCTGAGTTTTGATTAGTCTTTGTATCCCCCTGTCTTTGACATTTCCTGTATATGTCTGCCAGCTAACTACCCATACCTTCCTGTTCCCAACCATGTGTCCTGCCTGTCTCTGTGTGACTGTATTGTTTCTTTGAGTTCTGGTTTCACTTTTGTTTATTCAACTAATCCAGTCTTACAGTCTAGCACCTTTTGCTCTATCCAAACAGAGGTTTATTTTTTGTCTCCTTTGAACTCAATACAAGCCAGGGAGTACCAGTGATAACAAAATATAATATAATGTAGTGTACAAGCAGCACTGATTACATGTCATAGAAATTAGCCAAAATACAAAATCATCATATCAACAATAATTACCCTCCTGATTTCATATCTTGTAGAACTACCTCTAGCATCAATAAATGACTTCATCACATGTTTTGGGCCATTCTTCTATACATTGTTGCTTCATGCACAACTCTCTTAAGATCTCATCACAGCTTTTCAATGAGGTTGAGGTCTGGACTTTGAGTGGGCCATTGCAACACCTTGATTCTTTTCCTTTTCGGCCAATCTGTTGTAGATCTGCTGCTTTGCTTGGGATCATTGTCCTGATGCATGATCCAATTTTGGCCAAGTTTTAGCTGGTGGACAGATAGCCTCACATTTAACTCTAGAATAGTTTGTCATAGAGAGGAGCTCGTGTTCAATACAGTAACTGATGCCGAGGTCCTGTGGCTGCAAAATTAGTTCAAATCATCACCCCTCCACCTCTGTGCTGACAGTTGATCTCACGTGTTTGTGCTGATGTGCTGTTCGTGATTTTCACTTCATGTGGTGCTGTGCATTATGGCTCAACATCTCCACTTTGGTCTGGTCTTGTGTTTTGCTCAAATGTAATGTTTACAAACCTTAAGTCATGCTGTAGTGTTCTTTTTAGAGAGGAGAAGCTTTCACCTGGCCAAACAACCCATACATTTGTTTCTAATTGTACTGTCACGAACTTTAACATTTAAAATGTTAGCTTGTGTATTTTTGCACTTTCTTTGAGGGTTCATTGTTCTGACCAGTCCTGTCTTGAAAAGATTTTGGCATCTGTTGTCAATGTTTTTAACTTGTTAATAATCTTTCTCACTGTTGAATGATGGACTTCAGATTTCCAGGAAGTGGCCTCCTAACTCTTTCCAGACTGATGGTCAGCGATAATTGCTTCTTTAAGGTCACTGACAATGTCTTTTCTCTTTGGCATTGTGTTAACAAACACCTGAATGCTTCGAACTGCCAGCATGCGTTTTTGTATTGTTAGAGAAGTGATCACGCTAGCTGAAAATGTTTTGTACAATGCTTTGTAGTTCTTCTGAAGACGTATTTTGTCATTTTAAGACCCTTAAAATGATGTACTCTTTTTGCTTCCTTAATGACTAAGCAATGTACGTTTCTCAGTGATATTCTATTATTATAGTAGAGCCAAAACACTGGATAAAAGTGTAATCATCTAAAAAATACATAGATGCCAAAAAACACCAAAAACAGCTGTAGACTAAACAATGCTTGCATCCAATATAAAATCATTAAAATGATTGAGCGTGTCATACAAATACCAGGTATGTTGGCTCTTCATAGGATGCAACATAGCTTAAAATATGTCAATACATGTAGCTCCATAAAATGTACAAAGTTATATATAAATTGTTCAAAAACTTACTATAGATCATATAAAAATTAATTTAGTGCTTTTTTGGTTTCCAATGACATAAGAACAAAGAAGAGGACACTAACAGTATTCTGATTAGCAGTGCATATCTTGAATTCTCAATTCATAAGAGTCCTGGTCCCAAAGCCCCACTCTAGTTGCTGATATCCCCAGGGTGAAGATAGCACAAGGCTCAGCAGATGACTTAATTAATTAAAAACATGTTAATCATAATTCTATCTAAAGTTATTAGTGCTTGTTTGGGGTTGTTTTTTTCTGCCTTATTGCTCCTGTCGGTGAATCATGACCAGTGTATGCCTATGGCAGGATGGTGGCGAGGAAAGGGCAGGCAGTTTACGCCTGGATGACAAGAAACATCCACTCAGTTTAAATGTTACTGTACTGACTCTGAACTTTGACCGATGTATGCAAGCAGCTCAATAAAGAAGGCTTCTCCGCACAAAACCAACACTGTTGGGCAAAAAGCAAGCAAAGAAGAAAAATCATAATAGAAGATGCAAACAACACAGAAAGAGAGAAATGGAACAAAATATGATAAACGTTCAGTCATTCTAGGAGCAAGGCATGCCTACTGCTTTCAGCAATAATTTGCTTTTAGTGCCTTTTAGCACAAAATAGCTAAGATCATAGACATACCAAACCTTATTGTTGGAACTATGAGACTGTTAACATGCTGATGCTGATGGTGACGCTTTTAGTTAGAAAGAGTGAATACGACTGCCTTAAGAGGCAGTAGGTGGTGGTGACAAAAGATACATGACTTTTGTGATGAATGCCTTAGTGGCGTGTTTGGCACAAGAAAGGAAGCAAGCAAGCAAGAGACAGTGATCCAAGCAAAGAGCAAAAGTGTGGAACGAGAGAGGAACAATGCAGGGTTTAGTGACAGGTCAAAAGGCAAAAACTAAAAGCAAGAGAAGAGAATATGTAGGTACATAAAAGGGGCAAGTTGTGAAGAATAACAAAGCAAAGAGGGAAAAGGGAAAAGAAGGGGGAGGAGGCTCCTCTGGGGTGTAATTAAGGCCCTGAATCCTGTTTGCCATTGACCAAGAGCTTGCAAAAGATATGGGGAGTGATGTGCATGTGAAGATGCAGTGGGAAAGAAGAGAGCAGGAGGAAAGGGAGTATAAGCTGGGTGAAAATTAAGATGAATATTAAGATGCGTTGTTGCTATAGGGGGGAAATGAGAAGAAGAAAACTGCAAATTTGTTTCAGCTTTAAAAAAACACAGAAAGAAGATACTTGGTGTCTTGATGGTGCAAGAGCGGTTCTAATAACTGTTTGGCTCCTGTAGTTTTAATTATTTTCTAATAGTCATTAATCCAGAGCTGCTACAGCAAGAGCGTTGTGCTGTTTTCCCCCAAGTAACTTTAAAACCGCAGCAAGTCTTTCATCCATCCCAGGGAGTAAGGGAACGATTCATCTAAATTTTTAACATTGTTGAAGGCAAGATGAATAAAAGGATTTACTAATCTATGTGCAAGCTCACACTTAATTCCTCAGCAATCAACATCACATTTGAACTAAGTTTCATCAAAAAGAAAGACAAAAAAATCAGAGAACATATACACAAGAGCTTTAAGCAGATTCACCTGTTTCATACAAACCAGTGTCAAAACCTCAGTGTGGATGGAGCTTATTACAGTTTTTGCCCGTTGCTTGAACACATTTGGCAAAACGTCGCTCATTGTGCCAAAACTCTAAACACAAGTAAACACGACACAACACTGGGAAATATACCATACACATCTGTGCCAAAATGAAACTCCACTCCCAAAACCTAAACTCTGCTGTCAAAACCTGACATTCCTCTGTCAAAATGTAACTCTGTTGACAAAATGACACATACTTGCATCATATGCAAACACTTACAGATCAGGGGGAACACACTAGTCTTCTTTACATAAAACACTGCAGTCCTTGATTTCCATTGTGTATTCAGAAGGCACATTTACAGGAGACACATTTCCAAACAACCAAAAACGCAAATAGACCTACTCAATAGTGTACATCGCAGTACCATGAATTCAGATGAAGCAAAAAAAAAACAAAAACCACAACACAATAATACTGCAATAGAAAAAACACTATACTGTAAACACAAAAAACCATGACAAGTGTGCATAAGTGGGCTCATGGATCCCGCCGTCTGTTGGGGTCTGGCCACAGGACCTCATCAACATCGCAAGCTATGTCCTCTCCCGCTAGGCACCGGGGAAAATACCCTCTTGCATGCCGAAACCATCCATGGATCGCTGTCACCTCAATGTCGCCGCAGGCCTGTTCCATTGCCTGCAGAAGAGGCATGCGGGCATGTGGTTGGCGGTCATATACTCGCCATCTCCAAGCCAAAAAAAATTCCTCAATAGGGTTTAAAAATGGTGAGTAAGGGGGCAAGTATACCACTTCAAATTGATTGTGGTTGGAGAACCAGGCCTGGACCAGAGCAGCCCGATGGAAACTGACATTATCCCATATCACCACAAACCTGGGCTGATCTGGTCTGTTCTGTACAACTATGTTATGGAGAGCATCTAGAAATGTGAGTATGTGTTGGCTATTGTATGGACCTAGCATTGCATGATGGTGCAGAAGTCCTCGAAGGCATATGGCGGCACATAATGTGATGTTTCCCCCGCGCTGCCCTGGGACGTGCACAATTGCCCTTTGGCCAATCACATTATGACCCCGTCGTCTTGTTTTGCTCAGGTCGAATCCAGCTTCATCAATGAAAATGTATTCATGAGGCTGTGCAGCTCCATCCATGGCCATGATCCTCTGAAAAAAAGGGGAACATGTCACTGTACTACAGTGCTACACATACAGCACCCTCACCCCATCACACAGGTACCTGTGTAGCTCTCAGAATAGATCCATGTGGTACTGATATGGTACATATTCAGCTGCTACTGGACTTCACCAATACTCTATTGTAAATGTAAGGGACAGTTACACGTACCCGTACATATTCAGCTCGAAGTCCTTTGACCCTGTCACTGTTCCTCTCGAATGGGACTCTGTAGAGCTGCTTCATGGTGATGCTGTGTTTACCCAAGATGTGTCTGATGGTGGTGATGCTCACATGGTCTATGTTGCTGAACACTCGCCTGTCTGCAAGTATTTTCCGTCGTAGCTGGTGGAGACGGATGGCATTGTCTGCCCTCACTAGGTCCACAACGGCAAGTTCCTGCTGTTGTGTGAACAGGCGTTGCCGTCCACCCCCAGAAGGTCTTCGGGTCATTCTGGAGGAATACAACCACATATTGTCATCGGTTTGCTTATTTTTCATACAGTACTTTACTGTATGTACTGTGTCATCCACTGTACAACACTGTACTTCAATATGAGGAATCAGCCACTTTGGCTGCAAAAGGAGCATTAGCACCCCGTACACTTGATATGGTAATGTGATATACTGTAGAACAGTGCTATGGAACCATCTGAGTAGAGCAGAAGGTATGGAGGTGAAGACAGACCTGTTTTCTAGTCGGAATGTTCGTATTATAGATGCCACTGTGAAGCGGCTTAGATGTGGGTGGACTCTCTGCCCAGCTTCCCTCATAGTCAGGCCATGGTTGATGACATGGTCCACCAAAGTTGCTCTTACAGTTTTTTCTGATTGCTTAAGCACATTTATTGTAACTATTGGCTAATTTTGCAAAACTCTTCACACAAATAAGAAAACCTGTCAACCAATAATCAAAACATTGTAGTTCTCTTGCAAAAGCAAACACAGCTAGATTAACTCTTCACACCTTCGTAAAAATGGTGTTTCCGTATCAAACAGTACACACAAGCCATCATCTACTAAGCACACAATGCGCCAACTGCACACTGATGGTATGAATACAAAACACATCTGGCTTTTGCTTTCCCTGTGCACAAGGTAGGCTATGTCAGTTTGAGCTCATACTTCTGTCATAGATCCATAAGCATAGAGGGATCCAAACTTCAAGTACTGGTGTTTATTCAAACACATCAAAACAAACACAAGTGTTTATTTCCAAGTATAGGATTATTTGCAATCGCCATAATGACTATATGGGTTACTTGGTCTGCAGTGAACATGCTTCCTCTGCCCCAGCATCTGGTCATCTAGCAATTCTGTAAAGTAACAATTTCAGTATTTTTACATCAATGGTGTTGGTGTGTTTCTCATTGGCATATGGCAGTGCTACAAATCTTTGTGCGAAGTGACTGTACTAACCGATTCTCATTTCAAGATGTCCTTATGGTGCTTGCTACAGTGTAGCGGCTCGAGTTAGGCTGGACCTGTTGGCCAGCTACCCTCAGGGTCATTCCACGGTTGATTACATGGTCCACTATTGTAGCTCTGATGTCATCAGCAATTCTATTTCTTACTCTTCCTACCCTTCCTCTCCCCCCTCCTCATCTTCCTCTCCCCCCTCCTCGTCTTCCTCTTGCTCCTCCTTGTCCTTGTCGTCCTCTTCATCCTACTTCTTCACCTCCACGTCCTCTTCCTCGGCCTCCTCTTCTTCTCACTCTTTCTGCTCCCTCCATTGTACTCCGCAAACACAGCTTACCTGTATTATAGTGCTTAGGCTGATTGCAAAGTGAACTAATTATCTAAAGAAGTTTTCACATGTGACAGTGTGCCAGACAGTTGGCAAATTAGTGTTAATGATAGCCATACATGTGTATACTTTTGCTAGGAGTGTGTTGGAAATTTGGTAATTGAGTGTTGTGCAGTGAATTGTGCCTACAGTTTTGCAAAGTGTGTGTTACAAAATTGCAAACTGAGTGCAAAGCAGTTTTTGTGCTTTTAGTTTTGCAAACTCAGTGAGTGGTTTTGCTATAAGTCTGAATAGTTTTAGAGATTGTGCTACAGGAATCACAGTTAGGGTTTAAGCATTCAGAAAAAACTGTATTTCATCAGAAATATGGGTCCGTGCATGGCCTCTTCGGCCTCCTCCTCCTCTTCCTCTTCCTCCTCCTCCTCTACCTCTTCCTCTACCTCTTCCTCTTCCTCTTCCTCTTGCTCTCCCTCCATCCATGCCTGCGAAGTTCTTGAAATGGCTACGCTGAGGGCTTTTTGTAGTTGGCTAATTGGTGTTCGGTTTTGCAAGTAGGTGCCTTCAGGTGTGTATTTGCGTGGTTGCAATTACCCCATGTGTTTTGTATTTTGGATACATGTGTTTTCCGAATGGCACCCTGACATTTCATTTTGTGAGCGAAGTGTCTTATGTATGACATAGAGTGTAGCATGCAGGACCATGTGTGTTGCATAAAGGGGTAGGTGTGTTGCATAAAGGAGTAGGAGTGTTGCATAATTGGTACTGGGGTGCAAAGCAGCGCTTTTGTTTAAGGTATGGGTACATGTGTTTGAGGTATGGTAACAAAAGCTTCACGTTGTGTTACTTTAGTCTGAGCATGGGTTTATAGTGTTCAAGCAACGGGCAAAAACTGTAAAATATAGCAGAGTGGAAATGAGATTTGCAAAATGACATGCATGCCTTTGAAAGTGACACGCCTTTGACACAACTTCTCTCGGGATTTTCTCCCACAGGACAGAAAAGCAAAGCCTGAAAAGCATTTACGCTCTAACATGCAATACTGATCCTATTACATTTGACTTGCGCTGTGCACACAAGTAATGGGACAGGCCTAACAAACGCTGTTAATTGTTAAATATTTGCCCACAGAGCGACGTGCATGAGGTTACAGATTACTAATACAAACAGCGCTGAAGCTGAGGTGTCGGTGTAAAACGACGATTCTGATAGTATGTGCGCTTGTGATTTTACTCGGATCTCTGAAAACGTAACGGATGATGGCAATTCACCGCCAGTTCAACAAGATGACTTGAAGCGTGAAGATGATTTGAAAAAAGTCAACGTAATTGACGCTGACAGTCGTAGGAGGACTGTGTGTTGGGTGCTGTTTCCTATCCGAAAGGAGGTTTGGTGCTGCGAGCGGCTGGCTACATTGGGTCGCTGCTGATGCCGATCTCCCCCGGGTGCAGTGGTGAGTCAGGTTCCCTGTCGCAATGCATTCTCTACAACACAGACATGCTCTGGGGAGTCCATGACTGATCCCTCTGCCCTTCAGTGCACTGTGTGTGTGTGTGTGTGTGTGTGTGTGTGTGTGTGTGTGTGTGTGTGTGTGTGTGTGTGTGTGTGTGTGTGTGTGTGTGTGTGACTGTATGTCTTAGAGTGGGATAGGCCAGAGTGTACAAATTGTATATCTCTTTTATAACTAAGAAAGACTTTAGTGCTCCTTTTAGATATGAATCATCTTGACCCAGCAGGCAAACCACAAACACACTTCTTAAATTCAAGATGAGCACAACATGTGCCTTTAGACTGTAACAGTATTGCTTGGACAGTTAGCATATTGCAGCTCTGCAAACTGCAGCAAAAGAAAAGTACCCATTACAGTTTTTGCCCGTTGCTTGAACACTATAAACCCATGCTTAGACTAAAGTAACACAACGTGAAGCTGTTGTTACCATACCTCAAACACATGTACCCCTACCTTAAACAAAAGCGCTGCTTTGCACCCCAGTACCAATTATGCAACACACCTACTCCCTCATGCAACACACATGGTCCTGCATGCTACACTCTATTTCATACATAAGACACTTCGCTCACAAAATGAAATCTCAGGGTGCCATTCGGAAAACACATGTATCCAAAATACAAAACACATCGGGTAATTGCAACCACTCAAATACACACCTGAAGGCACTTACTTGCAAAACCGAACACCAATTAGCCAACTACAAAAAGCCCTCAGCGTAGCCATTCCAAGAACTTTGCAAGCATGGATGGAGGGAGAGCAAGAGGATATTTACCCCGGTGCCTAGCGGGAGAGGACATTGCTTGCGATGTTGATGAGGTCCTGTGGCCAGACCCCAACAGACGGTGGGATCCATGAGCCCACTTATGCACAATTGTCATGGTTTTTTGTGTTTACAGTATAGTGTTTTTTCTATTGCAGTACTATTGTGTTGTTGTTGTTTTATTTGCTGTACCTGTATTCATGGTACTGCAATGTACAGTATTGAGTAGGTCTATTTGCGTTTATGGTTGTTTGGAAATGTGTCTCCTGTAAATGTGCCTTCTGAATAAACAATGGGAATCAAGGACTGCAGTGTTTTATGTACAGCAGACTAGTGTGTTCCCCCTGATCTGTGAGTGTTTGCATATGATGCAAGTATGTGTCATTTTGTCAACAGAGTTACATTTTGACAAAGGAATGTTAGGTTTTGACAGCAGAGTTTAGGTTTTGGGAGTAGAGTTCCAATTTGGCACAGATGTGAATAGTATATTTCCCAGTGTTGTGTCATGTGTACTTGTGTGTACAGTTTTGGCACAGCGAGCGGGGTTTTGCAAAATGTGTTCAAGCAGTGGGCAAAAACTGTAAGTGTTCTGCTGCTCCTATAAAGTGATATTTGCTGCCTATACATGATCAAATCAGATCAGCCTCCCTCTTATAGGTATGTGATGATTTCTTTTTTTATATGCATTCTGCTCATATGCATAATGGCTTCGTCACATCTATGACAAAGATTGAAGGTGCATGCTGTCCTCCTTCTGCCAAGGACACCACACAGGAGGTGATGGATGTAGCTCTGAATTTCAATCAGCTCACCTGTTTTAGAAAAAAAGAACTGTCAGTGACAAAAGTGACATCTGCTAACAAACACCCAATATCATTAGTCTATTGTCTTAACAGCCACTGTTAAAACTACAATAACAAAACCAATTCTCCAATCTTACCCACTGAATGGCTTTGGAAAATGTAAAGGGGGCAATAAATTGGCCAAAATGAACGTGGGCTGTATGTGGCCCACAATGTAAAAGGAGTTTTTACAACCCTAGCATAGTCCATAACATAATGTTATAAAATCTTACTATTACCACTCAGAAATAGTAACGTCTTCCTGCTCAGTGATGTCTAACCAGCACTGTGAGAGAGACAGTACCAACCCCTCTATCTTCACGCCTCTGAATTGTTTAGGAATGTACTTGCATTACATTAATTATTTTATCCATTAATGCAACATTTTTTTTATTGATACATTATTTTATCAATGCACAAACTAAATTTAATGTAACATGTATTAGTGTAACAAACATACACATCTAAACTATCATCTGATCATGTGATGCATCACCAGCAAGCATTAGATGATGCATGCTGCAGTGCAATGCTGCCTGATCTTTACCTGCATCTTGTTCTCTGTGTGGTTTAGTGCTTTAACCCTGTGCAGCTTTAATTTGATACAATACTCGATTTCTGTATTGAATACAGACGAGCAATGAAAAAAAGATTAACTGCTTAAAGCTGTATTCAAATGCTTTTTCTCTTCCATGGGTTGGTGTAATATAATTATCACCACAGTATCTGAGTGATATTAAACTCATTCAAATGGTCCATGTCAGCATTTTTATTGCATGACTCTTTGCAGATGAAGATTGTAATTGGACTGTTACCTCAGGTTATAAGAAGTCCCACATGCATGAAATTTCACAGTGATTTAATTTGTGAATGGGACAGTCCTTGTGGCCATTTACTTTGTTATGGTAGATTTAACATGAGCATATTTGTTCAGGCAATATTTCATTTTTTAAAATAATAACTACTATAACTATTCCATTTCAAACAATGAAATCATAACTAATACTGTTTATTAACCCATTAAAAACCTACTTTGTAATCCATCCAAAAAATGTTACTCAATGGGTTTTTTTTAAAGTTGTACCTGACTGTTTTAAACAGTAGGCAGGTGATTCTTCGCCCTCAAGAAAAATTAAGCAGTAATTTTATAGTAAAATCCAACTGAGGTTTGTTGTATTCAAATTAAATATTAATCATTAAGTAAAATGTGCTTGGTATAAACTCAAAGTATAACAATAAAGTAAATTTCATTTGACCAAATCTCATTAAATGTAGCATGTTTACATTTTGTACCTAAACAAAATTACATGTAAAATTGTTAAAGTCAGGTTGTTAAAGTTTTTCATCATTATTTGTTTAGGTCATCATTTGGATTAACCAGTCTCAGAATTATTGACAAAGGGCATTTCCTGTTGCAAATATGCAGTAGATTACAAATAGATATCCTTAGAATGAGGACAGGCTCACTGACCAGTGGCGAAACCTTGCTAAAAAAACACAAAAAATGCAATGGCTCAGGAATACAGTTTGTTGCGCCATCCACACATGCGAGTTAAAACCATGTTCTTCTCTGGGCCACAACTCATTTAAAATGGGCTGAGCCAAAATAGGAAGTTGTTCTGTGTTCTGTGTTGGCAACTTCGACATGTGGACAGAGACTATCAATAAGTACTCTCATCTGCAGACGAGACATTGGAGGGGTTATGAGAAGTTATCATTCAAAAGATCTGAATGACCATGACAAGTTTAACATGAGTGTCCATGTGTGCTTAACTCTCCTTAATATCTCATTTCAGTTACCTCAACAATTGTTTCTGCTCAAAGGCAACCCTGGCCTTATCATAATTTTTATAATGATCACTATCGGTCATCTCTGTCAGAATTCGTACTACTACATATTAAATATTAGTATCATTTGGCTGTTTACATTCTATGTCTTTTAGCAGTTAAATTGACAGTTTGATAAATAAAACAGCGAGAAAAAGGGAGCATTGAATATTTTTGTGTCAGTGCCTATTTGTGCATCTATCTCAGATCCTCTTAGGCTTCCATCTAATTACAGTGAAAAGGAGTTGAAACCTTTACAATGCCCCTTGAATAGTTGGAGTCATCATAATCATGTCAGGCTTCTTTCTTCCCTCCGTTATGCTCGCTCTTTCCTCCACTCCACTCCCCTTCCCTCTCTTTTTCGACTGGTGTTTTTGCAGCAGTAAGGTAATCACAGTCTGCGTACACACACGCTAGAGGTCTCTCATGGAGAAATAGAGCACATTCAACATTTATGAGGGCACTCTGAGAGGTTATTCCTCCTTGAAATTTTAATGTTTTTTCCCTGGTAGCACCCTGAGAACATATATACATATCTCACTTCAACCTGAGGGCAGGTGAAAGGTGCTTTGAGAATATGCTTTGCGACACGCTGTCCCTTAATCTGATGCTGGGACTCGAGAGCCCAAACCACTGCAGATTGACAAAACATGCAAATACATAAAACACAAGCAAATTTGGAAAACATCCTCAATTTGACAACACAGTATACAGGTGCTGCGCTTTGGGAAAGAAAGCTCTGAAGGCAGAAACAACGTAAAAAAAAGCACTAGAATAAAAACAACAGTCCAGGGGATAGTTCTATAGTAAAATGGTTGCTGAATCAAAAAGTTACAGAAATCTGTCAGTCAGATTTTCCAAAATATCAATGTTTTCTGTGTTTGCCACATTTTGTTTTCTCAATTTCCATCAGATTTGGACATTTTTTTGCTTGATTTGTCATTTAGTTGAGTATTTAGCTTTCAGAGCCACTGTAACCACATATTTCTGGCACTGACTAATCTTTGGTGTCTTTACAGTGATGGACCTCATGCCCAGATGGGCCAGGTTTAAAGTTTAAAAGATTTCAAATTTCATATCTAACTTGAAGTAGTAGAACTACAAAATTAGCCCAAATCAGAATTGTTGTTGTTTTGTTTTTTTGTTTTTTTAACTTTTAAAATACACAGAATTGACTTTTGGTTTTTGAGTTTGTTTTAGAGAACAGTGTCGAGTGAATATTAAAGTATGATAAGAATACGGATAAAATAATGAAATAACTTCATTCATTCAAACAATAACATAACAATTAAATTCAGTAAGATCTCTGTGAATGCTTCTTTATCCCACTTTGTTATTCCTGATTCATCTTTTATTTATAATACCATGTTTTAGAAAAGAAAATGCATATGAAGGACGTTGTTTAAAAAAGCTGTCATAAAAATTGTGCTATTTTTTGGTGATTTTGTGGACGTGCAGCAGAACAAATGCCTTTTTAATGAACACCTTCATGTCCCACTAGAGGGCAAAAAGATCTGCAGCCGTGACAGGCTGTCAGTTGGGGTCCGTAGCGTGATGAGCTCCAAGTGGAGCATGACAGGCCTGGCAGTAGGCTGATGGTGCACAGCCTTCTGGGAAGGTCAGTTCTACAGGCAGGGGGAGAGAAGTAAAGGTTAGTCATAATGCAACAGGAAGCATTAGGGTTAGGGAGAGAGGTTTAAGCAGCTCATGGAATGCAAATCTAGAGGACAGTGTAAAAATCCAGCATTGTAGTAAGATTATCCATCCATCCATCAATTCACTTCCGCTTATCCTTTTCAGGGTCGCAGGGGGCGCTGGAGCCTATCCCAGCTGTCATAGTGCGAGAGGCGGGGTACACCCTGGACAGGTCGCCAGTCTGTCGCAAGGCTAACACACAGGGACAAACAACCATTCGCACTCACATTCATTTGCACATTCACACCTAGTGACAATTTGGGTTATCCAATTAACCTATCCCCACAAGCTGCATGTCTTTGGACGGTGGGAGGAAGCCGGAGTACCCGGAGGGAACCCACGCAGACACGGGGAGAACATGCAAACTCCACACAGAAAGACCCCGGCCTGATGTTGGAATTGAACTCAGGACCTTCTTGCTGTGCGGCAACAGTGCTAACCACCGTGCCACCGTGCTGCCCATAGTAGTAGTAGTAGTAAGATTAGTCAAGCCAAAACAGCACGGGTAAACAACACAATAAACTAATGTTACTGTGACAAAATGTGCATATATGAGGCTGCAGGTGTTTATTGTTTATTTATAAGATGTTAAAAGGTCTGGTGTCTGATAAATGGTCACTTTATACTCATTTGAGTGCTCAAAGCTATATCTTCCTACAAATCGTATTCACCCAAACACACAGACGCTCATTCATAAAGTAGATTGAGGGCAACTCTGGCAGACTGGAGGAGTCAGAAATGAATCCACCGACCTTCCAACTGGTAGACACCACAGTCAACCACTTGTACCAGTATGGGTAGTTAGCATCACACTTTAATGTAAAGCATTTCAGATCTGTTTGACTTCCATTAAAGGAGCATTTTTACATACATGTGATAAAAAAATCTTTCTGTACTTGCACACTGCTGAGAATATTCCATCCATCTTCATCCGCTTTGTCCGGGGCCGGGTCGCGGGGGCAGCAGCCTAAGCAAAGAGGCCCAGACCTCCCTCTCCCCAGCCACCTCCTCCAGCTTATCTGGGGGAATACCAAGGCGTTCCCAGGCCAGCCGAGAGATATAATCTCTCCAGCGTGTCCTGGGTCTGCCCCGGGGCCTCCTCCCGGTGGGACATGCCTGGAACACCTCACCCAGGAGGCGCCCAGGGGGCATCCTTGTCAGATGCCCAAACCACCTCAGCTGGCTCCTTTCGATGTGGAGCAGCAGCTGCTCTACTCTGAGCCCCTCCCGGATGGCTGAACTTCTCACCCTATCTCTAAGGGAGAGGCCAGCCACCCTTCGGAGGAAGCTCATTTCTGCCGCTTGTATCCGCCATCTCGTTCTATCGGTCACTACCCACAGCTCGTGGCCATAGGTGAGGGTAGGGACGTAGATCGACCGGTAAATTGAGAGCTTCGCTTTTACACTCAGCTCCCTCTTCACCACGACGGACCGGTGCAGCGTCCGCATTACTGCAGCTGCAGCCCCAATCCGTCTGTCGATCTCCGGCTCCCTTCTCCCATCACTCGCGAACAAGACCCCGAGATACTTGAACTCCTCCACTTGGGGCAGGAACTCATCCCCGACCCGGAGTGGGCACTCCACCCTTTTCCGGCTGAGAACCATGGCCTCAGATTTGGAGGTGCTGATCCTCATTCCCGCTGCTTCACACTCGGCTGCGAACCGTTCCAGTGCGAGCTGGAGGCCCTCACCCGATGAAGCCAACAGAACCACATCATCTGCAAAAATCAGAGATGAGATTCTGAGGCCACCAAAGCGAAAGCCCTCCGCCACTTGGCTGCGCCTAGAAATCCTGTCCATAAAAATTATGAACAGAACCGGAGACAAAGGGCAGCCCTGGCGGAGCCCATCACCCACCAGGAACGAGTCCGACTTATTGCCGGCAATGCGAACCAAGCTCTTGCAACTGTTGTATAGGGATCGAATGGCCCGTAGCAATGGGCCAGACACCCCATATTCCCGCAACACCTCCCACAGGACACGGTCGAATGCCTTCTCCAAGTCCACAAAACACATGTAGACTGGTTGGGCAAACTCCCATGCACCCTCAAGTATCCTGGAGAGGATAAAGAGCTGGTCCAGTGTTCCGCGACCAGGACGAAAACCGCATTGTTCCTCCTGTATCCGAGGTTCGACTAACGGACGAACTCTCCTTTCCAGCACCCTGGCATAGACTTTCCCAGGGAGGCTGAGGAGTGTGATCCCCCTGTAGTTGGAACACACCCTCCGGTCCCCTTTCTTAAAGATGGGGACCACCACCCCGGTCTGCCAGTCCACAGGTACTGCCCCTGATCTCCACGCAACATTGCAGAGGCGTGTCAACCAGGACAGCCCTACAACGTCCAGAGCCTTCAGGAACTCAGGGCGGACCTCATCAACACCAGGGGCTCTGCCACCAAGGAGTTGTTTAACTGCCTCAGTGACCTCGCCCCCGGAAATTGGCGGGTCATTCCCCTCATCCCCAGACTCTGCTTCCTCCTCGGAAGACGTGTCAGTGGGATTAAGGAGGTCCTCGAAGTATTCCTTCCACCGCTCGACAATTTTCTCAGTCGACGTCAGCAGCGCTCCGCCAGCACTATACACAGTGCAGGTAGAGCACCGCTTTCCCCTCCTGAGACGTCTGACGGTTTGCCAGAATCTCTTCGAGGCAGTCCGAAAGTCTTTTTCCATGGCCTCTCCGAACTCCTCCCACACCCGAGTTTTTGCTTCAGCCACTGCCCGAGCCGCATTCCGCTTGGCCTGTCGATACCTGTCGGCTGCCTCCGGAGTCCCACAGGCTAACCAAGCCCGATAGGACTCCTTCTTCAGCCTGGTGGCTCCCTTCACCTCTGGTGTCCACCATTTGGTTCGGGGATTACCACCACGGCAGGCACCAACCACCTTGCGGCCGCAGCTCAATGCAGCAGCTTCGGCAATGGAGACGCTGAACATGGTCCATTCGGACTCAATGTCCCCAGTCTCCCTCGGAATGCTGTTGAAGCTCTGCCGGAGGTGTGCGTTGAAGATCTCGCGGACTGGGGCCTCTGCTAGACGTTCCCAGCACACCCTCACTACGCGTTTAGGTGCACCAGGTCTGTCCAGCGTCCTCCCCCGCCACCTGATCCAACTCACCACCAGGTGGTGATCAGTTGACAGCTCAGCCCCTCTCTTTACCCGAGTGTCCAGAACATATGGTCGCAGGTCTGCTGATACGATTACAAAATCGATCATCGACCTACGGCCTAGAGCGTCCTGGTGCCACGTGCACTTATGGGCACTCTTATGTTCGAACAGGGTGTTCGTTATGGCCAAACTGTGATTAGCACAGAAGTCCAATAACAGAGCACCGCTCGGGTTCAGATCAGGGAGGCCGTTCCTCCCAATCACGCCCCTCCAGGTCTCGCTGTCGTTACCCACGTGAGCATTGAAGTCTCCCAGCAGGACAACAGAGTCTCCAGGTGGAGCACCTTCCAGCACCCCCCCCAGGGACTCTAAGAAGGCTGGGTACTCTGAACTGCCACTCGGCGCATAAGCGCAGATGACAGTCAGGACCCGTTCCCCGACCCTAAGGCGCAGGGAACAAACCCTCTCGTCCACCGGGAAAAACCCCAACGTACCGGCAGCAAGCCGAGGGGATATTAGGATACCCACCCCAGCCCGCCGCCTCTCACCAGGGGCAACTCCAGACTGAGACAGAGTCCAGCCCCTCTCCAGGAGACTGGTTCCAGAGCCCAAGCCATGTGTAGAGGTGAGCCCGACTATATCTAGCCGGTACCTCTCAACCTCGCGCACTAACTCAGGCTCCTTCCCCACCTGAGAATATTTTTTTTAATTTTTTTATTTTAAACCAATTTCTGTGTAGAAATGTGACTAAAAATGTAAAACACAGCAAATGGAACAGCATCATTGTAAAAACCAACTTGGCTCCCAATAATATGAAAAGTAAACTGCATAATACAAGACACATACAAGGTCATAAGGGCTTCAGTTGACTGCAACTGGAATTCTTTTTTACGTTCTTAAAGACATTTCATCTCTCATCCAAACTGCGTATTCAAGGTCGGACAGCTGATGGGAAGTCTGTGGTATTGAACCTGTAGTGACATTGTGACCTTGTGCGCAGCCCTGAGATTCTTTCCGATGCTCCCCTTCCCTCAGACATTCCACATTCTGTTCAGTTTAAAGTGAGGACCAGAAATATATGATGCTAGATGCTAAACATGCAGGGTGAGATTTCACACGGAAGCTTTGGCTCTACATACTTCAAATATTTCAAATAAATCAACTGTCCTGTTTAAAAAAAGATTTTAAAAAAGACATACTTCGTTTCAGGGTGATGTTCAGAGCAATTAAACCTTAGTAAATCTAAGTAAATTATGACAGATTGCATGACTCATTTACTCTCCTCCACAAATTCTGTGCTCTGAAAGGGAAACTCCTACAGTCACATCTGCAGTAAGGCCAGCTGCAACATAACTGTGTCACAAAATAGACAGCATCAGCATCAAAAGAGGCTTTTGTTCAGATGTGAACCAATAATAAATCTGACTCTGTGTTTTCCCATTTCCAGTAAATTAAGCAACATTCTGTGAAGTTACTGTTCAACAAAGAAGGAACAAATAACAATCAAACCAGCCTGCTATTTAAGCTCATTGTGACTCAAATCATGACTTATATTAATGATAACTTCATTTTAAATAATGCTGATAAAAGAAAAAAAATTCCTTAACCCTCTCGAGGCAGGCGTTGCTGATTTGCAACAGTTAAAAACTAACAACCTGATTACCCCACATACATATTTTATGAGTTTATTTTGCTCAGAAGTACCACTGCAGGACTTGGTTGTGAATTAGCAACAAAAAGTTCAATTTGAGCCTGAGAGGGTTAAATATTCACAAAGTGATGGCTGGATTTAACTTCTCCATTGATTCTTTCCTGCATTCTCCCCATTAGTTTCCATAAGAGTTGAATCCAGATTATTAGTTAAACTAATTAATTTTGGTGAGTGATTGGTTTACTTCATGAATAGTAATCTGAACTTTCTACTAACTTGGCTCAAATGGGCATTATACCAGGTTTCCAGCAACAAAACAATGGGTGGTTCAGTTAATGTTATACTTGTTTATAGTTTTTATGTTTTTATATGTATCAATGAATTATTTCTGTGTTTTGCCAAATTTAACAAAACCTGTGTTGAACGCTGTGAAAACATTCTGCAAAGAGCAAATGGACTGAAAGACTTTATATAAAAACAAGGTTATTGCTTTTAAATTTATCTGCACGAGTATAGACATAGGCTGTTATCACATCACAAATCAGAAAGAAAACTGACTGCTCAAAATAGAATTACCCATGCACAAACACAGTTCTGATACTAGCTACAGACATTAATTCTTCAGTTTTTAAGTACCTCATAGAATTCATCTTTCTGCACAGCCACCATTCAGTATTGGTATACACATTGTTGTGCTGTGACGTACATTTACATTTCACAGCAGCTTGAAATGACACTAGTGGCCTGGAGAATTGAAATTGAGAGTTTACAGCCAATGCTCCCTGCACAGTACATGTCTGTTATGACACTGATTCTAGTGTAATTTGGGTATCAAACTGTGTCTTCATCTGTCTGCCAGACTGTGATGTTGACTGGTTCTGTCAGGGTCCCTGTGCCTACCCGGTCGGCTCAGTACGGCTACATATGTTTTGTATTCCTTTTTTAATTTTTTTCCTGCTCTCTCCTTTCCCCTCTTTCCCTCCTCCCTCTGCCTGGGCGGAGCTCACCTGCGGGCTCCTGCCCTTGGCCCACGCACCTGTGGCTCATCACGAGTGATCCAGCCCCTTTATAAGACGGCAGCCCTGTGTTTCTCGTCGCTGGACCGTTGCCAACCCTCGTCAGTGTAACCCCAGCTCAATGACTTCAGAAGTGTTTCATAGCGATTTACCTAACTACCCATTCGTGTCTCTGTGTACAGATTCCCTGGACCTACCCCTGTGTTACCCGAGTGAGTGGAGTGTGAGGAGGAGTGGACGGAGAGTGTGCGAGTGTGAAGAGGAGTGGACGGAGAGTGTGCGTGTCTTTCCCGTTCGTGTGTGGACCCCCGGAGCCCGGCTTTCCCCTCACTTTTGTAAATAATCACCTGGTGCATCATAATAAAGACTCTTGTGCTTTCAAGACCTAGAGCCTGCGCGTGAGTCCGTTCAGTCCCGTTGTGACAGAACGGTCCAGCCACAATGGACTCAGCAGGCTCGGCGTCACCCGCCCCAGCCCCGGTCTCGTTGGATGAGCTGTTGCAGCGACACGAGCATATGTTGATGCGGCTCAGTGGAGACGTTGCCGCTTTGTCTCTGGCTCTCGCCCAGCGGACCCCGTTGACTGACTCTCCGCCCCCGCCAGCCTCTCCGGCAGACGAACCCATCCCGGGCGCGAGCGCGTCTCAGCCCGCAAGCGCGGCCCAAACTACACCTGTGGTCGTCGGGCATCAGCCTCCCTCTCCTGAACTGTTTCATGGTGAGTTGGATAAGTGTGCAGGATTTCTCACACAACTCACTTATTTTTTTCGTCAGCAAATTCACTGGTACCCTGGCGATGGAGATAAGATTTCCTTCTTTGTGCAACTGTTACGTGATCGCGCTCTACAGTGGGCCCAGGCAGTGCTACGATCCCACCCCGACATCTCCTACCCCGAGTTTTTGTCTAAGTTTAAGAGCGTTTTTGACAAAGGATCCGAGGCTGCCGCCGCCGCTCAACGCCTGTTAAATCTTAAACAAGGTAGACGCAGGATGTCGGATTATTCTGTCAATTTCTGGGTTTTGGCTGAGCAAACGGGGTGGGGGCAGGAGGCGCTAAAGAGTGCCTTGCTTAATAACATCTGTGATGAATTAAAAGGCGAACTAATAATGCATGACCTGCCTGCCTCTCTTGACTCTCTAATGACTCTGTGCATTAAGTTAGATGATCGCCTTCAGGCTCGCAGAGACCTCCGGGGGCGGGCCTTTCAGGAGCCACGGGCGCTCTTGGGCCCACCAGCGGGGGAATGGAGGGCTAAACCCAGTGCTGCCCACAGTGGCGAGCTAAGCGAGGAAGGCGAGCAGCCCATGCAGCTGGGTCGCTCACGGCTAACACCCGCGGAACGTCAGCAACGCATGGTCTCTGGTGAGTGCCTGTACTGCGGCCGTAAGGGCCACTTCATTGCCACCTGTCCATCTCGACCAAAAGGGGGCGCCCGCCCGTAGTTAAGGGAGTACTGGTGGGCGACCTGTCTAGTAAAAGCTCCCTTCCGCGCTTAATGTTACCGGCCAAGTTAACAGTTCACACAAAAACCCATTCTGTGATGGCGTTAATTGACTCTGGCGCGGAACAGAGCTTTATCGATTCAGCCCTCGCGGAAAAATTAGGGGTTGGGTCTG
Source organism: Rhamphochromis longiceps (assembly GCF_057381845.1). NCBI lineage: Eukaryota > Metazoa > Chordata > Actinopteri > Cichliformes > Cichlidae > Rhamphochromis > Rhamphochromis longiceps. Next base: position 19,706,655 of record NC_140560.1, on the reverse strand, counting down.
ACCCTCTACCTCATCGTTTACATGTCACCGCCTTATCTGGGCAGCGGCTGCCTGATATAACCCATGTCTCAGAGCCCGTGTCACTCACACTCTCCGGCAACCACACCGAGGTTCTAAGCCTATTCGTGTTTAAAGCTCCTCAAACACCGCTTGTCTTAGGTCACCCCTGGTTGCGACAGCATAACCCTCATATCGACTGGAAATCTGAATGCGTGGTGGGCTGGGGAGTGGATTGTCACATGAATTGCCTCCGGGCTGCAACTCCGCCCTCCGCGTCTCCTCCAAATAACCTGTCTGAGCCTCCGGATCTCACCTCTGTTCCACCTGTGTATCACGACTTGGCTGAAGTTTTTCGTAAAGATCATGCACAATCGTTACCACCTCATCGGCCGTATGACTGCGCCATTGATCTTCTCCCAGGCGCCACACTCCCCACCTGTCGCCTTTATAGTCTCTCCCAACCTGAGAGAGCGTCTATGGAGAAATACATCACGGACTCACTGGCAGCAGGCATAATCCGGCCGTCCTCTTCCCCTGTGGCAGCCGGCTTCTTCTTTGTAGAAAAGAAGGACAAGTCTCTCCGGCCTTGCATTGATTACCGCGGCCTTAATAACATTACGGTTAAGAACAAATACCCCCTACCGCTCCTTTCCTCGGCTTTTGAACTTCTGCACGAGACAACGATCTTCAGTAAATTAGACCTCCGCAATGCCTACCATCTAGTTCGGATCAGGGAAGGCGACGAATGGAAAACAGCTTTTAACACCCATCTGGGGCATTTTGAGTACCTGGTGATGCCCTTTGGGCTGACTAACGCCCCAGCAGTTTTCCAGGCCCTCGTGAATGACGTCCTCCGGGACTTTATCAATCGGTGCGCATTTGTCTACTTGGATGATATCCTTATCTTCTCTAAAACAGTGGCGGAGCACGAGACACACGTCAGACAGATTCTGCAGCGTTTGCTGGAAAACAGACTGTTTGTGAAAAGCGAAAAGTGTGACTTTCACGTGGACTCCGTGGCCTTTCTCGGATACATAATAGAGCGGGGTGATCTGAAACCCGACCCGGCGAAGGTCCAAACAGTGCTTACCTGGCCCGAACCCCCAAACCGTCGACAGCTCCAGCGCTTTTTAGGCTTTGCCAACTTCTACCGCCGCTTCATCCGAGATTTCAGTAAACTCGCTCTGCCTTTAACCAGACTCACTTCTCCTAAAGTGTCTTTTCAGTGGGACCAATCCGCGCAGGAGGCCTTCCTACGTCTCAAAGAACGGTTCGCTACAGCACCTATCCTCTGCCAACCCGACCTCCAGCAACAGTTCGTCGTTGAAGTGGACGCATCGGATTCCGGGGTCGGGGCGGTGTTGTCCCAACGGAGGGAGGGTAAGCTCCACCCATGTGCCTTTTTCTCTCACCGTCTCTCCCCAGCAGAGCGCAATTATGATGTTGGAGACCGGGAACTTCTGGCTATCAAGTTAGCACTGGAGGAATGGAGACATTGGCTAGAGGGAGCCACTCAACCATTCATCGTGTGGACAGACCACAGAAACCTTGAGTATCTCCGAGCCGCAAAGCGACTCAATCTCCGGCAAGCGAGGTGGGCTCTCTTTTTCACGAGATTCAACTTTTCAATTACGTACAGGCCCGGGAGCCGCAATGTGAAGCCAGACGCCCTCTCCCGACTGTATGACTCCTCTGAAGCGGAACCCGAGCCAGGTCCGATTCTTCCTGCCTCCTGCTCCATCGGCACGGTGACCTGGGAAATCGAATCTCAGATTAAAGAAGCTCAGAAAACAGAACCAGATCCCGGGACCGGGCCCCCAGGTCAGTTGTTTGTGCCCTCCTCTGTTCGTTCTCAGGTACTGCAATGGGCACACGCCGCCTGGTTCACCTGTCTCCCGGGAGTACACCGCACCATACGATTCCTCCAGCGTTACTTCTGGTGGCCCACTTTGGCTCGGGATGCACGGGAATACGTCGCCGCCTGCACGACCTGCGCCCGTAACAAGTCGTCCAACCAACCTCCCTCCGGTTTGCTACAACCGCTGCCCACTCCGGGACGGCCTTGGTCCCACATAGCCTTGGATTTCGTCATTACCGGCTTCAAAAGGTAACACAGTCATTCTAACCGTTGTGGACAGGTTTTCTAAAGCTGTCCATTTCGTTGCCTTGCCCAAGCTGCCTACGGCCCTGGAAACCGCTCACCTCCTCACCACGCATGTATTCCGCCTCCATGGAATTCCGGAGGACATTGTGTCAGACCGTGGCCCCCAGTTCACTTCACAGGTCTGGAGGGAGTTTTGCTCCGCCCTCGGCGCTAAGGTTAGTCTGTCCTCTGGCTTCCACCCTCAGACCAACGGGCAGGCTGAGCGGGCGAACCAAGAACTGGAGGCTGCTCTGCGGTGTGTGGTGTCCACAAATCAAACGACCTGGAGTGACCAGCTGCCATGGATTGAGTACGCCCACAATTGCCTGACTTCCTCAGCCACTGGAGTTTCACCTTTTGAGGCGTCATTAGGATTTCAGCCTCCGCTCTTTCCGGCCGTTGAGGGTGACCTCTCTGTGCCATCCGTCCAACACCACCTGCGTAGATGTCGCCGGGTGTGGAGAGCCACCCGAGCTGCCCTCCTCCGGACGACGGCACGTAACAAACAGCTCGCAGACCGCCATCGGACACCGGCTCCTGAGTATGCGGTCGGACAAAAGGTATGGCTGTCCACCCGCTATGTGCCCCTCCGGGCGGAGTCCAAGAAACTGTCTCCTACTTTTATTGGGCCATTCGAAATCGGTGCGCTTGTGAACCCTGTGTCTGTTCGGTTGAACCTTCCGCGCAACATGCGTGTCCACGACGTTTTCCATGTCTCCCAGATTAAGCCCGTGCTCTCCAGTCCTTTGTGCCCTCCTTCCGGGCCCCCGCCTCCCGCCCGGATCGTTGATGGGCTGCCGGCGTATGGGGTCTCCCGCATTATGGACTCTCGGCGCCGGGGGCGGGGGGTCCAGTATTTGGTCGATTGGGAGGGCTACGGGCCGGAGGAGCGCTCCTGGGTGCCTCGCTCGGCTGTTTTGTGTCGGCGCCTGCTCCGTGACTTCCATCGCCGGCACCCTGGTAAGCCCGGTGGGTCGCCGGGTGGCTCCCGTTGAGGGGGGGGGGTACTGTCAGGGTCCCTGTGCCTACCCGGTCGGCTCAGTACGGCTACATATGTTTTGTATTCCTTTTTTAATTTTTTTCCTGCTCTCTCCTTTCCCCTCTTTCCCTCCTCCCTCTGCCTGGGCGGAGCTCACCTGCGGGCTCCTGCCCTTGGCCCACACACCTGTGGCTCATCACGAGTGATCCAGCCCCTTTATAAGACGGCAGCCCTGTGTTTCTCGTCGCTGGACCGTTGCCGACCCTCGTCAGTGTAACCCCAGCTCAATGACTTCAGAAGTGTTTCATAGCGATTTACCTAACTACCCATTCGTGTCTCTGTGTACAGATTCCCTGGACCTACCCCTGTGTTACCCGAGTGAGTGGAGTGTGAGGAGGAGTGGACGGAGAGTGTGCGAGTGTGAAGAGGAGTGGACGGAGAGTGTGCGTGTCTTTCCCGTTCGTGTGTGGACCCCCGGAGCCCGGCTTTCCCCTCACTTTTGTAAATAATCACCTGGTGCATCATAATAAAGACTCTTGTGCTTTCAAGACCTAGAGCCTGCGCGTGAGTCCGTTCAGTCCCGTTGTGACAGGTTCTTGTTCTGAGAGGTTGCTGTGGTCTGCTCTCAGGTCCACCAATGACTTGGTGTTGGTATTGTGTAAGAACTTTTTCTCCCAAATGTTTTTCCAGTATTCTTGAGTCTCAGACTGGGTGGATCTGCCCATACTATTTTTTTTCCTGTAGCTGAGATTACACCTGGAATGTATCTTTGAGGAACAGATCATTTATTCTCCTGGTGTCTGCTTCTCTGGTATATCTCTTCAGCCTAGTGGCCAAAGCGGTGCACCTTTGTTTGGCAGTTTCTAGAGCCTCAGTTATGGACCTGTCACTCATGATGCCTTTCTTCACCTCTTTTGGCCAACTGCCATCCTTCAGGGCTTCCCTCCACACATATCAACCTCTTGGGTTATGCTATGGTGCTCTATCATAGGCCTGGGAGTTTGAGGGTTCTGTGCAGTACCTTAGCTGTTCCATGGACAGCACTCTTCTGGACAGACACCTCGGATGCGGTGTCTGGAATTTGCTGGAGCCACTTTTTTAGTTCCAGGGGTACAGCTCTAGATGCTTCTGTTACCACTGGGACCACTTTATCTTCCATATTTGATTCAGTTTTTCCTTCAGCCCCTATCTATTTTCTTGAGCTCCTCCTTCCTGATAATGTTGTCCACTGAAATTGGTACATCCATTAAAACTACAGTCTTCTGCACCTAGTCAGTCACTACTGTGTCTGCTTGGTTGGTCAGCAGCTGTCTGGAGTCCAAAGTCCCGCAAGACCTTAAACACCAGTGGGACTTGGGAACTTCTACTCTGTATGCAGCACAGAGGTTCCTGGACACTATCCCAACCTCTTGATTGTTTCTTTCAGTGTATGCAGTCCTGGCTTGCATATTATATCCTGTTACTGTGTATTGGCTAGTCTCCTGGGCACCTTTGCACAGTCTGCAACTTGGGTGCTGTCAGCTGTGGTCAGTCCTGCCTTTATGGACTAGTGCTTAGAGCCTGTTCTTGTGCTGCCCAGATCAGAGCCTCTGTGGTGTCCTTTCAGCCAGCCTTCTCTAGCCACTGGTAGGGTTTCTTGATGTCAACCAGTTAGATAGCATATGCAGACACTCCGTGATAGTTCCTTTTCGTTGTGTCATATCACTTTCTTTTTTCAGCTGCACTTGCAAGTTATATCGGAGGCCCATCTCCCGGTGTATTTACGGATTTTCCACATTTCATCCTGGTCTGTTACTCAGTAATCTTCACCTTCCCTGTTTCCATTGCTCATAGAGCTTCAGATTTCTGGACTCTTGGTGGAGACCACCATCCAATGTGATGAGTGTTCATGTCTTAACATCAAATGGTGCCTATGTCTTTTGGCAATGGAAATAATACGAGAGGGCTAAGCATCAGCTCCTGGTTGATAAAGCAGTATACCAGGCAGTATGCAGGTGGATTAATCTGAACACTACAAGAAAGCCTATAACCCAATGCATAGACCTGGAATCTGGAATGCTTGACATGCTCTAAGGCTAATAGTGTACTAATAACATCCATCAGGAACTCTATGGGACTGGGACACTGGAGGCCAAAGAGGCTGTCGCACAAGTTACCAAGAGGTGCAGGATATATCAAGGTTATGCACTGTCTGCGCTGCTGTTCTTCATAAACCTCAAATCCCTAAGCCATGTCATCCTTAAGAGCAGATACAGAAAAAGATTCATGAGTGGAGTAACCATCAGCCACCTCCATGGACATAGATGACATCAACCTGTATGTTAGGAGTCCGTAAGACATCACCTGACTGATCCATCTTACCACAATATACAGCAAGGACATTGGGATGTCATTCCAACTGGATAATTGTTGCTGAATGGTTGCAAAGAGGGGGACAGTGATCCAGATTGAAGGGGTTGAGCTACCAGAAGACAGTATAGTGGATATACAGGGCAGCTACAAGTACATGGGTATTCCACAGGCCCGTGGGATCGATGATAAACATGTATGAAGGTCAGCACCAGCCAAATGACATAATGTACAGGGTGGGCCATTTATATGGATACACTGTAATAAAATGGGAATGGTTGGTGATATTAAAGTCCTGTTTGTGGCACATTAGTATATGTGAGGGGGCAAACTCCTCAAGATGGGTGGTGACCAGAGATGGGCAGTAACGCGTTACTTGTATCTTCACACCATAGACAATTGCCTTCAGATGACCCCAAAGATAAAAGTCTAAGGGGATCAGATCGGGAGACCTTGGGGGCCACTCAACTAGCCCACTGCGTTACTTGTAACGCGTTACTGTAATCTGATTACTTTTTTCAGGTAACGAGTAAAGTAAGGGATTACTATTGCAAAAATGGTAATTAGATTACGTTAGGAACGCTGCGTTACTGCGTTACTAAAACCGTGATTTTTTTGCGAGAATGTCTCATGACAGTGACGTAAGCGAGTGCGACGTTTGTGACAACAGCTGTGTGCAGATCAACAATGGATCATATGAGTGCGGGAGACAGTATGAGCGTGCAGCATTTAAAGCGTGGAAGTACTGACCTTACTTTGAGTTTGATTCCATAAAAAGTGACAAAAACATTAGTGTCCGTTGTGCGTGGGAAGAAAACTTCTTTTTACAGCGAAAAAAAACCCCTAAACTTCCAAGCAAGCACCGAGTGCGCTATGACATAATGGGAAACTCACAGAGAAACTGGCGGATTCTTCCACTGACCGCTGCGGCACACCTGCACCAGGGTAAACCTCCGCCTACGCCACTCCTGCTTTACAGGTGAAAATAGAACAACAGGACCCCTAGTCTTTGATATTATTTATTTCCTGCTGTGTTTTACTTGCATCTACTTGAAAGAGTGAGTGTAAACACACACAAAAAAAATATTTTATGTGCTGGAATGTGCAGAAAATAAGTTTAAATGTAAACAAATTTCTTCCAGTCAGAGAATGTTGCATATAATTAAATTTTTGCTTGATGCATAAAGTTAAAAGGTTAAAACTAATAAAACAAGTTTTAAAAAGAGACTTTTCCATTTGATTACATTTTGTATGATGGATTATGCAGAAAAAGTAGAATTGGGCTGAAAGATCTATCGCTTCATCACCTCTTCAGGTTGTAAATCGTGTTTTTAAAAAGTAAATAAGTAATTAATTACTTTTGAAAATAAGTAATCAGTAAAGTAACGGGATTACTTTTTTAGGGAAGTAATCAGTAATTAGTTACTGATTACTTTTTTCAAGTAACTTGACCAACACTGGTGGTGACCATGGTGGCCATTTAGAAGTCGGCCATCTTGGATACAACTTTTGTTTTTTCAATAGGAAGAGGGCCATGTGACAAATCAAACTTATTGGTAATGTCACAAGAAAAACAATGGTGTGCTTGGTTTCAACGTAACATTATTCTTTCATGAGTTACTTACACGTTTCTGACCACTCATAAAATGTGTTCAATGTGCTGCCCATTGTGTTGGATTGTCAATGCAACCCTCTTCTCCCACTCTTCACACACTGATAGCAACACGGCAGGAGAAATGCCAGCACAGACATCCAGTATCCATAATTTCAGGTGCTGCACATCTCGTATCTTCACACCATAGACAATTGCCTTCAGATGACCCCAAAGATAAAGGTCTAAGGGGATCAGATCGGGAGACCTTGCGGGCCACTCAACTAGCCCACGTAGACCAATCCACTTTCCAGCAAACTGTTCATCTAGGAATGCTCAGACCTGGCACCCATAATGTGGTGGTGCACCATCTTGCTGGAAAAAGTCAGGGAATGTGCCAGCTTCAGTGCATAAAGAAGGAAACACATCATCATGTAGCAATTTCAAATATCCAGTGGCCTTGAGGTCTCCATTGATGAAGAATGGACCCACTATCGTTGTACCCCATATACCACACCAAACCATCACTTTTGTTGTTCCAACAGTCTTGGAGGGATCCATCCAATGTGAGTTAGTGTCAGACCAATAGCAGTGGTTTTGTTTGTTAACTTCACCATTCACATAAAAGTTGGCCTCATCACTGAACAAAATCTTCTGCGTGAACTGAGGGTCCTGTTCCAATTTTTGTTTTGCCCATTCTGCAAATTCTGTGCGCTGATCTGAGTCATCCTCGTTGAGATGCTGCAGTAGCTGGAGTTTGTAAGGGTGCCATTTGTGAGTAGCTAATATCTGCCAAAGGGATGTTCGACTAATGCCACTCTCCAGTGACATGCGGCGAGTGCTACGCTGTGGGCTCTTGCTGAATGAAGCTAGGACAGCCACTGATATTTCTTCATTAGTAACAGTTTTCTTGTGTCCACATTTTGGCAAATCCAACACTGAAAGAATAAAGCTACGTTGAAACCAAGCACACCATTGCTTTTCTTGTGACATTACCAATAAGTTTGATGTGTCACATGGCCCTCTTCCTATTGAAAAAACAAAAGTTGTATCCAAGATGGCCGACTTCTAAATGGCCACCATGGTCACCACCCATCTTGAGGAGTTTGCCCCCTCACATATACTAATGTGCCACAAACAGGACTTTAATATCACCAACCATTCCCATTTTATTATGGTGTATCCATATAAATGGCCCACTCTGTATTAGTAATTTAAAGTACAAAGATACAGCTTGGACATAAAGCTTTTGTAAGATAAAAGTAATAGTCAATACAATTTTAACAATAACAGTAATCTTTTAAAAATATAATAAAGTTTGAAACTAAATCAGCAACAGATCAAGAAAATCGGAAGGCACTGGAGAGCTGAAGAGCTTCCCCTCTGAAATAAATAATTTTTTAGTTGGTTTAGACTTGTTACTCAGTGCCTCCTGGGTGGTGTCTGCATGCTGAAAACATGAAAAATGATGAATGGAAAAAGGAGGAAAGCAACAAGGCGTGAAGCCAGAAGAGTTTGAGAAAAAGTTATGTAGATCCCATTGCTGTAGCAGCAGATAATTTGGTCCCACTGCCTCTTCCACAGGCTCAGGTTGGTAAAGAAGAAGGTTCTGTGTATAGCTTGCTAGTCCAGCTCAGTGGTCTAGTTTTGTCACATGGCACATCTTTACATCTGATTATAGTGGGGCTTCAATAACAAAAAAAAAAAAAAAAAAAATTTAAGGTAAGGTTTGATGTGTTTTTAAAAAATTGGTTCTATTTATGTATAAAAGAAATTCAGAAATATGTATTACTGTTTGTATCATTTATCAACATGAGAGAAAGAGCAACTGCAGAGGTGAAGATTAGGATTATGTACATATAAAGAAAAAGAACATATACATATTTCAGTACCACAGTGTCTCAGATGTATTTTGAAAAACTGAAATATTTTGAAAAATTATTAGGTGTTATCTGATGTCTTGATCATCAGCCCTTCCACTAATCTCTAATAACTAATATGCATTCTGATATGCGGCTTATGTGTGAGCAACCAGGAATCATGGCAGACAAAGAATTGCCATTAAAACCTCAAAGAGAATACATGTGAAGGTTTAGTAACACAGTAACAAACTGTCACGGACCCAGCTCTGGAGGACTCGGGGTCCGTGAGCAGTTTTGACTGTTGATGTTGTTGTTGTTGTTATTATTGTTATTATTATTATTTTGGTGATGTGTGTGTTTTTCTGCACTGTGCTGTGTTAGTCTGTGTCCCACTCATATGTATAGGCTGGGTATGGGTGTGTGTGGCTGGAGGATGGAGCTCAGCCACCTGCAGGCCTGAGGGGTGTGGCCCTGCGGAAGGACTGGCCACACCTGAAGTTCATGCCACACCTGTTGGTGATCAGGGCTCGTCGGGGGAGCTACTTAGGAGAGAGTTGGAGCTCCCACCGGCGCGGGATCATTGAGTTATCTTACCAAGTCAATGTGTGTTAGCTTAGGTCTGTGCTGTGCGTATATGCCCGCCGAGGGTTAGTGTTGACGGCTGCGTCTCTGGTTTCCCTGCAGGAGGAGGAGTGGTCCGGAGAGGCAGCACGCACGGGGGTGCGGAAACACAACAGCGGGGAGCACGAGCACAGATATCGGAGGGAAGCACGCACACGGGGTTCGAGGGAGCAACGGGTAGTTATTGTATTTACAGCCTTTTCACTGTAAATAAAGAGCACTGTTTGCATCGCAGAGTCTGCGTTTTGGGTCCTCCTTTCCCCACATCCCCACGGTCTGCCAGCCAGACCGTGACACAAACACTGTATACCAGGGGTCGGCAACCCTAGGCACGGGGTTAACCCAAGGGTTAACTGATGGCACGGCCATAGCTGTGTTTTATTTATTTATTTATTTATTTTTGTAATGGTATAAACAATGAAAGGTGTTGGATTGGCCAGATGCTGGCCGGTGTGTAAAGACAACTCAGTTGTTTGGTGGTGGCATCGCGGAGCTTCCACAGATTCAGTTAAATTAGCAAGTGGTGGAGGCCAGCAGGTGGATGAGGGAGATCGGAGGCAGGACGAGGAGAGACCCGAGGCGGCCGCCGGTCCGAGTGTCAGGTGAACTGAACTTCAGGTAAGACGTTATGACCTGCAGTCTCTCTGGGTCAGATATAAACCAAGTTTAGGTGTAGTTTATTTTCGTTGTCCTGACTTTTTACAGCCAGTTACAATAACTCGTACTGCGTACTAGCTAGCATGATGGAGTTTCTATACAGCTGGGTGGGTGGTTTGATGTTACTGATGTTGAAATTTATTTAATTCATAAGGTTAGTTAGTAGAGTTGCCAACCGTCCCGTAAAAAGACGGAATCCTTCCGCATTCAGAGAAATTATTACGCGTTTCGTGTTGAGCTGAGAGGGGACGCAGTTTGTCCCGGACTTCAGCTAGAATGAAAAAAGACACAAAGGTGGAGTTATGCTTTGTCTTTGCTGCACAGCTGCCTCTTCTTCTCTCATTCTTTCCCCTCCCTCTCCTGTTGCTATTTTAATCATGAAACTAATCAATGATCGGCTTTTCTCTCTTGTTTGTTTATCGCCCACTTTGCGCCAGAAAGAGGAAACCGCCGGATGTCGCGCTAAACAACAGCAGTACATTTAAGCTTGATCAGCTGTTGTTAGAATTTTTTTAATATTACTTTCTATTATCAGCTGATGTTTGCTGGAGCCGCAGCTGTAAAAGCTGTTGGTCATGATATCGGTTTGTATATCTGGTGAGAGGGAAACATGAAGATGAAACCAGGAGATGTCCTTACTGAATCATCAGAGCTGAACAGGTGATGGAGAAACAGGTTTACCCTTTAGGTGACATGAATGAGTTGAAGGGAAGTTATGAAATGTTTCTGAGGGACAAATAACACCAGGATCCTTTTCTAAGTAGCTGACAGCTGGTAACTGTTCAGGGGCGGGTCTAGCAAAGTTTTGCCACGAGGGCCAAGTGAGGCATTAACAGGGAGAGGGGGGCACAAAGAAATGCTTTCTTATTTTCATTTAAAATGTCATGCTGTTATTAAATAATTATCTGAAGCTTACAACCAAAGTTTTTATCTGATGTAAAATGTATAGAAATCATACATATAGCAACAAGACTGTACATCACTGTCACAACAGCGTTTGTTTTCATTCAAAGGCTTTATGGCTTTAATACCTGGTGGGCCGGTCTCTAGTCAAAATGCCCGGGCTGTTTTTTTCCCCCCAGTTCAGCCCTGGGCACGACACGCAGTGAATTAATCTGAGAGGGTGCATTAAAAAATAAATGGCCGCGCCAGCGGTGCACATCACAAATCAGCTCGCATAGACACATTAGTTGTGCCTCTTCTTAATAAAAGTATCTTAGCTAACAACCCCAACTAACAGATTCAACTTGTAATTGGATAAAAATAACTTAGCTTGCTGGTGAGAGCGACGTTGTTAGCTTTCCACATTCTGACACTTCAAAAGCTTCAGGAGGTTTCCACTCAGGACAGCATCAGCACCACGGAGATACACGGATACATCCGTAGACTCGAGGCACAATGCGTTTTTGGAACTTTCAGGCGTATGGACCAATGTTTTATTTTCTGATCAAACCAGAAATCTTTAATGAACAGCTGGATTGAGTTAATGCCAGTTAATGCAACATCGAAGCAGCTGGAATCCACAGCTTTGCGTGTTCATGGAGCTTGCATTTTCATCACTACCTGACAAGTTTAACTGTCTTCAGAACATTGCAGAGGCCTTATTGACAGTATTTGGCTCTAATATCTGTGTGAGCATATTTTCTCTCACATGAGTCCTCAGGTAGCCGTCTGAATGCTGGACACTCGGAGACCTGTGTCTCTGAGTGGGAGACCAGAGATCACATTAACAGGTGTGTCTCTGTATTAACAGACATGCCATATTGGCTTGGTTTATTTTTCTTATCATTGTTGTGAGGAGACCATAAATAGCATTTGTATTTTCTGTTGTACAGTCCATTTGCTGTTATGGAGTTCTTGTTATGGATAAAAAGTGTCTTCTTTTGTTTCAAAATAGCTGATAACTATTCGCTGATAGCTGCCAACATCTGCGAACAAATATAATTCTATAAAGTGGTTCTATATAGTGTGTAACTGTTCATATAGAGCGTTATTAAATTTATTGCTAATGCAATCATATGGCACACTGACCTCTGAGGAAATTTTAAATGGCACTCGCCATCAGAAAGGTTGCCTACCCCTGCTGTATACACACAGTTATCACACAATGTTAGCCCAAGGAGTTTCTTCAAAACAATAAACCTCTATTTTAATGGTGTGACATACCAAATGTGATGAGGAATAAGCATTACTATTCTCTTGTGAGTGAATTAATTTAACATATTACACATTAAAATGTTTCATTAATATGATTTAATGAGTCCTAAAAATATTCATTAAAGGCTAAATAATAAAGTTCCAAAGGAAAAGCTCATGTAGGTATTCTGACTGTCTTTAGCAACAGCATCTTCACCTGTATTTCACTTGTATTATAAACTGGGTGAGGGAATCCCCTCTGTGCTCATTTATTTGGTATCTCTGCTGGAGACAAAGGGTATCTTCTCCATTTAGTGATTTTCAGTACTGCCACTTGAAACAGTCAATAGTGTAAACGGCAATGAACTCAGAAATGGATTTTGTGCTCCTGTGAAACTACAGTTCACACCGTTTGGATGGGATAATCCTTGTCCCTGGAAAAATCTGCATTTTATCCAAGCACATGCTAAATAAAAGAAATATGAAACAGATTCAGAGCAGTAAATGGTCATATTTTACAAAGCCTACACCTTTTTTTGTGTAAAAATATTTCACATCTGAGTTCTCTCAAAGCTTCAATCATCCGTTTTGTTTGTGTAGCTTTTCCTTCCACAGTTTTCCCTACCAATCAACTTTCCATTAATATCCTTTGCTAAAAGCCAGCTCCCTAAGCAAACTTTCTGTGACTTCCTCGCCTCATGGGGTGTGTTATGTCATCTGGGTGTAATCAAGTGAACAGTGTTTCCCCTTTTTGTGGTTGCGTGTAACATACAGTGATGAACAGCCATTTACTTGGACTCAAAATGAAACAATGCTATAATCTGATATTCTATATTTCCCATTCTTCATGCTCTTTGCACCAGAATCATTAAAATTTAAACACAAAAGGCTTGAACTCAACTTTATGAATGAACATAGTGTAGAAAAACAAATTTTAGACTTTTTATTTAAATTACGAAAAAAGTAAAGTTTTTCACTATATTACCACTGAACTTGTACAGTAAAATGCTCTACAAAGTTGCAACTTATTTCAGGATGTTGAACAGGAGTCATTCACTGGGGCTATTTGTTACTTTTCTTCAAAGAACCTTGATATGCTAGGCATCTCTGAAGAAATATGACTCTCACTTTTTGTTGTATTTCAGCTGATGACACAGCTTCTGTAATGGGTGGACATGGAGAATACAGACATGCAGGCACATCCTTACGCAAACCTATCAGGCCTTTATGCTGTAAAACATATTATGGAAGTGAGTCATTTTCAGATGTCTAGACCCTCTGTACTTAGTTCTTCAGAAAGTCCAAAAGTCTGCTGTTCATGTCACTAAATGGAAGAGGGGCCGCCTCCTTTTCTGTGTGAAGATTCGCAAAAATGTGGGAAGGCAAAAAGAGGAGAGAAATCTATCAACTTAATATTTTTTTTAGTCTAAGAAGAAGCTGTCTACTTATAGTTCAGTAGAGCTGAAAGGCTGTTCGGATTCAAACTTATATTATTAAAGTTTATTTATTGGTTTAATTGACTGACTGAATGTTGCAGCTTTGCATATTAATTTCTGATTTTATCCTAAAATTGCAAATCTCTGATGTGATTTCTGCTGAAGCCACTCTCTGAGTTTGGATGTCACTGCCCCAGGTGTTCTGGACCAATGTCGCCTCCACCCTCCTCTCTCAGGCCTTGGTATTTTTAGAGCTTCTCGTGTTTCTTCTTCCTGATTTTCTATCTCTTCATATAGCTACATCTATCACTATGATCTGGGCTCTCCTTTCAGCTGCAGGCAAACCTTTACAGATCCACAATAGAAAACATCCCCTGTCTCCGAATGACAGTTTGGGATAGCAGCTGCACAAAACGAGACAGAAAGGACTTGGGTAGTAAGAACAAGACAGGTGACTGAAGAAATCCTCTCCCAGATGTAGTGGCCATGTCCATAAGAAGGCCAGCTGCATTGCTGCAGACTTCCCTCTCCTGGGTAATAATTTTTTTTTGCCCCTTTGCCTTGCCTGAAGGTATATAGACCCATAAAAACAAGACTAAGGGACCATAAAAACAAGACCATGCACCCGCCTTTAAGCTGAGGACTGCAGCACAGAATTTTGTTATGTATAATGACCATATATAATCTTTGAATACACCGGGGTAAGTGACCTTGGATGTATCTGGTAACTATTTGCTTTTTGGCTGGAAAGTATGAATCTCCAAGGGCAACCATGATCCGCCTCAGCTGCGCTGCTGGGTCTGGACGAGCCACTAATCACAAATGAAAGAACTCCTTTTCCTGTGCTTTGTGGGTTACTGCAGAAGTATCTGCAGGAACTTTTCCACAAAAGTAGCCTCACTTTGCTCAGAGAAGAGCTTGTTTGGTCCCGCATCTGCGTAAAAGTTTAAACAGGTAAACCACTCTGCACTGCTTTGCACATTCATCCTCCAGGCTATAGTGTTCACTCATCTACTCACATACCCTCTTTAATGACGATACTTACTTTCACACATGATGGCTTTTCAAAAATTAGTTTTATGTTAATTTCATGTTTTTCTTTAAAATAGATTGGTACCTTGTGAAAGCTGCTGAGCTTTTCAAGAACATGTAAACACTTGTAAAAAACCTGGGTGTTCACAAGCTTTTTTCTGGTGGTATTTCTTTACCTCCTCACATAATGATATCACAGACTTTAATAACAACATTTAGATGTCAGAGATTTAAATACAACAGGTTCTACTTGTTATTTTATGAGTTGAAGACATGGGTAACTGTCTGTTATTTTATTAAATTTGTTTAAGAATTACTAAAAAAACGTTTTGAGACAGTTTGAGTAATTTTTTGTAGTTCACTGGCATTATTAGCAGAGTCTCATAAATTTCATTGGATGTACTTGCAATTTTTTTTTTCTTTAACAACTATAATGAATAGTGCCAGCTGTAGTATTGGTGCTTTGTTTTCTTTGATACAGCATCAAGGGATACCACCTGTTTGTGAAGGGTCTCATAGGTACATTTATATGCTTGCCTTTGGTAATCGCCTCTGTGTGCAAAGCCGTGACAAGAACACCTGCTCTGCTGGATAAACATACACAAGGATTCAAGCAAAGCTCCAGGTTATGTGCATGTTGGTGATTACTTAGGGGCTGGTGTTCATAAGCTGTGTTTCTGTAGAGGCTTAGCTGAGTTCTAACTTTTGCATACTTGAGTTAAAAACTATGAATCTCTAACACATGTTTGTGTGTTTTTTTATATGTTAATATTCTGTGGCTACAGTAAAATATGTGTTTTGCCACTGCAAAACACATGCCAAATGTCCTTGGGCAAGATACTAACCCCATGTTTGCCTACTGGTGGTGGTCAGAGGGCCCGGTGGCGCCAGTGTCCGGCAGCCTCGCCTCTGTCAGTGCGCCCCAGGGCAGCTGTGGCTACAATGTAGCTTGCCATCGCCAGTGTGTGTGAATGGGTGAATGACTGAATGTAGTGTGAAGCGCTTTGGGGTCCTTAGGAACTAGAAAAGTGCTATACAAATGCAGGCCATTTACCATTACTCATCAGTTCAGTTTAATTCAAACTTTTAATTAAGTTTCACTGATTTTAATGAATGATTAAGTCATCGTTTATCCTTTTATTTCTTTTTTTCAATTCTGTATTTTTTTGTTTTTCAGGGCCATGCTGCTTTGCATTGTCTTGCTTAAGTAAGCAAGGTCTACCCTGAAATACTAATGAGAATGAGTGCCAGAACATGTTGCTCTGAATCATCACCCTCATCCCCACAATCTGTTTTCCCTACAAAAGTTGGGTCAAAAGTTGGGTCAAAAGTCCTTGAAATATTCTTTCCACTGCCCAGCTATATTCTCAGTTACCGCTTTCACCTCCTGAATTGCTTGAAGACGTCTTTCTCACCCGAATGGTTCCTTTAACCTCCAATGTCCACTTTTTGGTTTGGGGATTAGCACTGCAACAGGCACAAACCATTGTTCCTGTTGTGCAGAAACTGACTATTCTACATTTGCCATCAAGGTGCAGAATACGGGCCATTCTGACTCTGCTCCCTTGGAACCCTTCTGAAATTCTGCAGGAGGTCAGAATGCAAGATCTCATGTTTAACAGTAGAGATGCTCTAATCCAGGAGTTACAGTTACAGCCTTCATAAACCCAGTGGTTTATTCTCAGATGAATTAGGAACAATTCCTCATTTATTACAGAACCCTGAATACCTAAATTGTGTTTCAATTTAATACTTTGAAGAAACCGTCAAGATATTGTGGGAATATTGTGGGATAAGTATTGTCAGAATATGGCTTTTTATTATTATTAAGCAATTAAGACTGCTGGCACACTTCCATTTAAAAATCATTTATTGACTCTAGGTAGTATTTAAAAAATATTTTGATTAGTTAGCCTACAGTATTTTACCTGAAAACAAGTACAAAATACAACTCCCCCTGTATGATTTAGAAAAACGGAGTATAGCAAATGTTTGTTTAGACTGACGCAGCTACAACTGGATGTGTCAAGGTTTGAGAAAATCATGTTTGGTGTTAACAAAATGTAAAGAATACACTGATATTTAATGATTATTTGCATATGTGCTCCACTGACCATTGAACAGTTCTGCATATTGGATTTAATGTTTCTAGTGCATCCAATCCAGAAATACTGCAATAAAGTTGTTCCACTGGTCTTTAGTTGATCTGCTCAGCTTTGGAATTCAGCTGCTTTGAATAGTCAATGATTTCCAATATCAAAGCAGATTTTAGTAAAATAAAGATCTAATGCTGAAAAAGATTTAGCAGACATATTATATCATCAGGCTGACTACTGAAAAGAAAGCTTTGAATATGTCAAAGAAATTCTATGAAAGTCTTGCTACCAAACGGATAAGGATTACGAATAAGAACACCAGTGCAATAGTTCACACTGTGAATAGCAGTCAGCTCTTGTGGAAATATGAAAATATACACATATACGCACACATTTACACACCTGAAATAATCATCGACGTTATGAACAAATACATCTAAAAAAAACATTCGTTGCATGCCATTCATGTTCAGCCAGAATGAATTAAACATCAGGCAGAATCCTGAATGCTCACTGTACATTAAAAATGCAGAGGATCTTTCTAACAGGTATTAATGAGCCTGATTGGCAGAATGAGCCATGTGAGTGAATGCTCATTTGGGCCATGTTGTTTGGATGCCTCTGCTCTGTGAAGCGCTACCTGGATCGCACAATTAATATCTTTGTAGCATTATTGTCAGCAGAAGCAGGATGATTACCCCCCGAGAATAGACATCTAATTGTCAATATAGTGGATCACCATAAAACTGAAGCTGCTGTTCTCTTTTCTAATTGCAAGACAGAAAAAAATAGCAGGGCAACATGTGGGAGACCCTGTGGATCAGGGAAGCGCTTCAGATTTATTCCACTAATGATCACTGGTCATTACTTCAATAATATTTAATCCTTACTAAGCCTCATGGTTCATCGAGTATGAGGTACGATCAAAAGGTTCTGAGAATAAGTTCATAAAAATTGAAAGCCTTACCTATAAATTTACTAATAAAAGTCAATAAAAATCCACTGCTACGCAGCTAATATTTTTAGATCTCTCCCTGGAAGGCCTGTTTTTACTACTGTGTTCTGCACCACAAACTTGCAGTAAATCTCTCTTTCAAACCGGCTTAAATTTCATATGAAGAGCATCATCACTGTTGATGAGAGATGGGGCTCTGGCTATGGATATGATGAGCAATTTTAACCAGGTTTCAGATGAAGAGTCCACAGTTTCCAAGACCGATGGCTGTGTGTCATGTGAGGAGTAAGTCCAGGAGCATGCGCATCATGTTTTGAATATTCATTGTGTTGTACAGTGTGAACTGGTACCCCAGGTTGAGACTGTCAACACTGTTCTGCTGTAATGTCCTGACAACTTTCCTCTGAATATCAGCGTGTCATCTATTACCAGGTCAGAGCACACTATTAAAGCAGGAATTTTCTGGTCACATCAGTGCAATAATTTCTCACTGCAGGCTCACTCATTAGATTTCATCCACTTCTGAAAATGAAAATCAATTTGAAGGATCACCATTTTCACACACTGAAGGAGACACAGCAGCCAGGGATCCATAACAGGCCTTCTACACAGAGATTTTAATCTTAGTAGCTGCACTCTCTTTAAAGACAAGAACTTAAATATAAAGGTGGTCACACCATATACTGGCTTTCAAGCTTGTTAGAATGGTAAAATTCTGTCTTATATTCTTATACAGAATAAGATTATATTCTGTATGTGCATGCATTAATGCATGTTTTGACAAACTGAGTTCCTGGCGCAATATAAAGTTGCAGTATGAATGTTTTCATCTAACCTCCATCACTCTGCTTGTTTATGTGCTTGGTTAGGCAACTTGACCTTGTCTGCTCCTGACCTGTGTCCTGCACAGTCCTCTACGTATGTTTCAGTTCACTTATGGAAGAGCTATTTCATTCATATTTCTGTTTCAGAGGAAAAGACTTGATGAGTAAAAGACCATGCCTATGACCATGTAAATATAATATGACGGAATGGCCAATATTTACTAATTAGCAGTATATACTAAAGGCAGTTACTTTCTGGAGCTATTTTTTTTAATGTATTGAATACAGTATATAATGTAAATAAAAAAATAAATGGATACAGCCACTTAAAATTGCCAGCTGCTTGGTGACAGCCTCTATACAGATCTGTGGTAGATCTGTGCTGAATTCCCGCCTGCTCCTTGGCTGTGATGAGATTCTCAGTCACTAATGTTGACACCACAGTCCTGACTAGTAACGGCCCTAAGCAGCATGTAATTATATACAAACAGCATGTTACACTGAACCGCTGTTTTGTCTGCTCATTGCTGTAGTACAATAATAATAATAATAATAATAATAATAATAAAGGGAAAAAAGGAAGGTGAAGAAAATAGGAGAAAATATTATAAAAGAAGCACAAGGAGAGCACAAATAAAAAAGTACGATGTATCACCAACTGCTGCACCTGCACCACCAAAGTCAGATGCCTCAAGTGCCCAAGAATTGTAACCTTGTAGAGCCCCTCCCCCAAAGGAAATAGTCAGCAAGAAAATGACCAATGTGGGAGTGTTTACCTGCTCTTTACTGTGTTGGCACATGGTAATGATGAGCGTATCAGTGGAGGAAATATTCCCTTACATTTAGTTACAGTACTTTTCCAAAGATGACGAGTTTAATGAAACACATTCCCCACTCCTGTGTAATCCATTATTAAATGTAAATGATATTAATAAATAATCAGACAAAAGAGGTTATTTTAGGGGGCACTATTAAATGTCAGAACAAGATCCAGAGTTTGAGTAAAGTGGTGGGTGGACTCAGCCAATTGAGTCTAATAGTAGATTAAATGCCATGTTGAGGCTGTCATTTCCAGTATTTATATGGATGTTAAGATCACCCACAATAATAATTTTATGTGAAATGAATACTAAATCATTTAAAAAGTCTGAGAAATGAGATAGAGACTCTGAATAAGGGCCAGGTGGAGTAAGCAACAGCAAATAAAATAGTTTTTTGAGTTTTCCTGCTAGGGTGGAAAAGGCTAAGAGTCAGGCTTCTAAATGAATGAAAACTCTGTCTGGGTCTATGGTTGATTAATAAGCTGGACTGGAAGATTGCTGCCAGTCATCCTCCTCGGCCTGCACTTTGGGAAATCTGATAGTTTGTATTTACTAACCATCCTGCTGTAACCAGGTTTCTGTAAGGCAGACTAAATCAACATGTTTAAATCAATTATTAAATTATACACTAACAGGGACTTAAAAGAGAGAGACCTAATGTTTAATAAATCACATTTAACTGATTTTTACTCTTTGGTGCAGCTGAGGGTAGCTGCTATATTGTTCTTTATATTTAAATTGTGTTTTTAAATTGGCCCTGCGACAGACTGGCGACCTGTCCAGGGTGTACCCTGCCTCTCGCCCTATGACAGCTGGGATAGGCTCCAGCGCCCCCCGCGACCCTGAAAAGGATAAGCGGAAGCGAATGGATGGATGGATGGATGGATTGTGTTTTTCTGATTTTTGGCTTGGTCTGGGAGAAGACAGTTTCACTGGGGATGGGGTGCTAATAGGAGGAGAGAAGCTGTAGAGAGGCTTACATGCAAAACTGGCTGCATGCAAACCCAGTGAGGGAGCAAGTAATCTATTATTCACCATAATTTCCTGTATGCCTGTGTTTCTTGCTAGAAACATATGGAAATCATAATTCAGATCAAGGACAGACAGATGAAGTAGAATTAATATGTTTTGATTTTGGTGATAAATCTTCCATTAGGCATTGCCTGAAACAGTTTGTAGTATAGTATAGAGCAGATGTGCTGTGGATAACTTTGGATCATGTGGAATTCACCATTTTTAAGACATGACCAATTTGCAGGATTTAATAAAGTTACAGTTTTTCTCAGTCGCTTTGGTGCATTTCTCACAACAGAATTAAACATTGCACAACAGTTAGTTCAACCACCACAACATGTAGTCGTTTTGGCACAACCCTGTGGCGGTTTCACGTTCACTGCGTCCAAAGGCAAATGCCTTTGGACATGAAGCAGTTGAGTGAGTACAAATATCTAAAGAATGGTCACGTTTGACTTCCTATTCATCACTATCTCCTTTCTTTTATCATGAATGTCACAATTATTCATACTTGTACCGGCTGAATAGTCATTGTCCTCACAACTAATAGTCTTCATTTCATTGCTTGTGTCAGTGCACTCAAAATTGTTGAACATCTTGTCAAACACTTTGTACACCCATTTTGAAAACCCTATTTTTAAGGAGTTTCCATGAAACCCCTGCACACGTTTGTATATCTTGACGAAGCGGGATTCAATCTTGCAAAAGGCGTGAACGAAATCACATTGGAGAAATAGCCACCATTGATGTCCCAGGCCAACGAGGAGGAAATATTTCAATGTGTGCAGCAATCTCAGAAAATGGCGTTCACACCCATATTCCTCGTATTGGTGCATACAATACACAACACCGGTTGGCTTTTCTGGACGCTCTTTATAGGGACCTAATCCCACAAAATGAAAGGGATGATCCTGGTGACAATCGGACAATGTATGTAGTGGTTTGGGATAATGTTAGCTTCCATCACTCTGCTGTAGTCGGGCAGTGGTTTGCAGCACACGACAGGATACTTATGGAGTTTCTTCCTCCTTACACTCCATTCCTAAATCCAATTGAGGAGTTTTTCTCTTTCTGGAGGTGGAAGGTATATGACAGGCATCCACATACCCAAATGACCCTGCTAGCAGCTATGGATGCAGCTTGTGATGACATCACAGCAGAGTCCTGCAGAGAGTGGAGTTGACACTCCAGAAGATACTTTCCCCGATGCATCGATAGAGCTGACATTCGCTGTGATGTTGATGCAAATATGTGGGCAGACAGACGGGAGCGTCTAGATATCAATGATTGATATGCAGCAGTGTCTGTTTTTCAGTTTTGTTTTTTTGTTTCATAACCACTGGAGTGAGGTTTACTGTCTAAGTGAGTTTATGTTTGCTGTAAAATGTTTGATTTACTGTATTTCCCCAGTTTGCACAATGCTGTGAACAGTTTCAATTAAATATTATCAAGAGTGCATATGGAGTGTCTTGATTTTCCTTTACAATTTATGGTTTTCAACATGCCATGCATGCTGTCCAGACTTGACATGTCATTGGGAAGCACCTACAAAGAAATCCGTCACAATGAGAACATGTTCAAACCATTTGATTTTGTGACCAAAGGTGCTGGTGTAATGACTTGTAATTGTGACAGCCCTGACACTTTGATTGATATAAGTACTTGCTTTTGATGAATGTATTATCTGTTTTGCTCAAGGGATTTGTTGTTGATGCATTGACAACTTATTTTGGACACCTGACTTTTCTTTTTGATGGAGTGACTCACTTTTGCAAGTTATCCACCATGTTTTGCAGTTTGCACTAATTGTTTTGAGAAGTGCCTTAGTAGTGGTGGAGAGTTCAATTCTGTTGTGAGAAATGCACCAAAGCGACTGAGAAAAACTGTAAACAAAGAAATTTGTTTGTCGCCCATCTGTTTGCAACAGTTTCTGCAAAATCTCAAATTACATTCAGTGATACCTCAGTGACTTATAGACATTATACATATTATATTATATCTCAGTAATGCGACTCTGGCGCTTCACATTACATCTAGACAGACAGACAGACAGACAGACAGACAGACAGACAGACAGACAGACAGACAGACAGATAGATAGATAGATAGATAGATAGATAGATAGATAGATAGATAGATAGATAGATAGATAGATAGATAGATAGATAGATAGATAGATAGATAGATAGATAGATAGATAGATAGATAGATAGATAGATAGATTGATTTACCACAATTACCACTGGGACCACTGTTGCCTTCATCCTCCACATCTTCTCAAGTTCTTATCTGAGCACTTGGTATTTCTTCACCTTCTCGTGTTCCTTCTTACCGATGCTGCTATCACTCGGTATCGCTATGTCTATCACTACGGCTATATTCTTCTGCTTGTTTGTTTCACCACTTTGACTTGGCTTGGTCATTCTCGACCACCCTGTCTCCCATTTTGACCAGACCATACTCGTCACAGATGTTTCTGTATACTATGCTGGCTGAACCCCCCCCCCCCCCCCCCCCCCCCCCCCCCCACTGGGATCATGTCATGTTTTGGCTTTAAATTAGATCTAACACAGATTCAATAAACTGACAGCAGTTTTAAAGCATTTATTAAAAGGCTTGAGTTAAGTGAGAACAGGCGAGTGACTTGGAGAGTGGTCTTGCAATAGGAAGGCTACCGGGAACACTGCCAGAGACGGAGTTAAGTGCAGCCAAGGCGAGTTCAAAAGGATTTTGTAATTGTTGTGATCAGTTTCAATGGCCTCACTTGTTTGTTTCCTGAACAGGAGTTTTGGAGGGGTAACTGGCAGGCAGGCAGAAATCCAAAGCAGCTGGGTGAGTGGCATTGGAGAGTGAGTGGTGATGCAGAGTGAGCTGGCAGGTGAGCTTCTAGTAAATACTTCCTTTTGAATATATGTGGGGGAAAAGCTTGAGACAGAATGTCTGGCCATGATTGCAGAATTCCTAAGGAACACATGGATCCAGGAAAAAGGTTTTATAGTACTGATTTTTGTACAGGCAAATAAGAGGCAGACAGGGAAAAAGAGTTAACAGATGAAGACCACAAAAGCTAGCAGTTATTATGGAGAACCTGATTGCCACAATATGGATATTAATGACTTGACAGAGTTACAGCAGAACCATCCAGATGCAGGAAAGGCAGCCGAGAGGAAGAAACTTTGCCAAAGGACAGGCCAGTCAGGATGTGCCAACCCTCAACACCACCTAAGACTTACAATGAGAGGGACAAAAAGAGACACTAAACGTAAGCCAGGCTGGACCATAACAAACATATGTAATTTTAATTATATTGTGACACTGGGCACAATTCTCACATTGGTCATTTCCATTTGTGAGAGAGTTTAGTGCAACTGGTCAAATTGGTGCTGCACAACCAATCAAAAATGATAATGACTTTGGAATAAAAATAAAAAGGAGGTAAAAAAGGACTGCACTTTGTTTAACTGCTGAATACAAGAAAAGACCATGTAAGGAGCGATAAACTAAAGAGAGATATGAAAGGATTAAGGGATGGGAAGGTTTAAAGAAGTGAAAAGAGGGTGGAAAGGAGGGATGATGAGACATTCAAATGAGGGTTAATAGTTTTATAATCGCACAGGGTGATTCCTGACATGCTTTTAATGTAGGAGCTTGGATGACACACAATATTCAGGGTAATTACATGGTGCCATGGAAGGCTTTTAAATCCTTACCAGCAGAAGCTCGTGCTGTGCTATACTTGTTTGTCAGATAGAAAGAACATCGCAGCCTGATACTGTTCATCAAATCGCTGCCGCAAAGAAGGTGTAGCAAAGATTTTAAGAGCTGCATTACTTCAGACAGATTATTTCCGGCATTAATCAAGATATTTTATTTAAGAGATTAAATTGGCCGCCAGCGTTTCTCAGAAATCTGCCATACAAACTGCGTACAACAAATGAAACAAGTGCATTTGTATGCATTTGTGTCTTATAAATCATTCTAATAATACTCTAGGACTTTAAGTGCACTGAAGAAATTCTAGACAACATAACAAAAAAATTCTGTATGTGTTGATTAGTTTCAGAAATGTCCTTCCCACAGTCAGATAAGAGGTGTTGTGTCAGTCATTATCTTACTGTAACGTTGAGAAACTGACAAACTTTCACACCCGTTTAACACTATAATTTGCCAACTGTGTGGAGGTGAGAGAGAAGCCAGGCATTGCATTTGTCATGGACAACACACTGTAACACTATCAGTGTCGCTTTACACACTGATTGTTAAATGGCGAAGCCCCTTCGCCGTCTGTAAGCGAAACACTGGATTTTTCACATAGTCAGAAAAATGTATATCTAAAACTAGGCAAGAAGACAGAAGGGATCACGTTGTGATGTTGATAGCAGAGTTCCTGTCGAAGGTTCAGACATTTGCATCCTCAGCTAGGTTACACCCTTAAGCGGTTACTTTTAACCACCACGTGTCTTTTGAAGTTGCTTGAATTACACTTTTGGGGAAAAGCAGGGGCGATTTTAGGCCATTTTGGGGGGTGCTGAAGGACCCCCAAAATGAATCAAAGCACCCCCAAAGATTTCTTACTTTTTTTGACAATATTTGCTGTTTGTGTGACACACTACTAAAAATATAAAAAA
Source organism: Rhamphochromis longiceps (assembly GCF_057381845.1). NCBI lineage: Eukaryota > Metazoa > Chordata > Actinopteri > Cichliformes > Cichlidae > Rhamphochromis > Rhamphochromis longiceps. Next base: position 19,681,511 of record NC_140560.1, on the reverse strand, counting down.
CATACAGTACTTGGTTGAGATGGAACATTTTAACAACAAAAGTATAGATACCCCCCCCCCCCCCCCAAATGGTTTGTTCCAGCTCACCTCTCCCCTGCTCTGGCTCTAGCACTGTTGCTGCCAGAGCGGTGGTGGCTGAGACGCAGCAGAGCAGAGGTGTGAGTGCCTGGCTTAAAACAGGAAATGTTTACTGCATTTAACCTTCAGTTACTCTTTATGTAGTTAGGTAGGAGTCAGACCATGTTTCTTTTTAGCTGAAAAACATTACACCCAGGTAACCTGCAGTGTTGAAAACGTGTTTTGCGACAATGTTTGCGACCCTACAATCCGTCCTACTGTGTAGTAAAATCAGCAACATTTGACTGTCCTGTTGCTCCCATTGAAATTTATACAGCCTATTTAAAATCTAAAACTTAAAATTGTCCGTAGCCTGCTGTTGTTACCACTGTCCTGTTTGAAATGGAATGAGAGAAGCTGCTTATTTTGTCACATGTGCATGTGCCGATATTGAACCCAGGAGCAACATTCAGGTAAGTGTAAGAACAAATGATCTCAATATTTATATATTTTATTAGATGTTCATGTGGTTTGGTTATTTGCCTTTTGGTTGAAAGTAGACTGAGAGAGGACTTTTTTTATTAGTGATCTTAATAATATGTTTTTTAATGAATGTAATTTTTTCATCTAATTGAATACAATCTATTTGTGTATGATTATCAGTCCAAAGAGGGAGAGAGGAAAGAGGGGAACATGAGGAGAAAGTGCAAGGTCAGGAAGAACCAGGTAAGAAAACAGACAAGGAACAGTGACAGGCAAAACAGAAACCGTTTAACTGCTTGAGAGAGTTGACTACCAAAAGTATTTGCCAACTTCAAGGTGGGGCGACACAGGTTAGAATGAAAGGAATAAATCTGCAGAGCCATAGTACAGGGTGGGCCATTTATATGGATACACTGTAATAAAATGGGAATGGTTGGTGATATTAAAGTCCTGTTTGTGGCACATTAGTATATGTGAGGGGGCAAACTCCTCAAGATGGGTGGTGACCATGGTGGCCATTTAGAAGTCGGCCATCTTGGATACAACTTTTGTTTTTTCAATAGGAAGAGGGCCATGTGACACATCAAACTTATTGGTAATGTCACAAGAAAAGCAATGGTGTGCTTGGTTTCAACGTAGCTTTATTCTTTCAGTGTTGGATTTGCCAAAATGTGGACGCAAGAAAACTGTTACTAATGAAGAAACAGCAGTGGCTGTCCTAGCTTCATTCAGCAAGAGCCCACAGCGTAGCACTCGCCGCATGTCACTGGAGAGTGGCATTAGTCGAACATCCCTTTGGCAGATATTAGCTACTCACAAATGGCACCCTTACAAACTCCAGCTACTGCAGCATCTCAACGAGGATGACCCAGATCAGCGCACAGAATTTGCAGAATGGGCAAAACAAAAATTGGAACAGGACCCTCAGTTCACGCAGAAGATTTTGTTCAGTGATGAGGCCAACTTTTATGTGAATGGTGAAGTTAACAAACAAAACCACTGCTATTGGTCTGACACTAACCCACATTGGATGGATCCCTCCAAGACTGTTGGAACAACAAAAGTGATGGTTTAGTGTGGTATATGGGGTACAACGATAGTGGGTCCGTTCTTCATCAATGGAGACCTCAAGGCCACTGGATATTTGAAATTGCTACATGATGATGTGCTTCCCTCTTTATGCACTGAAGCTGGCACGTTCCCTGACTTTTTCCAGCAAGATGGTGCACAACCACATTATGGGTGCCAGGTCCGAGCATTCCTAGATGAACAGTTTGCTGGAAAGTGGATTGGTCGTCGTGGGCCAGTTGAATGCCCCCCAAGGTCTCCCGTTCTGATCCCCTTAGATTTTTATCTTTGGGGTCATCTGAAGGCAATTGTCTATGGTGTGAAGATACGAGATGTGCAGCACCTGAAACTACGGATACTGGATGTCTGTGCTGGCATTTCTCCTGCCGTGTTGCTATCAGTGTGTGAAGAGTGGGAGAAGAGGGTTGCATTGACAATCCAACACAATGGGCAGCACATTGAACACATTTTATAAGTGGTCAGAAACTTGTAAATAACTCATGAAAGAATAATGTTACGTTGAAATCAAGCACACCATTGTTTTTCTTGTGACATTACCAATAAGTTTGATGTGTCACATGGCCCTCTTCCTATTGAAAAAACAAAAGTTGTATCCAAGATGGCCAACTTCTAAATGGCCACCATGGTCACCACCCATCTTGAGGAGTTTGCCCCCTCACATATAGTAATTTACCACAAACAGGACTTTAATATCACCAACCATTCCCATTTTATTACAGTGCATCCATATAAATGGCCCACCCTGTAGTATCTGCAGTAAAGATATTTTCATACATTGTACCATAGGCAAAGTTGCCTCCATTTATATATATTTTTTCAATAATGTGTACATTTCAAGGACTCTATTTTTGGAGTGTATTTTCATATATCTGTATTATATTATAAATACACATTAAAAGTGAATCTCTATCCAAAAAATGCACTCAGTTTACTTCTTACTCACTATGATCACCATTCATCATTTTCCCCCAGTAAAGTAATTAAGGTTAGGATGTGTGTGTGTGTTTTTTAAATTCCAATCCATTCTTCTTTAGCAACATTTAAATAACCTTGATCAGATTTGATGGTTTTGTTACAGACTTTTAAAAAGTGTTTTGCTTTTCTTTCACAGATGTGGGGATTAAATTGTGTTAAAATGTACAAAACAATGATGTCATGTTTTGTGACGAGGACCCAGGCATTTAAGGATGCAGGGACTGACAGAGACAGGGAAGAAGTCTCATCGTGACGAGTAAAGTTTATCTTGCCTGGCTGAGCAGCTCTGGGTGCTCAGCACCCCCAAAGCTCTGATCCTAGAATCGCCCCTGGAGAAAAGCCTCTTTTAAGTCCAGGGTTGCTGACATAGACGGTAACCGTGGTTGCAAGGACCCTGCAAGGGTTCCTTAGTTAGCTGTCACCAACTGCAACTGGAAGATTTCTCTGCACTGGCCATCTCGACTAAAATAACTCTCCTAAAACATGAAGATAGACGTGTGTTGATAAGCAAACCTAATCTGCAGTCTCCTCGTGCTGATTTTAAGCATTTTTCCTTCACATGTTTTATTGCATTGCACCTTTTTTTACTCACACCAGAAAGCAAAATAAATAAATGCATAAATAAATAAATAAATAAAAGATAAAAAGAAAAGAAAATGCTCCTTTCATCTCCTGAGAGAAATCTTTGTTGCAAATTACATATCAAATCTAACTTTGGGACTGGATGTTTGGTAATGGCGCTACACTAAAATAGCCTATCTATATTCAACTTTTTTGAAGGAAGCAACCATTTATGAGTCAAAATACAGGAATGTTCCCAGGGAGAATGGAGATGATTCATTATTAATAGGATGCTTTCCCCTCCTGGCTTTTTTTTTTTGCTTGTTTTCTCTGGATACACTTCATGTCTTCTTTACATGTGCAATGCATAAAAGTTTTAATGGCAGTTGAACTGTTTCAGCAGGGGGTCTTTGCACGGTGAGAGCTGGTTTTAGTTCTCAAAGCTCGGACTATCAGATTCTTATGCTTAGTCTTCCTGTAAAAACCAAGCCCGATTCTCACAGGTTTTCATAAATGTGACCTGAATAACTGCTCTTGGTTGCTGTGCTGTTATGCAGTAAATGCAGCCTTCTACTGCTTTGAGCTTCTCAGAATGGCAGCCAATCAATGAACAGCCTTATTCAGTCCAGGCAGGACTGACAAATCAATGCGTTTTGGACTGTGTGATACTAATTATTTGAAGCATTCACACTTTCTTTTCTGTACTTATTTAAATACAGTAGATGTGGTCACTGTAATTGACCAGGCATTAAATTGGCCTTAAAGAAAACATTTAAGAGATTGTTTATGCTAAGTACATGATCATTTTCTGATAAACTTTGGTTTTTGGGAAAACGGGGTGGACTCCACTGCCCAGATACCTCTGCAGCTGACACAGTCTTTTAAGTTACTCTAGTCAGTTTAGTCTGTTTATGTAATTATCCTTTGATTAATGTTAATGCAATACTGTGCTAAGGTTTTAATCCACCCCTCATTTCTTTATACTTTGCTTCCAGTTAGCCAGATTTTTTTGCTATTGGGCAATTGATTGTCACTTTCTGAAGATCTTTTAAAATTTTCCTTTGGATGTTTGTTATTATGATTTCAGAGGAAATGTTTTTAACTGTTAATCCACTTAACACTGACCTATGAATCATTCAAACTTAAGATAAGGCACCTAAGTGAAGGTGTTGTGTCTAGCAACACCTCAGAATGGTGTGCAGTGCGGTTAGCGTAAATTGGTAAAGTGGAGGACAAAAGAAGAAGCAGTAAGTCTAACAAACTATCTACAGCAGACAACACTAACTAAAACTTATGTACATAAGAAAGAGGGAGAAAAATCCAGCCAAGAATTGACCTCAGAGAAACATCTAAGCCTTCAGCTATAGCTTAATTAGAAAAGCTCTCAGTCAAAAGGACATTCTTAAGCAATGGAAATAGGGAGAAAAGGCTGAGGTTGGCCAAATTACATAAGAGCTGTAAATTACAAGAACCTACGTTTCATAACATTTAGTGCCACCGATCCTTTTTTTTTCCTGCATGAGGAGGCTTCTCCAGTTTCATGTGTATCCATAGACAGACAGAGAGAGAAAACATGTGAGGTTAAAGGAGATACAGTAACACTTTCATTTTCTCATCACTACAGGCTGCAGAGTTCTCACAAAACTTTGGAGGTTATCTTTGTTCTCTTTTGTGCTGCGTGCTTGGATAATCTGCTTTTTCAGATCTTTACTTACTTTGTGTCTGTCTTCGTAGAATCCCCCTCTACCCCCCACCCCTCCAATCCTGTGGTGATAAAGAGCTTAACATGGATGGTTCAGGGTTATGGATATTTAGAAGTATGAGATACTTTTATGGCTGCAGATTTTGGTTTAAAAAAATCCACAGCAGGGAGGTTGAGGCAACAATGAAGAGGCTGAAGTGTTGGAGTAAGAATGTGAAAAAATGGAAAGGGATGTTGTGGAAGACGGGTAGGAGAACGGTTTTCACTGATAATAGTTAGGTATTGTTAAAATAACTGCATTAAAATCGTAATAATAAATGAATAATTTAACTCTGGTTAAATAGTAAATGTGTCTTCAACCTCCAAAGTGATCTTTAGATTGCTCCAATACATAAATAAATAAATAAATAAATGAACACTTTGAAAACACATCAGATGTCAATGGAAAAAAAAACCTGTTGGCTATATACTAATATGGACTGGGTAATGTGTTAGGGATTAAAGCATGCCACATCATTTGATGGCACTCCCCGAGAATCAAAGTGAAAAAATTATGTGGCAGGCTAGTTCCTCTAGCCCAAGTTTCACTGCAACATGTCAAAATGGAACTCAGTAGTTTGCATTGCAGTCAGGGTGCCGTTCCCTAGTCTGTAGTCTTTGTGTCCCTCTATTGAAATGCCTCTCTAGACCTTCATTTACTCACTTTAAGCTAGTCATGCTGAATGATGTTACAGGCATATCATGTTCTCCACATCTTCTCCAGACCCGTTCGTGTCTGTCACATGTACCCAGGTTGACCTTGGGCACATGTGTGAACACCACAGGGTGCCAGTGATGACAAAAGCCAGTTGGGTCCCACAGTGCCAAGCAGTGAACATAGGGCCTATTAGAAAATGTTGACTAAAAGCTGTTCCCTTAATTTTTTAAGCTGAGTATTATGAATGGTAAAACATTGGTTTTGGCCTTAGTGTGTTGCATTTGCATTGCATTTAAGTGTTCTCCTTGCTCTTGTGTGGGTTTGCATGTTAGTTTAACTGGTCATAGGTATGGATGTGAGAGTGTGTCATTACAAAAAAAACAGAAAAAAAAGGAAACAAAGAAAAAAAAAAGAGAGTGTGTCATTGCACCGTAATGGATTGGTGACCTATTCAGCATATGTTGCACCTTTCAAAATATATCAGCTGGAATAGGCCCCACTGAAGTACTCTTCAGTGGTACTCTGATTGTAAATACTCTTGTACTCACTTGCTGCTACACTATCTGAACAATATACATTAAACAACAATATCTATAGACAGTTTTACACGGCTTGTGTTTGCAAAAACTACATCTAATATTATGTTTCACAATAAATAGGTAATGAGGCTAATATTTATCAAACATCCTGCTATAATTCTTGTTGCTGTTAATATTTTTGCTATCCTCCTTCAAATACTGGATCCTATTTAGGCTATAAACTGTGAAGATGAATTTAAAAAAAAATAATTGTGCCACACTGGTAAGTAGTGGGAGGTGGTGCACAAGAACCAGAGGCTGTTTGCAGAAACCAGGCAGTGGCCAGTCAGAAATGGCCTTTCATCACCTCTAAAAGTTTGTTTCAGACAGTGAATGAACCAAGTCTGCATCAATCCCCAGTATAAAAAATGAGGGTTTTATAGTGTGAATCACTATAATTAGTGATTCACACTATATTAAGTAGTTTTCAGGAACAGATTTCTTGAAGGACATTCAAAGCTCCTCTGTGGATCTTTGATGCTTTTTGTTCCTCTGTCTGTTAAGATAATCCCACACTGCTTCAGTAATTTTGAGGTCCAGGCTCTGAAGAGACCAATCCATGACTGATAGTCTCCCCCTGTCCGTTTTTCTATCCAGATGTGCTTCTACTGCAGTGAGCTCGTTGTCATACTGATAAATGAACCCTTTGTCAATTACAGTTTCCAGGTATAATTGACAATGGATTAAAATCTAACCGGACTTTTCTGTGTTCATAATTCCATCATTTTTGACAAGATCTTCTAAACCACTGACTAAAAATGCCAGAGCCTCCACGTTTTTACAGATGGCTTTAGACACTAAGTGTTGTACCTTTCTCCTGATTTCATACAACTGAATCACTGAACTCAGTGTGATTTGAACCAGAAATGTTACACTTGTATGCCTCACTGTATTCATTCATAAGACCTGTTCACACTGATTTTCATACCAGTTCTTATGTCATTTGGAATACCACAGTCACGAGTGGCAAAGAAAAACTTGGAGGACTATTGCTCAAGATCACTTTGAAAATTTCTTTGAAGTTGTAGCTCTTTGGAAGTAAAATATCACGAAATGAGCGTTGACTCAAGACCTTTTCACAGTACTGCAATCCTTAAGATTAGCACAGAGAATAAATAACTCCTCTGTGTTCCAAACCCAGCATTTTAAATGCTACTAGCAAACTCCCAAATCCCTGTCATTTTCTGCCTTCAGGCTCAGAAACCTCTCTGGCCGTTTTTCTCATTAAATTTGTTGACTCACATTGGACTTAAAAATCCAACTCTCAATGGAACAGTGACTGAGGCGGACATTTTTGTTGTTTTCATGAGTCATCAGCTTTCAATTTTTTCAACACTTTGAGTGCTTATGTGTGCCAGTGGGTCCTCTAAACAAAGGACTCCACTTTTAATGGAGAGTACAAGAGGCTACTGGTGTGTATTGGTAGGGGAAATGATTTGTATTTAAAGAAAAAAATATAATAATAAAGCTACAGAAGAATGTTACGCAATCAGTGTAACCATGAGGTAATTCAGCGAATTAAAGAGATCTCTCACAAGTGTTTCTTTTTAAATTACAAATTTATTGCAAATATAGAAATAGATCTTTTGTACAGAAATTGCAAAGGGAAATGTTAATATCAGCAACAAATATTTAAAGAAAGCGGAAAGCCAAGATTTGCTGCCATCAGTCAAAAAAATTCCAACCACAAGAAGTGGATCCTGCTGTGGCCATTTTCAACTCTTCATTTTAGACAAAGACCTCCTGATGCTGTCAGCTAGGCAAGACTCACATTTCGACATAAATTTTACACACATTTCCAAACAGGAACTAAAACCATATGATAATTGTGAGAATTTGCCTTAGACCTTGGCCTTACAGAAATCACACAGATGGTGGTCGCGCCTCAGCTCAGTAATTAAACTACATATTACATAGTTGTGACCACAAATACTGACACTTTTAGGGGGCTTTTCATGCTGCTTTACACTTATTTTCAGCTGGTACAACCTGCAAGAAAGCCAAATGCTTCTAATTTTTCTTTTGAGAGTTTAAAAAAATGAATGAAAAATGCTTCTGTAAAAAACAAAAAATATTTTATATACAGTAAACGAAAATAAAACATCACCATAACAAATGAAAAGCAATGATTTAAGGACTGAAAAATTACTCTACATCAGAAACCTGCACTGTACTTTTCTAAAACATGGCTTTATTGGTCACAGTGTGCATGTGGAATGTGGTATTGGTGCTCAGCAGAATTTCAATAATTGATCAGCAATTTTGATATTGCTAGTCGTCTTTTTCAATAGTAATTTCTATATATGGGTTCTTTCTCATTTCTCTCTAACACTAGATGTTTCGAAATTGTGTTTACTTGACGGCAAATATGAACAATTAATGCTTTTGTTGCTGTAAGGCAAGAATGGCACTATTAGCATTTGAACAGTCCACATTTATTTCCTCAGTGATTTGAGGAGGGCCCTTGATTCTGTGGACAACGGGCCATTTTTGCTGTAGAGTTTTCAATCTCTGGCACTGACAAGGCCAATCATTCTGGATTGGGGATTATTATAGCACTGGGCTGTGTGACGCAGCCTCTGCTGTTTGTGAGTACAGAAAACATTTCCACTGATCCTAATCATTGGCTCCAAGTACTGAACAGCATTTGGTCTCACCACATTGCAACCTTTTTTGCAATTTTCACAGCTTTTGGATCAGGGGTTAGAGAAATGGGAGCTCTGAGTTACAGATTACCCTCCAGTACCAATATAGAACTGATCTGATTACAGTGCCATTTCACCCAATTAAAACCAATCTCTATAAATTGGCTACCCAACATAGCCTGGGCCCTTTTGAAAAGCAGAGGACCCAACTTAGTCCTGGGTTAATGCATTCAATGTTCTCTGTGTAATTGACACAAGCAGCCCTCTTAAAGTTTTGGCAAAGACTGGGCCACAAAATGGGCAATGAATATCTCTGCGGGAGGCGCTCAGCGTTATCGCTGCAGAAAGTAAACATGGCTATGATTTATGGCTTGCTGCCATGCACAAACCCTATAGCAATAACTAACATAGCAGGAGAGCCACAGTGAGTGTTACTAACATGTTACAGGATGGGTAAGAAAATAAAATGCACCAGAGTCTTTGTGGTTTTCTTTTCTAAGCGTGCGCTCTGTTTTTTAAGTGCTGCAGAAGAATAAGTACAAGAACCTCAGTTTCAGTTTCAGCTCCTATAATGGCACAGCTATGTCTTTTCTTTGATTCAACTTCAGACCACCTGTTTTGCACATTCAAGAAGTTTTCCAGCAGAAGAACTACTTAATTAAATAGTCTATTATTCAATGATGATGATAAATGGCTGATTTACAACTGGCCGGATACAGGGTAAATTTAATAAACTAGTTGGATAGAAAGCCAGCAGGCTCTCAGACCAGAGCAGGAGGAATGAAAATCATTCATTTGCCTAACAGCAAGGGGTCTGAGGCTGAGGGAGAAGCTGCTGAGGCTGCATTAATTTGCCAGTGAATGCTAACTGAATGATTGAGATTAGGTTAAGAATATCCACAGTGTGCTTGCATCACTACAAAAAGAAAAAAGAAAAAAAGGAAAACATTTTTTTTTTGCCATGGCTGACAGACAGAGTATGATCGGGTAACTCTCAAGCTTGAAAGATAGCTTTGCATGGAGAAGAAAGAAGAAGAACCGAGAGCAGATGGATGTAAACAACCAGCAGCTTATTATATATTTACCCTCTTTTTATACACCTGTTGCTAAAGATTAGCATATCTGCAGAGGTAACTGTCAGTACACTTTATAATACAACCACCCAAATGAAAACCAGTAGGCAAGAATCAAAAATGTAAGTATAACATCACCATTGTTTTAGAAAAAAAAACTAAGGCTAACACCTAGATGTTCAAATCAAAGGTACTTGACAATATTTGAGCCCCTACAGTTTTTGTTTTCGATGTACGTCCACTTATTGTACACAACAATATATTTTGTCTCTCAAAAAATACAGGGAATCATGCAAATATAACAACTTTTTCTTTTATGTAGTACACTATGTTAAGTTTTCTCTGTTCTTAAACCTTTATAACATAAATCATCGCAAGTACTAAAAGTCAGTCTCTTTGTCCCCAATAATTTCCCAATAACCTCCCCCCTACACCAAGAAAAAACAAACAAACAAACAAAAAAGAAACTAAAAAAAGAAAAGAAGACAACTAAACTGAAAAATAGGTACACATAGACATATCAATAGATCAGGCTGAGTTATAAAAAAACATCCATAGAAGCATTTTTAACCTTACTATATATTTTTTTCTTTTATCTAGTGTACAAAATTCACAGATATTTCACAGATTCTATTAGTCCTTTGTCCCTTTTTGGAAACTGGGTCCGATCAGCCCATTTGGGCTTACTGTTATAGGATAGAAATAGGATTTTCAAATGCTCTTCTGCTCAGAAACCACATTAGGGGTAACTTGTACATTCAGGTGAAGGATAGTAGTTGTCACTGAATGCTTTCAGCTTACAGATTTTTACAGTTAGATTTCAAGATTTCAAGAAAATACTCATTTAAGTTTGATCTCACTGTGACCCATCCTGACTCATGTGTTTCCTGGTGAGGGAAGGTAAAAGGAGAAGAAAGGGGAGGGAGAAAATGCTTAATAAACACACATAATAAACAAGTTGAAAAATTCAGTTTGATGATGGTCTTATGACACCATGTATTATTAAACATATAACTGTATTGCTAAACTTACTCAATATTTATCATTCAGTGTTGTGATTAGGTAATGATTGTTATATCTTATACATATAGATATCCTCTATATTATTTTACAGTAGGAATGTATAAATGATGATGATTGCCAATTATGACAACCAATAGAGTGCATCAAGGATTAATTGTCTGGGTATAAAATTCAATTTTATGCAGTTCTCAAACAAAATTATTTATTCATTATTATTATTACCATTGATCATTGAATGAGACTAAGACATAAGGCATCAGAACTGAACCTAATTCAAGCCTGACTTGGAGAAAGTGTAAATCATAAAAGCCAGACTCTAAGAAAAGGTTCAAACATTAATAGTACACTGCATGGTTTTCTCATGTCTGACTTGCCGGTTGCTTTGAGACAAACAACATCGATGGAACTACAAAAACAACCATCCATCTCCAAGTGAGTCACCCTCCAGGGTTTCAGTGAGGACATGGGCAGGGAAGGAAGATTTTTTTGCTTCATGTTTTTTTTTTCCTTACTCTGTGAGACAAACAAAAAAAGTAAAATCTCATTGCTAATGTTCTGAAAAATATTTAAAGTTTTGTCTCAATTTTGAATGAATAACCTAAAGGATTCTTTGACCAAATGGTTAGTCTCTATTGCATTGAATTGAAATCCTATGTATTTTATGGATTGAATTTGATAGACTACCATTCAATGTAGAGATCATGCCACAGTTGTCCTGAATTAACAGTACTGCCAATCACTAAAATCATTTTTTATGTTTCTGCAATGGTTAATCCACTAGTATGCAGAAGCTCTTTAAGTGAAATTATATTTTAATGCTTGTATTTTAGCATTTCGTAATTACAATATTGTTCTTATCCATGAATTTTCAAATGTACTGTTTTACAAAAAAGTAGAAAAAACACTAACAAACATTTTTTATTTTGTTATTGAGACACCAAATTGCTTTACTTTCCTGAAAATGAAAAAAAAATAGTTTTAGTGGTTGATGGTGCAGCTGATCAATTCGTAACTTCCCAGAGAAGTCCAGCATGTTGCCTCAAATTTGGACATTTATGATTTGCAAAATAAAGACCAATATATATTTTTAGTTTGAAACAAATTTTGACAGATTTCTAAAATATTTGTTTTCTTGTTTTCATGACAGGTGGTCTAATCAATTTGTTAAGTATCTAATAAGTTTAAAACACCATCTGGTGCGTTTCAAACAAAAATAGACGGCAGACATTTATTTGAGAGGGCAAAAGTGGTTGCTCACCTTCTTCTGTTCACAATCATGCTCAATATTATCTGTGGCTGTGTTTTTTTGTGTTTTCTGAAAGCTGCTTCCAAGTTTTACTGTCTCACGATTCAAATTTAAATGTTAATTTTAATTATGCGTTTTAACTACATTTTTGGTAAAATGTAGTTTGTATTTTGGCAACAACTTAAAATTAACTGTAATGGTAAAACTCTGCTCAACTATAATAATAACAGTCATTTGAGGTTTAGTGAAGCTACTCAGAAATCATTAGAAATGTTGGCACTTCTCTCAAATGCAGTGAAAACTGAGATCTAAGCAAATGTTTCAAAATTGAGCAGAAGAGCACTTGACAACAGAAAGTTTATCTCCTGAAAATCACTGATGTATTAAAAGTGTTAAATAAAACAGAAAATGTATAGGGGAAAAGTCAGTGACAACATTGATAAAATCAAATTACTTATATAGTTTTCAGTGCCAAGCCACATAAGTTGAATGCTCAGCTGAGGCCTTTTTATACATCTAAATGCAAATAGGATTGGGTTTTGCCATATTGGGCAAGCTATTCAGCTTGCTTGCAAGCCACTTTGCAACCTCACAGACTTTCTATCATTGATGTCTGTACTGTTCTGCCATGTTCTCTGGTCTTGCTGCCACCAGCTTTTCATGAATTCATGTGGAAAGGCACGGAAAACCCAGCACATAGCCCTATCACCAAATACAACTTCCTGCACACAATACTAAGAGCTACAGTGGTCCTTTTCACTGAACAGTAATGTCAAATGTTATTTTGTCAGGTAGATTAACAAAAACGGCAACTGAAATGAAAACTGTCCTGATATTCCTTAACATATGTTGCTTATGCTTAACCTTGCTGTCTATTTCTGTAAACTTGTTATGGCAGATGAAGAATGCACCAAGTTCTTTCTGTAGGATTAGATACTCTTAGTACATACAAGTAAACAAACTGGTAAAACTAAGTCAGTTACAGTAACATGTTACTTAGAAAAAAGCAGAAAAGACTTCCAGGACTGTATTATATGTTCATCACACGGTGCTTCATTGTAAAAACAAGGCAGATGAGGTGGTGCATCCCCGATACACTGTTGCTAAAAGATTACAGTGGACCCAGACGCACACAGCTATGCACTGATCCAACGATTATGACCTCTGAATCTGACTCTATCCAAACATCTTGATAAACAAGAAGAAAAGAGAGGAAGAAGGAAATACAAAGATCAGTGTGGAAATACATTATAGTTTGCATATCATTCCTGTTCAACCTGCAGTTTTTTTAATAGAATCAATCCACTACTAAAAAGCAACATCACAAAGAAAAAAGAACAGAAAAGCAGCAGTGTTGGTACACGGTGCACCCCTCCTCCAAGTTCTGCCTGCAACAAACCTCATTTAATGAAACGGAGCAGGTCGTGTTCGATACCCTGCTCACATCACACCTACTGTGTACATCATTGAACCTGTGGGAGCAGGGAAGGTGGTGGGAGGCGGACCAAGCGAACACTACTTGCAATATACAAGTGAGCGTAAGAAGAAAGAAAATATATACCTGACAGTAAACTTGTCATTAAAACTTACTGAAGGTAGCCGTGAACAAAGATATGGAGCGGTAACCGCTGATTTAGTTTTCACATTTTTAGGGTATTATGTCTCTGATTGTGTATGTTAGCTGATGATATGAAAATTTAACTGTTACACAGCACTTAAGGTAAGCAGGATGCCTTTTTGAGTCCCACGAAACAAAGGTGTCATTATTACAAGCAAGTCATTTCGGTAGAAAATTCAAGAAAAGGCCCGATAATCCTGTTTATGATTAGAGATTATGGGATGGCTGAGTTAGCAAGGGGAGAAAGATACCCTGGACATGTTTGACATCTCTACACTTACACATGCCGTTAATAATCTAGTTCAGACTCAGACAACCAGCCACGGGGCGAAATATTGACGAATATTAATTTTAATTAGTTGGGGAATATACAATATAATCAAACAAGGCATGCCAACACCTGCTTACAATGACCACTGTGTACCACACAGCCACACACACACACAATCATGAGGCATAGAGTGCAAGCAGACATGCCTGTAACAAGATTTTTTTGTTTGTTTTTGTGGGTTTTTTTGTTTTTTTAATTATCAGTTATATACAACAGTAACATTAATTCCCAGAAAAGAACAGATACATTGGCAGTAATTAGAAGTGTCCTTTCCCTCTCTGCCTCAATGAGTTTTAATGTAAGAGAAAGGATTTGGAATGTACGGTCGTGCTAACACTAAATGATGAAAATAGATTTCCCCATAACCTGCCTGCTTGTCTACTTACATTCACTGTGGCTGCGGAAAAGGATTTGTAACCTGGGTTGAACCCTTCATTTCTTTTTTTGGCCTCTGCCATATATGGATCACACGTCTTGTGATATGATTAAAGTGATATCTATCGCTTTAATCAACCTATGTGTTACATGGTAAAGTTCCCTCATTGTACACCACATCCTACACCGTCAGGTAAGTAGTATTTAAGGGGATGTTAATGTGTCCTCTGTATTGCTTCAGACAAACACCATAATTCAGATCATTGCTCAGCGAAGTACGATTTAGGTCAGTGAGGATATTTTAGGGAACACGTTCTTTACTCATTAAACAATGCAAGATTGTTACTCGGAAGGATGCGGGTTTTAGATATCACCCTGGGTCAACACACCTGAATCAAATGATTAGTTCATCACCAGGCCTCTGAAGAACTTCAAGACATGTTAAAGCGGTCATTTAACCATTTAAATCAGCTGTGTTGGATCATCTAAAACCTGCAGGACACCGGCCCTTGAGCGTTCCCGCACCCTTGCTTTAGACGCATCCATGGCACTGTTTCCGGCCAATGTCCCAGTCTATCTTTTTCCTATGATTTTCCTAGAACCCACTTCACTATATTTTATCTTCATATGTTCATTTCTTTACAATTATTCCTTTTTTTAGTGTGCCAGATGCTTTTTGAAATGCAAATACCTCGGCCTCAAGAAGGATCTAAGAGAATAAAGTCAGAGCCTGAATTTGACATCTCTGTTCACTAATCTGCATGTTGTCAGTTGTACCACAGCACAGATCACACCCTATCAGATTCACCATTACTTAGAACGTCTAAATAATCCCAGGTGGAATGCTAAAAACGTATGCAGCACCCAATAAAAAAAAACAACTCAAAACATCTTGGATCACACTAAGCAGAAAATGAAGGGAATCAGCATTTACTCTGTGACAACCCACAGATGAAAACATGGCACTGTTAAAGATGGTCCTTTGCATCACAAAATGTGATCAGTCAAATAGAGTACTAAATTACACAGTTGGCATTTGCTCCCTGTACTATAAATGAAACCCACAAACACTGAATAAGAATGAACCATAGAAGTTGCTACAATGATGTGTAAAAAAAAAAATGACTCAGATCCCAGGCACAGTTTTGCAGTCCTTGCTCTTAGCGCAATATTTATACACCTAGCATGCCAAAAGGAGAAAAAAAAACCTAAAGGCAAAATTTTGTCCTACATTTTTCTCCCTATGAAGTAAAACTGATTTCTCTGGCCCAGGGGTGCATCAGTAAGAGCAGTATCTGAACTCTATATCCTCCAGTGGTTAACTCTGGCCCCCAGTCACAGATTTTGCTGTGCTGACACACCCTTCCAGTAATCAAGAATGTCATGCAGGTCCTCGCCTTTAGCAAACTGCACCTTTTTTCGAAGGGCATTTCCAGCGGTCACATAACAGGACTCATCACGTGGGCCTTTCCTGTAGGGACGAAAACGCTCCCAGATCCGCAGTGAGCTCTCTGAGCAGTACTCGGGGCTGGAGGAGTAGCCTGAGTAACTGGAATGATGGCGGGCAGGCGAAAGCTGGGAGTAAGAAGCTGCGTCCCTGCGGGACCGTGTCAGGGGCTTTAGGAATGAAACTCTTTGGGCTGGGGAACCCTGGTGGGAGCCTTCATAGTAGAGAGCGGGGACAGAGTGGCGGTGCTCCGAGCAGTGGTAGTCCTGCTGCACCTCCAACTGCTGCTGCTGCTGCTTCTGCTGCTGTTGATGTTGTATCTGTTGCTGCTGATGGTAATGGTGGGATTTTTGGTTGTCCTGATGTTGGGCACCAACACCACCACTGTCGCAACCACCACCACTCCCTCCACCACAGCTCCCACTTCCCACTAAAGGGAGTCTCTCCAGGGGCTCCCCACAGCCCACAGGACTGGCCCGGTCTGGGTACTGCTGCTGCTGTTGATTACAGGCATCTGGGCTCCTTGGCTCAGGGACATCCAGGCTGTACACCCTGGCTCCTCCGCGCTCCCTGTCTCGACCCATGGAGCCACAAGATGTGGTACTGCACTGTTTCTTGACAGAATTTACAATAACGACAGCTGCATCTGCACTCATTTGCCGCTGAATGGGACGTACAGCATTGGCCGGAGGAGGGGGCCTGTAGGGGGGAGTGACAACAAATCCCCCACCACTGATTCCAGGGCGCTCAGAGAGAGGGGCATTCAAGGCAGGGAGTGGAGGTGGAGGGGGAACTTTGTTGGGAGCGATGACCTGGCATGTCTCTGTCATCCCTTGAGAGAGTGGGATTAGGCCACGTGTTAGGGAGGACGTGCTGGTGGGCGGTGGGGAGGTGGGATTGGAGGAAGAAGGGTTTGTAGAGGCCCCTGAAGCAGCAACTGCAGCTGCATCCAGTTTCAGGGCATCAATGCAATTGTTAATGATCTGATTAACCTTGTCCACCTCCATGGCAATAGTTGAGATCTCAGATGCAGAACCATGCCCATCATCATCCGAGTCATCGCCAATATCAGTTCCATCATCGTCCCTCAAGTCTTCTCCCCTCATCACTCCATGCATACCATCTCCCATCCGCTCCACCCCTGCCCCTCCAGTTCTGATATCCATATAGTTCCCTTTGTTTGTAGCCATGGCCTCCGAAAAGGCAGTGGCCATCTTTTCCACTTGTGGGATAGAAGAAAGTCTTGAGGAAGTGGTGTTGGCTGAGTGGAGCATTCCCGAGCTTGAGGATGTCGACATGGGAAGTTTCCCTCCATGGTGATGCTGATACTGGTGATGTTCTCTGGACTGTTCCTGGAGTTTGTGGACTGCTGATGGATCATTTGCTACTGCTGCTGCCACCTCTGGTCCATAGCGCATTTCTAGTATAGTTTTCTTGACACAGATAGATTTCCTCTTCTCATCATGCATCCGTTTTTTACGAAGACAATAGTAGACAAGGCCTAAAATGATTAGCATGCCAAAAAGGCAGCCCACAATAGTCATTATATAGTGAGTAGTGGTGGAAGGTGTGGGGAGCATATCATCTTGACTTTGCCCCCGAGTGGAAAACTGGAGGCAGGTGTGGTTGTAACGTTGAGAGTTGCGGATGGATACCACACAGAAGGTGTAATTACTGCGTGGTTTTAGTTTGTTAAGGGTGATCATCTCCTTCTTGTTCTTCAAGTTCATGACATCAGACACAAATGTGTTGTTGTATTGTGTTAGAATATACATTTTACTGAAGGGCTTTGGAATCTTCACAAGGAGAGATGCTGATGACAAAGAGACATGATGGAGCTTTATGCTGGGACTGAAGCTGTCTTCAGTAGACGAGGAAGAGGTTGTAGGCTGGTGGTATGGTCCTATACCACCAAACATCTCTGGTCCGATCCCAGAAGGACCATCTAAATCTGGCGGTAGAGAGGTCATTCCTGGAATCATTACACCGTCTCGGCAGTGATGGTACAAAATGTTTTTAGCATTCCGACCAGAATGTCCAGCTGCAATAGGACTCAGTAAAGGATAGCCAAACATCTCCCGCGGCGTCTCGCATAGGAGGCGGTCATAAGTATGTGAGACATTGTTGAAGAACTCCAACCAGGTTAGAAAACTATAAAGATCGCAGCCACAATGGAATGGATTTGCTGCCAGTTCACAAACCATAAGCCGACTAAGAACTGTGAAAGTGGATGGGTCAATGCGGGCAAGTTTGTTGGATGACAGGTCAATGCTGCTCAGGCTCGGGCACTCCCAGAATGCATTGCTGGCAACAACCTCAATCAGGTTGTGCTGCAGGAACAGGCACTGCATACGGCCGAGCCCTCTCAGCATACCCTCAGTCAAATTTGTCAGTTTGTTGTAACCCAACTGAAGAACCTGAGAAAAACAAGAGCATTTTTAAAATGATGTATTTTTAAGCTGGGGTCCCAAACAAATTACCAAATAACTGTGATGCTGTAGCATATTCTACAATTTGCATAACAATTCTAAAATATGTCTGTAATAACTAAGCCACCAGTATATGCTTTAATAAAAATGATATTTTAAATGTAAACACATTATTATCTTTTTTTGACTAAGATATGAAATTACAGTTATTTACTTGCTTTCCTAAATAGAAAAATTTGTTTCAGCAGTTGAATATTGTTCTTGAATAAGAACGAAGACTAGAGCTCAATTTTGGGCATCAAAACATGAGGTCACTTTGTTATTTGCCTAATAAATACTGTAAGAGTATAATTAGTAATTAATTAGTAGTATAATTTGTAGCTGTAAAAAAATCCTTAAAATCCTTAAAAATTTAGTACTAAATATAGTCTGCTTGAATAAGGTACAACAAACAATTAATACAACCTAAATCCTATGCATGCACTTGTCAATTTGAAAATGTTATGGTCAAATTAAGATCTAATGCACAGGTGTCAAACCTCGAGGGCCAGTGTCCTGAAACTTTTACATGTGTCCCTGCTGCAACACACCTGATAGAATTTAGTAGGTCATTAGCAAGAACTTGCCTGCATGCTGAGGTAGCAATTTAGCCATTTGATTCATGTTACAGAAGCTCAAGAGTGAATGAACATGTTGCAATAAAAGTAGATTTTAGAAGTAGATTTTTTTTAAACTTACACTTTTATTTAAATGTACTTAAGTAGGGTTACGGTTAGGGGTTGACACCTCAGCATGCAGTCAAGTCTTGCTAAAAGACTTGACTGCATGCTGAGGTCCTACAAATTTTATTAGGGTGTGTTGCAGCAGGGACACATGTAAAACTTTCAGAATACAGGACCTCACGGACTGGAGTTCGACACCCGTGATCTAATGCATCGTGTGCATTTAACACCCATCTTCTTGTTACCTGTAAATTGGCCTGTCCTGCAAAGGCTCCATCCTCAATGTAGTTGATTTCATTCTTGGTGAGGTTGAGGTCAGTCAAGTTGGTAAATCGATACATGGAACTGAAGAGCACGGCTTTCAGCTTGTTCTCATTCAATCTCAAGTCATGCACTGTGTTGTTGATGTGCTGGGGGATAGTCTCATATGGAGGCTGATTCTGGCTACATATAGCTAGCCACACATAGCCTTTGTCCCCCTCAATGAGCCAGCAGTCCCCATTAGCCGTGTTAGGGAAATAAGAGAAAAATAGGAGGGAAGGAAGAATAAGAAGGAAAGCGGAGGTGGTAGAAGCACCCTGCATTATTCCAATATAAATCAAAGGGAAAAAATGAAACTATAATCAGGGAAATAGAGGGAAATGGGAAAGAAAGGTGTGTTTACAGGTAAAGGAAAGCAACAAAAGCTGCTGGTAGGGTTTCCAAAGAGGAGATGGGTCTGGGTTGGGAGCGGTAAAAGGGGAGAAGCCTTCACGATACCAGTCTCTGCTTCATGGGGATTAGCAGGGGACCCATGTTATGTCATATTTTGTTGGATAAAAGTTTGAGGTAACACAGTTTGTCTTCAGTTTTAGTTGTGACAGAGCCAAATAGATAAACCTTTGGAATGATCAGTGGGATCTGTAAATGAGAAGAGAAAAAGGAGAAACATTAGAAAAGGAACATTTCTGAATGATAGACATGATGAAAACAAAACTATTTGGTTTTGGTTTATTTTGGCTTTTTTTAAAAGAAATGTTGCTTGGAAGGGTTGTCAAAGAACACATGCTTAACAAAGAATGAAGGCTTTATTTGTGGACTTTAAAAGATTGAACTGAATTCAAACTTCACTAAATTCCTAATGTGGGCATCACAAAATCAGTCTGCTTTCAACTGGGCTTGTTCCAAGTTTTTTTTTCTTGTGCTGGCTTTTCTTTCTTATATATGTATTATATATTCATGCTGCACTCAAATGATGTTCTCTTAGCCAACTGCATCTGCACTTAGTCATTACCTGCTGCTCCCCTCCCCAATTCATGAGGCTATGAGGTCATCAAGCTTTGGCTGATACCTACACTATGTGAACCTGCCAGTCTTTGTTGAGTCCTGAGAGGGCCTGTTTCAAACATGAAGTACAGCATTAATCATCCAAATGCTGACAGCACATTGTCTTCACAGACATTCCTTGTTATGACACTATCCTGCCAAAACCTAAGCTCTCTAACCCATCTGCATGTCATTTGAATAGCAGTCAAGCGTTTACATAAGGAGAGGATTAGCCGCCTGTTGCATCATGACAGACATTGTCCTCTTGCCGGCTCAGCAGCTGGGAAAAACATACTTACAATTACACATACGTTGCATATGCACACTAAAATGGACACGGAAAAATGTGGATGAGTACATGTGCACCCCGAAGCACATAGATGCCCTCATATAACAGCTCGCATGTATGCACACAGGATATCTAAAGGCAAACAAGTCAGGACAGATTCTGTACAGCGTTGAACGGTACAGTTTGTCTTTGTACTTGCCATTCTCTCTAAAAATCATCTCACATTCCCTCAGTTTTATATTCTCTTGATTCCCATCATCGTTTCATGAAAACAACAAGGAAAATCTCTCCCTGCTCCTCTGAGAAACAGACCAAATTTATTTCTTATGCTCTAAATTCTGCTTCTTTCTAAATCCGGCAAAGAATTGAACTCATTACAAATTATTCTGGTCCATGCTCCCCAGAGGTGTGAGCAGAATCAGGTCCATCTTCTCTTTTAATCTACTTATTACTGCAGAGAATGGTAACCCTGCAGTTCTTTGCATAATACTGCATTATCATGTATCTGATGACCTCGGGTACCTGTTAGGTATCTGGTCTTAAGATTTTATGGAGACACGGCACAAAGAAGACATTAAACATGTACTGGATAATGGATAAGACAAATAGATATGAAGACTAAATGTATGTTGTCTGTTTACAATTAATGCATTTAGTTCTGAATACTCAATTTATCAAATGTATACACAAGATTGTTGGTGAATAGATTCAAATAAGTGCTTGACTTTCTGGCAAACTACAGAACAGTAAACATAACAAGAATATTACATTATTTTACTTGAACAGTGACTGAATGTGCAACATTTTTATGCCAGACTGGTCCAAAAGTCAGTTGTGAGAAACACCCAGGTATAAATAAATGCTCCTAAACTTAATTGATAATGTAAAATGAATAATCTCTTTTTTTATGTTTGATGATATCATTCCCGATGGCGGTTCAGTGCTTAGCACTGTCACGTCACTGCTCGATGGTACTAGGTTTGAACTGGCTGGGTTCTTGCTGTGTGGATTTTCTCCGTGTAACTGCATGAAGTTCTCTCCAGGTAGTCTGGCTTCCTCTCACAATCCAAAGGCATGCATGTTAAGTTAAATGGTAATTCAAAATTGCATCGGTAACCTGTTCAGAGTGTACCCCACCTCTCACCCTATGACAGCTGGAATAGGCTCAGACCCCCTACGACCCTGAACTGGATAAAAGGAATAAAATGAATGGATGGATAGATGGAACCTTAAATCACTGAATGGGTCCTTTACACTCACACCTACACATAACATTTGTATACCTTATAAGCAATATATTGCAGTCTTCTTTTCATCTCTTTACATTCTGTCTAGTGGCACAAATATATTCTCTGTTGAACTCATGAGCACGCACTGGGACACTCCCTTGCAACTGAGTGTCTTGCTCTTCGTCTGAGGTTTATCCCCTCCACAGGAGACGTGATCTCATTTGGCGCTCCACATACTGAAACCCAGAGGGTTCATACAAGAGAGGCAGGAAACACAGTACGTCTGCATGTGTGTGGTATGGGATATGATTACATAATTAGGAATACGGGACACGCAGAACACCTGTCTCAAAGGGAAAATGCATGACTCATATCATCGATCCATTTGTAACTATAAAAATGTAGGACACGGGATTCAACTTTTTTTTCTGCCAGTATTGCACACTGGTGTTGTACATTGTAAACTTTGCTTCCGCGACAAATATAAGAGCATACTTTTTAGATTTTGGTCTATATTAAGCATGCATTTTATTACAGACCAAATTCAAATGAAGCTCAGCAGAGGGGTTTGTTACTTTGATAAGCTATACACATTACACCGCACAGTATTAATAGCACTGGAAACTGACAGAATCAGTTTCTTGCTTCTTTTCATGAAAGCTATCTTTGACCTGCATATGTGCTCTTAGTAGGTCATGGCATCAGAAAAGTTCAAAGCTAGAAACTAAAAAGTGAACAGGTAGCTGTAAGCTTTTACCTCAAATATGTCTGGAAGCACAAACACCTCAGCCATAAACTGCTTAAATAAAAAAGAATAAAACATTATTTAGGTTTTGCACAATTAAAGCAATCCAAGATTTTAAACAAAGCAAATCTGAGCAATGTGTGAGCTGAAATTAGACACTTTAGATTTAGATTAAACATGTGGATAAAGTGGCTACCTTAGCTTAAAGAATCCCAACACTATTAAACACAACTAAATGCTGTCTTTACTGAATATTGCATGCTGTGTAATCACATTTACTGGGAGGTATCCTCTTTAAGACAATGTAATTTTCTCTGCATCGTTTCAAGTGAAAAACCTGGATTTAGAAAAGCTCATATTTAATCATAGTCTGAAAACAAAAACAAAAGAAATATTTCAACTTCATAGAATTTCTAAAACCTTAAGGTTATAATGAGCTCGAACCCTTATAGTATATATATATATATATACTTATTTATATACATATATATATTTAATGGTATACCTTGTGTTGTGTGTGTGTGTGTGTGTGTGGGGGGGGGGGGGGGGGGGGGGGGAGTTGTGTGTGTGTGTTTCTTGTCTTGTTTTTATGGACATGTAGTCTGCCAATAAAGATTGAATTGAATTGAATTGAATAATGTTACACACTAAAAGGATAGAGTTCATAGAAAAAAGTGCTTGTATGAATGGGTGAATGAGGCAAATTGTATAAAGTGCTTTGAGTGCTCAGACAGAGTAGAAAAGTGCTATATAGGAACCGTTCCATTTACTATTCCATTACCATCTATCTCAGTGGCAGGTGTCACCAGGACAAAATTTTGCCGTAATGAGACACACACACATGCACACATGAACAACGTTAAGATGCTGTTGCCACACTGCTGCAGCTGGTGATAAATGGAAGGATCGGGGAAGCTTTTATTCTTTTATGCTTTCGTTTAAACCTTTGTGACAGACAAAGTGTCCATAACACAAAACCAGAATCCATCAAACAAACAAAATAAACTCCAACTCCAAACTTTTGGGGAATTTCATATTTGGTTGTTATTGATTGCCTACTTTGTAAATCTTTGTAATATATGTAATATATGTATTTATTATATATAATTCTTCGATCTTGTATGGTGCCTACACATACATACACAAACACACTATCACATTTCACATTGCTTCTAGAACACATCTGGGTTACTTGGTGCAAAAGCTTATATTGATACTTGTGATTGCCATGGAAACACATTTATGACGGACAGTGGCAATTAAGTTCAATGTTGAGAAAATAAGATGTCGTTGGCATTTGCATCAAATCACTGTGTGTTCTGCCTTGTTAATCATAATGATGTAACTCTCCTGCCTCAATTCTAACAACACCCAGTGAACATTGGCTTTGACAGGTGTTAGACTTGGAGAGGGTCCATGTCTATTCTGCGCTATCACCGACATTACTCGTGGACACAGGTCACCGTCATTCCAAACGTAAATATATTTGCTGGGACTCGTTGTGCTTCTGGCTGCATATGCTGCTGTCATTTTCAATTGTGTCACCTGTGAATTATACGCGCTCATTGAGTTGACGTGTTAAAACAAAGAGACCTTTATTCGTAACAAAGTGCTGGGCAAATCTGAACTCCACATCGTGCTCACCGTCCATGTGTAATTAGCATTTGATTTACGCAGTCAGCTGCTCATTACACAATCAGCAAATGAACCTGTGACCTCTAGTTGCTTTCTGAGAGCTAAGAAGAGCGCTACAGATTTAACTGGGACCAAATATGAAAAAATTGGGGCGATGGTGACTCAGCCTGAGCGGCTATCACTGCGATGTCTTGTCGGGAGGATGATTCAAATAAGGTCTGACACTCATTGGACAAAAATCTGTTGAAGTTGTAGCAGTTGCTAATCTGTGCCAATACACCATGCTCTATTATTTTGGCAGGTACTAAAAATTCAGGCTCCCAGCAGCTTATTTTCTAAGCCTTTCTGACTGACTGTCTTTGGTTTATACAAACTATGATTATCTACACCAAACACAGCTATTCTCACAGTGGTGTTTGATGAGATCACAACACAGTGAAGAACATAAGCAGAATAGATCCTACTACACTGTAAAATGTAATTTTCCGTTACATGTTTGTTTGTTTGTTTTTTAACCTCTATGATGAAAACCTTTTGTGAAGGCATGATGGGCTTGGTAGTTTTAACAAACACCGGTTTGAGTAATACTGCCATGAGTCAGAATACATTAAATAACCATAAACTAAAGTGATGTGATCTGAACTATCAACTCAAGTGGTGCTTTTAAGCAAAGGAAGCCAAAAAGATTTTTAAAAAATTAACTGCACTCAATAGTCATGCAAATCTTTTAGTATGGACAAAGTTATCTACACCGATCTATTCTTATTCCAGTGTTGTAACTGTTATGCAAAGATTGCTCAATAGGTCATTTAGCAGATGACTCAATTCCTTTTTTATATATCAGAAGAAGAATACTGTCAATTAGCTTTATGTAAACCACACACACACATATCCACAAACTTTGACCTTCATTTTCATTGAGTTAATCCCTGTTATTCAGAATCTCTTACAACGACATGATCAAGTAAACTCTTTTTCAGCCCTTCAGGCGCAGATTTAGTGGCAAGTGCCAAAAACTACAGTGCCTCAACTGCTCCCTTGAGTCTGGCTCCAAAAGCATGTTAATTTCTGTTCATCCCCAATGTTAAAATTCCAAACTGTACAGGATTTCATAGCTTATATTCTCTGCAAACTGCACAGTGGTGATCATTTGTATACATCTATTTAAGGTTTAGAGTTTGCATGATAGGGACACTGCAATAAGATGCCTATACTGGCGAAAGTAGATCTGTTGTTGGTGCCTTTTGGCACATCTGCAATGCAATTTTCAAATTTGCTACCAATAATATGACTTGAGGAGTGGCATATGTGCTAATAGATGCTCAGGAAGTTTATGCTACAGTTTTGAGGAGTGAAATATTCAAGCAAGCATTGTCTGTGCAATACATGCAATCAGTGCAGCTTGGTAAACACGCTTCCTAATGTGGTCACACCTAGTTACAAAAAGTTAAGATGGCAATGGAAATTGCTGAAAGTGTGTGTGTGTGTGTTAGTCCCAAACGTCCTACATTTGCAAACTGTTTATCATAATCTACTCTCTAGATTCTTTGTAGTCCTCCTTGCGTTTGTCGTTCTCAGTTTAGTTTTATAGATCCTTTTTAGTTTTCTGTTGCTTCTCTTACTCAGCTTCATTCTGTCTTTCAACTCCTCTAATCCCCTGCAAGCTTTTGTAATTGTTCTTGTCTCACAATTTCCTTCAATTTTTTTTCTGTCCTCGCTTCTCCCTGTATCAGTCTTCTTCTCTGATGCTACGCTTCCCTCTCGTCCAGGCGTGCTCCCTGGAGTACAGTCAGTGCAGTGTAGAAAGGTTGAGGCTGTGAGCAAAACTTTTTCCTCTCCACTTCACACGGGGCTTATGGATGAGACAAACACAACTACAGACGGAGCAGGCTCCTCAGAGAGCTTCCCAGTGTGTATGCGGAACAGATGATTTCTCAGTGGTCATAACAGGAACTTACTAAAAGCAGTATTGCTACTTCGTTAAATACAGTTGAAGCAAAATGTTGCCTGTTCATGGGTTTTAAAGCTGGATGGATTATTGTTTAGATAATCTCCCATGCTTTGAGAAGCTATTTGTTGCTCAAGCAGGACAGAAAAATGTAGAAAGATATAAATAAATTTGAAAGGCAGAAAGAAGAAGAGAGAAAAGACAGCCAAGACAGGACCTATGAGAAGGTGTGTTTGATCTGTGGTTCTTCCACAAACTTCTTATTCACCACCAAAAAGAACAATGACAATGTCGTGGATGTTGAAACACCCCTGATGATCATGATTCAGATACAAAAAACCCAATATTTGAGAGTAAGCAGCACATGCACAAAGAAAGAAATGAAAGTGATAGCGGTGAAGGAGTGTTTCAAACTACCTCTCTCAGGTTTGATCTATAATTCATATTTTATCATTGTGCACTCCTTGAGATCTGTCCAACTTCTCTCTCTTCTTTTTTTAAAGTGCCTCACTCTTCTCTGTCCTTTCTGACCTTCTCTATGTTTTTGTGTCTATATCTGTTTGCCAGTGTGTGATGTTTAGACCGTTGTCATCTGTGGCTTCTCATGCATGACATCATATCCATTTCTTGGATGCCTCAAAGGGAAGAAGAAGTGATGCAGTGGAGCGTGACAGACGGGCCCAAAGGTCTAGGGCTAAATGGAGCAGAGCACCTACGGCCTCCAACTGACCGCTACATCACTACTACTAACATGCTTTCTTTTCTGTGCCCCAAATGACCGGACTGAGGGCCAGGAGACACGGCTCCGTGGAGTAACGTGGGCCTGTAAGGTAATGGAGTGATCAGGGATTTTCTAGTAGTATGATAAGGCTAGATTCCAAACAAGGTCTGGGTTAAATTTAGAGATGAAATTGAAGCATGCTGATGGAAAACATGGAAAGAAGAGCGATTTCACCCTTACATACTATAAGGTCAAATTTGACCCATTTTGCAGTAGCAAATATATTCTAAATATCATTCATTTAGCCCGGAGTTTGATCAGTTTTAATACTAAAGTGAACTAAAATACTTATACTAGGAGGTACAGGTGCTAGAAATGTAAGGTGTTATGGATCAAATTAGATTGTTATCTGTTCAGATGAGTTTTAGCTCTGAAATATAAATTAATAATTATTCCTCCATTTCCTAATGTCAGACAAGCTATTCATACTGTTATTTTCACTTTATGGAAATGACTTGCCCAATGTGTGCACAAATGTGGACACGATTATGTATGCTGATGATACGGTAATTTTTACACAAGCCAAAACTGCTGTTGATGCAGCCCATCAGCTTTCATTGGCATCACATGATTTACAAAAATGGCTGAATGACTCATGCCTGTGCCTTAATGTTAAAAAGACCGTATCAATGTTTTTTAGTAAACCTAAAACAACAGTGGCTGCAGTAAAAATTTTCTTGGGTGCACAAGAATTAATTAATGTTGAGGAATTTAAGTATTTGGGAGTGCTACTAGACTCTAAATTATCCTTTAAAAAACACGTTAAAAAAGTAGTGAAAACTTTAAATGTTAATATACAGAACTTTAGACATATCCGCACATCATTAACAGACACAGCAGCCATTACATTCCTGCACTCAATGATACTGGCTCATATTGAATTCTGCATTACAAATTGGTCCTATAGGAGCTTTGCTGCTATTGGGCCAATTGAAGTATGCTACAAAAGAGCATTGAAAGTATTTTTCATGTCACCGTTGTCAAATTTTAGATAAATACAAGTTTCTAAATTTTATTAATTTCAAATTATTTAAATCTGCCTGTCTAATATACAAAGTTATACATGGTCTGGCGCCTCCACCAATGAGTGATTTTATTAAACAAAAGTCTAGCAGTGTTGCCGGGTCACAACTGGCTCGAGCCACTGTTAGAGGTGATTGTGAACTGGCATTCAGGCGGACCACCTGAATGCAGAATGCTTTGTCATATCAGGGAGTGAGCTTCTGGAATAGTCTTCCACTGTCAGTGAGGGAAAGTACAAGTCTCCCCATCTTTAAGAGTCACTTAAAAGGGCGGCTGAGGGACACACAAACATGTGATCATGTTTAATAATCATGATTTATATTGGACGTGAAAAAGAGTTAGTGTATTACAAAAAGGGAAACAGCTATTAGTGTAATGGGTCAGTGTAATATCTGGACATTCAGGGCATGTGCAATACTGGGGTTTGTGCAATATAATTGATGTGTTTCCGTTATTGTTATCTATATTGTCCTCTGTGTCCACTCTTCTTGTCATGGTTATAATCTGGCTTATTTACATTTGTTAAAATGTTCATTAATATGTATTGCCCCTCTTTCTAAATAAAATAAAATAAATAAAATAAAGTAAGCGTAAAATAGCAACAGATAAGTGTAAAAACAACGGAGAAGATCAAATCGCGGAGATAACTCTGTGATTCACTGAAACTTCAGAGATTGCAACCTAAGCAATAACAGTGAACAGGAAACAATAAAAATATTCTCTATCTACGTATGTATGTGTCAGCAAAAGTGGATTATAGTACGTAAAGGTCTATTAAGGGTTCCTGCCAGCTCTCAAGCCTCTTAAATGTTAGGGGAAAAATTGCAAATTGTACAAACAACATTGAAGTGTGTTATTGAGAAACACCCACATGTAGAAAATAAGCATTCCCTAATGGACTAGAGATCCACCGATAACAGAATACATATCATCAGCTACTCCTTCTAGTCCTCCGTTGCCTCAGAGGCTCCATCTGCCTCATGTCTAAAATGTTCAGACACGAGCAGCCTGTGAGAAATGTTCTGATATAAGGTCACAGAAATAGTCACAGGATCAAAATAAAACATTCAGTATGTATCTACAGCAACCAAAGCAAAGACACTGTAACCAAAGACACGATTTATTTTAGATATCCAAAAACAGCTCATCTATACTATATGTACCAATCGTTGCAATTTATGCGGTTGAACTGAGTAAATACTCGTATAGATAATTTTAAAAGACAGCTCAAATGACTAATTAACTTATATAGACAATGACCTGACATATTTTTTTCAGAAATTTGGAGAAGGACCTAATGAGTAGGAGTCAAAATTTTCTAAAGCTCTGGATCAACACACACACACACCAAAATCAGCTGCCTGGTAAAGAGGGTGGTACTCAAATTACAGCTCAAGATATCTGATTGTGGCTAATGAAAATGACTAATAAATAAAATAAAACTGCAATTAGAAAGGATTTATTTCACTCAGGAAGCATAGGTAATTTCAATCTTGTCTGTGGTGATGACTAATTTTATTCCGATACAAGTTCAAATTGTGTGTGATTTCCTCTTTCCTGGTATTAATGATGTAAAAAATAAAATCCATCTGTTTTATATTAGTTTGTTGGCTCTCTCATGATTTAAACAAAACATCATCCACTGGTCTGTCACTACTGGTGACAAGAATGGTAATTACTCCTCCCATTGGGTCATCCACAGATGGGGTAAGCTAACATTTCATTATTCAGTTTAACCTCCTAAGACCCAAACTCTTCCATGGCATGTGTTTTTAATTTATCTTTGATACTTGGGCTGATTGGGACCTGATAAATGTAAAAACAAAGAATTACCAGATTATTTTTTTTACCTGATTTTTGTTTCTAAGAAAAATGATAGCCACATTGAGGATATTCCTTTCAAATTTCGATAGAACAGTGGCAGTATAATGTCCCCGTAAGTGGATATCAGGCCCTTGTAGAGCAAAATTAAGTATTTTGGTCTAAATAACCCAAAATGTGATGTCCACATATGTGGACGTCAGGTCCTAGGAGGTTAAATAAGAGGAGCATGTGTGATACAAGGCCGGGGTTATAGTGAGATTTTGCAGGTGGGGAAACCCTAACATTAGGTGTCAGTGCTGCCTGGGAAAAATAATTACTTAGAAATACGTCACATAATCATTTTATTCTGAGCTCTGGCAGATTTTTCCTCATGTACAAACTGCAATCAGCTGTATTATATTTAATGGATTTAGTCAGCTAAATTCTTTAAGATATAAGATGATGTTACATGAATTATATGGCTGATTTCCAATCACTCGACAAAATGAAACTAGAATAAAAGGTAGACTTCACTGAGTGCCACCCACTGTACTGGTATGCTGAAATGTAGTAGGATAGAAAAAAACAAAAAATTTGTCATCACTGGCATAGTTTTAACACATTGTTTAGCTAGTTGTAGCAGCATGGTAGTTTGAAATTAGCATAGATTAAACAACTCACAAATTTACCTAACAGGCAACTCACATATTCATATAATTCCAATTTCAGCAGTATCAGGACTAATCAAAAATTTGTTTCTAAGTCAGAAATCAGAAATCTTTGTGTAAATATATAAAAGATAGTTTTGCAATTTCACCTGCAAGGTCAGGCTGTCATACATGGAGCTAATTACGGTCTTATTCTTTCTTTTGCCCCATCCAGGATGTAATGTAGAAAAAAAACAACAAAGTTGCAGTTTGAAAGCGAATAAATGTCAAAATGACTGAGTTCTGTAATGTGTTCTGCAGCATCTCAGACATCGGGATCTAACCTGTGATTGATGCAGTGAATGAGGGTCAGGTAATGTCTGTTCTTTTCACATAGGACTGTGGCCCCTGTTTATCAGCCCATAACAACAGCTGCACCATCACTTGCATAGTCAACAAACCGCAAGCGCAATTTCTTCAAAGATAAACTTTCTAACTGTAGGATGTTGCCCACAGCTGCCCTGGTGCATAGATGCAATTTAACAAGTTGAAAGAAAGAGCTGGAGTACTCAGCTTTGTGGCAAATTCTGATGTCAATGATCAGTCAAGTGTTTGGCACACAGTAGGAATATTTCCAGGATTCTTTGTGAAACTCTCCCGATGCTCTGGATCCAATTCATTTCAGTTTTATTTAGTTAATGATGGTTTTTACTCTGAAACAGTGGTGCTTAGAAACTTAATGAAAAGTTAAAATGGAACGGGATCCAGTCACCGTCCCCCGAAGCAGTGTAATCTCTGTTGTCACGCATCGCAAGTGCTGAAATTAAAAGTCAGTTTCTAATTTTATTGTTGTTTGTGCTGTAAACTGTTTCAAGTTGCCGCACTAAAAAGTTGGGAATACATTTTTATATCGCCATTGGGGATGAAAAATAATTAAGGAACATGGAGACCAGGAGAAGGGGGGAAGCTCCCCTCAAGATCTCCTGGCAAATCACATCCTGGTAACATCCATCTCTTTGTCTCCATATAGATCCAATATCTCATTTAAAAAAACTGT
Organism: Rhamphochromis longiceps; assembly: GCF_057381845.1. NCBI lineage: Eukaryota > Metazoa > Chordata > Actinopteri > Cichliformes > Cichlidae > Rhamphochromis > Rhamphochromis longiceps. Next base: position 19,649,998 of record NC_140560.1, on the reverse strand, counting down.
AAAATGAAAGAGAACATAATGTACAAGATTTAAATTTAACCTGCTGATCAATGCTTACCTTTGAAAATAATCCTGCATCCTCCTCTTATGTCTCTTTCTTAAATCTTTTGCCATCTATCAGAACCACACATTAATGTTTTATTCTCTCTCTGGGAAATACTGCAGACACATTTTGTGACAGACTGTAGAGAAACACTTTGTATTTTTCGTAATATTTGTTTGTTCAGAAATTATGTCATAATTTAAAAAATGCTCCTCTTTTCATGCTCGCTCCTGTTCTGCAGCTTGCTCTGTGCTTAAGTGCCCCAACCTCAACTTTACATCAGCACAATGAACGCTTCACAGGGAAGAGCAAGGAAAAAGGAAATGCTGAAGATGTAAGTGGACGGTGGAACATTATTATTTTCTTATTACTGAGGAAGTATTTCTATATTACTGGAAGCAACTCCAAGCTGTGGCACATGAAAAATTAACTCATTCAACAGTAATATGCATTTACTTGCCCATCAGAATGAATCACAGAGTTCAGGTACCTTCAATTGTTCATTAATTGAAGGTACCTGAACTCTGTTCCCAATTATTCTGATTTACTTTAACCCTGATACAAGGATACCATTCATACAGCAGATTTGATCAGATAATATCCATAACTTACCCTAATGCTGGCAATGATCAAAACTAACTTGAACGTCTTTCCACGGCCACATAATTTTAGTCACTGTGTCTTCGGCCAAAGCAAAGACGATTCTTGTTTGGTGTAAGCAGAAGTACATACTCAGCATCGTGCAGATGACATACCACTAAAGTGCAATTCCAGTGACAAAGACAACAGGCAAAATGGATTTGTGTGAATGGAGTAGACATAGAGCATGCTGTGTGATTTCCATCTAGGCCAAAGAGCTTTGAATTTTTTATACCTCTTGCAATTTGTGGCAGAACAGGCATGAAAAGTGTATTTTTCCCACCAGCGGGTTGACAATAACATGTTTGGTGTTTGCATACAAAACGCAATGGACATGAGGTATGGAGGTATGAAGTCAGCTCTTGTGACTGGATTACCCAAGACAGATCTCAATGCCGGTAAGATCATAGCCTTAGTCTGCTGATTTTGGAGGTCTTTCATTTACAGAGACTTTATAGATTCAGATTTATATGCGTCATCTCAAAAGAAGAAACACCTCAAATTTACTATAAGAAAAACACAAACACACGTGCATGCGTAAACAGCAGGGGATGCGTGAGTTAAATTACAGTTTCTAACTTACCACAGGTGAGAAACACATTACACCATCAACATATCTGATATTCTATAGCCATTGGCGCAAGTGCTTCCATGGCAACACTGTATGAACGCTCAAACTGCTAAAGTACATTGGCTTTTTGATCGCAGAGGAGCAAAAGAACTAGCAATACGCCAAGCATGTCAGAGTAGAGGCAGAGAGACAAAGACTCAGATATAGGAGCCAGACAGAAATATATAAAGTTCAAACTCAAAGCCTTTTATTAGAAGAAGATGAGTAATAGAAATGACGAGAATGAAATGGAGACCACAGGAAAGACTTATTTATGTATAGAAAAAAGGGGAATTGATAATAAGCGCTGGGCAACGAGTGGATGGATAGAGATTTACAGGTTATGATGTAACAATCAATAAACTGAATGAATGAATTATGGTGCTACCAGTGAATCAGCAGTAACATGTATACTGTGCTAGGCTGGCTGGATGGATGGATGGAGTGAGGGAGACTAGTTTTCCATAATTCTAGGATTAAAATCTAGGACTCTAGGAAGTGTTATTAAGCCATAAAGTTACACTGCACTGTTTGTACATCAAATTGAGTCGATGGGTATACAGGAAAAATGTTTTACTGGAAATGTTTGACTAGAACAACCCATGAGGATACGCTTGTCATAGGTTTCAAAAGTCTTTTCCCCAACAGTCTACACTATTGGTATGGTTAATGGATCGCAACTCTAACTTGGAATGTTGAGATCTATGTGCATCCCTGTAGGTAAAAACATAATTCTGCAGCTGGCAGATCTAAGTTTTATTTTTTATGAAAAATAAAACTTGCTTTTTAATGACATCTCCTTTCCTAATGTGCCACTTTACGTTATGTGTTGATTTAATAAGGTCTGTCGGCTGAAAATGTCGCACTTACAAATAGAGTTTCGGAAAATTGGATGCCCTTAGCGAGCAATGAAACTGGATGAGTACATACACGAAGTGGCACACTCTGGTGTCTGTTAATGTGATATGTGAGATAAGAGGCACAAACAAATTTTATCCCCAGTGACTCTCTCCGATCACTCTGGCATAGTTTAGTCAGGGACAGGATTATGTGAAGGAACGAAACACAGCCTGCGAATGGTTAAAGTTATAGATAGAGCGGAAAAGGCTTCGGTCTGAAATAATCCATGCAACAACAAGGATTCTGCTGGGAACACTAATCTCCAGGAATAATAAGCACATTAGCTGTGGTAAGCAGAAATCAGACATTGCTGCAAACAGATAACGAATCTTAACAAAATCAACAATATTAGAAAACCATAACACAATAAGGAAGAAGAGGTTGGGCTGATGCAGGTGTCGGTATGAGACAAATGAATGAGAAATGACCCAAAAACCTAACCCAAAATTACTCTAAATTCAATTACAGGTACACGGAAGCATCCTTTAACAGTCATACAGCTTATTATATCCAGTGCTGCTTGGGCAATTACTACTTTATAAATTGTCAAACCACATTTACTTGCTGCTATGTGAATATTACTGCAAAAACCACGAAGTAAGCAACAGACTACCACAGTATGCTCATTAATGTGTAAACATAAAAGGAGAAGCATGGCTGGTGGAGTTAAAACGCAAACGCTTTCACAATCCTGATCAAAATAGGAAAAGAAAAAGAGCAATGCAAATAAAATAAGAGCGAATAGCCATGTTTTACAGAATAACGGAGCTTGACATTGCTCTACAAAAATATACATGTGTTACTTCTAAGAGCAATAACAAACTGGTGAGATGTTATGAAGCCTCTCTAATGAAGCCTTCATTTTTATGTTTAACTGTTGTTTTAAATAATTTATTTTTCAATACCACAGCAGTTAAATATCTAATGGCACAGTGGAGGGGCAAAACGGCTTTACTGTAAGTCACTGTATGAGTTTTAACCATCTCTAAGGCTGCCTGAGGGACACTGAGAACACAAATCAGTTACTTTCATCAAATATTGTATTTGACATTGCTGTGAACAGCACTTTGTCTCATTTGTCTCCATTAATGGTAAACTTGACAGGCTCAGTAACAACAAAGTTTTAGCAGTTTTGGTTTTACAGAAAAAAAGAGAAAAAATAATGCCCCATTTTCTCACTTTAATCTCTTGAGGAGCTGGCTTCGTTACTGAGATAAAAGGAGACTAGAGGGATAGCAGTTTCACATCTCTATGGCAAATACAAGGATACTGATTTCAGTGGTTAGCCCATAAAATTCACTTATTAATTAATTACTAGTGAGCAAGAGCCATCATTTGTCCTTCTGGCCCATATGGAAGAATAAAAGGAAGTTTAATATTTGCATCTACAATTTCTAGATACTTCAATAATCTCTTCCATACACTTCAGCACTTTAAGTTTTCCTACAGAAAATTAAAGCAGATAGAAAACATATATAAATAAATGTGTTAAAACGTGTTACAATTGTCTTGTCAGAACCACGGACATGCAGATGAGCATCTCTGATTACCTAACACATTTGACCTTGAAGCAGATGGGCTACAGCAGCAGAAGATTGCACTGGGTGCTGCTCCTGTCAGCTAAGAACATGAAACCAAGGCTACAATTCATCACTTTGGACAATAGAAAATTGGAAAAACATTGTCTGGTCTGATGAGTCTCAATTTCCGCTGTGACATTTGGAAGACAGGGTCAGATTTTGATGCAAACAGCACAAAAGCATGGTTCCATCCTGCTTTTTATCAGCGATTGAAGTTGGTGGTGGCATAATGGCACGGGGGATATTTTGGCACACATTGGGCCCCTTTGTACCACTCAGTATTTTTTTTGTAATGTGCTGTTGCTGACTGTGCTCATCCCTTTATAACTTAGAATATCTGTCATCTATAAAACAAATCATTTAGGTGTCCCGTATAAACAATAATAAACCTCCTTGGTCATTTGTGTAACTTGAGGAAAATGTTGTTTTAGAGATTGTTTCACTGGTGTTACTATAAAATGGATAGAAAAATGTTTTGTCAAGAATGGGAATATAATAAAATAATACTAGATGAGGAAACAAATAAGCACATTTCACAAGCTGTCACTGTGTTCCTTCCAGAAGTTCTGAATTTGGTAAATATTAAAAGCATTACGGGACAGCCCAGTACTTCACTCACACTATTATACATTTCCACTACTCTGGATTCAAAACCAGGAAACAAAAAAACATTCTCTCTAATATGAGCCAAATTTCATTGCTGGTGAGCAAACAAATATTTTGAAACATTTATTTTACTGCTTTAACTTGCCAACCACTACTCTACCGAGTACTAGAGGTGAACAATATATTATTCCCTGTGTATATCGATTCATTTCATCAGCAGTGAGTCAGCAGTGAATCCAGGCAATGAGTCATAGTTAATAATAATGGAGATGGCAATGACTGTCTCGGGGCCCCAGATGGATGGCTTCTCTTACAGCCTGAGGGACAGCATTGTATATACAGACTGCAGCATGGTCACTAAAATCCATGGTTATAACACTGGTTAGAAGAACTGAAGTGCACACACTAACACGTGACTTTATTTCAGATACTCACATTTTTACCAGCCTCAAAAGCATAGTTAGTATGATAGTAAGGTCTTTACCTGATAATATAAAGCGCCTCGAGGCAACTGTTGCTGTGATTTATCGCAATATAAATACAACTGAACTGAGCTTCTGAGTCTGTGTATGCGTGTATACCACAAAGACAGTTTTGAGGACTTTGATCAGCCAAATTGCCACAGACTCAAAACCACACAAGTTACAGCAGCAACAACTTTACAGTAGCGCAGTCGAGATCAAAATTAAGGTTCAGTTCACAAGATTTTTTTTAAAGCCAAACTGAAGAATACTGAGTAAACAATGCTGGAAGAAAACATTCATCCTGTTCATATTTCTCGGCAAATCTGGCCCCTAAACCCTGACGTCCTGTTCAGTAATAATGTGGTAATAGTGGGATAACAAAATGGAAACAGAAAGGTAATAATATGAAAATTTGCACATTATTACTACTTAGTTACCAAAGTAATACACAAGTAATATAAGTGTAGCAACAATGGTTACAGCTGAGTAATTTTACACTGAAATTCATTTAATTGGACCAAAAACACAGGGTAATAATATGGAAACAAGGCTATGTTAATGAAGAAAACCAGTTATTAATAGTAGTATAATACCTTGACAACAACATGATAAACTGCTAGCAAGAAGAAGATAATGTATGAATTTTCTTTTTTTCTTAACTTGCAAATTTCCATATTAATATCTTTGTTTCCACCTTGTCACCCCATTATTACCACATTATTACCAAGCTGTAATAGAAAGTTGTATGTGTTTGTGCCTCTGCTAACATTCCTACTTCCCAGTTCAGACATTCAGATATGTGGCCTTCCTCCTACATATCATTACTGGAATGCGTGCTGAAGTGTGTACATGGGTCACGTAGTATAGGAATAAGTGGCAGCGATGATGATTTAGTTGGAGGGCTTGATAAACCTAATGTGAGGGGCTATATTTTACAGAAATAGCGTAATTAATGTATGACAGTGTATAAATAATTAATATATTTAAATGTTCTGATCCTGTCGTTTCCTTCGTAACAGGGTGCAGGTGTGCTTTTCTCAAAGCAAACCGTTATATGCTTCAACAAGATTAAATTGGCAGCATTGCAACCAAAGAGTGTGTATGTATGTGGGGGCGTGTTTACATTGCTTTTATTTTTTTTCCACATGCAAATGCTTTTATTGTGCGCTTGGATAATTATAGCGTGTTTCCCTCGACTAGGAAGCCACGATTACAGTATATGTGTCCATGTATATATGTGCAATTTTACATGCACAGATTGTGAACGAGCCTGTATTCTCACATGAATCCAAATTGCAATTGTTGTGTTTGGGGGTGATACTAACAAACCTTCTGCACTGCTAAACTAGGCCACTGCCTTGCTGCTGGCAAAAGAGAGAGAGCGCGGCAGAGAAGAAGCAGACAGAATCAGATGGAGGGAAGAAAAATGAGGTAATGAAGAAATTACATAATAGTGTTAAATACCACAGAGGTGCACTTCATGTCACTGTGAACCATAAATTGCTAGTATTATCACATCACGTCAGACAAAAAAAAAAGCAGGTAGTTCAGAAACATTCACTGTATAACATTTGGCTTTGCCGAGAAGAAAACAATGACATGAGTGGTACTATCTTTGTGCTTGTAAGCTGCTCAAAGTTAAGACCATCGGCTCAGTGTCTAAGAATCTGAAATGTAATGATCTTAATTCAAAGAGGCCTAAAAGACTATAATGCTCATCCGCGGTATATTGTTTCATCTTAGTAGTGCAGATTGAACTAAAAGTCTTCTTTATCATGTGAACCCAAGTACCAATTAAAAGAATTGTGCTCTGAGACTGTGGACTTACAAGCCCAACAAAAAAAACTCTCACGACATATTCTCATACAAAACTTTTGGTTCCTGCTGCAATGTTAGAGTAGCACAGATGGTACGCAAAAAATGTCCATTATTGGCTTTGATGGGGCTTCAGTCCCTGACAGCGCTTCCTGTCAGCCTTGTTGATAACAAGGACAGCAGAGGGACAACCTAATCCTTAATATTTTAATATTTGCTTTGGTTGCACTCATGAAACACCAAATTTCCTAATGTAGTATTACTAGGTACCACTGTGAGATACCCGGTGGGATGTTAATGACTCATGTTTGTTGGATGGTAGCAGGCTGTTTTCTTTTTCACTGCTGAATGATAAACGGTGGTGGTAGACAAATATGAATCAGCAGTATATAAAAAAAAAGTGACTTACTGTAAAGAAAGTAGGTTAGACATAGATAGATAGATAGATAGATAGATAGATAGATAGATAGATAGATAGATAGATAGATAGATAGATAGATAGATAGATAGATAGATAGATAGAACAAATTGGAACTGGTTGTAAACTAGAACTGGAAAAGCATTCATGATCTCTAGTGTTATTAAGCTGTAGCTCTTAGGGTCAGCACATGCAAACATTTATCCATTTTCTAAATCAGGGAGGAGGGGTTAGACCCTATCGCATGGGGGCAAAAGGTGAGGTACATCCTAGATGACACCAACTTGTAATTTAACAAGCAGGTTAAAGGGTGCCAGAGTACCCAGAGAGAAGACACACAGGCATAATGAGCCAGTAGATTCAAACCCAGAACCTTCATGCTGGGCGGTAAGAGTCCTAGCTGCTGCTCCACCATGCTGTCAAGATGCAATAATAACTATTCGCAGAAGTATTTACTGATAGGAAAGGAGGCAGAGATGTGACGGATGTTGCAAGACATGCAGAAAGGAAAAAAAGTGGAGGCATGGGAAAGGGAAGATGCATGAGAGCAGAGGAACAGGGTTGATAGAGAGAACAAAGAGCACCAGATTTAAAATGAACTGAGACACATCACATTATGAAACTCTCCCTGGCCAGTTAAATCTCAGCAACAAGGAATGTGTCACAGAGAAAGAGAGAGGCGAAGAATTACAATGTGTTCAAAAACATGGACAGTGAAAAAGAACCCCCTTTTCTGGGGTCAAGAACATCAAGCAAGAGACTGAGATAATAAAAGAGAAATAGAAAAAAGATCACATTAGAGGAAAAAAAGAAAGATATACAAGCAACAGACACCAGAGTAGAAAGAGTGGTGAGGTTATTACACAATTACGTCAAAAGAAAGAGACATAAGAGGGAGCTCTGGGTCACCCCACCGGATCTTTTTATTTACTTACAAAAAACTCCTCTTTCATAAATTGAATCTTGGTTTACACAAACCGAGGGGGCAAAGGAGACAAGGAAAAAGCTACAGAAAGACAAAGTAATGAAAAACAAATGGTTGTGTCATGGTCCTGGGTCGTTGACCCAGCGTTTTGTGTTTTGTGATTATTTCCCTCTGTTCTAGTTATTCTGTGTCCTCCCCCCTTGTGTCCGGTTCGGGTTCTAGATTTCCTGTTTTGTTCTGAAAGTCTGTGTCTGTTGTCATTGTGTTCAGCTTGTGTCCTCCAGTCATCATGTGTATTCAGATCAGCTGTTCTTCCCTCCTGTGTGCGATTACCCGATTACCTTGTGTGTGTGTGTGTGTGTATATATAGTGGGTGTCGGTCTGTGTTCGTTGTCGGCTCGTCTGTGTTTCTTGGTATCCTGGTCCTTGGTCTGCGTCTCTCTGCTCCGCTCTCCGTTTTGTAAGATTTCAGGTTTGCTCTTTAGTTTCTCCCAGTTTAGGTTTCCGTTTGTAATTACTCGTGCTTCATTGCCTGTTTTTGCCACTACCACCCTGTAAATAAAACGTCATTCGTATCATCAGTTTGCTGCATTTTGGGTCCTCCTTTTCCTCCACTCCACACGGCTCACTCCCCCAGCCGTGACAGGTTGAATGGGACGACTCGGCTTGAAAAGATAAAGACATGCCAAAGCACACTCTTGATTCACCATGAAAGCTTCTTTTAACTGGCTTTTGTGTTCACCTAAAGGTGGGAGGATGCAATGTGTGAAATGAGACACAAACAACACTTAGATATAAGGCAGTAGGATAGTTCTAACTACAACGAGTACTGTGGTGTGTTAACACGAACACAAAAAGATTTGAAGACAGTACACACTTCAACACCCTCTGCCAGGTTATTAACTGGCACTTTGTGCTCCAGCAGAGTACAGAAGCACTGCATAACAACTGGTCTATTTGCACACAGCATCACAATTACTTTAGAAAAACCTAAAATTGCCAGCGTTTATATTATTAGCCCCCTGAAAATCTGACCTTTATATTGAACTGCAGCACAAACCACTTCTCTGCAATGACGTGCTTTAATTTTGAAAGCTCAAAGCTTGTAAAATCAAGTTAGAATTGAGGGTTATCTTCTAATTTCAACACAGTGGAGATGGAAATATATAAAGTTATAACAGCACCGTCTCTACAGTGAAACACAGTAGTGGGAGTATCATACTCTGGGGATGCTTTAGTGCATCTGGAACTGGGAATCTTGTCAAGATGGAAGGAACCATGAAGAAAGAAGGATATGTGAAGATTTTGAAAGACAGCAACAGCTTTGTCTCCCAACACAACAACAATCCAAAACATGGTGAAGAACTACTTCCAATGTAGTTTTTGTTTTTTTTGTGAACTACTTGCACTTAGGAAATACATATTTTTTCAAGTGAAATTTTCACGAGGTTCAATAATGAGGGATAGTGATGACAGTAAAAGTCAACCCAGTGTTGATGGGGGTGGTCGAAGGTGCAGATGAAGCACCCTCATGGGATGCAAGTGCTGCAAGAAAAAAAAAATGCTACGCCATATGCTAAAACTGTTATTGAGAGGCAAGCTGTGAAGCTTAATAGTCACCCATTTCCTCCATTTCTTTTATATCTTCTTCCTTCTTTTTGTGCCACGGGAGTCCATGACAGCTCCTAGAAGTGTAAAGTAAGGAGTCGTGAAACTGACAGAAAGTAGCTGCCTTATTATCGAGTACCTGGGTGCCACTAATGTCTTAAGAGGTGCTTTTATGACACTGACTTTTGAATCATTTGCTTGATTTAAAAAATAACAAAGACATGATTTGGACTTCTTGGATACTCAATAACTTAATACTCATACTTAATAACCCTGCAATACAATATATATTATACAGTTGGTACAATGGGTACCCCTTTGACATGTTACCAATTTCATCTTTCAAGTGAGGAATCTTTTCCAAAACCAGATGCCCCACTTGCTATTTCTCCTGCTGTCCCTGAATCACAACCCCCTACAGTGAAATGCATTATCTCACACTAGGGGTTTTAACTAACTGTGACTCCCTCCAATTAGCTTTTTTTTTTTAACGCTAGAAGATTTGTCAACTACAATTGCAGTGCTGAGAAGACTAGACTGGAAAGAGACCACGATTAAATGTACTTGAGCCTCTGCATGCATCAGTGCTCTTTAAGCACCTGTCGCCCCTCCCTCTCCCAACAAGCAGCACCGCTTCATTTGCTCTTCCATGTTACGAGCTGAACATTTTCATGCATTCAATGTGGACAGCCTTAGCTTCAACCAGACAGTACTTGACAGTTTTAATCATGTCTTTATTCAGCGCATGTCAAGAAAACGCCTGAATTCTTTCGTTCACGCTTAGATTGAGAACACAAAGTGCGTAGCCCTGAGGTGTTTGCCATTTTTCAAAATTGCCTAACACAGATACATCATATGGTCACACCCAGAAACTCTCCCTACTCCCATATTTGGTGTCACTTTTCGCTGCTAAGTTAATTAGAGGTAATTACAATGAACCAATTTTGTATCTTAAATATTAATGCTGAGGAAATTTGATCCCAGGGTAGGAAATGAGTTTAAGATAGATAGATAGATAGATAGATAGATAGATAGATAGATAGATAGATAGATAGATAGATAGATAGATAGATACACAGCCCTTACATGTCTTTCCATGTCTCACAGATATCTTTTACACTTAAATCATACAACTGCTATGCAAAAAAGGGTGTTAAATGAAAACTAAAAAAGATGAAGGGATGTATTTAATTTATAGATGTAACAAGGGTTGATTTACTTAAATTATTATTTTTTAATTATATAAGGCTATAATATTATATAGGTAAATATCCTATTTCCTTGCGACAACACATTTGCAAAGAAGTGTGGATCAACAAAATGAAAAAGCTGATAAAATCATATAGAAAAAAAACTACTTGATGCTATTGATGCTAAAGGTTGTTCTACAAGTTATTAAATCAGTGGTTGTACTTCGTTCTTCACAGGACTCTTTAACTCTAGAATAAAACAAAAAAATATGCACACACATAAACTTAGGTCTAACATTTCAGAGTTCCCTGTTCGTGTTTGCATTTCTTGCTCTAAACCTGTGTTTTACCACAAGTGTCGCAACCAAGCTTAATGGCTGAGACATCGCCAACATTTGTAAATCAACATATTATGAATTCTACTAAGCCAAAACATCCAGTAACCTAACTAGCGATTTTTCAGCCTATTATTTATGCATTAAGTAGGTATTAATTTAGTGATTTACTTAATGAAAAATAGATGCAGAGTTTTGTTTTTTGTGTTTTTTTCAAATGAAGTTGGCGTTTAGTTGCACTCCACACCATGAGTGTCTTGGTTTGACAACCATTAGAGGCTCTGCACCAGCCTTAACACTTAGCTGCAGAGGCAGTAGATATTCCAGCTTGTAGCTTGTAATAAATCAAGCGTTATAGTCAGTAATGGGGGTGGTTAAGCTCTTCACTGCAGCAGTTTTTATTTTTATTTTTTTTCTTTATAAATGCCTTTCTTGAAATGAACAATCGTCCCCATAAAGTAAATGACTTGCTGGATTTGTAGACAATGCTGCCCTGCTGACTGTTTCTTTCGTACCCTGTGCTTAACTCAAATATGAACTATGGCGTGCAGCTTTGCAGAGGAAGAAGAAGGTGGATGCTGTAGCATGTAAGCATGTAAAGCTTGGTTTTGTTTGTTTGCTGTAATTATTGTGATGTCTCTGTTTTCTTGTAAAGAATGTCACAAGACTTGGCTTTAATCAAGTCTAATGTGGTTCTGTAATTACAGCTCAAGCCTGACACATATTTGCGTTACATCAAAATAAATATTTTGTGCACAAAAAAACCCACCTCCTCACTCGCCGTGCATGCAGAAATACGTGCACACAGATACAACTGGAATTTAAATAGAAGAGTATGCTTCGGGGATCAAACAGTAACACCAGATGTGAGTGGATGTGATAATGAACACACGGCTGCTTAGCTGGAAACATTCAGTTCACAAGATCAGATGAGATTCCAAGCTGTCAAAAGAATGTGAGCCAAATATGTTTAAAAAAAAAAAGAAGCATATACATAGCATTAGAAGCAGATTTGATATGAGCGATATGAGCGATGGATGCTTAGCAGATCTGATACATCCAAATTTGACAAATCCATGAAAATGTGGCTGTGCATTCAAAAAAACTGAGGGATTTTCACAGAAACATGAAATGATAATCCATCTTCTCCTGTTTATCCAATTCAGGGTCACAGAGGTGGATGGAGGGGTGCAAGGTTCTTCCTGGAATGTTAGTCAGTCTGTCAGAGAAACACACAACGATTCACATCTACAGCCAATTTAGAATCACCAGTTAAGCTAACATGCATGTCTTTGGACTGTGGAAGAAAACCAGAATACCCAGCATGAACCCACACTGACACAGGAAGAACATGCAAACTCCACATGGAAAAGTCTCAGCTAGGGCTGCTCAATTAATCGAATTTTAATCACGATTACGATCTGGGCTTTCAACGATCATTAAAAATGACTGAGCCGATTATTAGCCCCTCCCTAATTTATCCGCGACACCTTAAAGGCCGGTCCGTGAAAATATTGTCGGTCATAAACCGGTCCGTGGCGCAAAAAAGGTTGGAGACCGCTGATTAAGAGGACCCGAGGGAAGCTCGGAAAGCTAAGCAGAAGTTATTTGGAGAGTGACTGCCGTTGGTTGAAAAGAGAGTTTAAAAAAAAAAACTTCAGTGGTGTTGCACACTATTTTATATTATTTTTTTTAAAGTCATTGTTAACCCTTTAAAGCCGGTCAGAGCAGCACGCTCCGTATTTTTAAATCCCTGTAGAACCTGAACCGTGTAAGCTAGCGCAATAATTTGTTTTGCATATGAAACCGGAGGAGTTGTACTTACATCTGATGCCATCAGCTTGTCCTCGGTCACGGTTTCGTTCCACATATAGCTTTGCAAAAATTGCATAAAAAGCGCTTGCAGGAACAAAAACATAATATTCCAGAAACACGCTTTGCCGTTCCTATCAGCTGTTCGTAACACTTCCCACAGTGAAATGATGCACATGCTGTTTTCTTTGCAAATTTGCATCATAGGATTGTTTTTTGTTTTTCCTGCAGTATATAAAAATTGCTGTATCTCCAAAATAAAACTATGAAGACACTCAAAATAAATTTCCTGTGGTGGGAAACTATTTTTTGCAACTTTATTGTATTTAAAGTTTTGAGGGATAAGCCTCTTAAATTTCTCCAAGTAGAAATATATGTAAACAAAACAAAAGCGATTTTCAATTTTTTTTGTAGTTTATTGCACTTTTTTGCAATTTATGTAATTACTATGGACTTAATGCATACATATTATTAAAATATGGGCTATAACAGTTGTATTGATGTATAGCAACTTGAAATGCTCCCACAAATGGCACTACAGCATGTAAAAAAAATAATATAAGCTCTGGTGGACTTGGTTCTATAGTAGGTCTTAAAGGGTTAAATAAATATCGTCAAATAATCGTGATCTCAATTTCAGTGAAAATAATTGTGATTATCATTTTTGCCATAATCGAGCAGCCCTAGTCTCAGCCTGGATTTGAACCAAGAATGTTTCTGCTGCAAAGCGACAATCACCACACTCCCGTGCTGCTTTTCCTCTCATATTCCAGTTTATTTCTTTACATTTGAATTTCTGTAACATCTGTAAAATAAGGCGAACCTAATTTTGGTCAACCAATTATAAGAAAACGTACAATATCTGCTTTGCATGCACCCAGCTTGCAAGTATCAAGTTCTGAGTTAAGTGGTACAGATTCTTTTGATTCTTGATTTCTATCTCTCACTCCATCATGTTTTTACTCACTCCTCCCTTCTAGCTGTCACACGGCTTTGCACTATTTTGCATTCACTTGCTACTGAATTTCTCTTCCATTCCCACCATACTTACAATTTGCCTGTTACTTCCGATTTCTTCTCACAATATCTGTCTTCAATCTTTACTAAAAGGGTGTTTGTAGAATCTTTTAATCACAAGAAAAAAAAAACGCTATAGCAACAACATACATCTAATTATCTAATACCACACATTTGGAGCTTATAAGCTGTTAAATATTTTAAAAGGTACGTTTTTATGATACATACAGGCTTGGACTGCCCATTGGGAGCACTGGCTGTGGCTCTTGTTTTTAGCTTGCTGTGAATAGCCCTACTTGGCAAATAGGGACACTTATGGATCTCTCTGTAAAAAAAACGCTAAGAAGAAAGGCAGGGGAAGCCAGAGGGAGAGACTGAAAAAATAAAAGCTTTATTTTTATTTGTTATGCGTCATTATTTATGAGTCCTTACTAAGATAACATGACAATGCAGTTTAAAAATAATCTTTTTTTCCACAGCAGGTCTTGGATTACTCATTTACACCCTGCCTGAGTCAGGTGGTTGTTGTGTTTGTGTCGCTCCCCACATGTCTTTCAACAGAAAAGTTGCCTTCTGGTGAACAAAGTATGCAACACTGATAGACATAATGATTAACTTTTTTCCTGTTTGTCCTTTAGTTAAAATTTTTTTCATTTACTGGCTGTTATAAATGCTTATATAGATATATTAGAAAATATTTAACATCGGTGAGGCCGATGTGTTGGCTGGGATCCAGCAGAAATTAAGAAATATATATAAAACATTTATATTATATGCATAATAAATGTATAATATAATACAGCATATAACTAAAGCCCATTAAGGCAGCAAACAGATAATAATTGTAATAAAAATATTATTATATAGCAACGTTGCCTTAAATTTAACTTTCCAAAACTGCCACTGAAAAGATTTAAAGGGTTTATATTTCTTTCCAATTGTCTTTTATCTTTCAGAAGACTTATCAGTCTCAGAAAAAAGGAGGAGGGTGAAAGAAAGCACGAGAAGAGATGTAACTGTACCGTATCCAAGTTGTGTACACCCACTCATTTAAAGTGGATGGAAGGCAGTTGAAAACCTGCCGTGTATCAGTAAGGTGATGAGGTCAAAAGTATACCGTAGGTGGGGGAGGAGGCAGAATTGAAGCTCTGAACGAAGTGTTGGATGAAGGGAAAAAAACAACAAGAAGAAGGAAAAAGGAATCGAAAGCAAATAGGGCGAAATAGCTTGTGATACAAAGGGGGGACAACTGCCAGAAGATAGAAAGAATGTGAGAAAGTGATAAAGAGAGGGAGAAACACAGAGGCAACAGGACTGACAGGGAGAGCAAGATGATACAGAAGAATGGTGAGGAAAGTAAACAGCTGTTTTGGGGTTCGTTTTTTTTTTAGATGACACTCTAAGACAGATAACAAAAACAAGCCTCATTATAACTTCTATTGTCCCTAGGCTGCTTTAGAAATGTTCGAAGCCATCATTATTGGTTTTCGTGCTTTCCCCTGTCTCTGCCAACCTCTCTCTCACCTTTTTGACAGCTCGGTGAGGGTAAGACTATATTCCAATAATTATGCTGGCTTTTTCTTCTTTCTTTCTCTTTTCTAGCTGTCACCCTCCAGTAAGCCCCAGCAGGAGATCAGATTTTTAAAAAGCCCAAGTGGCTCTACCTATCTCTGAGTGGTAATCATGTCCAGCAATGGCTGATGGTGGACTGATTTACACAGTAACGGATGCAAGTAAACACACATCTATATATATTTATAGCTTGTTTTTTGTCCTCGTTCTGTCGTGGGCATCATTATTTCTTTATATGTGTACGTGGGCATATCTTCAACATATGGTGTGTGATCATACAGAAACAGAAGCTGGTTGGAAGAACAATGGCTTTGGTTGTTAGAACAATGGTTTCATAGACTGCTGGCTGCTACACTGCATTCTCACTTTTCTGTAAGCCAAACATGTCTCACTTTCATACACATAAATAGAAGTGAATATCACAACTTTAGCAAAAGTGCACAGTAATGATAAGAAGCTCATTTGGACACATTCATCTTGGTGAATAATTTCATATTTCAGATATATGTGTGCCTATAGGTTTTTCTCAGCGTTCCCTAAACTAGAAGTCATGTAAGTTATGGCATAGCGGGTAAATGAGGCCTAATATAGCATGAAGGTATAATTATCCTGAAGGTGGAGAACTTACTGGCTTGATTGCCACTTGGAAGGGCTGTAATTTCTGTTACAAATCACAACCAACTCCCATTCATTGCCATGCATAGCAGTGAAAACACTAAAAGTCAGTCAGTATGGTTTCAGAGAAGAGGTGGTGTAAATCTGCCATGAATATGACAAACTGAATAATGACTCCAAAATAAACATTCCCAAGGAGGAAAATGAACATTCAGAGCAACATTCAGGTGTGTCAATCAGTAGGGATGGGTATCGAAAACCGGTTCTTGTTGAGAACCAGTTCCCACTGTTTCCATTCCTTGGAATTGTTTGCCATTGTAGCAGGAGACTTTAATAAAGCAAACCTCAGACAACCTCAACTTCTACCAGCATGTCTTGTGTCCGATGAGGGGGGATCAAATTTTGGACCACTGCTACATGCCATACAAGCAGGGCTACAAAGCTGTCTCACACCCGGCTTTTGGGAAGTCTGACCACAACGCCATCTTCCTCATTCCCCAGTATAAACAAAACATATGGAGGGAAGAAGTAACCACAAGGGAGGTGAAACATTGGTCTGCCCAATCAGAAGCTACGGTTCAGGACGCACTCAACGACGTCGACTGGGACATGTTCAGAGCATGCGCAGTTGACATCAACGAGTTTACAGAAGTAGCAATATGCTTCGTCAATATGCTAGTGGAGGAGATTATCCCCACTGCGTGAGTCACCACATTCCCAAACCAGAAACCGTGGGTGGACAGATCGGCTCCAACACCATTGTGAAGTTTGCTGACGACACAGTGGTGTTGGGTGCCATCTCCAACAACGATGAGACGGCCTACATGGATGAAGTGAAGAATCTGGCATCATTGTGCCAGGACAACCATCTCCAGTTAAACGTTGGCAAGACCAAGGAGCTGGTGGTGGACTTCAGAAGGAGTCAGCACAGAGACTACAAGCCCATTATCATCAATGGAGCTCCAGTGGAGAGGATGTAGTCCTTCAAGTATCTCGGTGTCCACATCTCCTCAGACCTGACATGGTCTGCCCACATTCAGGTCCAGACCAAAAAGGCTAGGCAGCGCCTGTACCACCTACGACAACTGAGGAAGTTCAGGGTCTCTCCAGAGATCCTCAGGATTTTCTATACAGGCGCTGTGGAGAGCATCCTCACACAGAACATCACATCCTGGTTTCAGAACAGCTGTGTTAAAGACTAAAAAGCTCTTCAGAGAGTGATCCGTACAACAGAACGGTGCTGCAGGATTGCTCTCCCCCCGCTTCAGGACACTTACACCAGGAGATGCTGGACTAGAGCAGCGCAGATACTGAAGGACATGTCCCATTGTCTATTCTTATTTAATTCACTAAATGTGCAGAATTCACCTGCTTGCTGCATACATGCCACTACTGCACATTCACCTGCTGGAAGCACCCATCGGAAGAGGATACACTGTGATCATAAAGGGAAGGACATGGTCGGCAACTTAAGCAGGCTGTGGCATTTAAACAATCCTCAGTTGGTACTATATTTATTATATATATATTGGGCCTTAAGTGACAGTGAGCCTATGTGTGAGTTGGATTGTCTTTGAAACAACCTTTACAGCTATTTACCAACTCATTCAGTATCTGCTAGGTGGCTAACAGATCACTCCTATTCTGGGCTACCTAGATAGTATAACCCTGACATGCTTCCCAGGTTTAAAATAACGCGGGGCTAAGTCTCAGACGACATACTGTTCCTCATTTGCTGCTCTAGTTTCATCTTCTTAGCACTGTATGTGTGCGCAGCGATAGGTGTATGTGTGCGTGCATCTTAATTGAGACTTCGCCACACACAAATGATGACCCAGTAAAAACTTCCTGTGACTAAAAATGACGGTATACCCAAATTTTTTTAGTGACACATTTGCTTACTGGAGGAGAAGGCTGCAGCACAGAGTGACATGAGAAACGGCACAGAAAAAAAAGGCTGAATAAAACACACCATTGCTTAGGAGATAAACTCCGACTCACTATGCTGTGTCTTAGTTCAGTTATTCCTGGAAGTTGCTACTTTTTGGGCAGTACTGAGCACATTAGTGCACCACTCCTTCATGAATTATTTGTTATAAAATTTTCATCCAGAGTATGTTAACAAGCTCATACAGTTCTCTTAGTGCAAGCAGGAGACTTGGTTGGTGTTTATTTCTTAAAAAATAACTGGATCAAAACAATAGAGGAAAATCCCAGAATCTACCGGGCCAGATAAAAATAGAATGTGTAGCAATACATCATTTAAGCTTCATATGCATGTCATTCACAGCAACAGTCATCACAAGACCCTATCATATAGGAGAGACTCTCTCAGCAATCAGACAATCCACTTGGCAACAGTGGGGAGGAAGAACCCCTGTTTAATAAGAAGAGATCTCTTGCAGGGAATAAAAAAAGGGACATAAAAGCACCAAGAACAGCAAACAGAATAAAACCCTACAGAAAACTACAGGACTGGATGAGAAGTGATAACTTCATAACATAATGTTCCAGGTCAGCCTGAGACTAGAGCATGGTAACTAATGGCTAACTCATTACTAGCTTTATCACAAAGCAAAGTTTTAAACCTCATCATAAAAGCCGAGATGACTTGTATATCTGTCTGTTCAGTGAGGGCTGATGCAGTACCCAGTACTCACTTTAAAACACATTCTTATTTTAAGATAGAAATAAAGGTTGTAGAGAGGCAACAGAACAAGCTCAATTAGCTTACAAGAACTATGGCTTGTTCACAGTCATCATTATGCAAATTTCAAAGCTACTACAACTGCTATTACTTATCCATGCAATCAGTATCCAGGGGCTCCTCTAATCAGCCACCTAGAAAAAACAGAATAATCCTGAGAAGGAGGCGAAGGCTATTAGAAGAAGATAGCACAGGGCTTCCAGGTGGTCCCATTTAGTAGTATAAGTAAGAAATTGCAGTTACCAGTATAACCGGAGGTCAAGATGAGGTCTTAAAGTCCAAGAAATCTTTCAGAGCAAACTGCTTGCTCTCAAAAACCAATGACGTAAAAAAAGGGAAATCTGTGGACAGCGCTGGGTTCAAGAACCTTGTAAAAGCTGGTCTGAACCATCCCGCAACTGCTCGTGAAAACCTTTTTATCAGTGTTCTGTATGAACGAGGAGTCATAGTGGACATAGTGTATATGGTGATTCACTTATCTCCAAGGGCACACCTACATCCATCCCACCACGTCCCTCTTACGCTGACAGGACTGAACATTAAAGATCGCAAAGACCTTACAATATCAAAGCACTCATAAAACATACATGGTACACAGTAAAAACACACTCACACACACAGACACACAAATACAGTACTTTTTTAAGCTGTATCTGCCCATGAAAAAAAATGTAGCCAAAGAAAACCCCAAGCTGGTTACGGATGCATGAAATCTCCACGGGATGGTTCTCTGAATGACGTGAATGATATTTTCTTTGATGATATTTCTCTTTCTTCCTCTGCCTCAAACTCTCATTGTCATTTATCATACCCTTTTTGCTGAACGGCTGTTGTTGCTACTGGATCAAGTTTTTTCAAGCATACTGATCTGATTATAGTTGCTTCAAGATAGGTCAGCTTATGCAACATGTATGGCTCACTGCATATGGAGGATGTCTCTTCTACATTTTCTCCTACTGTGTCTTCCCACTCTCTAGGTTTGGTGGTCATACCTCTGGGAAATCATAAGCCTAAACTATGTTTGTTATTTTGCAGGCATTATTTTATAGAACAATACTTTATACATCCATCCATCCATTCTGAATTCTCTTTTCCCTCTTCCACCTATTTTGTAAATATTAATAATCATCTGTTTGGTGTCTGTGCTCAACTGTTAGACACTAAATTAATCTTGCTTGGTTATGAGAAACAGCAACCCCCTGCAGAGGTTACTGCAGGGGTTGCATAATTACTAGGAGTTCTTAGAAGAGCATCCATTAAATTGTGCATGCAAAAAAAAAAGAAAAAAAAGATTACACAATAATATACAATAGTATACAACCAAAAGCCATTTTTCTCGTATCCTGCAGAGATTAGGAACATTTCTCCTTGTCTGGTGGAGTGCACCACCATAATGTGAATGTCAGCATAGATTAGCATAAATGAAATAAGGCTCATGTAAACTCATTCTCTCCTTCTAGATAAATACTCAAAGCCTTGCCCTTGCTTTCTCAAATTTAAACGTTCTCCATTTCGATGCAACAGAAAAAAATATACTATAAGCCATAATGTCTATTTAAGGTTTGTCTTCTCCCATAATCTGTATGTCTCCTATTAGATCGGCTTCATTTAAAGATTGGCCCATCCATCAAAATGTCTCATGTCTTCTCTTCTTCTAATGGAGAGGATGCCTCAAGAAATATGTGAGCATATGCAACTGATACATGGGCCATTTTTGCAATGGCAGAGTTTACCTCATATGTTGTCAGAGAACACAAAGTACAGTTTTACGCGTGCACGTGCCTGTGTTTTCAGTGATGGATGCGCTGTAACACTACAGATTGTTGGCATGGCTATTGCTAGCGCTAGAGCTAGTGCTAGGTTCAGACAACACATCTATCGACACAAAAGCTGAAGACAGTCAGTATGAACATTTGCAGGAGTTTTAGGAACCAATTAGTAAAGATTCTCAGAAGGTCACTCATGTCGGCAGCTAATTAAAAAGTCAAAGTATATTTATTTTGTCAGTCTAAGCACCTACATGTATCTATAAACTGATGATAACAAGGAATTATTACCAAAAGAGCAAGACAATGAACCAGCAAAAGTCATTGCAAAGGTGTATTACATTAGTTTATAAAACACAACTCAATTTCCATAGGAAACGTATGGCTCAAAAAGAAATGTGCTGATCTATTGGTGCATTCCTACTGAAAATGATTACTAGAAACACTTCACTGATTTAACAGTTATTGCAAGTAAAAAGAAAATAGTGTATAAATAAATACATGTAAAAAGACTATCACTGTATAAAACTCTCACAACTTATTGAATGTCAGTTTATACTAGACAGACAGACGGACAGACAGATAGACAGATAGACAGATAGATAGATAGATGACAAAAATAAAACATTTCTTCACAATCGACTGTCTCCCGCACAGATGCAAAAAATGTTCAAAACTAAAATTGCATTTACAGCAATAATTGCAATTTCTACTCAGTTCTTTTTCTGTCACTGGCACTCTTACAAGCACAAGGTACTGATAATTACTTCAAGGCTTCAGCTTCATTAGCCAGCAGACCTGGCACCCAGATTAACACTTCAAAGAGCTGAGCTGAGAGAAAGAATGAAGGATGTTGGCAGCTATAAAAATATGAGGTACTGTTAAAAAGTTTTTCCTTTGCAAGAGAGAGATAGGACGAGTGAGAGAAGAACTTACATTGGGACGAGTCATGACTTGATATGTGAATTTTCTTTCCTTTTTTCACTTTATCAGGTTTGATCCCTCTCTTTAATTTGTTGTGGACTAGATTCTGTGTTGCTAGGCACATGTGTGCAACACACCTGTGTTAACTGCCTGTTCTGTTTTTGAGTGCACTGATGCAGGCATAAATGAGTTACATGAGGGAATGAAACAACACAGAAATATCTATGCATGCACAGGCAAAGCAAGGCAAACAGCTCATGAGCAATGCTGATCATCATTTAGCCTTTTTTCTGCGTGCCATACAGTGGGGCAAAAAAGTATTTAGTCAGCCACCGATTGTGCAAGTTCCCCCACTTAAAATGATGACAGAGGTCAGTAATTTGCACCAGAGGTACACTTCAACTGTGAGAGACAGAATGTGAAAAAAAAATCCATGAATTCACATGGTAGGATTTGTAAAGAATTTATTCGTAAATCAGGGTGGAAAATAAGTATTTGGTCACCTCAAACATGGAAAATCTCTGGCTCTCACAGACCTGTAACGTCTCCTGTAAGAAGCTTTTCTGTCCCCCACTCGTTACCTGTATGAATGGCACCTGTTTGAACTCATCATCTGTATAAAAGACACCTGTCCACAGCCTCAAACAGTCAGACTCCAAACTCCGCCATGGCCAAGACCAAAGAGCTTTCGAAGGACACCAGGAAAAGTATTGTAGACCTGCACCAGACTGGGAAGAGTGAATCTACAATAGGCAAGCAGCTTGGTGTGAAAAAATCAACTGTGGGAGCAATCATCAGAAAATGGAAGACATACAAGACCACTGATAATCTCCCTCGATCTGGGGCTCCACGCAAGATCTCATCCCGTGGGGTCAAAATGAACATGAGAACTGTGAGCAAAGATCCCAGAACCACACGGGGGGACCTGGTGAATGACCTGCAGAGAGCTGGGACCAAAGTAACAAAGGTCACCATCAGTAACACACTACAACGGCAGGGAATCAAATCCCGCAGTGCCAGACGTGTTCCGCTGCTGAAGCCAGTGCATGTCCAGGCCCGTCTGAAGTTTGCCAGAGAGCACATGGATGATACAGCAGAGGATTGGGAGAATGTCATGTGGTCAGATGAAACCAAAGTAGAACTTTTTGGTATAAACTCAACTCGTCGTGTTTGGAGGACGAAGAATACTGAGTTGCATCCCAAGAACACCATACCTACTGTGAAGCATGGGGGTGGAAACATCATGCTATGGGGCTGTTTTTCTGCCAAGGGGACAGGACGACTGATCCGTGTTAAGGACAGAATGAATGGGGCCATGTATCGTGAGATTTTGAGCCAAAACCTCCTTCCATCAGTGAGAACTTTGAAGATGAAACGAGGCTGGGTCTTCCAACATGACAATGATCCAAAACACACCGCCCGGGCAACAAAGGAGTGGCTCCGTAAGAAGCATTTGAAAGTCCTGGAGTGGCCTAGCCAGTCTCCAGACCTCAACCCCATAGAAAATCTGTGGCGGGAGTTGAAAGTCCGTGTTGCTCGGCGACAGCCCCAAAACATCACTGCTCTCGAGAAGATCTGCATGGAGGAATGGGCCAAAATACCAGCTACTGTGTGTGCAAACCTGGTAAAGACCTATAGTAAACGTTTGACCTCTGTTATTGCCAACAAAGGTTATGTTACAAAGTATTGAGTTGTATTTTTGTTATTGACCAAATACTTATTTTCCACCCTGATTTACAGATAAATTCTTTACAAATCCTACCATGTGGATTCATGGATTTTTTTTTTCACATTCTGTCTCTCACAGTTGAAGTGTACCTCTGGTGCAAATTACTGACCTCTGTCATCATTTTAGGTGGGGGAACTTGCACAATCGGTGGCTGACTAAATACTTTTTTGCCCCACTGTATATATTAAAAATATACAGGAAGCTGCACCAATGATGCAACCTAAAGAGAGCAGTATTATTGAATGGTAGATGCAGTACACTGAGAGTATACTGTCTACTACACTACTACGCAAGAAAAGAGTAGAAGAGGCCAGGACACAGTGAAAGGACTATAACTCCTACCAACTTATTTCATTTCTTTGTTTTATGTTATATGTAAATTTGGCAGGTTATATTAAACACAGCCAGTGTTTCAAATAATTTGGAACTTGGAAACTAAACTATGTTCTGCTTTCTAAGTATATATCAAAGTTCTCACATTACAGTCTATTTAAGCTGTATTTTAATCATACAAATAACCAAAGGTGCAGAAAGGAGAGACACTATAACATAATTTGGTGGCAGCAGAATAACATTTACATAATTACATTTCCTGACAGCAGATGTTTTCCACTTGCGTCACCTTATTAACACATTTTCCACACGTACCACTATGCAATTTCCATGTAAATACAGCGAAAAGTCTGTGCACCGTTACATCACACAATAAACAGTTAAGAAGTGTGATATTTACTAAAAAGAGAGTCCTGTAATAATATTTATTGGGCCGTATGTTTGCTCTATCCATTCTCATGTACTGGATTAGAATCTGGATTGAGAATGTGCAGATGGATGGACAGAAGAAGAAGCTACTAATCAAAAAATATTAAATATGCTTCCTTGTCAGTTTACAATGTGCTTTTCGAACACACAACACAAGCAAAGGCGTATCTCCTCACTGGTGCTACACATCTGCTAGTTGTTATATCAAGTAAAAACAACCAGGCCGGTCAATAAAAACAACATTCACATTTCTCAGTACGAAATGATATAATTAATATTTACGCTGTTGTATAATTCACATAGCCCACTGTTATACTGCATAGACTGATGCCTGCTTAACCCGAATTAGTCAGCATAGCAATTACTAATAACAATTACATGCTTCTGGTTATTGCATGCACAAACTGTGCACCACTCCACTGTTAAAAGGTGATGCACAGACTATTGAGGCATATGCAGGCAGCTTTTCAGCTGCAGTGATTTTAATTTAATCCATCATTTCTGTAAATACTTTTGGCAAACGTAGCTAAATGTTAGCAACATTTTCTAGCTTCACAAGCTGTCTTTAAAAAAAACTGCTTGTGCCTTTATAAGAACAAGGTTGAGGTAAGTGTTGGATAAATATAATACTCGTATATGAGGACTTCTTGGGGCCATTTGTGTCAATTTTGTCTCAGTTCAATTCAATTCAATTTGAGCAAGCACATGGCAACAGTGGGAAGGAAAAACTCCCTTTTAACAGGAAGAAACCTCAGGCAGAACCAGAAAAAAAATAAAGAGTTACTTTCAGCTGGTCCCTTGTCACAAGTGGTTATGTCGCATGTTTGACTTGGCAGAGCTTTACACAGGATGCCTTTCCAGACGCAAACCAAGCTAGAACCTTTCACAGACCAAGCTAATGCATTTCTCACTACACTATGGAAGTATACACATCTAAATGTAAAAAATAAAAAGAGGCCAAAAGTATTTCACTGTTGTCGCGGTTCGAATTTTGAGGAAGAGACATACGACTGAAAGTCCATAGTGGGTCAACACAAATGATTTTATTAAAACACATTTATGTGGTGAAGATAGGGTCTGCAAAACATCAGGCTCCATCTCCCGCCTGACAATAGGTGGTTGTAATATTTATACTTATGATGACCAGTAACTCGCGTCACTAAAACAGAACAGTTCCTCTTTCAGTTCCTCCACCGCCTCCCAGATGCATCCTGTTATTACACTTTTCTAGACTTAAACAACACTTGCAATCAGTTTACCCAGACAGGCTATGTGTCTGTGTCGTTAATCTAAGTGCATGACCCCCCTCTACATCATCTGTTACCAGGCAAACTCCACAGCACAGGGCACACAGCCTTTATTTCCTTTCTTAAACAATCTTAGAAAATATATGTTAAATTGTATATATATAAGCAATCCTTCCAGCTTGAACTTTGCTCCACTGATCGGCCAGACATCGCGCTGCCCGTAGCTTCAAACCATTAATTAACTTAACCGAGCTTCAACCCTTTAATTATGCAATATGTGTATAACATGATTACAGTTGCACCTGCAATGAAAGATTATGTGCTTATACTAACACCTGAAATACAGACTTTAATATAACCTCACCAGTTTCAATAAATGTGTCAATGAAATGACAATAATGATAAATCATAAATGATACAACAGTAATAATAAGGATTATGAATAGTAACATAGATTATGAATGTAAAATAATATTTCATCTCGACACTGTGCAGCATAGCCTTGCAGGTCAGTGTATGCAGATAAGCAAATGCATCACTTAACACCCTTGACCGCATTCGGTGTGTTGCATGTGTGCATAGCAAAGTGTTGGTGGGCAAAAGTTGAAAAAGCTCAGAACTCATCAGTAAAACCTGTCACACACTCGATGAGACTCAAACTGCGAGGTAATTTAATGCTTCATTCCTTCAGCCCTTCACTGACAGCACCCATATACATGGACAAGACTCCAGACAGCACTGACACACATACACACACACACACACCCCAAATGTCTTTCAATTTATCTGTTTCAAACTGCTCTACACCCACAGATACACAATAACACATTCACACATGGCTTAGTTTTCTCACGCGCACATAGCCAGACACAAACATACACAAAGTCTCAGGCTGCCACCCGATCGATAATCCCATTATAGCTGAAAAGGCTATTTTATTTGTTCTGATTGAGTTTAGGGGGAGGAAAAGGCATGGCTCATAATTAAAGCAGGATTTGCTAGATTGATGGTTAAATGGGATGAAAGCGGAATTTAAACAGATAATTGCTGTCGCACATGTGAAAACGGTATGATAAAATATCCCTTCCCCAAAGACAAAGGCTCAAATTTGCCGTCCATCCGACTTCGCGAGCTGCATATTTACTCCTTCTCAAAGTGGCAAAGGTGTAGGTGTGAGTACAACGGAGCGGGTGAGGGCCACACCTCTCTCAGTGAAAACGAGGACTTGAACAAGAGTCATTATGTTGTATTTGCCTCCAAATAGAGTTTATGCAAATGCTCTTGGCCACAGTCCATCATAAGAGCCGTGAAAAGCATGCAGAGCTTACACATTTGTTCACAAATATGTCTGCAGGTGTGAACATGCCAAATCCCTGTTTATTAGGATATTCTCACACTATGTAAACATGCAGAAAAATAAAGTGAATGCCCCAAACACATTATATAAGAACTAATTTGCTCATACAGGGCAACTCTTAGAAAAATATGGTATAGTGTGCCCTTGTGAATCTGCTCCCTTTGGCTTTAACAACACCTTCATTAGTGGCAATTACTGCCCATGTATTACTGTTTTACTGCCCATGGAGTAAACAATAAAAACAGTGAAAACAGACCAACAATATCAGTTAAAGTTAAAATACTTCATGGACTTTAATTGCTTTCATAGTCAACTTACTTGGCAAAGAATTATTGCATTGCAAGCACAAAAATTTGCACTGTGCTGTAAGATGAACAGTAGAAGCCGCAAATGTTAAATCTTTTGAATATGAATCACTTCACCGATGTATTCCTAAGTGGCAGGTTCCTTGTAATCATTAGATTAGACTTCAGACTGAACTCATTATTTTGGGCTAAAACTACGGCGAGAAATCAAATGTCATAATAATGTGAAGCTGCAATATCCTGCAAAGCCCTTCACCCTTGACTATGTCTTTAAAACTTCAATCACTAGCACCTCCAACCGAGAAGACTTTACCATGAAGTTCCCAAGTTTGACACATTTTTTTTGTTTTACAGAAATTTGATGTTTCTCAATATTAACACAAAGTTGAAAGGCTTCGGAATGTAAGAAAGTCAGCTACCATGTGGCCAAATAAGTTAGTCATCAAAAGCAAGGAACCAAAAAGGAAAATCACTGGTTGCACAATGTATTTGAACCTCAAAACATTTGATCCTCTTTGATATACAGCCTACAGACAAAAATGATATACCTGAACACACAGAAATAATATTCTTCTGTTCCCTTCAAAGTGAGTATTCCCTAGTTTAGCAGAAACTAGAAACTTCTGTAGGCATTTTGCATGAATTTCAAACAGTCTGTGATGCTGGTTTGGTGATAGTTTTCATCTATAATTCCTGTGTTTCTTCCAGAGATTTCCCCATTTAAAACCCTCCCACAAGCTGGCTTTCAAATCTGGTCTTTGTCTATGTCAATCCTTGGTGGGTTTGATAGTGTTTTTAGAAGAACTTTTAGTGGTGAAGCTATAAACAAATTTTTTTTTTGGAGTCATAGTTCAGATGAATTTCTATCAACCTGAGGCTTCAAAAGCACAAAACACACACGTGTTCTATATTTTGTCAGCACATATAAACACATCTCTTTTAAAAATTGCCTTAAAAATCAAGCCAGTTCACTTTCTCCACAATATTAATGTGCCCATTATGAATTATAACCATGAGTGGCATTTCAGATGAGCACTGAGGATACAGGTCGTCAAACAAATCAGTGGGAAAACCAAAGAAGACAAAAGTCCTCTGTAACTGTAAAAAGCAACAATTTTAGGCATAATTTATTGGAGTATCTCACCTTTGTAGGTTTTCAAAAGGAATTAAATGTTCACTTCTGCAAATATGACAATTAAATGGTATGACGCTATATGGAAAAACCTGAAATGTTAATGATTTAGATCTTTGACTTGCAGGCATAAATCTTCCACAGTTTCACGGCAAGTAGGTCAGGAACTGAATTTGGCCTTGATATTTATGATTAGCACTTCCCCTTTAAATAGAGATTTGTATGCAAAAAGGGCACATTTCATCCTGCAAGCCAATTAGGTCGTTAAATATACAAGTAAGGCAGCAATGCTTGTCACTGTGTCCTGGGCAGCGCTATCAGTTATATTTTGCACCCACTGTGGTTGATTTTTTTAAATCAAACACAAACAAATGTTTATTTATTTATTAATTTTAGGTGTGGCTTTCTTAAGATAAATATCCTCTTTTTTTACATTAAAATCTTAAGGGTTGTTTCTGGGTTTTCCTTTTTGTTTTAATCAATGAGCTCTTTTGCAATTTTTAAAAACATATCGGTAAATCTGCATTAAGGTAACACTAGGAATGATGTCTTTCTCAGATTAAACATTTTCAACTTTATTTGACTGATTCTAGATTGATTTGCAGATTTTTTGCAGTCCCTGCATACATCATTATTTTTTATTTAAGCGAGAAGTACCTGCTGCTGTGAATAAAGGGTTTCCTTGTGATGAGACAGGACTTCTAGCTCCAGCAGAGAGGCTTGAGCTCATAGTGACTGGTAGCGCATATAAAGGCACATATAAAGGCACTGCAGTCATGCTGAGAGCATGTGTATGCTGGAATCTATGTGGATGACACACAATCTTTGCTTGAAACCATGTCTGTCTTTGAGGAATAGGGGTCAACATTTGCAAATCCCACTGCACAAAAAAGGAATAAACTACCACTGTTTTTCTAGCAGCTATTGCTTTTCATTAATAATTCTTACAGGGTAGGTGACACTAGTATGCTGGTACTCAGAAAAAAGGGGTAACGTCTTTTGGGACACATTAGTACCATCCACCTCTTGAACAAATCTCTACTTCTGGGCCTCTAAGATATTAAAATTAGGGCCAAATAGATATTTAATGAGTGAACTGAATGTTCACTCATGAATGAAACCAAAACAAATATTGGTATGAAAAAGTCAAAATCATTATACTGCTAACAGCCAGATTTACTAAGTTGCCCCAATTACAATAATGTGCAAACGGTAATGGCAAGTTCTGCGCGTATCTACTAACAATGTGTTAATTCCTAAACAATAGTGACCAGCAAGCTATTTCTGCCTAAGGACACCTTGTGGGTATCAATGTGACACCTGTCTAACAGAATTGCAGCATTTGACGCACTGAGAGGAGAACAGGTTGGGGCATTGTCACATTAATTTGATTATGCAATTCCTGCCAGAGCACAGGGATGCCAAAGAAGTCCAATGTTGTTTGAGCTTGTAAGCCATACAGTCAGAACATGTTATTTAAAGCAATCACTTAATGGGGGACAATGAATGCAACATTTCCCCCAGTTACTAACCCTTTCCATGAGACTATACTTATATCACTGGACGTCTCTATTGCTAAAAGTGAACACCAAAATTCAGAACAATCTTGTGCCCTCGAATACGAATTCCCAGGCAGAAAGCTAAAGAAGGTCGGACTTATACATTGAACCCCTTCAAGAAACGTTATCTTAAAATCCGCAGCTGCACTACGCCTTTTTACTGTGGAACTGGTGCTTATTTTAAATAATTAGAAAATTAGGAAAAAACTAAACAGGCCTTTGTCTCCTTAAAAAGCCTTTTGGAAATACTTCAACATCAAGAAATGACGGTCTAACCAAAAACAAACACAAAGGTCATACTAAGAAAGTTAGAAGGAGAACAAAAGCCTCAAGGCATTCATTTTTAGCAGTGATTATGCAACTGGTGACAAACACTGTTGGGCTGGTAAAAAAAAGACCCAATAAAGACAGAGAACCTACTCTGTCTTATAATTTAATACTTACAGTATGTGGCCCACACACACATTATTGTTATGATCTGATTTTATCTTCCGTTGTTTTATGGATCCAAAGTCTCATTTTTATGTTAAACCCACTACATATGATGAGGCTGTAGCTCTAAGGGGAACTGGCAGGTTCACAACTGTAACTACAAACCTCCCCTTCTCTATCACAGTCAGGACAAATCACACAGCACTTTTCGTTTCACATAAAAGTTGAGGTCTTAAATCACTGTTGTATAAGGTAAGCATATCGCAGCTAATAACAACAGTCAAAACTTCACATAGCACATAATTCTAAAAGAGAGAGCTACGTTTCAGGTGTATTTCCTCACATCCTTGCTCCTGCATGGCCAATCAGTGTTTATGCAATAAGAGAAAGATAACATCCAATAACTACATCTCTGCTCGCCATGGTCAGTCTACATTATTCCATCACTTAGCTCTGATTAGTCGTAGGTCTATCCAAGGCACTTTACTCTGCATTCATTGGTAATGGCCGAAACTAAAACCTGATCTAAGAGGTTCAGACGCTCATCCATCTGCCATTGCCAAGCTATAAGGACTTTAAGCAGCGAAGAAAGGAAGAAAAAAGAAAGATCAATCCTAAACATCTGGCAGTCATTATGAGGAAGACTAAAGTCAAACTGAAGGACATTAATTGTGTTGAAATGCTCAGGTTTCAATTCTTTATTTTACAGATGCTTTGTGGGATGCAGTCTGTTAGCATCAGACAGTCACAAATAAAACAGAACTGAACGGCCTGTATTTACATATATCTTGTTATAAGGAAACACATCCCTCCTCTAATCCCCCGTTGCTCATGAGAAATAACATTTTGGCAAAAAAAGCCCAGAAAGTGTGACCATACACTGAAGCTGTTCCAGAAATGGTTGAAAGAACAAACACTGCATTTCTGGCTGATTTCCAGGAGCATACACTCAGCTCACTTTTTAACTACTTGAAGCTTAGAAGAAGGTACGCGACATCTACGCGCACACTTTAAGCAGAAATTGTCGCCTCTCATAATTACACATGTGAAAACATTGTTTGATTTGATTTTCTTTGGTTTGCTTCCAAAAACAAAAACTCAAATCTTTTCACAATGATGTATAACTGCTGTTTTCTTTTGTCTTTTCTTTTCTTTTCTTTTTGCGGCACTGTTGTCAGAAGCGCCGAGTCTCTTCCTGACAATAGTAATTAACTTAATGACATATGAGCACCATAAAATGGCGCGGATATGTCACTTCGTGAATAGAAAGGTGGTTGAACTGAGCGCCGTTACTCTGCATTACATCTGTCTCAAGAGTCTCAGGAATTTCACTAACATTAACACAGTCGGGAAGGGGTGATCGGAAAAGAAATAATTACAACAATTACTTCTTTGACTTTATCTGTGCCTGACATGTACATACACACAGTACACTCACGTATGCACATGCAGAATATAATAACTGTGGTAAGTGAAACACTGCCAACGTTAATTACAGTGTTGCCAGTAAAATAAGTGCAATAAAAGTGGAAAAAGATGGCATAATATATGCTTGTTAAGACACTAAAGAATGCTTTCGCCCTAATGCCAAGTTGTATGCCACACACAAACACACACACACGCACAGAAACACACAACTGGGCAGAAGCTTGTGACAGGTTGGTTTTATTTCTTAAGATTGCAGCATGTATGTAATTCACTATGTAGGCATATTTTCATATACATGTGACAAATGGTTTGAAAAATGAAAAGCAACGTCATCTTTATGATGTCTTTCTCTGCCTGAACACACTATGCTTAAGATAGATTTTTATCACCTACCTGTTTCCAGTATGTGTTGTCCACTCTTTAAGTGTTTATTTCAACACAAAGATGGAAAGCTCCTCTTCTTGATTTGCATTTATGAAGATCTTCTTACGCGCTTTGCTCTTCGTTCTGCGGATCCTCAGCAGTTCTGCCAGGATTTTTCTAGTGAAGACTCTTGACCTGGAGCTGCATTCAAAAGAAATACAAATAAAAAAACTGGGGTTAAACACGACTATCATCTCTAACAGCATTTTACAATAAAAAAACCTCTTATTGCAAAATTCTTTACCTTTTTATAGCCATTTTTACATCACGCTCCTTAACAGGTGAATTAAAAGCAGAGTGCATTGCTGTTACTTCATTAAATTCATTGTGCACTGTCACTACTTCATTAATTTACTAATGATGTTTATTACAATTTATTCATTATGCTAAGTAAAGATGAATGCTGATATGAATCGCAATAAACTGCACAGGATTAAACAGATTGAAATGGCGTTATAAAGAAATATCTTCTGGTAAACTATATCCATCCTTAAAAAGAAAGATTGGAAAAATATACATAAACACTGGATCACTCAGCACTGATGGATTTTAAAATACATTTTAAAAGAAAGGGGTTGGCAACTATGATGATTAGACTTAATGTGAAACTCAAGTGAGACAGATAGAATAAGGTCATCTATCCATCCATCCATTTTCCACCATGTATCTGGGTGTGGTTTGTGATGTCAGCAGACCGCCCTCGACCTGATCACACTAGACCAAGGCTACGTCCACACGTACCCGGGTATTTTTGAAAACGCAGATTTTTCTATGCGTTTGCACCTTTCGTCCACACGTAAACGGCGTTTTTGGTCACTGAAAACGGAGATTTTTAAAAACTCCGGCCAGGGTGGATATTTTTGAAAACTCCATCTTTGCATTTAGGTGTGGACGAGAAAAACGCAGAAAACGCAGCCTCAAAGGTGTGCGCATTTTTTGACGTCACACTGTGCGCCACGTTATTGTTTCGGTGAAATGAATTTCTACAATACTGTTACTGTTAATTCTACTCTCTGCAGTGTTTAAATGCTTACATATAAACACACAGTTACTGTCCCTCCACACATACCACTCAGTTCTGCTTCTATGCCCCAGCTTTGTTTACTTTTTCCCACCGAGGCTTCTAGACTTCTGATTGGCCAACATTTCTGCACAGTTAGGAATATATATCGCCACCTGTTGCTTTGGCAAGTTCCTAGCAGCGTTTTCCTTCATTTCTGCCTTTACGTGTGGATGGGATAAATTTTTAAAACGAAAACGGAAAATCTCCGTTTTCAAAAATACCCGTGTACGTGTGGACGTAGCCCAAGACAGTGTGTCCTGGGTTTGCCCCGGGCCTCCTCCCATCATGATATGCCGAAAGCACATCACCATTTATAGAAAGTTCATCCACGATCTTATTCTTTTAGTCACTACCCAAACCTGAGGTGGGTGTCCAAGGTGAGGGTAGGAATGCAGACTGACCAGTAAACAAACATCTTCACTTTTATGCTGCACTTTCTATTCACCACAACATATCTCTCAATTTCACTTCTCACTCTGCCCTTACTTGTGAACAAGTTGCATAAACTCCTAAATTTGCAGCAGTAGGGCCCCCATTTTCCAGCTGAAAACCATTTCCTCAGACTTGGAGAGGATAATTCTCATCCCAGTTGATTCACACTAGGTGGAAAAATGAAGCCAACAGAATCACATCTACACATAGCAGAGATGTGTACCTGCTACCCTTGTACATGTACTTGGGCAAACTCCCAAACTCCCTCAAATATCCTTGAGATGATAAAGAACTGGTCCAGTGTTCCACAACCCTCAGGTTTCACTGTTATTGTCCAAGTGCATATAGATGTCCCCTGGCAGGACAATGGCAAGAAGGTGTGGCTGTGTGGTGCTCATTTCGTTGCATAGACTCAAACAACATACAGGACCAGTTCCCAAATCCAAAGGCACATGGGAAAAAAAAATTAAAATTCTGATCGTCCAGGGAAATCCCCAACATACAGAAACAGAGCTAGGGGCAATCCCAGATTGCAGTAGAGTCCAGCCTCTTTCTAGGAGACTTGTTCCAGAACATAAGCCATGTGTTGAAGTGAGCCAGACTATATCTAGCCAGAGAGGTGGCATTCCATATAGCAGGAGCCAGTTTTTACATCCAAGGATTGGAACGCCAGACAGTTGCTCATTTCACATTGCTCAAACCCCTATGACATATGGTGGGCCCATTGGAAGACTATGCACTGCTGAGCACGGCTAAGTCCTAGGCGTCAAGTGCCTGCTCTCAAGCCCCTACCCCAGGTATGAGTCAAGGGTGTGAGCCCTGTTAACCCTGGTAACTTAGTCCCCTAGTCTTGCCGTCTTAGTCTGGCTCTTCACTCATGATAAGTTTGCCTTAGGAGATCTTCCCAGGGGCAAAATGTCATGAACAAAATAGTAGCTCCTGGGATCACTCAAGCACACAAACCCTTCCATCATGAGGCTATGGAAAAAGAGGAGGAATCTATGTCACTGCTCTATCGCACTCTCATTCTTTCACTATTTGTCTTCCTCTCCCTCTTTCTCTCCTATTGACCTTTGCTTACTATTTCAGCTGCTGTGGTTTACTCTAATTAGCATCACCAGGGCAGACAACTGGAGTGACAATAATGATGGCAATAATAGCTGATGGCTACAAGGTGGCAGATGGCTCCATCTGTAAGTATTACTATATATATATAATGAGATGCTACCTATCTTCTGTTTCAGTCACAGTGCAGGACACCTGTCACAACATACCTCCAGTCATCAATACACAACACCTATCTATGAACAATTTGTGCAAATAACTGTCAGAGAAACTGACATACTTCTTTTCCTCTCTCCGAGGCCTCTCTCTTTGCTTCTGTGCCTTTCTTTATCTCTCTCTCCTTCACTCTCTCTCTCTCTCCCTTCGGCACTGTCACCCTTTCCCTGACAAACACAAGCACAGACATCCACACAGACAGTCTAAATCAGTTAGGGAGAGTCTGTGCTAGCTGCCCCACAGTGAGCAGAGCAGGGCATCTCATTTTTAGCAATAATACTCGACTGATCCTGTTTCTCCGTTTCAACTTGAATGGAGAAATATCACCAGATTAGACATGAACATTACTGGGCACAGTAAGTAGGGATGGGCATGAGATAAGGCAGGAGCTCATGCCTCATGAAAATGCATGCATGCTGAGGACAACACATCCTATTAGCTCTCACTCTGCACATGATATACTTGCAAGGGGCATGAGTGCAGTCACAGAGCAACAAACACATAAACACACGGACAACATTTTGACTTTAACAACTGGTGCAAATTTCTGAAGAGCAAGTCAGGAATGATTGAGGACAGAAATTATCATTATTTAATTAACAAGGAATTCCTAAACTATGGTGTGTCAAAGACTTTACAGAAGATAATGAGCTGGACTGGAAAGAAAAAGCTATGTTAATTAAGCAGCTCAGTGATGCAAACCTTTAAACTTAGTTGTATTTTATTGTTAGTTACTCTGTTTGTGTGCAGAGTATGGAGTCAATTCAATTCCTTCATCATTTTTTCATTATCTTCATTTATCTAAACTAAAGTAAGCACAAAAAGAGTGACAAATATTATGAAAGTAAGTGATCTCCTTCTGTTTCACAGATTATGTTTTGAGATGCTGCAACAGTATATAGACCCACGTTATCAGATTCTGATTTGTCTGTCACTAAGTAGCATTTCTATGAAAAGTGTTATTTATTTGATGTGCTAAAAAAATAAGGCCCAAAAAACACACTGGAAATGTCATGTTCTGTTTGCAATACTAAAACACAGATTACAACATTTTCCAAGTGGCACGCCAGATTTCTGCTTTCATGTCAAATATTATCCATATGTACTAAACCACTTCTATTTTATAAACGACAACTTTTTCTAGTGAAACGCCCTCTAGTGAGACTTTCAGGTTACTGTCCAAGTTGTCAGAGACTAATAGCCATAAATGCCTGAAACTCTGAGTTTGTCTCTATGTTTGTAGAGGCAGAAATTGGTAGATGTTTACAATGTTTCTTCCCCCCCCCCAGAGAATAACACTTTTCAGTTGTGCTTTCATTGAACAGCCTTCCATGTTGCAGTCAGTAACAACTTTAACTGTTAACCACAAAGCAAAGCATGAAGTAAAGTAAAGACACTTACAGAAAAAAGAAAGTTTCCACAGGACTCAATGCAATACTGTAAACAAGTAAATCTACCCTTACTGCTTCCATAGCAATTAAGAGCGTGAGCGGCAACCAGGCGCTGCTAATCAAATGGATTGAATAATTGATCATGAGCAACTGTGAGCACCTCTATAAAAGCAGAAGGCTTAGCAGGAGCACTGAGCTGTGTTTTAGCACAATGCCAAGAAAGAAAGACATAAGGACTTAGACTTAGGGCATCAGTGGTCTTAGAGAAGCAAACGCTGCTTGTAATCTTGGAACCAATAAACAAATTTTCAAATAATTTTAAGTTTGTCATTCTAGGGCAAGAAAGGATAATCACAAATGGAAAAGATTCAATACGGTCTTTGAAACGTCCACGAAAATTTGCTCCAAAGTCAGGCCATGGTCAAAGAAACAGCAAAAACTAAATTAAAATCCAAGAGCTACATCTTAGTTAGTTAGTTAGTTGGTTAGCATATTAAACCAACTAACTTAAGTCCTTTTATAAAATTATAAAAGGACTGAAGAAATATGGCTCGTTTGTAAGGGTTGCCGGGTGAAAGCCTGTTTTCTTTAAAAAGAACATGGCAGCACAAATTAAGTTTGCAAAGTTGCATCTGAGCAAACCAAAACTTCTGGAGCTCCTTTGGAAAGCTGAGACCAAAGTGGATATGTTTGGCCTTAATGCAATGTTTTTCAGGTTTCACTGTTTAGAACTTCACTGATTGTAAAATGTTTTCCAACATATCAGGTTTATTGCACATGTTTTGATGCATAAATTGCAAATAAACATAGCACTATCTTGCCCTTGGTTTTCATCCAGGAAACACCTCAGCTGTGAGCGGGGAACCACTGTGAGCGGGGAACCACTGTGAGCGGGGAACCACTGTTCACAGCGACACATCTCAGTGGTGCGACCTGCTCAGTCAGCCAGTGAAATGTGGCCTTGTGGTGATGCTGGTGACTTTTCCATCTTTGGCCTGTGGTAATAACTCTGTGTGTACTGTGATTGATCAACAGTGGAGTTTTTATTAGAAATGTAATTATCAATAAATGTAGTAAAAGTGAGTTTATCTATTGGTAGTGTTACTAAACCATTATAATTGAATGGGCGAAGTCTAACGCCTTCAAGTTCAAAATTCTTATAAAATAAGCAAAGACATTTAACCCAAATCCATTATTTTCATGTGAACAACAAATGATGTAATAGAGTTAGTGTAAACTAAGCATGTACTTGTCTCTCAGCATCAGTTATATATTTTGATGTATTTTCATTTATTAATTTACTTCAACAGGTTTGTACTGTCAATATGCTTACACACCAAATCTGGGATATTTTCTTTAGTGATTTGAGCCCGTTCCAAATGTTGTGAACAACTGGTGGTATTACCTTTGGTTCAGTTTTCGGCTTTCTTGTCTGTGTTGTGTGTACTAAAGCCAAAAATGTGCCAAAACAACAGACACGGCGTTTCTATTTGCTACAAGCTGCTGGAGTTGCACAGTCGCCTCAGGATTGGAGTTTTCCTTCACAATGTGGATTGGATAGTCATGTGACAATAAACATGGTAGTGCGTTTTAAAGGCACAGTACATAAAGTACAGGGTGGCTTGGTGGGTGCAGCGTATTAATGACTTTAAAAACAAAAAAAATGAAACAATTAATTAATTCATTGCCCAGCTCTAATACTTAATACACATTACTGTGTCAAAAATATCATTTATACTAGTTCAGCGAGCTAGACACAAGGTCAGAAAGAGAATTGGAGCTATTTGGCTAAGATTACTGCAGAGTTGGCTCTTTTCCTTACATACCAGTGTCTCTTCTTGTCTCCCACCCATAATCACATCAAAGAAAAGCAGCTGCTGACACACTGAGAAGGTTGGAAATGAAGCCGTCCAAAGCACAGATGTAAACTAAACTATATTCATAGCTGTGTGCAGTCAGCATTTTTATAGCTCCCACTGCCTCTCATGGGTCCATGGGTGGGTTACACAAATGGGTTACAGAATCTGTGGGAGGCTATGTCTCTGTGTTTGCCCATGTGTTACTCAGTTCTTTGCATTAACAGTAATTAACCAGCAAGTAGACAAAGAGTATAACAATGATGATGGGAAAGGACCAATGAGGTGCCGGGGGATAAGAAGAGGGGGGAAAAGGAGTTTAGAAGTTAAGAGGTTAGGAGAATGAGACACAAACGGTAGCGAACGGTGGGGGGGAAGAGTAGTGATCAAAGGTGTGTGGTTGTTCTGGGTAAGTGCGGTGTAATATAAATACATTATATGGTGTGTTGTTGTGTCAAGATCATTTGAAATTGTTCTGTGTGTAAGAGATGGCAAATTAAATCACTTACAGTTGTCAAAGCAACTTTTTCGTGTTTTGGTTTTTTGGTTTGTTTTTATTTTTTAAAGTTGGAATAGAAGAAAATCATTTTATCTATCTATTTATTTCTTGTTTATTTCTTATTTTATTGTTTCTTGTTTGGTTTTCACCACTGAATTGCACGCTCATTTGAATGAGCTCAGGTGTCAGACTCATCCAATGCAGAATTTTCCATTTCCACCTGAGGCGCTTTCATGGAATGCTTTTGCTCATTGTCTGCATTATACTGAGAAGCTCTATCAAATATATCTACTGTAATTGGTTAAACCTGAGGAGAAAGAATCCATACAAATTGTAGAATTTATCCTAGTTCTAGTTTTCTTCTTTTCAAATCATTTATAAATACCAGAGGCCCAGTGTCACTGGAAACCGAGCATGCCATGCACTTTTTTTCTCAGATCTTACCGTTATGTTACATATATCTGCACACCCACATTTTGGTTCATCTTTGCATCATCTGTTGAAAGAATATAGTTTCACAGCTGGGGTGCACAGGAAGGACCCTGCAATTATCTATGACTGTTTCTTCACTGAACACTCAGGCCTTTTGTGTTCCTGAGATCACCAGTGCTTTCTTTCTCAGAATGTAAGAACTGGCCACATTTAATGTTCCCAATGTTCTCTCTATGATGGTTTATATTGTGTTGCAGTCTGAGTATGTTTCACTTGCATTAAGAGCTCCTTGCTTCCAAATTATACCCTTTGACTCATCTCCAATTGAGTTTGCTTGCAATGAAAATAAAATTGCCATTGACATCTCCAGACCTTTTAACCACTTCATTAATTAAGAAACAACAAAAGAATTTCCCACATCTCTCCGTGAAACAGCTTTCGAGTGAATTAGTCAGTTACATTTGATGTGAATTTATGCTGTAAGTCTGCTCTTCAATTGCTCTTCTTTATTTAAAATATGTTGAATTAAAATAGATTTGAATCCTTTGTTAATTAATTTTTGGGGTCTAACTTGCTCGTCACTGTTACGTGAGCATAAAGAAACTGTAAAGTGTTAACCAACCATAGCTGCTCCGAAGACTTCACATAAAGTTTCATCCATGAACTCTACAAAGGATTTAATGCTGTCTTTGTCTTTGACAAGGTTTCATTAATCTTATGAGTCAGCCGTTACAGTGAGTTATTTCTGTAAATGTTGCTGTTACAATACTTTGGTTTGTCTAAATTCAGACAAAAGTGTCGACCTCTCTATCACCATCTTAGCATAAAGACATGTCTTAATTAACTTGACACAGCGTCTTGATGATGTGAGATATGCCAGATTATGATCTATGTAATTTTTTGGTGGTTGCAAGCAATAAAAGAATGTCTAATTATGCTTGAAATTCATCCAAGTACTTTGCTGCATTTAAATGTGTAACACAGCCACCGAGCAGATAAATGAGAATACAATATTTTTATACAGAATAAATACAGTATGAGAGAGGTATGTGGTCTTCTGCTGCTGCTGCATGTGCTTCAAGGATCATTGTG
The DNA here is from genome assembly GCF_057381845.1 of Rhamphochromis longiceps. Lineage (NCBI taxonomy): Eukaryota > Metazoa > Chordata > Actinopteri > Cichliformes > Cichlidae > Rhamphochromis > Rhamphochromis longiceps. Next base: position 19,610,032 of record NC_140560.1, on the reverse strand, counting down.
CTTTCAGAGGTGCTCTTCCGCATGCCTTGGTTGTGATAAGTGGTTATTTGAATTATTTTTCCCTTCCTATCAGCTTGAAGCAGTCTGGCCATTCTACTCTGACCTTTTGCAGCAACCAGGCATTTTCTGGCAAAAGAACTGCTGCTCACAGCATAGTATTTCTTTTTTTGACATTCTCTGGTTTTGTGGGAAAATCCCAGCTCAGTTTGAACTTCAATAGGTCATCTTGATTGTGTCTACATGCCACTACCCTAAGCTGCTGTTGTGTCATTGGCTGATTACATATTTATACTAATGAGCCGTTGGACAGGTGTACCTAATGAAGTGGAAGCTGAATATGAAAACAACTATTTGACCTAAAAGTATCAAAATCTTCACTCTGCCAGTATTTAGGTCGTTTGCTGTTTGATGATAATAAGCACCCTGCAAGGCAAGAAATTGAGGCTGTAAACAAAGACTGGGTTCAGCATCGAATGACTCCCAACAAAGGTCATAAACTTGGGGGAAGCAGGTGAGCTAACTGAGCTGAAGGTGTGAAGGAGGCCACATCTGGTAAATGTGTCACAAATGGTTAGATAATGATGTGAAAGTCAGGCATAACTTTTAGCCTTCTTGTTTCAAGATTAATTATCCCACAGTGTACATACAACGTTTTAATGCAAAGTAAATGGGGGAAAAAGAAAAAAGAGAAATAAAACATGCATGAGTACCACATAGTATTTTTGCTGTAAGAACAGAATTATCAAAGAACATTTAATTTAATCATAACTACAAAAGCCCAGTAAATGAATACTGTTCCCACGTCTTCCTAGACTACACCACGAATGGGACTGACTGAGAATGAGAAAAGACTGAAACTAAGCTTCAAACAAACACTGTCTATCCTCACGTCCCACCCATCTGCGTGTTTGTCTGTCTTTCCTTCAAGGCACATGTGTCCTTAGTACTGCTGGGCAAAATCTGCCAAAGAGGCCTCTGACTGCAGAGCTAAAGGCAGGGGAGAAAAATGAGAGGAAAGGAGAGACAGAGTGATGAAAGGATGACAACGAGTGACATACTGTGTCAAAAGATTGAATAAAGCCTTGATATCAGAAAACACACTACTTCATTCTTTGCATGCCAATTACACACTCAGTACTTTTCGTACCTATTGAGATGTGTTGGATATTTTGCATGAGTGTTTTATTTCCCCTTCTGAGAATCTTGGGAACTCTAATATGCTGTATGTCATCCATGTCTATCAGCAGCTTATATGTATATGTGTACTGTATATATATATACAGTACACATATAGTTTGTCTGTAAAGCATTAGGAGTGTTGATCTGTGATATACTGAGGTCATAATTATAATTATTGTAAAAATAAATCAATTTATATATTTTTTTAAAAAGCACTCATTAAACCTGTCTAAGGTGGAAGAATGAATAAACTTATCCACCTGACTAGCCTTCACCCTTTTCCTAGGCCTTTTCCTGAGCTAGCCTCTAGCCTGCTATCCTGCTGCTTTTTCCAATTCCTCCTCCAGGCCAACCACCTGCCAATCTGCTACACCAATGCCTCAAGTCTGCTACCCATGAATTTCCTACCTATATTCAGCATTAGACAAATCCTGATAGCTGCCTTTCTGGGAAACTAAGAAAACTCATAAGAGGGCCAGAAAAAAGCAATACTCCTTATTGGCTACTAGATCTACCCCTTGGAATCTCTCTAAATTCCAATTAGGCTTTGCAACAATATGCAAGATGTGTCCTATGCATGTGCTCTTTCTGTCCGAAGCTATTCACAATAAAACCCCTAAACATATACACAATACAATTACTCATCTTTGAGTAGTAGAGGTTACTCTTATTGATAATAAATAGTTGCAGTAGCATGTGGAATCAATTTACAGCAAAATGTAAGAAGAAAGAAAACCTTTTTTTTTTTTAAACTAACTTAGTAGTATAATGTCAGCACATTTTTGCACCTGCATAGAATAATCAGATTTTTCATTACACATTGAGCAGTGTTGCAACCAAGCAGAAGTGCATTTCTCTATTTACTTTATATAGGAATCAGTTCTTCACACAACTCATTACATTACTTTGCAGCATTAGGATCACCTAACATGACCTACATTTCAACACAAATCTACTTTTAAGGAGTGTGTACAATCCACCAACAGCAAAACTGCTGAAAACCTGCCCAAAGAGCACCTGACATAAAAATGTGTTAACCGCAGCTCTGCTGTGCAAACTGAAATTGTATGTATCATATTTCTTTGGCCAGTGCTTGTATTGAGTTGATATTTTGTTTGCAACAGAGGATAGCTATTCCTGGTCACGTTCTTGTTTTTCATGCAACAATCAGACAAAGTGATGTGCATATGTCTACTCCTGAGCATATTTTGCTTGTTTTGCCATTTCTGTCATAGCTGATGTGCAGACTAATGTTTGGCAGTTGTTGAAAAGCAGCATTTGATGGCTAATGGCAGTATAGAAGAAACAAAGACAACTGAAAAATGTATGGGATACAAATAACGGCATAATTGTTTGATAAGTAACTGTAGTGTTATCACTGATAGTTTTCCACTTTACCAATAGCTGCGTCCACAGCATTATAGAAAAGTATGAGGTAAGGCAGGTAAGAATTATTAACTCAAATACATATGAAGTATCATGAAAACATCCTTTATTGATGAAAACTGGACTTAAGTTTAATTTAAGAAAGGTGGTTGGCATCAGTGTGAATTGTGACATTTTACAATCATGGATATTTTGCGTGGTTGCGATATATATTATGTAATATAATACTAAAAGACAAGGCTTTCAGACATATACACTGACTCACTCACTCTCTCAGGCAACTATAACAAACTGCAGGAACAGATATGTAGTCATTGTCATCATCAGCTCCAGCAGCTAGTGGATTTCTATCTGAATAAAAACAAAAACATTTAGATTTTAAGAAAAAAATCTATTTATGCTTCAGATCTTTGGTATCCAAATCATGAAGGTTTGCCTACTACTTCATAACTTTTATTATGTAAGCTGTTTAGAAAAGTATGAGACTGTATAAACGACATGACTGTGCCATGCATATAAACCATGGCACAGTACAGTGTCACATACACAACACACACACACACACACACACACACGCACACACACACACACACACACCTAAGCCTGGATTAAGTGTGAGCATTTGTGAAATGATTTGAAACCCTAGGAGAGCAAAGAGGATGCATATGCATTGTGTTTATGTGATGTGCATTTGGCTTAGCTTTGTGCACATTTTACAGCCTATGTCTGCTTGTATTCAGGGCCTGCAGTGCGTCTGTGTGGGTTTCTGTGACTACAGACCAGCAAAACAAAACAAAACAGCTTTAGACTCTGGAAAATGAAAAAGAAGAACAAAGGAACTTTCCCTGGCTTGTTTTAACTGAGGATGTACCGCAATCAATATTATTATTGACTAAAGGAAAGGTAGTGTTTGACTATTGATTACTTATTTCTGCATTAGTCCACAGCTGAAGACTCTCAGCCAGAAAACATAACTGTAAATCTGAAAGCATGTGAACATGAGTCTTTTTTATGAATGAAGGCACAAAGATATACAGAGTTGTTTTTTTTTTTTTTCATGTCTGGAAATCTGTAAGCTAAAAGCTAAAAGCAGCCACAAGTACCTACAGGTTTTTGCAGGCTGCAGGTTAGTGGGGGATGATCTAATCTCTAATCCGCTGGAACAATTTAGAAGTGGTCTTCCCAGAATCATCAAAGGGTGATCCGTCCAAACAGAGCTTTTCGTGTTTCAGTATTTTTTTCATAAAATACAGTCACTTTGGAAGTTTTCCACAGCTTCCGACTCATCCGAAAATCAATTTAATTTGTTGTTTTTCTCACTAATCCACAAATAGTGCCCACAATGAAAATGCAAAAGCCAAGTTTTTCATGTAAATGTTTGTTTTTTTTTTAAAGGAAAAATCTCAGACTCTGCCTTCATGGAAATGATTATCATTAACAACAACTACCAGGAAAGGATTCGCTTCTGCTGGAGTTTTACTCCTGTTAAAAGCCAGTTTCTCCTTCCCACCGTTGCAAAGTGCTAGCTCATATGGGGTCTTTTGATTATTGGGTGTTTCTCCAGAATACTGTAGCTTATTTACCTTACAGTAGAAAGGACTTTGAGGTGACTGTTGTTGTGATTTGGAGCTGCATAATCAAACCTGAATTCACCCTTCTGTCTAAGCCCAGTGGAAGCGCATTAAGTGAGGCGCAAGACCAAATGCATTCTCAAGTTTTTCCACAGACTGCCAGTGCTGAGCTTTACTGCAACTTTTGTGCCATCTGAACTAGAGAACATTTGTCAAAAACATCCTGAACTAAGGCATGTGCCACATTGTGTCTGCTAACAGACTGTTTTTAAATCCATCAACATAGTAGTTCCTCAAAACATTGCCTATTTGCCAGATCGTGTTGATTTAAATTTCTTCCTCATCCCCAAAACAAATTTCATTTTGAACGGTTGTCATTTTGACATAGTGGAGGAAATCCAGTGCATGTCACAAATGGAAATCTGAAAGAACAGCAGCAATCCAAAGCACAGCAGAATTGCTGGGAACAGTTTATAATTACACAAGGATGCTACTTTAAAAGGGGATATCAGCCAAATTTAAATCATATAGGATTTTTCCTTTAAAAGTACAGTATCTGAACTCTATTGCTGCCCTCATATTCAGGCCCTTGAATTGGGTTCTCTGCCACTGTGTTTTTATAGGTTTCCTCTTTTTTCATGACCATCCAGGAAGCTGAACTGAAATTTAGTTTTTAGATATAGCTAAGTATTTCTTTTCTTTTCTGAGTGGGGATTTATGATTCTTGTCTTGGTCTTAGAGACCCTGACGTCTACTTGCTACATTTTATATATATATATTGTTGCACATTTTGCTACAGTTTGCTATACAGTTTATATATTATATATATTATATATAATTTTTCATATATTATGCTCGTTCCATAATCTTGTTCCAGATTTCTGGTTGGGTTGTCCCCCCTAGACTTTTAGATGAGGGGTTGTAAGAGTAATGCAAACCAGAAACAGAGATAATTCATCTTCATCCTTTACTTTGAATGCCTGACCCTGCAACCAAATAAGTTTCAAAAATGCAGCTTTCACTTTGAAAGTGAAAGTCTCCATTGCACCGACCACATTTTCACTACTGCTCGGGAAGTACCTTTCTAATGTTTGCATATAGAACAGCATCTTTAATGCAAAAAAAGATGTTTCCCCAGCAGGGTCTCCTACTGATCGCAAGGCCCATGAAACTGAGATCTTATGCAGATAAGGTTCAGTGAATTCAGTTAGGAACAGGTGTACTCCAATTAGTTTGTAGAAGCAGCAAGGCATACACATTTATAGCATATCTGTATTTAAAAAAAAACTTCTTTTTGCTTTTTTAATGTCTTTAGACTGAAGGGCAAAAAGAATCAAGTCTAAATCATGACAAAATATAGAAGACCTAAACATGTTTTCAAACTTTATAAAAGCATTGCAAACTTACTGATTTGTCAGTGCTTGGCTTTTTCCATTAAATCAGCCATGAGGCCTCCAGCGTCTGTCTTCACCTTTTTCCCACAACAAAATGCAGCTTCAGTGAATCATAAAGCCCAATAAATGCCTCTTTTCTTTAGAAAATTGCTTAAAACAAAAATGCTCAACAGATGAAACAATTGCCACTGTATTCAGGTGTTCAGTGCTCTCTGGATGCCGTTTTGTTTTCAGTACCAGAATGCTCTTAACTTTTGCGTATGTAAGAGGAAAACAAATAACACATTTCACAAACTGGGTTCTAGACCAACTCTGTGACCAAGACATTGCAACAGTCAGCTTCTGTAGGCAAAAATCACACTAATTAGAATGCAAACAGATGCTTCAGTAGAACATGCCACCAAATACTCATCCAAATCAACAGTGCCTAGGCATGCACACAGGCACACACACACACAAGCAGGCTGACTAGAGATACAGTCTCTCTGTGAAACTGCAGTTGCAGAATGGGTGACAGAGCTAAAATATTTATACCCAGATCTTAGCAGTCAGTACTAACAGAGGAGGGAAGATGGGGGAAAGATGGATAACGACAGGGAAAGAGGAAGATATCCAAGAGAGGCAGGCTACAAGAAAAGGGGCGATGGAAAGTGTCGCTGTCTGTGGGTAAGAGGAAAAGCAGAGTGATAACAACAGAGAGAGAGAGAGAGAGATGAGTGTGCAGCACAGATGCCAAATGAATCTAGGGCAGTTCAGAAAAACAAGGCATTATTCCAAAATCCACTTGCTATGTGTGTGCAAGTATGTGCATGTAACTGTATTTCATTATTTGTGTGTACGTGTTTGTGTGTGTAATCTACAAGAAAATATGCTAAGCATCCATTCAAAGTCAAAGTAGCATACCAGAGGTTAAATATCAAGCAGAAATACCACAAGTTTCTCTTGCGATTAATCTCTGTGCTTTTATTCATCACCCTTGAACAATTGCACTGCTCTACACATCCCTCCCACTCTACTTTCTGCCTCCCCTTCTCACACACACACACACACACACACTTCCACAGCAGGCAAGCGAGTTTTTTTTCCCGCTCCTTCATGAAACTCAAACGCCGAGGGATTTTGTATATATGAGCATGGGTGTGAGTTAAAAAAGGGGGGGGGGGGGGGGGTTGGCACAAACCAAAGATGATGGCAGATGGCGTCCTTACTTAACACACATACAGTACACACAAACACTAAACACTAAGCAGATACAGTACATCTTCATGCCATGAAAAAAAGAGCACATGCATAACATTCATGGATCATAGTAAGCGTCCATCCAGACATGCAAAAGCTTCATCAACCTTCTGTTGAGGTCTGTGCAGATATGGTGGAAAATTTAAAAAGAATCACCAATCACAGCATTTAAAATAGCTCCAATATACTTTTTTTCTCTGACACTGATTTTGATTGACACTTACAAGGTAAACAGTTTCATATTGTGTGCGCTTAACATATGAGTAAGTCCATTTTCTAAGACTCTAAAAATATTGCTCTTATGATTCACATCAGTAACAGCTGCATATTGGATGAGTCATGTCAAAACGCCTTCATCCTCTGGAGATTATTAAATTTAGAAAGCCTCCAAACACTTCATAAAGTTTAAACTAGTTGAACTAATTTCCATTCACTTTTGAAACACTGTGGACTTATTGGTCCAGATCACCACCTTACAGTAAATACACAGATCTGGAACCTTGACTCTTATATGATGATATGTTTTTTTTTCCCTCTCTCTGACCATTTCAGTCAGACAACTCACATTTGGAGTACTTACGTAAGGCAGAGAATAGAGTTCTGACCTCATCACTCCTGGCAGAAAACACTTGCGTAGAGGTATTGGGGAATGATGGGTAAAAATACCTCCAGTCAGTCTGCAGGTCTGCAGGTGGGTGACGTGGTAGTTGAAGCTGAGCAGGGGAAATGTGCACTGGCAGAGTGCAGGGAGAGACGGCAAAATTTGCAGCTTGAATAGTTTCGAAGCACGCATTTGGTGCACGATGTCAAGAAGAAGGTTTATCGCGTGTGCAGCAGTGCAGCTCTGCTGATTGCTTGAACTTTGCCCCTTTAAATGCATTACCATTGCAATGCTGAAAAATTTTCTCACAGTGTAGCCAATTTGTGATGTTCTATTCTGAAGCGAGGCGTGACCGTCCATACACACATCAAAACACTCGCGCACGTGTTGCTTGAGTTTGTCACCAACACCTACCATCAGACAGACACGCATCAGTGCATCCTCCTCTTTGTGTGCGACAGCCATTCTCCGTCAGAATCATTTTGTCAGTGTCAGGTCATATTGCACCACTTTGTCACTCCAATTACAGTCATAAAGCTCAGAGTTGCAAATCTATTAATGCGAGAACCAAAATCAGACTGGCCCTGAAATAAAGGCTCATGTGAGTTTACTGAGCAGATGTGGAGCTGAGTCCTTACTTAAAAGTGCTTGTCAATTCCCACACTGTTTAAAGCCCGCTGGCTTTCAGCGGATCTGCATGTGGCTATGAAAGTAATGAGAAAAGAACGCCTATGCCTCTAGCTGATTCAGCTAAAATGACTTCAGCATTGTTTTTAAAGTCACACTGTAGCTGAGTTCAGGTAGCACATAACGGGTCTGTGCCACTCGGCAGCGTGGGACTTTACGCTCAGCACTGGGTTGAAAATACTTGGTGACAAGGATTTCTGCAGATTTTCCATCAACTCTTTCCTGAATTTATGGTTAGCTTGACAGGTATGAGATGTGCTTGAACCCTCCTGTGAGAGTTCCTGTCATTCAGCGGGTTAGGTGGTGTTGAAGAGCTGGTTCACCAGCTTCTCATTCCTCCCTGTTTTTTCCCGTTCTTCTTGCCCTTACTCCTCATACTGTAACATTCTTATTTCCCATCTCTACCTGTTACATGCATTGCTTTCCATCATTTCTCCCACTCCCTGGCACCGTTCTGTGTAAACCCTCTGTATTCCTTTCACGTCTCATCCTCCGACACAGGGAAACACAGATTTCCCCCCTATCAACACATTCCCGCCTAGTTGAAGTACAGCTAATGAAACTGACTCTAAATCTCTGAAATCTGTCACTGGATGTTACATTTCTGAAACCCCGTCACAGAGTCACTGTCTACTATGTGTCTCAGTTTCTTGCCCAAGGGGACCTCCCACAGGTTCTTGGCAGTGAAGGAGTGACAGTTGTTGTGAAACATGACTGTTGTATTGATTGCACACAGCACCGCAACAGCTGGTAGGCACAAAAGGGAGCACAGTGTGCTGTGGCCAAGAATTTTGATGTGGAGGAGTAAGCAAGTGTGGATGTTTCCCTGGGGTTATCCCTCTCAGGATCTTTGCATAATCTTTTCTGGTGGATCCAGACATTGATTTGGAGGGGCGTGGCTGGGAAAAAGGGACGCTACGAGAGGTAAATCTGGTGGGGAGTAACAATTGTGGGCCAGTGAGCTGAGAAACCTGCTTTCCAGGAATATAAACTTTAGGTAAGTCCATTATGAGCACAGTGCTCAAAATGAACTGGCCCATAATGGACTGCAACTTAGTAAATCAACCCTGCATTTAGGAAGGCACGATACTGACATTTACATCTTTATTTACTGTAAAGGTTTACAGAGGTCTACAATTTTACAGTGTGGCAGATTTTTCATAGTCTCTATCTTCAGATAGAGAAGGTATGAATAGGAAAGGAAAAAAAATCATTTTTATATTATTATAATAGTTTATCAGTTAAAAAACTAGTTGAAGACCCCGTTGTAAATATACAGTACTGTGCAAAAGTCTTGATCCAGCTCACCTTTTCATTTCTTTTTTGCTTCCAAGAGGCCAGACTTTTGTTGTAATTTTTAGATGGTCTTCAGTTAACCAGGCTTTCTGAAGGTCTTTCAAAGTTTGGTCCCCTGCAAGTTACTTAACACTGACCTATGATTAGAAAAGGTACCTAACTCAAAAGATTAATTACTGCTGTGTCTACACATGCCAGAAAACATTTAAATGCATTTTAAATTGTATCTTTAAGGCACTTATTACTAACTAGCTGAATCCATAAAAATGCCAATGATACCAAGGTTTGACAGGGATAAAATAATATTACTTCACCAACCAAGGGGATCCCCAAAGAGGTATTATCCAAAAACTTTGCATTTTTCAGAATGCCTTTGGGAAAAAACTGAAGAAACTGGACAAATGAAAGATAAAAGAAAAAGAGGCAAACCTAAAAATGTATCTACAGCAGATGAACAGTATCTGACAAGCCATCTCTTTAAGAAATAAAAACAAATCCTGCAAAGACCTCACACACGACCAAAGATGGTGCATCTGGCCCTTCAGTTGATTCATGCACTGTTCACTGAAGTGTCATCAAAAACTCAGGGGAATAGTGGCTGTCAACAAGTCATTATTAAGGAAGGGAAGCAGGGAAAGAAGGCTGAGATACGCTAAACTACACAAGAACCTGACTGAAAATCAGGGGCAACAGGTCTGATGGAGTAATGGATCCAAATTAATTTATTTTCTAACTCAAATCATCAGCAGTATGTATAGAAGAGGGCAGGAGAACGGTACCAAAGTGACTATCTACAGCCATCTGAAAGACATGGTGGAGTCATGGTTTGGTGCATTTGAGCCAGCACTGTTGGGGATCCTCGTGAAAGTCAGTGGAAGTATGAACCACAGAAAAGTATCATCAGGTGCTGATCCGCCATGCAGTACAAATTGGCAACAACTTCATTTTTCAGCATGACAACGATCCCAAAAACACTGCCAATGGAGTAAAAGTGGACCTGGGAAATACACAATGGAAAACTATCAGTCATGGACTGGCCTCCCCAGAACCTGGACCTCAACATCACTGAAGCAGAATGGGATCATGATCACACTGAACTGAACAAAAGACAGTCAGTATCCAAAGAAGAGCTTCTAATTTCCTTAAACAAGGCTGATAACTACTAGTGATCATATAAAATACTGACTTTTAAGCCCATTAGTCTCGGTCCCATATGTCTCCTTGTCATAGGAGGTTTCAGTCCTGTGTTTTAAATCCTACATTTCTTGTATACTGTTATCAATAAGGCTGAATTTGTATCTACAGCTTGGAGTCTAGAGTTGCAAAATGGCAACATCTCAACAAGTCGGCTGTGAGATGTAGCAGTAGTGATTTAGTAGCAAGGCAGCTAAGCAGTCAGTCACGCTCCCAGCCATCTGGGTTTATATCCCATCAGTAATCAGAAGTGCACACTATACATGTCGTCAGATATGTACAACATTTTTTATGCATTTAATCTCCACATTAGTTTGTGCTATTATACTGGCCATATGGAATAGAAAGAGAAAAAAGAATGTCCTTTCTCTCTGATAGCAAATATTGTGTTTTACATCTAGACTCCTTCACCAAACCACCATCGTTTGACCTGGATCCTAGGACAAGATGCCTAAATTAGGCTAGCTGAGCTCTAACTATCTTGGTCTCTAAGTGCTCTGAGGTTAAGACCATAAAATTGCACTAATGGCTCAAGTCATTAACTTTTCAATAACTACTGAAGCTCCCACCCATCTGGCACCAGTCCAGTCCTCCACTCACCTATCTTTCTTTCCTCCGTTTTATGCACAGTGAACTCTACAGTGTCAATTTATAGTGTTTTCATTCATAAAAACTGAAATCAAAGTTTTTGCTAGTATTATATTTGTCAGCTCTTGAGATCTAACCTAACAGTCAGGAGCACAGATTTTTTATGAGTAACACAGTTCAATAGCATCCTGATGAAGTGAAGATTATATTGCAGCAAGCCAAAGGCTTTTGGTTGGTAGGTGGTCATTATTTAGGTCTCCCAGGCACACCTCCCCTACTGATTTTCTCTCCCCCTTCTTCCTTGGTGCACCACTGATCTGTGATTGCAATTGATTGGAGACTGCTCATCATTCCTCCAGGGGCAACAAAAGGAATCATGGGACAAATGAATGCAGCAGGTAGAGAGAAAATTAAGAAATGTGTGGAAGGCAAACTGATACTATTAAGGGAAGATATGGGGCTCTCTATAGTTTGACATGTAGCTCTTATGTATTTTTTATTTATCCAAGTAGGTGACGACAGTGATTGAATGAGCCAAGGTAAAAAAGGCCAGTAAAGGCTTTCACTTTAGTGAAAGCTAATTTACTATATGGCATACGAAGGAACCCCCTGCTTAGGAAATTGACATGTGACAAATGAAAGTAAAATAATCACAATAACAAAATTATAGCAGGATTCTGGATCCTGATTCTGATAAATAATAGGGTTGGGAGAGAAAAAAGATTCAGTATTGTATTGCGATATTTTGTGAGACAATATTGTATTGATGAAGAGACACTAAATATGTGTGTTTTGTTAAAAAGTTAAAATTCTCTGGGAATAGTAGAAACAAGAGGCCTTATCTCACTTGATAGGAAGCAACCTTTCTGCAAACAGTCGCAGTCTGACTTGGACAGTCACCAATAGAGAGGCTGCAGAAGGTTTGCAAGTTCTATCTAATTTATAAATGCAGACAGATTGCCAACATATTGATATCAGTCTGAGTCTTTATGAATAAGCATAACTTGTGGGGACTTGACTTAGCTGACTACTAGCTGGTTGTATTCTGGATATATTCATATGGAACAGGGCAAGGTTGCTGAGTACAGATGTAATAGTTAAATGTGATTTTCTGTCCATGTAGACAGAAACACGCAATGTTCACTGATTCATCAGTTAACTGCTGTATTATCAGAAATATATTGCATATATTTGTGAACTTCACCCCATATAATGGCATACTGATGACTACTGACTTCGGTATTAGGGCAATAATTGATGAAGTGAGATAACTTTGGATAAAACAGATAATGTCAGAGTTAAACTTTAAGGATAATTTGCAGTTGAAAAAGGTGATAATTCACAATATATGTTATTGCAATTGTCACAAAATGTAAAATAAAAAATCATGAGTGAAGTATCGTGGTAATAATCGTATCTTGGGATATCTGATGATTCCCACCTCTCATATGTAATACATATATAATAAAATATAATAATGTATTCCCCAGCTTTGTGTTTTGGTGATGGTGTCGAGCATCATCGTTAGGCTATTTGTTAATTATGTGCAAGTAATTATGATTTAGGTGTAGCGAAAGCAGCAGTTAATGAGTCATAGTATTTTCATAGTCATCATACCATTTAGTGAACCACTGTGCCCTATGGATGGAGGCCCTATAATCCTGGAAGAGACCATTCTAGTCAGGATGTAGAAAAACAGGATGTCAGAGCAAGCCTCCACAAATTTGGTCCAATGCATTCATCTAAGTGGACCAAAACCATCAGCAAAATAACCCCACAGGCATAACAGAGCCAACGGGGGTCTCCTCACTGCCGGGTCAACCGTTTATGTTTTCTCTTTTAATTTGTCACCTGTCCAAGCCTGCCACTATAAGGAGAAACCAATGGCACCATTTCAGGAAGCATCCTCATTTGTTGATTATATGCATTCCCTCTTTCATTATCTAAGTGAACACAAGTCCTTCCTTTGTTATACTGTCTATTTACATGATGTATGCAGATCATTTTCAAAGACACACATGCACGCGTACACACGCACACACACGCACAACAGCTTGGACACCCACTACTGCATCAGTGTCTCCAGACACTGTCAATTAATTAGGGCTGCAACGATATGTCGACATAATCGATGACGTCGACTATAAAATTTCATCGACGCAGGATTTTATTGTATAGATGTGTTTGTCCTGTAAAAAGGCTTGAGCACCTCTCAGATGGCTGAAGTCACAACAGAGAGCATCTTTAGCATGGTTATCAGCAAGCGTCACTCCAGAGCACGTCCACTGCAATCGTGAATTCATGAACTGAATCATCTGAAAACTTCGGAAACTTTGTTAATTTGGACTGGAAACTAAAAATATTTTGATTTAATTGGAAGCTTGTTTTGAACGTAGGGACAGAAGTCTTTTTCCAGTTCCTATTTGCACATTATTATTTGTTTAAATACTACTAGCGCTATAATGTGTATTGCCTAATACCTAATTCATATGTTTCCTGGGTCATTATTTTAATTTGCTGTGGGATGAGACAAAAGGGTGACATTCGCAGGTGGGCAGACTTGAGCAGGTGAGGTACTGGAGCCTAGAACAGGACGTTTCTCCACAGGACACGGAGATAATTAGAGTTATTGAAATAATCCCTGACTAATCGACTAATGAGCGAAAAATTGTTTGTTAGTCGACTACCCAAAAAATCTTTAGTTGCAGCCCTACAATTAATATAATCAAGTTAGTGATTACAACAAAAAAGATAAGTGTTGTTCACATTTGCTAACTGTTATCTCGTGCCTAGCAGCCTAAAAATGTGTGGGCGAAAGAATCTGTGCGGTCCATCGGTCAGTAGTCGGACACTGTTGCTGCTGCCGGCAGACTATCTCTCTCTCTGTGTCTCTCCCTCAATCGCTAACTCACACACGCGCGAGCACAGTGAAACTAAAGGCAGCTTAAGCCAAAGCCCTGACTGCAGGTAGAAGAACAGAGAGGTGTCTGTAGCGCAACAGAGTAGCTGGTCCATCCATTCACCCTCCAAAAAGAAAAAAAAAGAAAAAAAGAAAAACCCACAAGCTAGAGCACACGCGCGCGCGCACGCACAGTCAGTTTTATGCCCTGAGCGATTCCCTCCCTCGACACTAAATCCCCTCGCGCACATCTGTCCATGGCGCGTACTCTGCCCGGCCATCCTATCTCCGCAGAATCCAGCATAAATACCAGCCAAGCTTCATGTGACACTCTAAATCTACCGCCACAGATTTTAATCACTTCTAAAGCCAGTCGCGCAGGAATACCACCTTATGAACGACAACTGTACCAAAAAGAAAAGAAAAAAAAACCCGAAGAAAATGCGCGCTAATACCCAGCAATAAAATTCTCCCGATTGCACGTACATATTTCTAAAACCTAACTTTGCTCCTCATCGCGGATAATTCAAACCACAAACAGGGAAAAGCGTGCTTCCATGACCTCATGAAATCTGCCATATGGGGCTTCTGTTGCACCAAGAGGACTCAACCTAGCAAAGCGTTGGGAGTCTGTGGTGCAGGTGCGTCCTCCCGTTGCCGTCGCGTGCATATATTTTATCATACCAGGTTGGGTTAAAATAAATAAATAATTAAAAAATATAAAAGATGAAAAGGGGCAATTTTTGTACAGTACCTTCACTCATTTTTCCTCCAAATCGTGCGTCGAGGGAACAAAAAGGGAGCTTTTTTTCCATCCAACGTCGCAGGCTCACCACCACGGCGGGAGTGGATAAGTGAGAGAGAGAGAGGGGGAGAGATAGAGAGGGAGGGAGGATGCATAGCCTAGACCTCTGCGTAGACTAATATAGTCCAACTGCAGTGGGCATCTACAACTGGCTTCATTTTCACTACAGTATAACCTACCTGCGGATTGGGTCACCACTTAACCTCTTTTAATTGCTGGTGTTTGGTGTTTAATATTCATAAAATCTTCAAGTCATCACACCTAGGATTATCCAGCGTTGATTGCCATAACTCTGCATGCACACACAGGAGGCTGACACAGACATGCAGTCGCTGCATCAGTGATTCCTTCCACCTCACATTCAAGACGTGAATAGGCGCACAAGCAATCTGACTGCCCTCGTAAAACTTGATTGAACAGATGCAAAAAAAAGAAAGAAAGAAAGAAAGAAAGGGAAAAGAAACCAATGAAAGACCTTTTAATAAGTACAGTTTCTTGAAATATGTTAATTATTTACTCCTTCCAAAAACACAATAATGCTAAAAGCAGCATCTGACCCCAAGCACAATTCAATAATTTGCAGCATTTTTTTTCTAGGTTATGGTGAGGGGACAATAAAAAATGCATTGTTGTGTTCAAATGAGAGCCTACGTTTTTGACAGTTCCTCCTCCTCCTCTTCCTTCTCTTCCCTCTCATTTTAACCGCAAACACATTTGAAGCTCTAAGATGGAGTAGGATGGGAGCGATGAATTTTCCCAGCAGTTTGTGAATCAGGCTATTGCAGGAAAAATCTAGAGGTATGAGAAACCCCTGAGGATGTTCTGCCTGTGTGGACAGTGGGGAGGATGATTCTGTTTTTTTCACGGCAAGAAATATGTTGAAGGTGTAATCATACTCAATTAACACTCTTCCCCTCCTCATTTCACACTTCATTTTTTTCCATCACAGAAGGCAGCACGCCCATACACATGCAAACACACATGTTTACCTCAGCTTATTAACTCACACACTCTCAATCTCTGTCTTTTTTTCTCTGCCAGCAGAGGACTATTAGCTCAAGAGAGTGCTGTGGCATTGAGACTTATTCATTTTTATTCATATCAGTAGGTCCACTGTTGAGCCAACGCAATGGTTTGTCGTAGCATGATGCGCAACAAATTTAATTTCGCTGCATCTGCCTTCATATGTGGTGACCTCTTTAAATGTTTATGCTTGCATGCACAATAGGCTGTGTTGTACTGTCTACGCTAAAATGGACCTGTTCCAAAAATAATGGGGATTTCTTGCATCAAAAATCATCATGCAAAAGGTTTTTGTTTTGTTCTTGTTTTGTTTTCCAATACCCACACACATAAATCAGATATATGGTGACCCTGGTGAAATTCAATTCAATTCAATTCAGTTTTATTTATATAAAACCAAATCACAACAACAGTTTCCTTTACATCGCAAGGTAAAGAAGGTAAAGAAAGAAAACGACAAAACCCCAACTATCATATCACTATGAGCAAACACTTGGACGACAATGGAATAGAAAAACTCCCTTTTAACAGGAAGAAACCTAAAGCAGAACCAGGGTCAGCGAGGGCGCGGCCCCATCAGGGAGCAACTTAAGAGGCTTTTGTGACATTTTTTCTACTTCTACTGTGTTTTATTCAGTTTCCAGTGTATTCTGTGTGCTTTTGCAGCATTTTTCTGTTTGCTGGTGTTTTCTTAAGTTGTAGTGTGTTTGACCTCTCTTACTTATCCCTTTTTTCCACACAAGTATCTAAGGAAATTCTCTAATATTCTTCTGTCGCCTGCATTTGTTCAGTTCTGGTCTACTATTAGCCAAGAATTTAGAACAGGAGTCAAAAAGTGTTTGTTGACCTACCTTCTTAGGTTATTAAGGTTTTTTTTTTTTTATCTGTATCTACACATATCCAATAAAGATCCTCGAGCAAACTGGGTGAGCCGTAGACTATAATTAAACTGATGGAAAACCATGACTGAGGATAAATTTGACCAATATTGATGACAAAGTTATCGAAATGAAGTTATTTGCTTAAGTTAAAAAGTATTTACGTCACCGGTTTATGGAGTAACGTCATGTAATCATGAAAAAAAAAATCTACAGGAGTTTGTCTATCAGACATATTTGAACAGACTGGTTAGCCATTTAAAAGTTCACATGAAGCTAAAAAGATAGGTCATCTCTCAAAAGCATAATTTTGTCAGACTAGAAAATGTCGAGCTTCAGGCTAGAGCTTTTGCTCTCATGGGACCCAAAATTGCTGGCCTGCATGCTCGCATTCATAACTAACCTCAACCAGCTGTCTAGTCATAAATACTTCTTTCCTATATTCACTCTCACTTTGATGCATGCAAACGTTTTCCTAGCAGCCAAACAATTAATGACTCCTCTTTTATTACCGAATTACTGTCAGGACCTTTAATTCCTGATACTTCTTGTGATCACTATGTTGGAAAGAAATGGGGATGTTATTATATCACTAATAAGGTTCTGGGATTATGACACTGGCTACTCCAATAATGAATCAGTTGAAATCTTTCCAGATGGGTGCATCCATTTTCTGCTTGCTTTATTTATGTGTGTTTGGTGTTGCCTTGATTTTTGCAGGCTTTTATTTTGGAAAGTCAACAGCTGAATGTGTTTTTTGTTCCCAGCAATCATTTATATATCAACATGGTTAACTTTGAAACATTGTCAGCAAGCATTAGCTTCAGTTTAAGTATATTTTCTTATTTTTACTGCTATGCTAAATAGAAGATCATCTCTTTCATATGGTTATTTGCAGCATCTGCTGTTTTTTTCCTTCAATATGATAATGTTTAACACTACAATTTATCCATGGCTTTGTCTGTAATTGTGCTTGCTGGGTGATAAATGGCTCGTGCACTTACCTCCTCCTGAATGGAATAATTTTATTGGCATTAAGGGCAGGTCTGATGCGAATGTAATCGTATGCCAGGTTTCTGTGCTGATGAGGTGACTCATTGTGCATACATCATAGTGTTTTCACACATTACATCAGGTTTTCTCAATAGGCAATCAAGATCATTAGACTGCCCTTCATTTTATGTCGTTATGACAGATCCGTGCTAATGTGCAACATAGGATTGACTGACCAGTAGTTCCCACTATACATATCATGGAACAGAAATAGAAGATCAGGCCAGTATATCACATTGTAATATGGCCTTTCCACCTATGTCCTTATTCTTAAATTAAAGGGAGTGCCATAAAACCCAACACAACTCAAGAGTTGGGCCAATTCGAGCTGCCAGGGGCGAGTGGTGGGGCACACCCTAAACAGGTCACCAGTCTGTTCCAGGGATAACAGCTCTAACTGCATTGCTTTGGGAAGAAGCCAGAGTACCTGGAGAGATTCCTGGTGGATTCTAACCTATACGAGCAAACTATACAATCTGTAAAAAAAATAATTTTAAAAAAGTGTGTTGTACATGTTCGGTAAACCTACTTAAAGAATCAAGTAAGTCAGCAGAAGTAACCAAGGTTATTTACGAGGATTGTTGGAGTTTTCCTTTGATACTCTTTGTAGGAGCTTCAGTAAATGCCCACAAAAGGGCTGAATGATGTCTGCTGGAGCCTTGTCATTCATTCACTTACAAAGGCCAGCATTTCAAAGCTAGGCCTATAAATAGGGTTATTCCGAGATTTATGAAATGATAGATATAATTACAGGTATTCAGTGCATGCTCTACAAACAGAGTATGCAGGAGGCATGACACATGAGGTTTTGTACTATATAAATAAATATTGAAAGTTCTTTGGACAGTAAAACGATTAACCACCTTCTTTGTGGAGACCTTTAAAAGTGTCTCAAAGCACATTTAGAAAAACCCAGCAACAGTGATGTGAGAAAATTAGGACACCCTATGAAAGCCTGTATACTTTAAAATGTATTTGGACACATGGATATTTAATATAAATTTCAATGATACTGAGGGATCCAAATAACATAACTAAACAACTGAAAAATAAGAAAAACCTTTTTTAAAACTTTATGTGAAACATAATTTAAAAAGAATGCAAATTCGGGTGAGGAATAAATTAGGACAGCCCCACATGTCATCCCACTTAAAACGGTTAAAATCACACACAGTTGTATCTTGTCAGGTGCACATGATCAGTACATTGTTACCCAGCATTTTAAAGGAGACTTGCCCTATTTAAACCTCAGATTTAGTTTGGTGTGCTCCTGACTGTTGAAGTGTTGAAGTGAGCGCCATGGTGAGATCTAAAGAGCTGTCTGGTGCCCTCAGAAAGAAGATTGTGGCTGCTTATGAGTCTGGTAAGAGATTGTTAAGGTTCACAATTGAGGAAGGAGAGTACAAACCACCCATGGTCCAGAAGGTCTTGGTCAAACAATGATTTTAATGACTACACACGTGTGGGAAGAACACTCTGTACGCCGACAGCAAGTGATCTCCAACTTAATCAAAGCATGAACAGATATTTTATAGCATCAGGGTTTGATTTACTGACGCCCCTTCATGCGTCACAGATACATTTTATACATAGATCAGATCAACACCACAATGGCTTTTAACCCAGAAGATCATCTTCTATTTTCATGGCTGGTACTTTCCGTTCTTATCTTAAAGTAAATTGTTCCTCTTTCTTGCCGAGACAACAAGGACGGTTCCTCTTTTACCGAGACACTTTTGCAGTTACAACCAGACATGACTAATCTCTCCTCTAAATAAATTTAACTCATGTGTGTCACGACCTCACATGCTCTTTCTCAATTCACCTGTTGCACTTCTGACCTTTCACCAGACCAGAGGCTCACTGAGACTATATGTATGTCTTCTACTAAATAAATGTTTTAACCAAGAACCTCTACTTAAACCTTAATATAAAATGACCTGATATATAAGTGTTTTGTAAGCATGTAATAATAATAATAATAATAAACTTTATTTATAAAGCACACTTAAAAACCAAGGGTATGCCAAGGTGCTTAACAAGTAAAATAGAGTATAGGAGGAGGATAATAGAAATAGGACCAAAGCAAGTACTAAATATGCAAGCAGATAACTGTCACTAATACATAGGAAAGCAACAGGTACAGAGCAAACAAGAATTTAAATGAGCATAAAAGTGCATGATATAAAATCATAAAAGAAATATTAACTAGAGGGAAAGGCAAGATTGAATAAGTGGGTTTTTAATCGTGATTTGAACAGTGCAATGGAATCAGATGCGCGGCGGTCGAGAGGAAGGGTATTCCACAGTACCGGGGCAGCCAGAGCAAACGCACGGTCACCCCGAGACTTCAGTCGAGATCTGGGTTGGGTCAGAAGTAGTTGAGTGGCAGATCTGAGTGTTCTAGCAGGAGTATGTGGTTTGAGAAGTTCACTAAGATAACTTGGCGCTAATTTATTAATAGTTTTGAAAGTAAGGAGTAATATTTTAAATTGAATACGGTACTTTATGGGCAGCCAATGCAGGCTAGCTAGGACAGGGGTAATATGGCAAAATTTCCTGGTACCAGTCAAAAGGCGGGCTGCTGCATTTTGGACTGTTTGCAGTTTAAGAAGAAGAGAAGAGGGAAGACCATAGTACAAGGAGTTACAATAATCCAACCTGGAGGTCACAAAAGCGTGAATAAGCTTCTCCAGGTCCTCATGCGGAATATAATGCCTAGCCTTAGAGATAAGGCGCAGTTGGTGGAAGCTAGATCTCACTACAGCAGACACTTGCTTATCGAGTTTGAGCGAGCTATCCAGCAGTACACCCAAGTTACTGACATAGTCACAAGAAAAACTAGCAAAGGAACCCAGGGCAGCACAGAGTTGGGCACGAGGGATTTTACTGTTGAACACCACAATCTCAGTCTTCTTATCATTTAAAACGAGGGAATTACTCAGGAACCATTCTTTGACCTCCCGCATGCATTCTTGAAAGTAGTGCAGGGACACAGCAAGGTCGTCAGTAAGTTCAAAATAGATCTGTATGTCATCGGCATAACAGTGGAAGGCGATATTGTATTTTTCAAAGATTGCGCCTAGAGGGAGCAAATACAATGAGAAGAGAATAGGGCCTAAAACTGATCCTTGAGGCACACCACAACAGACCGGAGCGGAGGAAGAGGAGAAGGTGCCTAAGTGAACTGATAAGGATCTATCAGCGAGGTATGATTTAAACCAGTCGAGGGCAGTGCCTCTAATACCCACAGTGTGCTCAAGTCTTAGTAATAAAATGTTATGGTCTACCATATCAAAGGCCGAAGAGAGGTCCAGTAAAACTAGGACCATAGAGCGTCCAGTATCAGTGATTACAAGAATATCATTAAGAACTCTAACCAACGCTGTTTCAGTGCTATGCAATGGCTTAAAGGCAGATTGAAATTTCTCAGCAATATTGTTCGTGTCCAAGTACGCCTGGAGTTGGGAGAGAACTAGTCTCTCCAGGATCTTGGACAAGAACGAAAGCTTAGAGATCGGTCTATAGTTTGAAAGGTCATAACAGTCAGAATTTCTTTTTTTAAGAATCGGGTGGACTACAGCATGCTTAAAGGACAAAGGAACACAGCCTGAGAGCAAGGAAAAGTTCATAAGAAATAGGATACTAGGTCCGATTACATCAAAACAGTCCTTAGCTAAACGAGATGGAAGAATGTCAAGCACAGTATTGGTGTTATTCATTTGAGCAACTAGCCGCTTAAGAGTCAAAAGTGACACAGGCTCAAACTGGTGGAAAGTTGAAATGCACTCAGGAATGGGGAGAGGATATAAAGCAGGGGGAAGGGAGGACTTAAGAGATGAGACCTTTTTTAAAAAGTGAGTTTGAAATCGCTCACAAAGACCCTGAGAATGAATTAAAGGCATGTCCGGGGAAGGGTTAACCACAGAGTTAAAAATTTTAAATAAGGTACGGGGGTTATGGTCATTGGCCAGGATGATTTTGGACAAGAAGGACGTTTTGGCCGTTTTAGCAGCACTTTGGAATTTTAAGCGGCTAGTCCGTAGCATGTCATGGGAAACCTGAAGTTTATCTTTTTTCCACCTTCTCTCAGCGCGCCGACACACGCGACGTAAGGCGCGCGTAGTGTCATTAAGCCAACACTGAGAGTAGGTTCTAGGGCGCTTCATCTTAATGGGGGCAACAGTATCAAGGATTGAAGAAATCAGCGATAACAAGGAATTAGCACAGTCATCAACCGAGTGAAAAGAACAACAGTCGAGAGTGACAGATGCAGAATCCAAGAAAGACATAGAGAAGTTTGACATCGCTTCAGCATTAATTACACGTAGCGGGCGAAGGGGAGCCGCAGGATGTAGTTCATTAGTGCATAAGCCAGTATCAAATATAACTGGGAAATGATCCGAGATCCCAGCGTCACTTATATCCTTGATACAAATGTCCAGACCATATGAGAAAACCAAGTCCAAAGTATGTCCTTTAACATGCGTTGGGTCATTAACCCACTGAGCCAGGTTAAAAGAGTCCGTTAAGGCAAGGAAGTCTTTAGCAAATGAGTCATCCTTACAGCAAGTGTGTATGTTAAAATCACCGACAATGAGAACACAACCATACTTAAAAAGAACGGAGCCTAGGAGATCAGCAAAGTCCGTGATAAAATATTTGCTATATTTAGGCGGTCGATAAACCACCACGCAGAGTGTGGTCGTGGATGCAGTCATCTCCAATAATTGGACTTCAAAGCTAGAGTAGGTAGGTGAGGGTAGCTGCCGAACTGCATACGAATTCTTAAAAACCGAGGCTACGCCGCCACCCCTACCAGTAAGCCTTGGTGAGCTAAAAGCAACACAGTCCGACGGAAGAAGTTCAGTAAAAGGGATGAACTCACCAGGACGAATCCAGGTTTCAGTCAGGAATAAGGCATCAATCCCATTAGTGGAGATGAAGTCATTTAAAAGAAAGGTCTTATTGACCAGCGACCTGACATTAAGCAATGCCATCCGTATCCTAGGGGCTAAGTCGCCACGGGTGGTGCGTCGTAGGACACTTAGGTTGCTTCGGCAAACGCCGCGTCGGAGCGATGTTATCCAAACCCGAGCAGGAGAACATGCCACAGGAATCGCAGGGTAGACTTCGTGGTCGGCCAAGCAGATCCAACGGTGGGTGAGCAACTTAGCATCAGAGCGCTCCTGGGAAGGAGGGAAAGAAGATAAAATATCCAGGCTGGCATGTGGGTAGCCTGTGGCTCTGGCTTTAAAGTAGAGCCTGAAGCGAACGCGGCGGCCGCTCCTTCTACCGCGTTTCCTATAGCGTTTCTTGTGTAGATTCGGAATAGGTAGGTGGAGGAAGCCGGTCGGAGGGTCCGGTCGGGGCGCGGTGGTGTCATGTATTGCAATTCCTTCTATGGCTCCAAGTCACTTGCACAATAGATTGTCCGGACATCGCGCCGAACAAAGCTTCCGACCCCCAATTAATTGACCGAGCTCCAACTCTTTAATAAGCACAGATATGCATTGTGTATAAAATAGTCATAACTGCACCTGAAATACAAGGTCAACATAATAACTGTATGCATAACATCTTAAGGCCTTCTTAAAGCTATCTGTTACATTGTTAAAGCCTCGTCTTAGCCTGCTGCTCAAAATAACTTTCACTTCTGCAAAACTCTCCAAGCCTGTTTCCTGTCCTGTTACTTTTAGCCTTTCTGAAAGACACACACTGTTCAACCCCTGAATGCAATATAAACTCCAGATTATATTATTAATGCAATGGTAATGATGACAATTATTTAACAATAGCAGTAAAATAATTTCCCTGCTCCACACTCCCTCTCTCGACCTCTGGAACACCAGAGGTCGCAATACATTGTGTCCTCGCTCAGCAAATCAGACAACCTCATGTCATCTATTTGGTCCAGTAATAAACACCAGCTCCCCTTCGAGAACACTCCATGTGTAAGCTTTGGTTTTCTCGGTCCCTCTCTGGTGGTTCAGCAGGCCTCGAGATCTCCAGGATCCTCGCCCCTCCTGTGGTCGCTGAGATCTTCTGCAAAGGAAACAAAACACCTTTTCCTGCATCTCCCTAACTTATCCTTTTTGGGACTCTTTAATCAAAAGCATGAACCTAATTATACTCTTAACGTATTGACTTGTATTTATATATATTCTTCAACGTTCCTCATCACTTTAAAACTCTTTAAAACATCCTACTTTACATCACCAAAGAAATACCTCTCACACCTTTATTCATCATTCAAAACCTTCTAGTCACCGCATTCACACTTAAAGTGTGACCAGAGTTGAGGAATATAACTCAAAACACACTTTCCTAAGAGTATTTTAGACATGCTTGTCATAATCAGAAAGAGCAAGTAAAAAACAAACAAACAAAAAATTGAAACCTCCATTAATTCTCACCGCACACACAAGAAATTAAAAATAAAACACACCAGCAACTAATGCTGGAGAAAAGTTACTACTGAAAGTAATGTGTTAGTCTTAAGTATATACAGTACACTCAATATATTTATATATCTACATCCAAACTCAGTCAATTACTATACATCCACTACGGCAACTCAAAACTTTATTTATAACCCTCTAATAAACATAAATGGCATCTTAAACACACACTCATGCATCTCTTAAATTAAAAACACTTTCAAACTTTAAAATAACCGCCCAGCGGATAAACTCCCTGAGTTTTTTGCGACCAATTAACCAGTATCAAGACTTTAACTGTTTCTGGCCTCATCTCTAAAATCCCTAACTCAATTTAAAAGCGTCAACCAACCCAAACTTTGCCTGAAGCTCTATTTTTTGGCGTTTCCCAGCCAAGGCTTACCCTGAAGTTTTAAGTTAAAGTTACATGCCCGAAGTCCAACTTCTTCTGACCAAAAAAGCGCAGACTACCGTTCCAAACGGTAAGGAGACTCTAACTCCTAGCTATTTTGGAGGTTCCCAAGTTCTCCCCGGTTGCCAACCGTACTAACCCTATTCGCCGATAGGTCAGGGCCAAGCGTCCTTGGCCGGGAGGGAGCATTACCTCCGAGAACTGCGCTTCCTAGCAGACTCGAACTGCCGTCCTAGAATAATTTATAATACTTTGAAACAACAATCAACACCCAACACAAGTGTATGACTGAGGCAGATCTACCCTGATGGACAATGGGGACTCTAACCCACAAAATGACCAACCAAGGTCTGACCTAATGACCAACCGGGACTTTAACCCACAAAATGACCAAATTTCCTACCAAACTACTTGAGACTCTAACTCAATTTCTTTGGGACTTCAACCCAGTATTTAAACTTTTCCTGGCAGACTCTAACTGCTTTAGCAGACTTTACTGCTTTCATTTCTTCTTAGCAGAACTCTAACTGCTTCAACTCATGAAATTTTCATCAAAATCAAAACAGACATCCACCAGTAATTTCAGTGAGTAGACTTAAATTTTATCATATCCAATTTGGCACACTTTGGAAATAATTCAACAGGTAGTGCCTTACCTTTTGGATAAGCCGGCTTATGCCCACTCACTTCGACCACTGGAATTCATGTCTGCCCGTCAGACCACCTAAGACCAAATTTCTCCATCTACACCTCCAATTCTCCCTCCTCAACCACCGGACGAGCCCCCAAATGTTAAGGTTCACAATTGAGGAAGGAGAGTACAAACCACCCATGGTCCAGAAGGTCTTGGTCAAACAATGATTTTAATGACTACACACGTGTGGGAAGAACACTCTGTACGCCGACAGCAAGTGATCTCCAACTTAATCAAAGCATGAACAGATATTTTATAGCATCAGGGTTTGATTTACTGACGCCCCTTCACAGATACATTTTATACATAGATCAGATCAACACCACAATGGCTTTTAACCCAGAAGATCATCTTCTATTTTCATGGCTGGTACTTTCCGTTCTTATCTTAAAGTAAATTGTTCCTCTTTCTTGCCGAGACAACAAGGACGGTTCCTCTTTTACCGAGACACTTTTGCAGTTACAACCAGACATGACTAATCTCTCCTCTAAATAAATTTAACTCATGTGTGTCACGACCTCACATGCTCTTTCTCAATTCACCTGTTGCACTTCTGACCTTTCACCAGACCAGAGGCTCACTGAGACTATATGTATGTCTTCTACTAAATAAATGTTTTAACCAAGAACCTCTACTTAAACCTTAATATAAAATGACCTGATATATAAGTGTTTTGTAAGCATGTATTGCAATTCCTTCTATGGCTCCAAGTCACTTGCACAATAGATTGTCCGGACATCGCGCCGAACAAAGCTTCCGACCCCCAATTAATTGACCGAGCTCCAACTCTTTAATAAGCACAGATATGCATTGTGTATAAAATAGTCATAACTGCACCTGAAATACAAGGTCAACATAATAACTGTATGCATAACATCTTAAGGCCTTCTTAAAGCTATCTGTTACATTGTTACATTGTTAAAGCCTCGTCTTAGCCTGCTGCTCAAAATAACTTTCACTTCTGCAAAACTCTCCAAGCCTGTTTCCTGTCCTGTTACTTTTAGCCTTTCTGAAAGACACACACTGTTCAACCCCTGAATGCAATATAAACTCCAGATTATATTATTAATGCAATGGTAATGATGACAATTATTTAACAATAGCAGTAAAATAATTTCCCTGCTCCACAAGATTCAAAAAGATCTCAAAGGAATTTGACATCAGCCATTCCACCATCTCGAAAATTGTTTACAACTGGTGGACATTCAAAACAACTGCCACCACGCCCAGGTCTGGCTGTCCAAGCATATTCACCCCTAGAGCAGACCACAAATTGCTCAAAGAAGTCATCAAAAATCCTAAAATGTCATCACAGGAACTACAGCAGGCTCTGGCTAGTGTCTATGTTAAAGTGCATGACTCTACTATCAGAGACTACACAAGTTTGAGGTGTGCAAGGAGAAAATATTTGCTCTCTGAGAGAAACATTAAGGCCAGACATTAAGGCCAAGTGAAAGCCCTGATCGTAATCCCACTGAGATGCTGTTGGGTGACTTGACAGACTGTACATGCAAGAAAACCCTCAAACATCTCACAGCTGTAAGAATTATGCATTGAGGAGTGGCCCAAACTTGCTGTCGATGTCAGAGACTAGTAAAAGGTTACAAAAGGTGTCTCACTGAAGTTATATAAGCCAAAGGGGGCAACACTAGTTATTAAGGGGTAGGGTGTCCTAACTTTTTCCTCCATTAAAATACACATTTTTGTTCATATCTTTTTTTTTATGTGTATTTTTTTTTGTTTAATTGCAATTAAGTCACTTTCTTTTCCAGTAATACATGAAAACATGATTAGATATTGATATTTGAACATTTATTAATACAGAGCCGATTATTTTATGGGGTGTCCGAATTTTCTCACATGACTGTAAGTGTGTCAACACCAAGTGAATTTAAACCTACAGCTCAGGGACCAGATCAGGATTACAATCTTTATTTGGCAAGAGTCTTTATCCAGGTGATTGGTCCGACGAGTCGGGCCAGAACTGAACAGGGGATAGACGAATCAAAAAGACAAGCAAACCCTTTATTAACGACACAAAGAAACACAAGGCCGAGACTGTTGCAGCTGTGCAAAGATGAACTTGCAGAGGGAAGGGAAAAGTGAGATTAAATACACTGTAGAGGGAGGGTATACAAGAAACAAATGATAAAAGGGCACCGATGGTACAAAAAGCAAAGGAAAGCATGAAAACAAGAATAAAAAAAACATGGACCAGGAGAAGAGTTGAAGAATAACAAGTATAACATGACCATATGATGATAAACTATACCCATGTTTGCTTGTTGCATTGTTTTTTCTGAATTTTTACCAGTAGATTATATTATTTTAATATATTCAATATCTCAGTCCGTTTGTTCAATTCCACCTATGTATTTCTATTAATGGAATTATTTGCCATAGGTCCTAAGTTAAAGCATCACATATATCATACCAGGGGCGTGGGACAGAAGAAGAAAGTCTCCTTTGCTGCATTCATCATCTGAATGGGCAACTTCTGATAATTCGAATTCATCAAGTGTTGGAGGTGGATATACCTGAGACAGCTGGGGCATGCTCTGCTTATGCAACACATGAAAAGAACAGCTGATACTGCTCCACTATCACAATGCTCCACCTGCTGATGTGACTGTCCAGCGCTTGGCTGGAAAATCCACTTGCAAAACCTTTGCTCTCTCTGTCACATGCCACAGCACAAGGCAAATGCTGTGCAGTGCCTGCAGTGTGTATTTAGCTTTAGTTGTTTCCATCCAACCACAGTAGAGTGTTTAGCGTGCATTGCCATCAATAAGTCAGACTTGTTCCTAGTGGCTGCTGGTCCCTGTCTGGGCTGCCCTTTGTCACAGACTTTGTTCATCACATTTCTAAGTACTGCAGCAGGTTAGGTGGTCTCAGGATCTGGTCTCTGCTTTTCTCAGATGGTGTGGTTCTGTTGACCTCCAGCTTTCACTGGGGCAGTTAGTTGCTGCCCCAAGTGTAGGTGTTCGGGTATCTTGGGGTCTTGTTGCCACTTAGGTGGTTTGAACAGATGAGGTATTTTGAGCATGTAAATGAGGCCTATTGGCAGACCCAGGATACGTCGAAGTGATTACATGGCTTCGTTGTGTGTTTAGTTTTATTATTTTTGTAACTGAGTCAAAATAGCCCATTATAGTTGCATCGTGTAAATACAAATGAGGTTTAACTGAACTTACCAAAAACTGACACCAGAGTCAAAGGATGGTGAATAAGCTTTTAAGTCATAAAAATTGATACAATGTAATAATGTAATCTTTAAGCTTTAACATTGCATAGCTAATAATGCTTTGAGAAGAAATAAACCTTGTTATAGATATTATTCTGCTATTAAATGCTTTTTTTAGAGTACCCAGGAAACTCAGTTATAGTCCATGTAATATGTTGGCAGAATGAGAGTTTATACACTTGTGAATGTGCTCTTTCACATTTTACATTTCCTTGTCTAATTCATGTGTTTGTTGTTTGGGGGTCTACTTTGTTTTGCATTTGTATTAGTTTAGTAATGAAAAAAAATAACATAGAGCTTTAGCTGCACTTAGAAATCCGTGTCTCTCTCAGTCATGTTCCTATTATAGTGGATTAAAGAGGATTACATGCCATTCAAATGTCTGTTAAATAAAACATGCAGTAGGAAAAGTTTAGCACTGTCACATTAGCTGTCTCAGTTTGAACCCCTGCTCCGGCCACCTTTCTGGCACTTATGACCTTTGGCTGATGCCTTCATGTTTTGACAAACTCTGACACACACCCAGCAGTTCAGATTGCGGATTTGTTTACCAGACATGGTATCTCAGCTGACTGGCCTCACGACTCGAGAGCTGCAAGTGTGTTTCCATGGTAACCATGTATAGTATTGAGAAGAGCAGCAAAGAGAGTGGAAGAGAAGCAGGGAAAGAGAGAGAATGAAGCAAACCCTGGGAACCATATCTTGTTATATTTATCCCTATTTTGTCAGTTATTCCAGCTGTGTGTTAAACATGATGCAGGATTGTCGTTTGCGGCATAAAAAAAATTAATAAATAAACAAACAGGCTTCTACTAATTTGTTAATAAGCATTTGCAGTAACTGAGTTAGTGAGTTCCAGCTGAAGCTGGAGCGTAAAATAAAAGCTTTTGGAATGAACGTCTAAAAACTGCAGGAAACATGACATACTGAGTTTTAGATGCTACAGAAATTTAGAAAAAATTAAAATTGGAACACCTGTCTAATGTCACAGTAATAGATATTTAAGCAGTTTGGTGCATTTGCAAAATGTGGAACTAACTTATCTTACATTTATGACAGTTATATTGTCTTAAAACCTTGTAAAGCATAGTAGTCTGCCATTTTGATATAATTCGCAGTGATTGAATCTGAATTCTCCTAGGATGATCTCTGAGCTGCAATATTTTTAGTAACATAAAGAGAAAAAAAACCCTATTTGTATTTCTCAGTTGTGCTGCAGGCTTGTGGAAAAACTGTCATATTTAATATTACATTAATTCAGTGTTTATCACATAGAAATGTTTATGCAGAGGGAAGAGGGGTTTAGAGTGTGAATGCAGGCCGTGTCATCAGTGGCCTCGTGCCTGGACAGAGATGAGGGCAGCATCACTAGATTCAAATGGGATCCAATCAGCAGTCAAGCAGACAGAACGCAGAGTTCCAGCTGATCCTGACTGACACTATGCATCATTAAACAGGAATCAGAAACAGGCATTTGAATGCATAAATTTTCAATGATATAGTCAAACGAGCATGCAAACAACATCACGCCAACAATTTTGAATATCAGCAGGCAAAATAAATATTTTTTTCTCTACGTATATTTACGTTGTGCCCCAAATATGATGCTCATTCAACCACCTTGTATGTCTGTGTAATATATGTGGATAGTTTAAATTGATAAATCATACACAAAAGGCCTGAAAGCTGTAGGTGAGCTAGCACCTAGCTCACCTACAGCTAGCACATCTCACCTTCCGTTTCCCTACTACTGCACTGTTTATTTTCTAGTATTAGTACAATGCAGGTTAATACTCAATACCAGCAAACATATCTGCACGTGCACACACACAAACAGATAGATAGTAACTTGGTAACAGATGGTAACATCTAGTGGCAGTTGACAAAACTGCATCACTCAGTGTGTCACATGCTCAGTATGTAGCTTTCAGTAACTGATACAGTCCATTGAAGACTTTACAGAAAACACTGGTAGCAGCAGTGTTATTAACTGTTAACCCCTTCATATCAAACACCACCAATCTGTTTATGGTTAGTATAGGGTTAGTTAGCAGCCATTACTTTATTTAAGAGAATTAAGCTATGTAAGGTAGACTTTCAAAATATCATCACCACTACTTTGCTTTGACTAACAGATGGTGTCAGAATGGCACAGATACTTGTTTTTTTTCTGCTTTATCTTTATTTATATTAATAATATCATTATCATTTAACATGGACTCCTAGACATATCATCATTTAATTTTTATACCATTTTAATTAGACGCTTCAGAATGAAATGTTGGATTTCATGTTACACATATGATTTAAATTAAACAATGTCTTCTTGGTCGGAGTCAGGAAGCACAAAAGCTGCAATCTCATAATGTGGTTGAACACTGCAGCCTTCAGGAAGACATTTGTATTGCATATGCATTACAGTAAACTTGATGATATCTGTGTACTGTAAAAGTTTTAGTCTACAAGTGCAGGTATAATCAGATATTAGATTTCCTGGGAACCCAAATTATCCAAGAGTGAATCCTGAGTGTTGTAATTTACCACAAAAAGTAAGGTATGTTGTTGTAAATCTCCAATGCAAGGATTATCATCAGCACTTTATTTTTTCCCAATTATGATAAGAGGCAAACAGCAACAAATGCAATCATCTACAATAAATGTGAATCCCAAATAAATAACTGACGATCTGGGTAACATGGCCCTAATGTTACAAATTAATGGTTATTCTCCCTAAAGAAAGGAAGCACTAATGATGAACCAAGGATGTGATACCTTATCTATCCTAAGGAAACTGAAGGGTAGTAAAAGTTACTTTCTTTCAGGGTTACATGCATGTTCTGATAAATGACAGACATTACAGCAAACCATATTAAACACGATTTATCCCTGCACTCCTTTTATTTCTTTTTTTTTTAATTTCTTAATTCAAGTTTAATAGTTTGTTTCTGTCCTGTAAGGGATTTTTTCTGAAATAGTGTGCAAGCTAAATGCTGATGTAAATCACAAAGTATGCTTGGCTTTGTACATCCCTCGAATTTGTCTTGTAAAGTTTAAGCTACGTCAAAGTGTCTCATATGCCACGTAAATAAAATGCAAATAACACAAGAAAGAATAAACTGAGAAGCACATGTTTTTATTTGTAGGAGGTTTTGTTTTTTCAAGCCTGACTCTCTGAGGGTGTGAGTAGCAAGATGTTTGCGAAAGCTCCCAGACCCAAGCAAATTAGGTACAGAGATGGTCTGTTTAGTCAGTGAGTGAGAAAATCAGTATGGCTGTCAGACTTATGGTATTCTACCGCTACGTTAGCTACGTTAGCTACATTAGCTACATTTCAAATTTATACAGCATAATAATAATAACAGGCCTAACTGATGGTGTTAACATGACATGTACTGTTGTAATATAGCACAGCTAGTACAGTAACATACAACTAATAAAACTTAAACACACCTAGAAATAATTGCTTGTGAAAGAGCATTACTTTAGCAGTCACTGCATTCAGGTTTAATTAAAAATATATTTTTCTTTAGCAGTTAAAATAGCAAGCTAGGGCCCTAAAAGACACAATGATACAGATCAATATGCTAAGCTAATAAGCTAATATGCTATGCTACCGTTAACTTTCTAGACACAATAAAATGGAATTAAGAAAAAGCACGGATAATAACTCGATACATATAGCGTTGTCTGTTTTAGCGTTGCTCACTTCATTGGATCAGTGGTCCTTCTTCCCTTCATTGTTTTGGTTCTCAGGCTTGTCGAAATCTTCGGTGACCGAACCCACATCTTTTTCCTGAAATACATTCATTTGTTAGAAACAGCTGGGCTAAGAGCTGATCTGACTGAGATTAAAAGTGACAGGACTCGATGTTTTTCACAAGACTTACCTCAGCTGCCTCTTTTCCAATAGAGCATGTCAGCCATTTAATGTAGTCCTCTCGCACCTGGTAAAGACAGTTTCAGTACAGTATAATAGCTCCATACTGAAGAGTCCATGTAAAGCTTTACAACCATAATCATTGTTACACTGTGAACATTGTACTTCTTAAAATTTGTAAAACACAGTAAAGGAGAAACCAGCAGATCATTTTTTTTTAGCGAATAACCACAAACTTACTTTATGCTCCCTTCATTGTGTTACTATTGGCCTAGTGTGAACATTTAAATGAGAGGTTGTGAAAGAGCAAAATGTAATAAGAGCATAGCTCAAGATAAGGTCTACCTCCTTGTTTAGCAGACAGTGTACGATGTACAGGAATGTGCCCTGCTGGGAGTTGAGGATGATGAAGAGGACCTGGAAGAAAAGGTTTGACTGGTACAGGCCCAGAATCCATGTACAGCCCAGTATGACAAACTGTGCCACGATTTTGAAAATAATCAACCTGAAAAACAAAGAGCACAATATATTTTTTTACCATTATTTGTGTTTACATTCATACACAGAAAACATGTCCTTATTTTCTGTGTTTCATCTTATTTCAGCTCATTTATCCAAAGCCATCCTTCACCTTAACATTACAATGAGTTCCACTATAAAGACATGTACGTAAGTCACAAATTGTGCATTAGCACTTACATGCAGGTGCCACTTTCATTGTCACCTCAGTGAAAACAGTACATGAATGTTCAAACCTGGTGTCTTTGGATTGAGAAACATCACTCTTCATGTTGGCCAAAGTGGGTCTCAGACTCCAGAGAGTAGCAAGGAACAATAACCAGTTGATCTTTGAAAAATAAACAAACAGCAATATTTGCTAGGTGTACAAAGTAAAAAGAAGCCTGCCACAGACTAGATAACACAGACTTTTAATTATAGATTATTGCTTCAGTTCCATTACAATAAGTTGTCAATCCAATTTGGCACGGCAGTGCTTTAAATATAATCCTATACCCAATCCTACATTTCATGGGCCAAATACAAACCATTTGTCCAACAGAAGTTAAATGTCCAAGGCCTAACATGACAGCTAACTACAGTCATGTAGTTATACATATACACATGAGGATGTTAAACACTCAATACGCAGCTGCAAATACTCAATGTACTCACTGCTAGGACAGCAATAATAGGTCCCGTTAAAGCCCAGTTGAAATTCCGCTTTGTAGAGAGAAAGCATCTGCAAAAGAATCATGTAAACAAGTAAATAAATAATCAATCAAGCAAACCTGTTCTAGAAAAACATTGATCACATGGGAAAATGTGAAAATAATTATGTGTTACGCACACATTTGAGGAGGTAACACCATATCCATCAGAGTAAATTAGTGCAGAAACACCCACTATTACAAATGGAATACCATAGCCAACAAGGTAGAGAATTGGCCTGGGGAGGCCATCTCGTCGGATGACTTGCACCTGGGAGAGCTTCCGTACTAACAAGTGGAGCTGTAGTGCCTCCAGCAACATCCACACAAAACTGGCAACAATTAAGAAGTGGAGAAGCCCTGCCATGACAGTGCACGCCAGCTGTAGAGACAGATAAATACATTTAAGCTTTATGGACAATTGGAACACAATAGATAATCTTTTGATAATTCTTGGAGTTTAGCCACATTGTACCTTATTATCAGTGTATTTGTCATTCCACAACAAGAGCAGTTGTGAAAAAAACAGGTTGAGGCAGAGGTGGAGACGGGCTGTGTTGTTAATTTTGGGATTCCAGCTGCACAGAAGGAAGGTAAAGATGGCCAAAGCCAAGAAGAATAGTCCAATAATCACACATACCCGGTTCAGCCACTCTAAAAAAGGATTTGATGGTGTAGGCTGAAAATGAGACATATGAAGATTGTGATTAAAATGACCTTACTGCATATTTTTCTTAGTATGCAAGTAACTATTCAGGTCCCTTCACAGTTGGCTTTGGGACAAACCGCTGACAACCCTTTAGCTCCCAGACACACAGATTTACTAGACCACAATTACTTCTGGAAAGAATGTTATAAACTGGCTAAATCAACCTGTACCAAGTTTTTATACACTAGCTAAGGAGATTGTTTGTGGCCAAGGGAGTTTCCACAAAGTACCGTATTCAATTTCTAAAATTTTTATAACAGTTTTTGGGTTTACAAGAATTTTTCCCTACGTATTGCCATTCTGAGTCACTCAGTGTTTGCTAATAGAAAAAAAGAGTTATTTTATCAAATTAAATTACTTCTACAACACAATGAAGTGAAGAAAAGACAAAGTCTGTGCATCCAATACTCAAAATCAAATTAATAATAAGTTCATCAAAAAAGAAGAAGAAAAAAATATATACCTCCCCAATCTGCATGATCAGGGCGAATGTAGAAAGGTGAGAACAGCTGCAGATTGTATAGTTTTCATTAGAGAATGCAACCCAGCAGCCTTCCTCTGACCAGCTCATAGACTTTCCTTCTACAGTTTCTGTGGTTTTCCAGTAAACACAACTGACTGTTCCTGTTTCTGGTACTTCCTGAAAAAGCAAAGAAGAAACATTAAAAGTCTGTATCCCTCTGCATTAATAGATGTAGAGTTGAGATTCTGCAGCTGTACCTTCCTATGGTAGATAGTAAAGTTGACAGGCTCTGTGAGGTTAGTGTTATTAACTGGTATTATGGCTGTGATAACATCCGAACACATATCTGTCTTTTTCTCTGTTTGGAAATACTGATGACTGAGAAGACTCTCCATCCCATTCAGTGTCATAAAAGCAGCTGTTGCAGATCCTGGGAGTTTTCGCATCACAAAAGAAATTGAAAACCATTTGTTAAATAAAAACAGTTTGGATTTGTCAATATATTTAATTTTTAAAATACTCTCTCACCATTGTTAGCACGAGCTATAGCCTGCAAGTTGAAGTCCATGGTATTTCCATTAGCAGAGAGGGAGGTATTCCAGTTATCCTTACTCCCTGGACCAATGGCCAGCAGGCTCAGATCTTACAAATAGATAACAATCAGTCAATTCATACCAACAGTAATTTTAAATATAGTCAAGCTACAAAATATTAGAATTTAACTTACCCACTGTCGAAGAGTGCACTTCCTTTTTGGTTTGGTTTTCGGTATGTGGAGTCATTGCAACAACGATATACTCTGAAAGGTCAAGAATTGCGTTGCCCGTCCCCCGATCTCCTTCACTACTCACCTTGCTTTGTGTGGCTCGTGGTCCAACACCGGACACGGCCTGCAAAAATGTAAATCATTTTAATCAGTGAAACACATAAATGTAAATACAGACATGGAATATGGTATGTTTTCTTTGGCTGGACATTAAGTACCATAGATGCAGCAAAGCTGTTGGCTACCGTCTGCAAACACATTATGAAGAAAAGAGAGAAAGGCGTTAGATAAAATGTACTGTGGTTTACTCAGTACATCACATAACATATTATTTTTAGTTACAAATATCTGAATATATAACAAAGCACACTCTGGCTTACAAGCATTACTTTTGAACTACATACCGCTTCTGGTATGAAGGCACCTGTATTGTTTTTCAGGTCATCTTGCATATTGCTGATGAACGATATTTCTTTTGTCAGACCCTGCATTGAATGTGCAGTATTAGTATTCATTTATTACAAAGCACTGTCTGGTAATTGTCATGGTTTAATTTCCTGTTGCTTTATTTGAATGGAGCTAAACATTGGTTTAAACATTGTTATGCATTGGTGACAAAAAAATAAGGCACCTTTAAAAGGTAAATATTTTGATGGGTCTCACCTCTTTGACTGGAACTTTATTTAGAGCATCTTCAATGCCTGTCAGTAAATTAAAAATGTGAACATCAAATGCTCCCTCAAACCAAATAAATAACCTTAAAACAATTCAAAATTATGGTTGAAACTGACTCACTTTGACAATATGTGACATTCAATATCCAGGCAACGATTCCAGTTGTGGGGAACAATCCATCGGGGCAGGAACAGTAAAAGGTACCCGGTACATTAGTGCACACAGTCATTTTACCACATATACCGGGTGTCTCAGTGCATTCGTCAATATCTGCAGTATAGAGAGCACACACACACACACACACACACACATGCAAGGCAATCTGTTTTTAATTGATCATTTGATCAAACTGCTGCATTTAATCATATTTGAGCTGCTATATGTCAAAACACCAAACAAGAGCACAAACCTCTGCATGGGTTATCATAGCTGGCTATAAAGTCTGGGTTGTTAATCCGATAACCAGGGATACAGGTGCACAAGTAAGATCCAATTGAATTTGAGCAGTTACAATCTGGTCCGCAGATGTCTATACATGTACTACACACTGGTAGGATACACTCATTAATATCTGTTGAAGTACATGAATTAAAAAAATATATGTTATCAACAAAAGAAGCCATATATTCTTTTCTGAGAAACAAAAATTACATCAGCGGATGCCTGGACATGTTTCTATGACAACAATAAACGCATATTTGGAGGAATCTTGGCTAGTCTGTCCGATTAGGTAATAATGGAAAAGAGGCTATTCTGTTAGTTTCAAATCTAACAAGGACAGGTTGTGCAGTTAAATTGTGCTAGCAATGCCAAATCTGGATAGTATGTTTTCATGTTTTATTTATAATAGATTAAATTTAATCTTTGCATAGTTTCCACATTTTGTGACAATGTGTTCCGTCTTTCCTTTTTTAAAAAAAAAAAAAAAGTCTGTATGATTTTAGCCAAGCCATGACATTGCCAGTGCTTCATTGAACACTTTGATAATTCATCATTAATTCATCCTTCTGACACTAAAACAGCAATGACCCTGTGATTTAATGTATTTTGTCAGCCTAGGCCTTTCTTTACTCAGTATAACAATCTTGTGACATTGTAGTGGTCACATAAATACTTTTGAAATAGCAGGGAGACACAGAGACAGAGAGAGAGAGCAAACACAAGTGACTTCAAATATAAATAAATCAATTTTCACATACCAATACAGACGTTGGTCTCATTGGGTTGCTTAGTTTTATCCATTGGTTCAAAACCCACCTTACAGCTACAGGAGTAATTTCCAGGCAGGTTTTCGCAGATAGAATATGGACCACATATCGTTGAGTTGTAACACTCATCAACATCTGAAGTTAGAAAGTTACAGCTAGTTCTTATCACACTGCATTTTAAAGTTGTAAAAGTACAAACCACCCTTTCACAGAAACTCATACAACTCTTAATATATTATGCATACAAATATTCTGTTGTCACACTCAGTAATTAACAGTAATATGAACAGTCCAATGAAGTTCACTTGATAGAATATTGTAACGTGCAATACAGACCTTGGCAAATAGGGGACATCTTATAATCAGCCCTAAATCCTTTAGAGCAGTTGCACACAAAACTTCCTATGGTGTTGTAGCAGGTCCCGTATGGCCCACAGACACCACTAAGACATTCATCAATATCTACACAAAGAACAATTAAAAAGTGAATATAAAACAAACTAAACAGGATTATTTCTGTGTTTGTTTGTTTGATTTGTACCTTCACAGCCAGGGGTCAGTTTAAGTTTTGGTATTGGCTTTGGTAGTTGAAATCCTTCCCAACAGTTACAACTGTATGACCCAACTGTATTGTAACAGTTGGTATTATAACCACAAATTCCTTTAGTCCTTGTGCACTCATTGATATCTGGTAAGATGATATACAATTAGCAAATTGCAAACTTTAAAAACATATTAGTCCAGATGATGCACTTGCTTCTGAGTGTCTGTTTATAAATAACAGCTTTTACAATTACTGGTGTAAACATTATAGGTCTAGATTTCTGTAACGATCTTGAAAATTATGTATTTTCATATTGATCGTAATATAAAAAATATATATAAATATTGCTGTTTTGAAAATAACATCTTGTTTTTAATGTACTATAATTTCTTACCAATACAGCCATATGATGTTGAAGTAGGCGGGTCGTCTGGAGGCATTTCATATCCATCATTGCAAATGCACCCCCCACCTGCTGTGCAATTACCCAATGGTCCACAAGACTTTTCAGTACACTTACTATGATCTAAATAGATATAAAATCATGGTACATGTTCAATATTATGAATAACATAATATTCCCAATAAATAATATATTTTTTATTTTATATATTAGGATAAATAATAATATTATATATATTATTTATATTAAGAAAAAAATCATGAATGCAGCATGCATTGCTCATAAAAATGAATGAGTATGATATTGTAACAGACATGTTACTTGCTTGTGCGAAGCACAAAACAGTTCATAGCTGGCAAGTTGTTTCACATCTTTACTAGTTTTCAAAATACTGCGGCCTAATCAAATGAAGTTTAGTGTAGCCATCTTTTTAAGAATGCAAATGATGTTTTTTCCCATACAGCACCAATACAAACACCTACATCAAAGAATACGTCTGTTTTAATCTAATATTTGATTTTTCTGTTCTATTCTGTGTAACTTGTTTTTTTTTTATTGTTATTTCAGTATTATATTTGCTTAAAAAATATTGTGTAACTGCATCTCAGTGGAAAGATGCCTATTACTTTGTCAATGTAGTTTACTCCCAGACTCTTTTAGGTTGTATCCATCACAAAATATTTTTTGTGAGTGAAGAAATTCATCAACACAAGGCATACACTCACAAGACAAAGATAATAAGTAATTGAATAAGTCTTTGAAAATGCTTAAATCTTTTTGGAGCATCAAACAAGTTAATAAAAGTAAAAACTTATTTTAACACAGATTAATAAAATATAAAATTCTGAAATAATCAGTTAATTTATTAAGAGAAAAAAAAGTAATCCAAACCTTCCTGGCCCTATTTGAAGCATTTCCTCCCTTTATTAAGTCATGAATTCACAGGTATTAACAGTTAACCGGATCTTTTGTAAAAGCTAAGTTCAGTTCCATTAGCTATGCCTGGATCCAATTACTGCCAGAACTCTTGAACCATAAAATCACTTGTCTTACAAAGTGAAATAGGCTAAAAACTCTCTAAAAGCTACATATCATGCAGCTAAGAAACAATGTAATTGACATGTATCAGCCTGGAAAGGTTTACAAAGACATTTCTAAGACTTTGGAACTTAAGTGACAGCCATTATCTAGAAACCTTCCCTGGAAAAATCCAGGGTGCCAAAATTACTCCAAGAGAGCATCAACAGCTCATCGTGGGGTTCACAAGTGAAAACACAACAACATCTAAAGACCTGCACTACACACTTAATTTCAGTTAAGGTCCCAGTCATGATCCAACAATAAGAAAGAGACTGAGCAAAAATGTGAGAGTTTCAAGGAGAAAACCACTACTGAGCAAAACAGAAAGGTTCGTCTTACATTTGTTAAAAACATTTTTGATTAACCCTCGAAGTCTTTGAGGAAATATTCTGTTGACTGATGAGACAAATGTTGAACGTTTTGTAAGGTTTGAGGCTTATTCTAGCATAAAACTAACACAGAATTCAGAAAATGTGATCCTAGTTTGAGTCAAATACAGTGGTGGTAGTGTGGTGGTCCGGGAGTTGCAGCAGGACAATAATCCAAAAAACACCACCAAAATCACCTCTGAATGGCTCAAAACATACCAAAACCAATGGAATGGGTGAATCAAAGTCCAGAATCAGACTGAGATGCTTTTGGTGACCTAAACAGGTTTTAGCTGAAAACCATCTACAGTGTAGCTGAATTAAAACTTGCAGTTCTTGATGCCAAAGGGGGCAAAACCAGTTATTACATTTAGGAGGCATTGGCTTTTTTACACACGGCCATGCTGGTTTTGACAGCATTTTTTTGTAATTTAAATCATCATCATCATTTTCAGATGCATTTTGGGCTTATATTATCATTATTATTATTATTATTATTATTATTATTATTATTATTATTATTATTATAAAGACGTTTTGCATTATTTGCCTATCAAATATCACTAATGGCAGTTCTGGCGTTACATAAAGTTTGAAAATGTTTCTTAATTGTCCAAATGAGAATTGATGTTTCGAAACTTTTATTTCGTATTTTGTGTATTTTGTAAGTAACGTTTGCTCGTAAGATGTTGCCTGTAAAATACAAATTTAAACACATCATGTACATTTCACACAATTCTTTAAACCAATAAAACTTCAAATTAAAATTCTACACACAAAAAATGTTTATACTCACAAGTTACATATACCATGTCGGGAGCTGGGAGGGGATCCTCTGGTTTATACACATAGAATTCTCCTGGACAGAGGGCCACACTCACTAAAAAACTTTTTTCATTACACCCTTTTGCAGTCCCATTTGTCGGATACAGAGACAAATTAGTTGGTAAGGGAAATGGTATAAAAATGGGGACAAGTGTAGCACCAGTTTGGACTGTTAGACAGGATGTAATAACTGTGTCTCCACCGATCCCCGTAAAGCGCAACCATTTGCCAAGAAAATCGGTATCATTTTGGGAATAACCAGTAAAAGGGGTAGATGCAAAGGCTCGGTTCCGCCATGGTTCATTTATCTCAATGTATCCATCACAAGAACCTGCAAATAACAAGCAAGCATTGGTATCATAGTAGTTATTTTACACGTTTTTGGAGGATTTGCTGTGGGTTTTTTAGTATTTGCTGTAGCAGAAAATCTTACATACCAGGAGGAAAATCACAAGAGACAGGTATGATAAACAAACCTACCAAAGGGAAAAATACTGGTGAATGAACTAGTTTTCATTGCTTTAAAAGGTGATTTTTCAACAGCTAAAACCAAAAACTAAAACTTTTGCGATTAAAGTATTGTAAACATTGACTGAAATTTACACATATCTTTGTGAAATGCTACCTAAAGTCATAGTAACTGTTTATAATTTACCATTATTTGATTAGAAATATGTGTCTTTGAATCCAGAATCTAAACTAAAAATTTGTTCCATCTTAATAATCTAGTTTTCTCATTAAAATTAGCACTGACATCAATTTAATACCTTTAAAATTATTTTCTCTGTCAAATTCACTTACCCAGAAAAAGTGACAAGACACAGTCCATAGTGACAAGTCAAGTCTCCAGATCTGTTCTGAATGTTCACATTGTAAAACATGAGCAACACCCAAATATTGCTTTTAAAAGCATTATGTGAATGCAAAAACCAATGCAAATTCACCAACTTGTGTAGACTATGTTAAGGACCTAGGAAAGAAACATACACTGTTGACTGCAGGATTTTTATGTTGTCTTTTTCATGTTTGTGAAAAAGTGTTTTCAGGTTTGTGAAGCATTTATTCTTTTCTTTAGTTCCTTTCTCAGATCTCAAAGACAATGAACACAGTTATACTTAAAATTCCCAAAACTAATCCTGTAAAATCTGCACCAAATCAATTTAGAGACTAAGGACTTTTAAAGCACACTTCAAAATTGATCAAATAGCTATTTTATTTGTGAAATTAAAAAAATAGGGGCTGTCCTGCTTGTCCTACTTTTTTTTCTGTAGGCCATCTCGTATTTCTGATCTATTGAATATTTGTCCTTTCACACAAAAAAAAACATTTCAAGCTTTCAGTCAAAACCTGCATCAGAGCTCACTCCTACTTCGAAACGAACC
Organism: Rhamphochromis longiceps; assembly: GCF_057381845.1. NCBI lineage: Eukaryota > Metazoa > Chordata > Actinopteri > Cichliformes > Cichlidae > Rhamphochromis > Rhamphochromis longiceps. The sequence goes on along the minus strand of NC_140560.1, from coordinate 19,567,941 downwards.
GTTTCAGTGTTTTGTGTATGCTAATATGTACACGATCAGTGCCTGCATTTGCTTTACATTACCAACTACTCCTCCTTCAGGCTGCCCTCCACCAGTGCCCTACTGTCTGCTCTCATCAAGCTGCAGTAATCATGGCACCTGCATGAAAAATGTAGCCATACTGTGCTTCAGGGGGGCTGTATTTCAGGCCTGTAAAAAGGGCAAGACTCCTTCCTTTCCTCATGCCAAAAAGGCACCCATGAGTAAACCTTTTTATGGGACATTGATAATTAATGACCAACTTTCTTCCTCCTAAATTCTAAATTAAAGTAAATAATGTATTTACTTTAAAGTCGTTTAAATGGTGACAAAAAACAGAACTTTGGGTGTCAGGCGACTTTATTGAGTCAAATTAAGCAGTATGTAAATCCCACAACCAACCACTTTAAAGCATTAACAGCAGTTTACTGTGTCTTGTAAAACTGGGCATTACAAGCCACTTGTACAATAGTTGACTCCAACCACTGAATCAATCATTGGTCAATTGCTGATCAGTCATCATTAAGCAACTTTAAATAAGCAAAACTAAAACTTAAGTAAGCAAATGTTTGCTTAACAACTAGATTTATTAAAGAAAAAATGCTGTCCAAACCCTCCTGACCCTGTGTGGAAAAAGTTATTGTCCTCTAGCCCTAATAACTGGTTGTGAAACCCAAGATCTGATGTATGATTTGGGCGCACCTATATCTGGCCATAACCTTTTCAAAGTAAAGTTGAACATTTGGGAGAAACACTTGGGACATTTAATCAGCAAGTAGTAGTTTAAAACACTTTCTAAATAAGTTTAAACAAGTATTACATAAAATGCACTAATTTTTCATGACAGAAAGAACTTATAAGGTTGATTCACAGTACAAATTCAAATATTTGACAAGAAAGTAAACAGTTGCCAGCAGAAAAGTATATAAATCTTCCATTTCCATCTTTTCCTTCACTTATTTATCAACATCACCCTCTGTGCTCTTGAGGGATGTCCAAGTCCTCGGACACTGATGGTGCATTTCTCTGTCAAAAAGTAGTGCAGATACTTTAGAAAAACTAAAAAAATTGTTACAAAAGGTTTAAATTTATTACAAGCAAAGCAACGCTTTATGCGGTCACATTTGCAACACAGGTTAGCTTTTAAATTTAAAAAGTCTTATTGGTCAAGTGACTGCTATGCGAAACTTACCACTGAGCCGCCTTCTCTGGTCTTGTTGAAAGAACAGGTCAGCCATTTGACATACTCATCTCTAATCTAGAATATGAAATAAATGCACATTTTGAAAAATAAATGAAATAACTCTCACTATAAAACTCATAAAAAATACTACCAATATGTTTTAACTAGAGATGATGTTAAATCACAGAGCTGGTCATTATTAAACAGGTGTTTAATGTGGTGCATTCCCTATAGATAGATCCATAAAGCCACAGAGCCATTGCTAGTGGGGCAGAGATTAGCTTTTATTTAACTACATTTTAACTTAATTTTTTTTCTCTTATAAAGAATACATCTATTCGCTTCCGCTTATCCTTTTCAGGGTCGCGGGGTGCGCTGGAGACTATCCCAGCTGTCGTAGGGCCAGAGGCAGGGGTATACCCTGGACAGGTCGCAGGCTGTCGCAGGGCTAACACAAAGAGACAGACAACCATTCACACTCACATTCACTCCCGCATTCACACCTATGGGCAATTTAGATTACTCAATTAACCTATTCCCACTAAGTGCATGTCTTTGGATGGTGGGAGGAAGCCGGAGTACCCGGAGAGAACCCACACAAACAGGGGGAGAACATGCAAACTCCACACAGAAAGACCCCGGCCTGATGGTAGAATTGAACTCAGGAATAATATAAAGAATGAATTATAAAAAGTTTGACATACAGTATGTAAGAAAAGTGTTAAGAAACACTGGTATAACGAGTCTACCTCCTTGTTGAGGACACAGTGGACAATGTAGAGAAAAGTACCCTGCTGGGAGTTCAGAACTATAAAAGCAACCTGAAAGAAGAGGTTCGTCTGGTACAGGCCAAGAATCCAGGTACAGCCAAGTATAACAAACTGGGCCAGTATCTTGAACAAAATCAACCTGCAAACAGAACAACAGAAGGTTTTTACAGTTCTTTACAAAACATTGGAGCAGGATGTTAAATAAAAAAGTCAGTATGCTAAATGAATTCATTTCTCTACTGTAACTGCACTTATAGTCAAACAGGAAGACATGTTTAGTCTCTAGAGATGAACTGATTGTCTGGCAAGGGAAAGGTATCTCCCGATTTCCAGTTTTCTCTGGTCCAGAAGGGGGACTGGCTGGTCGGCGTCTTGCGCATACATTTCATGAGCAAATTGTTACAAACTACTACTTCTACACACTCACAGTGCACAAATAAAAAATGATTTACTTGCACATGGAAACGCATGCAAATAGTTGTGCGCACACTCACAGGCGCATGCCAACAAGTTGTCAGCATGGAAACTCCCCACCACGAGTGAAGACACAAAGTTCGCCAAAGTAAACGACCACAGAAAATGTTTGTTATGACAAACCTGATCAAACACTTAACTCTGTACTTTTTAAAAATTAGCCAACAAATGAAAAGTGAGTCAAGCTAAACTATTCAGAGCTCAGAACCAACCACAAGTAAGAGAGTCAGGCAAGAGCTGTGAAAGGAAAATTACAGACAGGTGAGAAAAAAGGGGAAAGGGTTGATGTCCTCTCATCCGGGGAATTCATAAGTATACGGGAAAATGATGCAAGTGTCTGATATAAAGGTGGGTATACAACAGCTAATTTCTATTCAATTATTAGCATGCTTGAAAGAGAAAATCCTGTAACTTACTGAGTTTGGAGCAAAAGTTTATTTATCTATTTATTTATTTTTTATTATGCAAATAATATTTTGCATTGAAAAAAGTTGATTATTCTTTCTATATAATGTCAGTTGTAGTTGAAATAGGGAAAAATCTGTGTTGTCATTTAGCAAATAATCAGAATCAGAATGGAAATCGCACTTAGTCTGGAGTCTCTACTGAGTGACATTTTTTTTAAAAAGCTGCACAAAAATCTTAATGATTACTCAGAATTTGAACTTGCTTTTTAAACAAACCTCAAACTTACTTTGTATCTTTGGACTGAGAGATATCACTTTTTATGTTAGCCAAGGTGGGCCGCAGACTCCATAAAGTTGCACCAAACAGGTAGCAATTCATCTGATAAAATAATCAGATTTATAATTTAACTTTGAGACAAATTATCATTATAAGAAAAAAATGTAATGTGTAATACGGTTCTAACACAAAAATAGACACACAGCAAGGATCGCTATCACTGGCCCTGTTAAAGCCCATTTGAAGTTTCGTTTTTCTGACAGCCAGCATCTGCAATTCAAACGCACATCAGAGACCATTATCCAGTCTTGTACATTTAGTAATAAAAGGATTTAATGCATAAATCGGTGCATTGCACTGTGTCTGACTTACACATTAGCCTCAGTACGTCCATATCCACCAGAATACATCAGTGCCGAAACACCCACAATCACAAATGGAACACCATAGCCAATCAGATAGAGAAGAGGCCTGGGGAGGCCATCTCTTTGAATGACTTTCACCTGGGAGAGCTTCCGTACCAACAAGTGGAGCTGTAGTGCCTCCAGCAACATCCACACAAAACTGGCAACAATAAAGAAGTGGAGAAGCCCTGCCATGACAGTGCAGGCCAGCTGTAGAGACAGATAAATATGTTTAAGCTTTATGGACAATTGGAACACAATAGATAATATTTTGATAATTCTTGGAGTTTAGCCACATTGTACCTTATTATCAGTGTATTTGTGATTCCACAACAAGAGCAGTTGTGAAAAAAACAGGTTGAGGCAGAGGTGGAGACGGGCTGTGTTGTTAATTTTGGGATTCCAGCTGCACAGAAGGAAGGTAAAGATGGCCAAAGCCAAGAAGAATAGTCCAATAATCACACATATCCGGTTCAGCCACTCTAAGAAGTCATTCTGTGGCACAGGCTGAAAATGAGATACATGGATACTGATGAAAATGGATGTAAATTTGGCTATAACTGTGCTTGACTTATTGGCTTATTGAAATGCTTTAAAGCTGACAAATGTCTAAGATCCAGGAGATTTTTTAAGAGCAATTTTTGTTGAGATATCATCTGAATTTCAGGAGCGCCCCCTCTGGCCTCAGGCTATAAAAGCCCCCCTTCTCCAATACCTGCTGTTCTCATTTTCATGCCCCCCCCCCCCCCCCTTCCTTTTTTCTTTCCTCTCTTCTCCTGTCCTCTCCTCTCTTCCTTTCCTCCCTTTATTTCTCGTTAGTACAGGGGCCTTCAAGGCCTTCCCCAAACCGCAGCACTAATCACACTCCTTCATCCCTCATTGCTCATTGTTACCAAGGGAGTGGTCCCTGCTAGTGAAATGTTGTGTCTCTTTCTAATTCTGCATATGCCAAGAAGTGTGGGATAAACTGTCTAAAACTGGGTGTGTAAAGTGTACTATACTTGTTGACAAAGCAGTTTGACAGAATACCAAATTAAAGTTCTACAGAAATTTTGACTGATTACAAAAAAAAATTTCTTCCACTTAAAATGTAAAAAGGGATTTAACCGCTTATATACACTGCATGTTTCCATTTGTCAAATTGTGGAGTTTTAATCAAATCTGAAAAATGTACAAGTATGTTAAGTCCTGTAAGTAATAAGACTTCAACCTTACCAACATGTAACTGACATACCTCCCCAATCTGCATTATGAGAGCAAAGGTAGAAAGGTGTGAGCAGCTACAAACAGTGTAGTTTTTGTGAGAGTATGCAACCCAGCAACCCTCTTCTGACCAACGCATCGTCTCTCCATTTTGTCCACCTTCGGCTTCTCCGGCTTCCCAGTACACACAAGTGACCATTCCATTATCTGGTACTTCCTAAAAAAAAAAAAAAAATAGGCAAAGGCAAGAATAAAAAGTCTGATTCTTTTTCAATACATGCAGTGGTGTGAAAAGTGTTTGCCCCCTTCCTGATTTCCTGGTGTCTTGCATATTAAACACAAATGTTAATATTGGACAAAGAGAGAAAGACATCATACCACGATCTAAAGAAACAACGGAGAAACAAAGTCACTGATAGCTATGAGTCTGGAAAGCTTCCTGGCTTCCTCCTGGAGTGACTGGGCTACCAAAATTACTCCAAGAGCACATTCACAACTCATCCAGGATGTCACAAAAGAACCCAGAACAACATTAAAGAACTGCAAGCTTCATGTCTCAGTTAAGGTCAGAGTTCATGCTTCAAGAATAAGAAAGAGACTCGGCAAAAATGTCATCCACAGAGGAGTTCAAGAAATAAAACAGTTCTGACCAAAAGGCTCATCTCACCTTTGCCAAAAGCCCATTTTGATGATCTTGAAGACTTTTTGGAAAATATTTTGTGTACTAATGAGATTTGAGTTCCATTACATCTGGGGTTGTTGTGGTGCCTTAGGATCTGAAAAACCATGAATTCTGCTGTTTACCAAAATATCCTGAAGGAGAATATCGTCCATCTGTTCAAGACCTCACTCTGAGGCACGCTGATGATGATTCAAAATTATCCAAAACACATCAGCAAGTCCACCTCCAGCTTAAGAAAAACTAAATTAAGACTTTGGAGTGGCCAAGTCCAATTCCTGACCTTAATCTGATTGAGACGCTGTCGATCAAAAACCCTCCAATGTGGCTGAATGAAAACAATTCTGCAAAGACGAGTGGGCCAAAATTCCTCCACGGAGCTGTAAAAGACTCATTGCCACGTATTGCAACACTTGACTACAGTTGTTGCTGTTAAGGGTGACCCAGCCAGTTATTAGGGTTAGGGGGCAATTACTTTTTTTTCCCTTAATGACAAATACCTACACTTAGACACTGCATTTTGAGTTTACTTGCATTATCTTTGTCTATTATTTATATTTGTTTGATGATCTGAAACATTTAAGTGACAAACATACTAAAAATCCAGGAAAACAGGAAGGGGGCAAACACTTTCACAACACTCTATATGTACAATCTTGATGCTACACCTTGTGTTGAATTGTAAAGTTGACAGGCTCTGTCAGGTTGGTGGTGTTTATTCCTGGTATTATGGCAGTTAAAACATCTGAGTACATCTCTGTCACATTCTTGGTTTTGAAGTATTGATGACTGAGAATGCTCTCCATCCCATCTAGCGTCAGAAAGGCGGCTGATACAGAACCTGGAAGTGGTCACATCACAAAAAAATCCAACAACAACAACCACATTCATCTTGATGCACCTGTGTCAGTCAACATTTTAAAAAAAAGCTCTTACCATTGTTGGCCCTAGCTAGATCCTCCAAGTTGATTTTCATTTCATATTCCTTGGCAGAGAGGGATGAACTCTTGCTATCATGGCTCAATGAACCAATGGCCACTAGACTCAAATCTTGAACACAGATATGCATTCATTATGTTTGTATTTACTAAGAACTCAAATTTGACCTATTAGCGTAAAGTTGAGCTTGGTCTTACCCACTGTTGAAGTGTGCACTTCCTTTTTTATTTTCGTCTCAGTCGACGGAGTCATTGCAACAACGAGCTGCTCTGAGAGGCCAAGAATAACACTACCAGTCTCCCCGTCTCCTTCACTGCTTGTGCTGGTAAGTGTTCCAACACCTGAAACCATCTACAGAAGACTTGAGTTATTGTAATGAACAAATAAACAAGCAAATGAAATGAATAAACTGGAAATATAAAGCTATGACTCTGCTTTTTAGTACCATAGATGTAGAAAAGCAGTTTGCAACTGTCTGCAAAGATGTCAAGAATGGAGAAAATTGCGTTAGATAAAAAATAACTGCCGGGTTTTCTGTGCATCACGTTACATCCTATTTGTTGTGTAGCATTTACAAGTTAACGTTTTTAACTACGTACCACATCCGGTAAAAGGACACCTGTATTGTTCTTCAGGTCTTCACCCAAGTTTTCAAGGAAAGCTCTCTCTTTTGTCTTATCCTGAAATTAATGTTTGGGTTTAGTTTATGTTTGCTACACGATTGCATCTTTAAAAAACGGGGATTTATGTTTTGTATAACTGTCTAATTACAGTCGAATGTTTTACTGTGAAAACGTGATCTTTATCAAAGAACTAACTTACTTACAATCAAAATCATGAAACATAACGGGTTATTAATGAACTTTGTTATGCATTAAAAAGTTAGCCAGTTAGCCTCTAAAACATAAATCACCACGAGTCTTACCTTATGGGGTTTGATTTCATCTAGAATGTCTTCAAGGCCTGTCAGTAAATTAAAAAAATACTTTTAAATTCTAAACACTTTTGAAAATCTAAAATGTCTTTGAAGTCAGCTTTACTCACTTTTACAAAAAGTGATGCCCGCCTTCCAAATTACACCAGTTGATGGGTAGAATCCATCAGGGCAGGAACAATAGAAGGTGCCTGGTGCATTAGTACACACAGTTTGGTTACCACACAGTCCAGGAGTTTCACTGCACTCATCTATATCTAAAGCGGTGAGAGAAACAAAAGGGGCTGTTTGTCTTGGTGTTTGTTTTTTGGAAATTATATATTAATTTTTTTATTTGCTTTTGGAAACAAAAGAGCATAGGAATAGCACATGCCATTGCATGGGTTAGCAATGCTGGCTATAACATTTGGATTGTCCACTCGATAACCAGTAAGGCAGGTACAGTTGTAAGATCCAATTGAATTTGTGCAGTTACAGTTTGCTCCACAGATGTTCAACACATGGTCAGCACACTCATCAATATCTGTAAAACACACACACACACACACCGAGACAGAGAGAGAGAGAGAGAGAGAGAGAGAGAGAGAGAGAGAGAGAGAGAGAGAGACTCACAGTGATCCAAACGGTTAACAACCACCCCAAAAAACAATGAAACTGTGCTTGTAATTTTTCCTTACCTGCATACACAAATGGGAAATGACCTCATTTAATCAAATTCAAGCTGCAGGTCAAAAAATACTATGGCAGGTTGTGAGACTGAACCTGTTTCTTTTGTATATATTCTGCATTTTTTCATATTAAACTGCAGTCTCTTTGCCTATATCTACAGTTTTCAGTTAATGCCTTTGTAAATATGTTGTAAATACCAGTACATATGTTGGTCATGCTGGGTTCTTTGGATTGATCAGTTGGTGCGTAACCTGGTATACACCCACAGGTATAAGCTCCAGGTGTGTTTGTGCAGATAGAATCAGGGCCACAGATAGATGAGGTTAGACACTCATCATTATCTGAAAAGAAGACAGTTAATGTAAACAAATTCAATTTATATTCTTTGTGTACTGAAAATTACACTTAATATGCTTTTCTAATTGTGTTAATCACTCAAAGAACTTTATGCTACAAGCTATATTCGCTCAAACACAAAAAAGGATTTTCCTACCAAACACATGACATAAATAATAATACAGACCTTGGCAAACCGGGGTTGCATCTGATTGAATGTGAAAGCCTTCATTGCAGTTGCACACATAGCTTCCAATTGTATTGGTGCAGGACCCATATTGCCCGCAGATATTGGCAAGACATTCATCAATATCTAAACATACCACAGTTACCAAGTTAAAATCTGCATTAAAAATAGATTTTGTTATTTTGTGTTTTTATTGGTACCTGTGCATCCATTGGACGTTCCAGGTGGCAGTGTTGGATCTGCTACACTGAAACCATTCAAACAGGTGCATATATATGACCCAACGGTGTTCTTACAATTTGAGTTAGGACCACAAATCCCTGTAGTCCTCTGGCACTCATCAATATCTGACAAAAAGAATAATAACAAACCAGCTGCAAACTTTAACAGTATTGACATTTAGTGAAGTTTATTTTCTTTTGTTTTTAGTTATTTATTGTTACTTTAGTTTGTTTGTGAAGTTTATTTATAACAAACATTAGTGTAAATCTTTGTATTATTATCATTCAGCATGGTCCCTATCTCCAAGAGAGAGGCCAGCCATCCTTTGGAGAAGGCTCATTTCTGCCACTTGTATCCACATTCTCAATTTTGTGGTCTCTATCCAGAGCTCTTTGATCAGCTTGATGGCCCCCCTTACCTACAGTGTCCTGGTAATGCTGTGAAAGTTCTGCCAGAGGTGGGAGTTGAAGATCTCTTTGATAGTGGCCTCTCTTAGACTTTCCCAGAGCACCCTAAATATGCATTTACGCGTACCAGGTCTGTCCAGTATTCTCCTCGACCATATAACCCAACTCAAGACCAGGTGGTGATCAGTGAAAGGCTCGGTCTCTTTATCCGAGTGCTCAGAACATACGGCTGCAGATCCAATGATACAATTACAAAATCGACCATCGACCTGTGACCTGAGGTGTTCTTTGTGCCATGTGCACTTATGGACATCCTTATGTTCTAACATGGTGTTCGTTATGGACAAACAGTGGTAGGCACAAAAGTCCAATAACAAAACACCACTCAGGTTTAGATCAGGCATGCGGTTCTTCCCAACTACACCCTTCCAGGTCTCACTGTCATTGCCCATGTGAGCATTGAATTATTAGACCATTTGCAAACAATTTGAAGGCTGTTTGAAGGACGTTTGGGAGAACAGCAAAGTCAAGGATTTAAATATGTTTTCCATCCAAGTCTATGCCTATGGATGTCTCATCTATAAAAGATGGAGATAAGGATATGACAACATATCCTCAGCTGAATCCTCATTAACCTTTCCAAATACTATAGGACATATTTTATTGACCCTAATCCAGGGGATGATGTTACAAGAAAGATTAGTCTCTGCTGTTTGCAAATGCAATCTCACACTGTCAACTTTGTTACTAAAGAAGTTAGTTTGCTTCATCGCATGGCATGCTGGTAAACTGACCAGCACATTCCACACATTTTTGAGAATTTCAAATATTCCTACCTGTGATCACACTTAAAGTCTTAAAAGGAATGAGTAAAGGAATAAATCTTTATTACGTAATATTCTCTTTTTTTCCCTCATAATTTAAAATGTTAACCCTTTTTTCCCAACTTAGGGTAGAAAGTGTTATCTATAAAGGGACTCTGATTTATGAGTAGCAGTTTTTGCATTGTCCTTTTGAAAGATCAAATGATTTTTTTAACCTGGTAAGGCCCAGATCATTTTTTTAGGCATAAGACATCAGGATCAAAAGATGATGTACTTTGTTTTATACATTATTTTCATAAGAATAAACAAGAAATATAGAATAGTTACTTATTTTTAATTTCACGTACTTACCAACACAACCAAATGAAGCCGGAGTAGGAAGGTGGTTTTGGGGGATTTCATAACCATCCTCACAATTGCAGCCTCCATCTGGCATACACTTGGTCAATGGTCCACAAGAGTCTGGCTTACAGTCATAATGATCTAAATACATATACAATTGTGAAACACAATCATAACATAAATGACTATCAACAAAAAAACATTTCAATTTAGCGAGTTTTGCCCTTTGAAATTAGGGTTTAGATATTTAGTGACATAGTTTTACAGTCGTAATGTGCAATGTGCACTCCTCTCTCCTAGTCTGCATGTCATGTGACCAGCCAACTGATCCTAGGCCTGGAGACCATGCCAGTTAAAGTACTTTCAGCACTGCAGATAACTAACTTCAGCAATTTAGAATTTATATTGATTGATTGATAGTACTTTATTTATCCTGAGGGAAATTGTTTCGCAGGCTGCCAGATGATCCGGCGCCATCATGAGCACCCCTTCTGACCATACATAGAATACACAAGCAAAACATTGGGAAGAAAGATCAGAGAGGTACGAAAAAAGTCAAGAGTTAGCCCATATGAACAGCAGCCTGGTCCTGGTACGGTGTTGGACAGGTCCGCCTGTCTACTTCGAGTGGGAGTAAGCGTTCGGAGGCATTGGGAGGGGGGAGGGAGTGTTCAACTTGAGAGCGAGAGTCCTTTCTCCCGGTCAAGCAAAAGTCAACATTCCTCCACCTGACATAGGTGACCTTAAGGGATAGGAGCAGACAGTCATAATACAGTCCTCTTATCAGGGAGAATTGTTGTTCTGGCCAGTCTTGGCCTTGGATAGCTGCATGAAGGACATGGTTGTTTGGGTTCGAACGAACAACTGCATTCCAGTTTCACAGTTGGTCTAAATGTCCATCACTGGTCATCAAGTCTCTCAATTCCCATCGAGGAGCCATCAGCTTCTCCAAGATCTTATCAATATTGTGTTCAATAAACACAGTCTGAGTACTCACAGCTTGCCCATCGTCAGTAATGTTGGCTAGCCTTGTGGGGTTTTGAACAGCTGTAATCGCTTTCTTTGTTCTTTGATAAGCCAGGTCCGAGCCAGCTCCAAACAGCGGGAACTCTGTTATCATTGTTCCACATCTTGTTCAATGCCCCCCATTGAGTGTCGCCAGGCACACGACACAACTGACCATCAAGCAGTGTCAATTTCATTAAGGGACTAATTGATCAAATCCAGAACAAGACTGAGAGACTCTCTGAGGGTTAGAGTTAGACAAGACTAGAAAAGAACAGAAACCAAGCAGGGAAAGATAAGGGAGGGAGAGGGGGAAAGATGCATCCACCTCTACCAAGAGAAGAATGAATGAGTGAATGAATGAATGAATGATTTCTGAATATTTGAAAAAGGGATTCAAGCTAAGATTTCTATTTTAGAAGTAAAAATGAACAGAAGCATGGTGACAAGAATTAGTTACTACTCACAGGTCGCATATCCTTGCTGGTAATATGGGTAACTCATTGGTTGATACACGTAGAATCCTCCAGGACAGAGAGCTATATTCACTACAGCGGACATGTCAGTACACCAAGAATAGAAGCCATATGCAGTCACTGTTGTTGGTGTCAGAGACTCAGTGGTTGGATAAGGTGATGAAATAAAAAGAGCACCCCATGTGCCACCACGATAAGGGGGTACACAATTAATAATAACTCTGTCTCCACCAATCCCTGTAAAGCGCCACCATTTGTTAAGAAGCTGCTGGTCATTGACAAGAGTGGCACCAAAATAAGTAGCGTCAAATCCCCGATTGCGCCACGACTGAGTTATATTGGTGTATCCATCACAAGAACCTGCACAATGCAAATCAAATATGTACAATAATTATCACACATAATTTATTACTTTATGGTGATTTTAAATCACATATATTGGCTATTTATTTGTTCATACCAGGAGGAAACACAGTAATAACAGGTATCACAAGCAAACCTGAAACAAAGAAGATAAAAAGTTATAGAAATGTTTAATTAATCTTAAAAATTACTGTTAAATTGTTATACTATTGAAAAGTAATCATTCACGTTACCATCTCTATAATGTCACATACCAACTTCATTTTTACACTTGAATCAAACTGAGGAATGCCTCCAAGACTGTATAATTTTTCTTTTTTAGTAGAATACATTAAGGAACATGACAAAGGATATATTAATGTAGTGCACATGGCATGGAAAGATGTGCTGTGTTTGCAAGTTTAAGTATGCTCTCCAGGTGACAAAATAAATGCTAATCAAAATAGTCATAAAAATAACTACAACAATCCTCATCCACCTACATGGACTGAGTCTTATATAGTGCTTTTCTACTCTACCTGACAACTTAAAGCACTTTATACAACTTGCCTCATTTCCACATTCACACCTATTTATAAAAAAACAAGCATTCTGTTGATGTGTTATTGCTTTATATGTAACATACACACACATGAATACATGGTGGTTCCTCACTTGTTTCTACACATCCTAATCAATGTCCCCTCATCTTGGGTTCACAGTGTGTCTTCTTTCAAAACTTGGCAAAGTAATGACACAGCACAATAACTTGTACTTCCATAAAATTGTTTGATCTTGGAATCTGCAGTTGTTGAGAAATGATCCATAAAGCTTCTGGAATGAGCTTCCCAAAGCCCTGACCTCAAGTCTACTAAAAATATGTGGACTACGCTTTAAAGCCGGGTCCATGCAAATGCAAAAGAGTGGTCAAATATTTGCTATAATAATTTTTTTGAGGGTTACCAAAAGCGTATGTTCAGATGTATTTTTCTTTAGGACTGCCAACAGAACATTTATCAAAGGCAAAATACAATTTCAATCAAAAAGAGCTTTTTTCATTAAAAAAATCTAGATTTTTTTCTGCTTTCAGGTTCTATTTTGAATTGAATGAAAACAGAAAATTACATACCAAGTAGAAGTGACAAAGCAAAGTAATTCATCATCATACGAAACATCGTGTGTCAATGACATCTGCTCGTCAGTCCTGAATACTTGTACACAGCAAATCCAGCATGTCCAAATTAACACTGTCGGATTTGATTTCAACACTATTAAAGTGTCTATATGGGTCCACACCAGAGAGTGTTAATTTAACTCTTTTTGGAGAGTTGGTACGTTAACTCTGATTTAGTGTTAAACACCAAATCTGTCTGGAGTTGATAATTTAACACTTGGTGTTAAGAGTTTATATATTAACTCTCAAAGAGTATTTTAGTTTAACTACGTAAGAGTTATCTTCTAATTCATTCTAAAAAGCGGGAATTTTACTGTTCTGAACTTCTAGAAATTTCTTTTGGAAATAAACATTTACTAAAAAGATGCAATGGTTTTTGAAAAACATTTATTCTGAACTGTGCACCACAATTTCAAAACATTTTCTGAAAGATGTAACAGTGTACATGTTCTCACTTTCATTAGAATTTTGTTTATCAAAAGGTCTGACATGGTAAATGCAAATAACAGCATTCTCATCACTTATTTCTTCAATACAATATGCATGTCCTTCATTCATCCCTTTGTGGAACTTCAACGCACTTCTGCTCTCCCCCATATTCCATCTTCACAAGCATATCCTGTGTGGAGATTGAATAAAAATTAGTTGACACTAATTAACGGCACAAATAATCCAGTAAACAATTGCAGCACAGTAAAAAAAAAAAGGAATCCTCTTTGAGCCATTACTTGTGTAAAGTATTTTCCCAAAAGACAAGGACGCAGGCAACAGGTAATACTGAACTAAATGTAAAACCTCAACTTTTTTCATTTTTACCTAAACCGTGTGCACAAAACTCTGGAGGGATCTAAATGCTAACGTAGAACCCAGTCAGGACGTCTGCTACTGCTGTTTGCTCGTTTTTTTATTTTATTTTTTATGGGCGATCGTTTTCAGGCTTCAAGTAGCACCATTATACCAACATTTCACATTCTAGACATTGTTTTAGGTGTATTTGACCAAAAGTTTGACTGAAAATTCACATGCAAGCTTTTTTTCAAGGCTGTGGTATTTGCCCGCAAACAATACCTTTCAGCTAGCTAAAACAGAATATTATGCTATCAGCGAGCAACATGGCTAATGCCTTTCACACAGCTTTGTCTCAACTCCAAAGAGCCACAGAAGTAAAAGCTAATAACAATTGAAACAATCTTTGAAAAAATGACTTACCAAGCAGGGCAAACAACTCAAATATGTAGAGCAAACTGTTCTGAAACGGCTTCACTTCAGCTTCGATTGGAGCCGTGCTGGGGGCGGAGTCTGTGAATTTACTCTGTTGGTGTCATAGCCCCTCTTGGAGTTCAGAGTTAAGAGGTCAAGAGTTAATGTTTCCATTGTAACACCTCCAGATTTGAAATAGAAACACTCATTTTTAACACTCGATTTTAACTACTATCATTTTACACCTCAGAGTTACATTAAAAGAATGTGACTCTGCTTAGAGTAAAATTAACTCTACTTTTGCAAGGAGACTATTAACACCAAAAAATTTAACACTTTTGAATTTGCTGTGTAGCACACACTGTGAAATTTGAATTGCTTCCCAAAAAAGTTAATCCTGCCTTAAACATGCAAAGAGATAATGCAAATACAGTCACTGTGCACCATTTGTAGCAGACATGTTCAAGGATTGCAATTAAAATAGCCCATTATTTAATCACTGCTTATCTTATGCACTGTATCGTGCATACATATATATACACTGTGTATCTGTTTCCCTTTATCATAGCTTTTCGATCTAATCTTGGTCAAATCCATAGTCTTCTTCCTTGCTAACAAGTTTATTATATGACCTTATTATATGACCAGCGACAAGTCGAAGTTAAACAGTCAAATGTGTGATAAAGGATAAACAAGTGCCTATAAGTAATTATTATTAGTCAGTTCAGATTGTTCATCAAATTTTCTCTTTCTTATTAGTGTTTGTAGCATTTAATGTCATGTTTCCTTGGCAGTGCTGTTTTTGTGAGTCAATCAATGTGGATAATGGAAAGTAAAGGCAACAATCAATACTACTTTACTAGTTGACAAGATAAATTTTAAAAAATACACTTCTCTTTTTGTTTTGTTACTTCTGGGAGGGTTTTGATAAGTCATATAGGACAAATTTGTACACGTGTTCTAAGGCCCATGTCAAGGTATGTTCTTGTTATGGTCAGAGCCTGCAATTCAAGCACATGTGACACATTCTTGGGTTTCTTTTGTCTCTAATATTGTGTGTGTGTGTGTGTGTGTGTGTGTGTGTGTGTGTGTGTGTGTGTGTGTGTGTGTGTGTGTGTGTGTGTATATATATATATATATAATGTATATCTAATATAAATGAAACAGGGTTGAATTAAACTGCTCCACAGAGCAGGCTATCATTGTAATCACTCGCTAAATCCTCTGTTACACACTAAATGCTATTGACATACAGGTACTATGAGGGATATTTTATGTCTCTTTAATTGCTTCTCACACAGGCAAATTGCATTTATTCACAAAATGAATATTTAAAACTAATAAAACCCTAAAACACACATTTTACTAGTTTATTAGTGCAGATTGTGGATATCATCTTACACACGTGTTTGAAAATGTTGCGTTAAAGGTAGTGCCACTTTCTGGAAATATTTTCCTCGGTGGATGAGTAGTGGGGTGATAGAAACTCTTAAACAAGATAAACTGGTGAATACAAGGGAACAAGCGGAACCCTTCAAAGGGACTGGTAGGAACCAATGTCTACAGTAAATGTTTCCTATTGACCATAGAGGCAAACGGAACAAGTGCAATTGGAGTGCACACAGCGGTAAGACGGTATATAATCATTTATGAGCCGATATTTCATATTTAGTCTTTTTAATTTCCAATATTTTTTGCATTGGTCGAAGATGGATAGGTCTCATGAGTTTACAGTGTTCCTGCTTGTTTTCACAGTTAGCTACAGACCGCAGCTACAGCTGCTTGCAAAATGTGGTGCTGCTAAAGCTAACGTACAAAGATATAAACATCAGTTACACCTCGTTTCGTATAACTTTAGCCTAATTTAACTTTAGTCAGTCTTTCTTGTAATATTACAAATGAGTCATGGAAGGGGGATAGGTTTCCTTTATTCTGCCGCGTTTGTTTTAATCCTAAAATTGTCATAACTTGCTGAAAACGCTTATAAAGCATTATTTGAATGTCTTCGTGCAGGGATATCGTACCTTCACAGACCTTTTCGGTTCTCTGTTTCTCAGCTGGATAATCTGAGTTAAAAATAAACACAAACTGACTGAATTATATATTATTATGTATTATCTTATTAGTATCATTACTCTGTTTTCGTAACGGTGTGTCCACCTCGCCTAAAGCAGCTGTTGATGTGGTGTCGTAAATCCAGAGACTGACAACCAACCATGACATCACTGGTAAGCTTTCATTTGACAACACAAAAGTATGTCTTTATTTTCTTTTGATAATTTGATCCACTCTTGTGCTATGTTTAATGCCGTGAATCTACAGTGTTGTGCAAAAGTCTTGAGCCATCCCTCATTTCTCCATGTTTTTTTTCCAAGTAGCCAGAATTAATTGTATTTTTAAGTGGTCTTTGGAAACAGTTCTCCAGGCTTTCTGACGGAGTTTTCTTTGGCTGCTTCGTAAACTCATTTTCAGTCCAGTCCTTGCACCTAATTATTTTCAGAGGAGTTGCTTTTTGTTTTTTGTTTTTTTGTTGGTCGGTTTGTTTGTCAACCACTTAACACTGACCTATTATTCAAGCATGAAAGAGGCAGGTAACACAAAAGATTATCCAGTGTTGTACCTCATTACAGTTCGGCTCATTTCAGTTTGGCTAATTCCAGTTTCCCTTTTTTTTTTCTCTCTCTTTTTTCTCTTTCTAAAAACTACATTGACAGCAGACGCAAAAAAAATATTCACTTTTTCCAGTGCTTTTCTCGCTTTTATTTGTCTCCATAGTCTTCCTTGAAAATGCTTTGATCCTTTGTGGTCTTCTTTACATTGTCCAATCAGGTTGGCAATGATTTTAAGTGTCTGATTAGGTTTGTTGTCAAAAAATGAGCTTTGGACGTTCTTCTGGAAGCCTGGGGAACTATTACAGAAGACATCTTGGAAGAAATGACAAGAAAGCTTGGATAAGAGAGTTCAGGCTGTGTTGAAGAATTAAGCAAATTATACTAAATATTGACTTTAAAGTTTGTTACAATTGTACAAACTCCATTTTTACCTTATATGTGGTTTGAGTAAGTTATTGCATTTCCATTTTACTTGTAAATATAAAGGAAGAGACTCAAGACTTTTGAGCTGTACTGGTCCGACATGGCTTTCATGGTGTGCACATTATTCAAATGTGACAGGCTTCCAACAAGAACACTTTTTCTCTTACAGGGAAGCAGCAGCAGCACCTCAACCACAGAATACATCGTGCGTGTCCCCAAGTGAGTAACACATGTAAATATCCAAAGAGATTTGTGTGCACAGGACTTGCCTTATGTCACTGTTTTGCATGTGTTCATGTGTGTTTTGGTCATTCTAGGTGTCACTTGAAGACGTGCATGTGCATGACTATTAGAAGATGATTGTGACGCAAATGAATTGAGCTCAGTTATGTTGCACAATAACTCACTATATTCTTCTTTTTTTTTTCTTTGCATAGAAACACTAGCAAGAAGTACAATATAATGGCTTTCAATGCAGGGGACAGAGTCAACTGTTCAACATGGACACAGGTGGGCTTCATACTTTAACTACACCTCACAGACAAAGCTTAGGTTTTCAGTATGACAGAGCTAGAGTTGATATGAGAAAGGAATATCAGCCAGTCTTATTCGCCTTAAACAAAAAAAAAGAGCGAGAAAGATGTGATAAATTTAGGAATGAGTAGGCTGGGGTTTGTTTTTTTTTCACTTTTCCATTGCTCTTTCTCCTTTCCCCAGGCTCGTATGGAAAGAGATATGAGTGCTCGGAAGATATATGGGGAGGAAGAGACCCCTGAAGGCGCAGCAGGTAGTGAGTTTGGCAAAAAGCAGCGCGAGGAAGCTCGTCGGAAGAAGTTTGGTATCGTCACGCGTGAATTCAAAGTGGAGGACCAGCCCTGGATTCTCAAGGTTAATGGTAAAGCTGGCAAGAGGTGAGTAGAGAGACTCCCTCTGAGTTACTCTCCAAAAGTGTTGGTAATGCAAGATAAAATTATGTATTATAAGAGTTATTATTTAGAGAAATCTCGGTGACTTGATGTCTGTAAAGAATGTTTTTTTTTTTTTTTTTTTTTTTAAGGTTCAAAGGTATAAAGAAGGGTGGCGTTACAGAAAATGCATCCTACTACATCTTCACGCAGTGTCCCGATGGAGCTTTCGAGGCTTTTCCTGTTCACGGCTGGTACAACTTTACACCACAGGCCAAACACCGAACTCTGACTGCTGAGGAGGCTGAGGAGGAGTGGGGCAGGTGAAAGGGAAAGGACGGGGGTGGTTTGGGATTAAAAGTGATGAAGAAAAATGAGTACTTAAAAAATAAGTACTCAGTTAATTGTTTGATTTTAAGACAGTCACCCTCTGTTTTTCTAGGCGGAACAAGGTGGTGAATCACTTTAGCATCATGCTTCAGAGACGTCTTCGAGAGCAGGAGCGGGGTGAGGAAGACGAAGACGAAGGAGAAAAATCTGGGAAGAAGAAAAAGAAGGGGGGCGGAAGAGGGGGTGACCTGCGCATTCATGACCTGGAGGACGAGCTGGAGATGAGCAGTGATGACAGTGACAGCAGTATGGGGGACGGTAAGGAGAAAGACACAACAAGAAGAAGAGACTATTGTAAAACGTCTCCGGCTTTCATCTTTTGATTTTCTTCCTTCAAACACTTTGGCTTTGTTGGACAGATGGAGAGAGCAAGCCAAAGGTAAAAAAAGATGCTGGGAAAGGAAAAGCAAAGAGAAAGAAGCAAAAGAGTAAAGACAACGAGGCTCTGGAAGACAGCGATGACGGAGACTACGAGGGCCTAGAAGTGGATTATATGTCAGATGAAAGCAGGTCAGATCCGTTACACGGTAGCACACAAAGACTCACACTGTATCAACAATGTTTGGGTTTTTTTTGTTGTTTGTTGTTTTATTTATTCATTTATTTTGTGTTTCAAATTTAGCTCAGAAGAAGAACCGGAAAAGGGAAAGCCTGTCAAAGCAGAGGAACACCCTAAAGGTCAGATCAATTTATTGTTAAAAATACTCAATAAAAGTGAAGCTATAAAACACAGTAAATGTAAATGGACGTGTACTTGGATGTTCACACAGTCTCACACACATTCATACAAACCCTAAAGGAACACAATCTGATGGATGCATCACAGGCGACTCACGGTTTCAACATGCTGATTGGTAGACGCACCATTCTATCTTTTGCGGCACAGGCACCCCCAAACATATGATTTTATGCATACAGTGTCAAAAAATTTATTTTAGGCATTGAAAAGTTAGGTGAGTGGAAGGTGACCTGAGTAGACACAATCTTGAAAATGACTTAGGTCTCATATAACTTAGCTCCGCATCTGGACGAACGTTATGGCCAGATACCTGCCAGAAGTGTCTAGTTTTTCACTAATCAATGCATTTAGATTGTTTCTGAATATTTATCCTTTTGTAGGGATTGATGAAGAATCTGAAAGTGAGGAAGAGAGTGAGGAGGAGAAACAGAATGATGAGGAAGCAAAAGAGGAGGAAGAGGAGGAGGAAGGGAAGAAAACCCCAGTTCAAATGGAGAAGAAGAAGAAAAAAGGTAAAAAAAAATTTAAAAAAAAGTCACAACACGTACTGTTGAATGGAGTATTTTAAAATATGTGAGCAATGTGTGTGTATGAGTAGTCAGATTTATGTTCTTGTGCTTCACAGACAGCAGTGGAGAATCAGACAGCTCAGATGACAGTGACATCGAAGGAGAGACGGCCTCTGCTCTGTTCATGGCGGTTAGTGTGCGTAACTGAACAAATTCACATTTATTTCTTTTTAAGCCAAATTAGTTTGTAATATATTTTCCTATCATTATCATAATTAACATCAGTACCGTTGTTGCTTAATAAAACAATGGCTCGACCAGTGTGCGACCAGTTTTGTAATGCTGAAGCTTTGGAGTATTTCATATTAGTGCGGATTGTTATTCTATATTGGAATTTTTCATTCTTTGTTTGCATTCTCATCAATTATCGTCTTTTCCTTCCTATCTCAGAAGAAACGCACACCTCCTAAACGTGCTGGTGGCCGTGGCTCTGCAGGCAGCTCCAGGACTGGTAGCCGTCCTGGAACTCCATCCTTAGACTCTGCCTCCACCTCGAACACACTCCGTGCTGCCGCCAGCAAGCTGGAGCAAGGTGATTTCTCAGAAAGCCCACACAAATGCTCATACGTTCACAGTATAGTGTACATACGTAGATATATGCAGGACCTTCACAAGTAGCTTTCTACTCTCAAATCTTCTCTTTTTGTTATTCCATTCCAAACAAACTTGTCTTCTCTGTCTTGTCTCCAGGTAAGAGACAAGGTCCTAGCATCGACTCACCTGCTGCCAAAAAGCTTAAGATGGAACCCAGCACCCAGAGCCCTGTTCCCTCTGGGAAGAGCACACCTCAACCCCAATCAGGCAAATCCACCCCAAGCTCAAGGTAAGGTCCAGGTTTTTTTTTTTCTTCAATACAGTTTCATAGACACACAGTTATTTCTTCCTGCTTGTCTTACGATTCAGAAGGCTAACATAAATACACCAATAGATATATAATGTAAATATGAGTGTTAAACTGTATTCTTTACTTTTCATTTACCCCACAGTGATGTTCAGCTGACAGAGGAAGCAGTCCGCCGCTACCTGATCCGTAAACCAATGACCACTAAAGACTTGTTGAAGAAGTTCCAGACTAAGCGCACCGGCCTGAGCAGTGAGCAGACTGTCAACGTGCTGGCACAGATCCTTAAGCGCCTCAATCCAGAGCGCAAGAACATAAACGACAAAATGCACTTCTACCTCACTGAATAACCAAAGGAACAGAGGGATGTTGTGGTTGTAGAAGTGGTGAAGTGCTAAAACTGACCCTCTTTTGTTCAAAGGTTATAGTGTTTTCAATAAAACCCATGGAAGAATAGTCTGCACAGGTTGTTCTGTGATATGCCACAGCACAGGAAGCTAGACCCGCCTTCAGCAGAAGTCACCTTAAAGCGGACTTATTTTGTCAGTTTTCTTTTCTGTATTTTTATTCTTGAACTCTAAAACAGTAAAATTGCTTTGCAAGATTTCCAGTTCAAAATATATACATGTAGATTTTT
Source organism: Rhamphochromis longiceps (assembly GCF_057381845.1). Taxonomy (NCBI): domain Eukaryota; kingdom Metazoa; phylum Chordata; class Actinopteri; order Cichliformes; family Cichlidae; genus Rhamphochromis; species Rhamphochromis longiceps. The sequence goes on along the minus strand of NC_140560.1, from coordinate 19,546,353 downwards.
TTTATCTTCCACTTTGCTGTAGTGCAGTTTATCCTTTGTTTTAGTTGCCTACCACTTCCTTGTAAGCTAACTTTGTTTTGATTGGCTGCCCCTCCTAAAAAAAAAAAAAAAAAAAAAAAAAAAAAAAAAAGTTGTTTTACAGGGTTCTCATTTACATCAAAAATCCCAGAGAAGAAAAAAATGTGTATATAACAGAAAATAAGGAATAGTACAATAGGTTCCCTTTAAGTAACAGACTTGTCCATGAAATTATGTTGAATGAAAAATTTTGTTTTGACCTGATAGTTAAAACCTGATAGTTCTGTTTTGTTTTTTTTTTTGTTTGTTTTTAATTCCTTGCATAGAAATTTTTTTCTAATAAAACTATTCTTATGTAAGGATTTGAGTTTTTGTACCTCCTTCAATGTTAAAAAAAAAACCTTTTGTCCTTTAAGGACAAAACTGGGCAGTTTTATTTTTTTGTCAGTTTATCAAATCACTTGTTCCTGAAAGTACTTTAATATAAACAGATTTATTAAACACACTTCACATTAAACATCTAAATATGTATGTGTGTTGCTTAGAGTGAAAATAATTCAAAGAAAGCATTAAAAAGAAATGGCAGCAACTAACATTCACTTCTTACTTTGGGTGCTTGTTGTTCATGAAGTATAGTTGGGCACAGAACACGCATCGATTGTTTATTTTGTCCTCCCTCTGTAAAGACAAAGATTACCCTGAAATAGGGTGCATGCAAATATTTTTGAAAGCTCATTTGCATAACTATCAGGAAGCTAAGACTGTCTTTTGCAAAACCTTAGTTTGCTGCTTTGTTTACTGTCCTGGGATAACCTTTATCACGTAAAAGGAAGCTACTATTTTGACACAACTGGTAGGCAGCAAGTAACTTTATTATTTTAATGATGAAAAAGTACAGCACTTAAAATGCCAATACTGTTAAAGGGATGTAAAAGTGATTTGTGTGCAGTGTTGTCTGAGGTTTCTCATCTTCCTCGTCTTTGTGAGTTTACATAGATTGTAGTGCGATTTGAAGCAAAAACACTTCTATTGTACACCAATTTCAAACCTTTTATTTCAAAAAGTCTTGAAAGAGTAGTTGTCAAACAATTAAATGAACATTTTTCAAACGAATTGTTTACTTTAAAATCTTTTAGTCAGGATTTAGAGTGCAGAATGGCACAGAAACTGCACCAGTTAAAGTCTTATGGCCTCTTGACTATTAACTGCTTGGCCTGCAAGACCTTATTGCAGCATTCAATATCACTGACCAAATATGTTACGGCAGAGATTAGAACACACTGTTGGTATCAAGAGTACTGTAGTGAATCACATGTATCACACATGTAGATTATAGTTTTTTCATGTGAACGAGGAGCCTCTTTTCACACACAAAAGCTATTCAGGGAGTTCAACAGGGTTCTGTGATGGGACCAGTACTTTTTTATATTATACATGCTTTCATTAGGTAATATTTTTAGAAAACATTGGGTACATTTTCTTTGCTATGGAGATGATACCCAGTTTTATCTATCTATGAACCTATGTGATCTGGCTCCATTTATCTTAATGACCTCATAGTAGCATTTCACTCCAATAGAGCACTTCACTCTCAGACTGCAGGCTTACTTGTGGGCCCTAGGACATTTGAAAATAGAATGGGAGGCAGAACCTTCAGCTATCAGACCTCTCTTCTGGGAGACCAGCTCCCAGTTTGGAAGTTTAGAAACTTTCATTTCTGACAAAACATATAGGTATGTCTAGATTAGGTGACCCCCTGAATCCTCCTTTAGTTGTGTTGTAATAGGTCTAGGCTGCTGGGAGGCTTCCCTCGATCTATTGAGTGCTTCTTCTTCAAGCTGCTCTTTTCACTTGTCTGTCTTTATACATCACTTCTGTATTTAGTCATTAGCAATTCTTAAACTCTGCCCATCACTCCTGTAGTTTACCTTTTGTCCTCTTTCTCTTCGCTCTCTTCTTTTTTTCTCTCACCCCCACCCAGTGACAGTAGATGGCTGCCCCTCCCTGAGCCTGGTTGTGCTTGAATTTGTCCCTAAGTCACCAAGTGCTTGCTCATAGAGGGTTGTGTGATTGTTAGGGTTTCATTCTAATACTGTATCTTGCAAAATTAAGTGCCTTGAGGTGACTGTTGTTGTGAATTGGCACAATATAAATACAATTTAATTGAAATATATTTGCATTGCACCAGCTCAAACCAGGATAGACTCTACAATATCAGAGCAAGAACCCCCAAAATCACAAAGCACCCTATGAACCGGCACTTGGCAACAGTCGAGAGAAGGAACTCCCTTTCATTAGGTTTATATGTGAGACAGAATCACACTCCGAGAAGAACAAACATCTGCCTTGGCCAGCTGGGAAAGAGAAGAAAGACCATGAACAACAAAAGACAAAATAAAACCTGAAGGATGGTATAGATAAAAGATACAACATGCAACAGAGCATTCAAAAAAAAAAATCACATGGGTATGGAAGAAGTGGTCAGGGCATCCCGGGAAGCTCCTCCACAGCCTGCGTCTAGAGCCCCTGTTTGAAAAATATAAACATGATAATTAGCACATCACAGACATCGTCTTTAAAGACGCATTTTACCTTTTAATCCCAGGCCCAGAAGTTCTGTAACCACCATGTCTTTGAATGAGACCTAATCCCCATTCCTCTCTGCAATATACTATTATATTGACTCCCCAACTGTGGTGTCATCAGTGTGTTGAAACCCAACTCATATGCAGTCATTACAATAAAATAAATAATTTAGTACAGTCTTCTTTACCTGTGTTAAAAGACTAAAGAAGTACATAAGGAGTATTTGTCTAAACTAGGGTTGCCCAGGAAGTCATGTTTAAGTACTTTATGTCTTGATCCCTTTCATTTAGGATCAACGAATAGAGTGCGGTTCCTCCTGCAATGAATTTGCCTTATCAGAGAAGATGTGCTGCTGCCACTAGATGGCAGCAGCACATGTTGATCAGTTGATCAGAATCAGAATACTTTATTGATCCCTAGGGGAAATTATAAACAATATAAACATTAAAGTGCATTTTTAGGCAAACCATTGAGCAGAAGGACACACTGTTTTCAATTAGAACATTAGATGTTAGTGTAGTGATGTCAGTACTTAAAGAATTGGAGTAAAGTGCTGTTGTTTCACAGCACTTCACTCCAAGTGTTGTCCAGCTGCGTATTTGTGTAATTTGTTCCTAATTATATTCATTAATAAACCATTTTTTGAGTTCTCACACAGTGTTCAGTTAAAAGTTTTTAAACATTCAAGATCATAATTTTATTTGCTAAGGTACATTGGAAATGTTTCACAAAGAGACTGTATTATACAGAATTAGAAAAGCGCAACAAAGTGATGAAATTATTGTATAAATACACAAATCTGAAACAACATTTTAAAGGTGAACCGAAAACAACATTCAGATACGTTTAAATCCGACGTCTTCGGCAAGATCCAGTGCAAATTTAGAAGAATGCCATTTAAATTGAATCAATTTATAGTCTTTTTCAACAGCATGACCAGAAGAGCGTCACGTCCAATAAACATTCTAAACACACACATTTATAGTCGCTAATAAACTTGAAAGATCTTAGCCTTGATATCTCCATGAGTATCACTGGCAGAAACCTCAAAGTTGGACTTGATGATCTGCTGCTGTTATTAGAGCTGGAGCTTATCCTGGAAGGTTACGACAGATGACAGAAATGCGTCGCTGTCGAGGCACTCTCTGCCCGTTGAACACAGACTCCTCATTTTTCAGGATCTCATGAGTGAACTTATATCTGGCCTGGTCCCTGCACAGGTGTAAAAAGGACAGGGTGAACCTTTGTTAATTGCAAACTGCCACAGCTGCTTCTTTACTATAACCATTCAGCCTTGTGTATTAATCAAAATCTCAAACACGTCATATTTAGGAAACATTAAGACAGATATGAGGCAAATGCAGCACCTCAGTATGTAGAGGGAGCGTCGGGAAAGCAGCAGATCCAGCCATTCACTGGGTGTGTCCTCCTTCACTAAGCGCATAATACTGTCAGACAACAGACTCAACCCTGCAATGGTGCTTCCACAGAACTGGAAAAAGTTAGAGAGTAAGATCACCATGTGTGCAACTTTTTTTTTTTAGAAAGCCACTGTGCAAAAATCCTGGCAAACCCACCTTGACACTGTCGATGTGGGGCTTGATGTAGCCAGTCTTGTCCAAATCTATAACGTGCACAGGGCCGAGGAGCTGGCTACATTCAGGAAATGCTGTAGATCGGACCCGATTCAAGATCTCCTCACATGCCGCGCCCCACCTCAGACGCTCAGTCTCTCTGTACCCGTGGATTGCCTAAATGTGCAGGAAAAACAAAGTCGGTCTCACAGCCTGTGTTACTCTGAAGAGAAAACAGTTCAACTACACTGATCAGTGACAGTGTTAGGTGTGAATACAGCTATAGCTCTGTGATGCAGTTAAAAACGAACTACTGTACTTTATGTTGTTTATCACTGAGGTCATAGGGGGGGTGTTGGACTGCATTACTGTCAGAAGTGTGTCTAATATTTTATCCTGCCTCATAAACGTTGTTGGGTTAGACAAACTATCAGAATCACTTCTAATCACAGTGCAGTAAACCACCTTCACCTACACCTTTTTAAATATTCAATACATTCAACTTTCCTAAAGTTTCAGTCAACAATGAACCTGACTTACATCGTCCCAGTGATCAAATTCGTAGCGTTTCTTCTTCAGGCCTGGGTCCAGCTCCCGCAGAAAAGCAGCCTCTTCTGCCTCAGTGATGAAGTCCGTCCTCACCTCCACCTGCGAGCGCAGCTTCTGCACCAGCTCCGGGCTGGAGCCCACCATTGGAGCTTCATCCCCGAGAGGTAACAGGCCACTGGTGGCCCCGGAGCTCAGACAGCGCGGGTTACCGGTGCAAAGAGCTGGCTTGTGGATTTGCTTTAACACAGCCAACAACACTTTCATCGTCCCTGTCGATGTATTATTAGTTAGTGTCCTTATAAAGCCCCCGTTTACCTTCAGCGGCGTTTCGGTCTTGTTGACATAAGTCAAGCAGATATGGGAGGCGCCATGTTGGAAACGCAAAGCATTGTGGGGCTCGAAGTCTTTTCTTTTTCAGTAAAACGCCGGAAAAACAAAATGTTTGACCTCCGTCATCTCAAAGATAATGCCACCCGTACCATGCAAACCATATAAAAGGATAAGAATGAAAATAAATTTACAAAAAATTGTATTACAAATTAGAGTTACAAAAAACCCTATAAAACATTATACAAAAGATATTCTATACAGATTTCTTTTTAAATATTTTATTTATTTATTTATTTTAATGGCGAACTGCTATGGTACCATGAGTGTTTGGATTTTTCCCCCTTATTAATAAACACCTTTATTACGAAACTGAAGTTTGGTGTTTATTGTGTTATCTTTAATATTTAATATTTAAATTTGTTTGATGATCTGAAACATTTAAGTGTGAGAAACATACAAAAAAAATTAAATCAGGAAGACGGAAAACACTTTACACATCACTGTATGTCCTTTAACCTGGGATAAACAGATTTCTAAGTCTGTGGAGGGAAAATAGTATGGTCAACAGTATCAGATCCTGTGGTCTGGTCTCATATATATGTGACCCATATGTCTAACACGCCTTCATGTACATTAATTCCAGCCACAGTTAAGGCTCAGTGAGAGCAAACTCTCTTACAGGTTTAATAAATACAGGGAACCATATGCTGCAATTTATCCATGTGAACACTGGAGGGAACTGAATGCCCATGATTACAAACTGAATCAGCTTAATCAGCACATTTCAACTAGTAAAAATGTTTAAGCCTCCACACAGGAGGTGGTGTTTTTCCCAATTTGTTCATCACTAACTGTATCAATAGTGTTTGACAAAATATACACAAAGATCTTTTTTTGTAATTGCCAGGCTTTAAATCTCTTAACCTGCTGCACAGGATTTTCATGACAACTTATGCAGAAACTGGATTAAGAAAAAAAAAAGCTAACATAGAAAGTAATAAAAATGTATAAAAAGAGTTTATACAATTTCATTAATCCACTGAGTGACTCTGAATCTGTGCGAAATTTTGAAAGCTGTAAAAATGAAGAATGTGAAAAAAAAAAAAAACAGGAGAAAGGAGGGAGTTCATAGAGGAGATGATGACTTCATCCTCACTGGATAATCCCAAGGAGAAAAAAAATGCTTACTTGGCCTACTTACCACTAAGGTTAGCACGTCCACTCTCCTGCTCCCTCTTTTGGTTTGTATCCAGGCAAACTCTTATAGAAGGAAAGTGAGGTATTTCCTTTACCCCCACAAGAAGTACATTGCTTTTACATTGAAGTTAAATTGTGATTTAAATATGCAAAGATAAAGTGAAAAAGATGTTTCCATGTAGAGGACCACCTGCTTTACTCTACTTATAACTACCTTAATAATTCTGGATGTTTAAAAATGTAAAACGTGAGCTTCTTCTAGCACTGATAAACTTTAGTCCACCATCCTTCCTCCTACAGAGACAGATATGTGTGCACGTGATTCGAAACATCCGCATGAATCCCCTGCATAAAAAAGGTTAATTTGAGCTCCTTCTGTGAGCCTATAGTATTGGTCTCAGTCAGTGAACATCCACAATAACACACATATCTCCTCCTCATACAACTGATGTGATTCCCACTTCGTTGTTGGATGCCATGTTGCTGCCCCCAGCATTACATTCATCCAGCCATGACAAGCGTTATGAAGAGTGGGTTCATATTTCAATTCCCAGTTGGTGGACTCATTTAAAGGCTCTGTGATTCACTGAATTATCATGGGTCAGATTCTCCTGGAGGCATCACTATGCCTTCTGTTGAATCAGCCCCCCCCCCCCCCCCCCCCCCCCCCCCCCCCCACACACACACACACAGTTTTCTGAGGCTGAACACCTGAGTACTCAAATACCTCAGAATTCAGGTTATGTAAAGATGATGATGCTGTAACAACAGGAAAATAACACGTTTGACCCTTAGAGCAATCTGTCGTTTTTTGTTTGCTGTGTATAATGTGAGCCAGTGTTACAGAGGTTTACATGAAAATCTGCGACTGGTCTGTGGAGTGCCGGGTTCAGCAGGGGCGGAGTGCTCTACATGCATCCAGCGATTGAATTATTCAGTCTTATGAATCATTGAGTCACGACACTCCTTTTTAGGTCCTCGCCTCTGAGCTGCAGCCTCACAGCTACCCGCTATTTGAACATCTGACAGAGGAAGAAAAACAACAGAGAACTATTCAGACATGTTCAATCTCTACGGATGGGATAGACTAGCTTTTGTGTGTGTTGCATTTACATCCATGATTCCATCATTTTTTAACAGGTTGACGAGTAATTCTGTCCTGATTATTCATCTTCCTTCTTTGACTAAAGTCAAACTTAATTTGGTTCTCTAGCCAGTTATGCAGAAACATTATTTTTTTTTCAAAGATGTCCGTGTTGTCCGTATTTGTGTATATTCTACAGTGCTGTGCAATTTGTATATGCACAAACATACATGAAAATAAAGTATAACAAGTAAAAACATTGTTTCTGTAATTCCAACACCTCCTGCTTTGCAATTTTTTTCTTCTTTTGTGCTTTTGCAAGAGGCTGCTAATAACAAAGAGTCTAAAAAGATGCAATTTAAAATTTGTTCATCCCTTGAGTTGAGGTGACATTTTGATGCTTGGATAATTCTGGGGTCAGTGTTCACAGAAAACAAACAACAACAATAAAAATTCCTCTAAAATGGTGCGGTACAAGGATTGGACTGACAATAAGTAAAAAGCAGCCATTGTCCAAAGAAAAACTTTGATCATAACAAAACCTGGAGAACTATTGCTGCAGACCAAGACAAATTCAAGACAGTATTAAAAGAAATGAGGCATATGTTGAGACTTTTGCACAGATTTTTGACCCCAAACTGAATTTAAAACACTACCTGAAGTTCTAAAAAAGCAGTCAGCATACTGCACTGACAATTACAAGCACTTAACAGGAAAAGTATGCGGGATAGTTGTGATATTTAACTTGATGGATTAAAAAACAATGCCCCTATGACAGATATGAACAATGTCAGCATCTTTACCATTGCACCTTCTTATGAAATTAATTATTACTGTGAACATCATATGAACTAAAGTCTGGGTTGCCCAAAACATCTTTCTTCCACTAAATGAGAGAGGTAAGGAAAAACGTGTGGTTTCAGTCATAGAAGTAAAATCACAATAAATACAGCCTGTTTATCATTTACCGCAGTCTTTTTTATAGAGACAGTTCATGTGCTCTGGTGAGGTAACAATGTTTTGTGCATGGGTGGCCTTGGTGTTGTTGCTCCGCAGTGCTTCTTATGCCGGCTGTGTGGAATAACAGGTTTGGACAGAAGGAGCTGCTCCTTAAAGCCTCTGGCACTGAACAGCAATAGATAATTTCACAGATCAACACACACAAGTGTAAATACACACATTTATGAACAAACACACACAGCATGTAACAGTCTAGAGGTTTTGGAAAGACAATGTTTCAAAAACAAGATTCAAATGACAATCATTAGTAACGTTATTTAAATGCTAACGCACATAACTCACAAGAAGGAAACGTAACAGCCGACACAGAGTATAATTATCTTATTAGGTTAATAATGAATAATGAATACATCATTGTGTTAACTAATCCCAACTCTGCATTTTGTCACAAGATATAAGGCGTAACGTCTTTGCCAAACTCACTTTCTTGTGTTTATTTAGAACAATAGGTTTGTGGTTTTGAATCTTGGCCAGGGATTCATTCACTAAGGATCCCCAAGCTAGGCCCTGCATGCTACCCCAGCCTACCTTGGGCAAGGGGTACTCAAGGGACATTGCCTGGCTTAACAGGTTCCGTGTTAGGTGTTGAGAAACTGGGACACATTGATGAGAAGTGGGCACATATGTACAAGAACTGAGAAGATCAAATTGATGGAATGCAACTAAGTGAGCTGACCCAGTGAGATCAAGGATTCAGATAGAGGAAGTTCAGCATGAAGAACATGTGCGGGAGGATGTTAGTCAATTAAGTGAGGTGCAGAAGGGCATCATGATGGACAGGTGCAGAATGAAAAAAAAAGTACAACAAGATGTTCATAGCAGAGGCTGAGGCATAGCTCTGGGCACTAGACTGAAGAGATATACCAGACAAGCAGAGGCCAAGAGAATAAACGCTCTTCAAAAATCCATTGAGGGTGTGCTCTCAGGTAAAAGGGTAGAATAGCACCAAGGCAGACCCAACAAGAGCTAAAAATGACAAATACTGGAAAAACATCTGTGAGAAGGAGGTGTCACACAACAAGTGGTTGGCGCCCCTAAGAGCAGACCACAGCAACCTCCAACAACAAGTCTCCAGAATAAAGAAAGGACCTGACATGATCCGTACCTACTGGCTGAAGAAGCTAACAGATCTCCATGATCACTGAGCACAAATATATGGTCTGCTAACAGCAGGTTCTCATCCACACAGAGCAGAACAGTTCTGATCATGAAGGATCCCAACAACTACTTGGCCATTACCAACCTCTCCACTACATTGAAGCTCTTCTCAGGCATCGTAGCAACCAAGATGAGTAGGCACATGAGTAATACATGAGCACAGCTCAGAAGGGCATTGCAAGTAACACCAAAAGGCCAAAGCACCAGCTCCTGGCTGACAGACTCTAAGGCAGTATCAGGCAGACCAACTTGGGCACTGCCCAGAGTGACTACAAGAAAGCCCACAACTCAGTGCCCCTGCACATGGCTACTGGAGTGCTTGGCGTTAAAAAAAAGAAAAACTTTGCTGTATTATTTTATCTGGTTACTTTTAAAAGAATCCAAAGATGATTTGTTTGTCTTTTCTTTTAAAATACACTAGAGCTAATCATTAATAAAAAAAAAATTGATGCAAAATAGAGAATTACAACATATTTTTTTCCTTTGAAACTGTCACTCTCCTGTACTACTTACATATATTTTAAGTAAAAATATGAACCTGTGTGTATTTGAGGTCGGACTCAAATACACACAAATGGCCTAATTCTAGAAAAAATGAAATAGTAAAATTTGAGAAATTATAAATTTGGAAGTACTACAATTAACTTTTCTTCTTCTGCTATGATAATGTTTCAGCACTTCCTTCATGATACAACAAAGGTGTTTCACATAGATCTTTATCTTTGTGTATTTGTGAAAATCACTTTACTCCCAATCGCCTAAATCATAACTATCATGAATAACCTCATAAAGTAAAGTAAATACCTCCCCCCACAAAAGGATACTGCAACAGACAGAAAGAAAATGGTAGAAACAAGCAAACAAAGCAACAAAAAAACAAGAAGTTAATTGAAGAATTACGCTGAACTGCAGTTAGCTGAGTATAATCACTAAGACTATGGTGTAAGGTAGTAGAAAAATAGCCCGAAACAGCTTCAATTGCTAGAAAATGGGTATGTAATGGATTGTGGCTAAATAAATGAAGGTAATGGATTGCAATTTGTATATACGCACACAAACATGAACCATGTTGTCTGAAGTGGCATCTCCCTGTGAGTCAGACCTACAATGAACTTGCGCAATCGTGCAGGTTTGTAACACTGGGGCTTTGTTTCTGATTTCACGTTGTTCTCCACGGTGCTGAATTGTGGTGCTGTCCATTGTCCTGAAGTGATGCCAAGGATAGCAGTCATCAGGTTTTTCTTAGTCGAATTGAAATTGTATTGAAATACAATTGTATTGCCAAAGTTGTATCAAAGTAAAATACCAACAAAACAAAAGAACAGTAAAAAAAAATGTATCTACCAGAATATCGATGCTTCTGATCAGCATTTAAATTTTGTATCCTGCATGCCCTTGAGGAGGGGTCAGTATCTCTCATGGCCGAATTCTTTGCTTAAGTGCACACAGAGCAAAACGATCCCCTTCTGACATATTTGAGGCGTTTAAGGTGGCAAAGTATCGACTGGCTTTCACACGTGCCGCACGCCTCTGCTGATTCGATTTGTTAGATTTGCCAGGCACCCTTAAATCTCTAGATGATTTCCCATTCACTGACACGGCTATGTGTGGAGTCAATCAATTAGCTCACATACAAGGGGATGTTGTCCTGGACCAGACTTTGGGCTTTCTCTCTTCTTCTTAGGGGCTTAATATAATGTGGCACCAGCATTTTGCTGAAGGTGTATATTGGGTGATTACATATGACAACAGCTCTTTGCCACCGTTCTCCCGCGTCCACTTGGAGGTTTGCTTTCAAAACGATGTGTTTTAGGTAAAAAAAAAACAAAACAAAACAAAAGAAAAAGAAAAAAAGAAAGAAATGCTTTAAGGTGGAATGGTGGTGTGTGCAGAAATGTTGTCACTATGAAATAAATCACATCATCTCTCGGCGCCGTCCATCCACCTCCCCTGTCTCCCCTCTGTGTTGTCACTGAAAATATTTGCTGTTTTGCTTGGGCCTTAGCGCAGACCATATGGTCACACCTTCAGCAGGCACCGGTGTTTTCGGTGGAGCGATGATGAAAGCCTCGAGGAGAGGAGAGTGAGGGAGCGATGAAGGCAGGAAAGAAGATCCTAGACTCAGTTTCAGGGAGGAAGGGAGGGAGTGAGGAGTGCTCTCTTCGTCCATTAATTTCCAAATGTCTGTTGCTAAGAATAGCCTGCCCCCCCTCCCGCGCGCGCGCACACACACACGCACACACACACGCACACACCACCTTCCCTAACAAACACACGCAGGATCGCGCGTACACACATTGACGCGCCTTTACTGACGAGCCCGTGTGCGCGCAGTCATTGTCAGCTTGGGTTGCAGCTGTATCTTTGCAAGAGCTGCATAATGCCCCCCCCCCCCCCCCCCCCCCAGCATCCTTCCCACCCCGTCGCCATACGTACATTTGCGCGCGCACAGTTCCCCTCCGCCGCACACACGCTCCTAATAAAAAAGTCCCTACAATACTTATTTTGAAGAAGACAGACAAGAGTGTCCGCCTCAGTTTGACAACAGCGGGATATCTGTGTTTCAGTTCAGCCGGACAGGGCTATGTAGCCCGAATCACCTTAAAAGAAACAGGCGAGTAGGCGATGCCTCCATCCCTGACACAGGTCTGGAAGTTGGACGCGCTGCGTGCGTCATGTGCTCTGGCTGCAGAACTGAGCAGACTCCCATTCTAGTTCACACAAGCTGAGAGACACCGCGAGGAGCGATTTATTTCATTTATAGACAGACTCGGGCCCGAATCCCAGGGAAACAGTCAGTCCCCTCCCTTTCATCCTGTCACCATCCATTCACCGATCCATCGATCCATCCTGTCCGTTCGTCCCTCTCTCCCTCCCCTTGGGGGCTGCCGGACGAGCAGAGAAGAGAAGAGGCCTTGAGGAACGGACTACTCCAATGAGAGAGAGAGAGGGAGAGAGCGAGAGGTACGAAGGACGCTCTGCCAGGACATTTGAGCTCATCGGTGCGGACGAAGGTAGACTTTTTTCTTTAAAGGCGGGAATGGTGATGGACTTTCGTACTGCTACACCTAGAATGGCCAAACCAAGATCATGAGAGGGTGTAAAGCGGCGGAGAAGCGACCGTCTTACCCTTGTCTTTGACGCCGTCGCTCGCGTGTCCCTTGTTCGGCTTCTGGATGGCCACGCAGGTGAGGGATAGAAGATGATGGGTGCTGATGAAATCGTTTGAGAAAATTATTCCACCTAAGACAGCATTGACACCGATGATTCACGGAAAAACGGTATTTGTTCTGTCTCATTGCTGCCTTCTGAAATTTCACATTCTGAAATAAGGCTCGTGAATAGCAAATGTCACATTTTTCCGGTCCAAAGGTTTGTGGAGTGTACTGGTAAAACAACTGTAAGGTGGCTGGAGCCACGTTATTACCACACACTGTACCAAACATTGCGGATGTTTCAGAAATAAATAAATAATAGTAGCTTTTCCATTTCAATGCCTTTAAGTCTGTGGAAACGCGACTGTTTCCAAAATGCCGACCTGAACGCCAGTGACTGTCGTGGATAGCTGTAAGCTGTTTTATTATTTATTTATTTTTATTTTAACAATCTTATTTATCGAGGCCTGTGTTATACTCGGGCGTTAACGTTGTCAGAGCAAAGACATGAAACGTCCAGCAAGGTGCAGGAAGCTCGGGTGCGCTCTGAGGCAGGCTTGTACCGTAGGCAACATGAAACATTCATGTTAACTCGCTACAGTCTCACCATGATTTCATGTTGGGAGCGAACCCTGCTTTTTATGGACATAAGAGTGGACAAAGACTGAGAAACCCCACAGCACTACCCTACAGTGCAACCAGTCAGCCAACCGACCACACATTTAATTTCCTCACACCCACAATTGGCCGTTGGCAGAGACGCACAGAAAAGGAGACAGTACATGGGCGTCCTCGTCTGCTAAAACCAAGCGCTGCAAAACTGCTCGCCGGGTGCAGGTGTTCAGCATAAGCTTACAAGACAACCCGTTGTGCATATGAGACGTTCTGATCCAGATGGGATGTAATGTTGTGTGGTTGCACAGCTGAGCATTGGTCTCCTTCTCCGCTGCTTCGTGAAGATTGGCTTTTGGTGTCCAGAGAATGGCGCGGTTCGGAGACGAGGTACCAGCCAGGTATGGCGGAGGACCTGGCGGAGGAGGCCCGGGAGGCCGGGGTGGTAGCAGGCAAGGAGGACCCCATGGACACGGCCACGGACACGGTCATGGGCATGGTCACGGGCATGGCCACGGCCCACCTGGAGGGCCCGGGGCCCAGAGAATGTACAAGCAGTCTATGGCGCAGAGAGCCCGGACAATGGCACTGTATAACCCCATCCCCGTACGCCAGAACTGCTTCACTGTCAACCGTTCGCTGTTCATTTTCAGCGAGGACAACTTCGTGAGAAAATACGCCAAAAAGATCACCGAATGGCCATATCCTTTACCATGTGTGCAGTGGGTAAACGCCTTTATAGGCCTTACCTACAGGTAGGCCTGTGTGCAGACAGCTGTTTTTAATAATGTTTCACTTTTTCCCCGTTAAATGAGCTGCAGACTTTACGTTATGTCCCAGTATCAAACAAGCAGATCCATCCGTGCAAGTCACGAATGAGGTATAGGCTACAGTAGGTGACAGAGGAGTTGCTGGGTGTTTAATTAATAGTCAATTAACGAGGGTGGTTCTGTAACAGTGGACCATTCTGATCACCATTAATCACATTTGTTTGCATTTTCACATCGCAATCCCGCGAGACTTGTTTGATATACGCTTCCTAAGTGGTGTGTGTGTGTGTGTGTGGTTTGAGTTTGTGGTGGAGGTATAGGGGGCGCATCTGGTTGCTGATGTCAGCATGTGCAGTATAGTCACAATGCCCAGCCAGGGTATACAGAAACAGGAGGAAGGAGCAGAGGAGGTGGGGGAACCAAAAGAGAGAAAAGGAATTTAGATTAGTTAAATGTGTGTGTACGTGTGTTCTTGTGGCAACGCACACAAGTTCCCATATCAGCACGATGCAGGTGTCCTATATGATGTGTATGTGTGTGTGTGGCAGAGAGACAGAGGGAGAGAGGGGGGTGGTGGTGGTGGTGGTGGCGGGGGGGGGGGGGGGGGGGGGGGGGGGGGTAATAACTCAAGTATGCCAGTGTGAATATAGAAACTTGCAAATTTTGTGGATGCTCATCTTAATCACAGAAGATGCAGGTGTCACTGAATGAATGTGTCATCATTTCACACTGTGTGCGTGCGTGTGTGTGTGCTTGTGTAGGCCTACTCCAACCACTAAGTGTGACAGTGTTGCATTTCCAGCAATCCCCTGCATTTTCACATTTCTGAAACCAGCAGGTTTCCTAGGGAGAGAAAATGAAAAGTGATTTCGGTATTTTCATTTCCAGGATTTGTGTATGCAGGCATGAATGCATGCAAATGTGGAAGTGAGTTTCTGTGCAACTGTTAATGACAAGAGGGAAAATTGGAGTAATGATTATATTGATCTATGCTGATGCTTGAGCCATGACATAACTACACACACTAATTGGGTTGTTCCTGTGCATAGATACTTAGAGCGCCTCTGAATCATGTCTTAGTGACTAAATGACAGATGTGTTGCTGAGCAAACGCAAGAGTGTGCAGGGATTTTGAGGTTATATGTGTATGTATACATTACCACCGAATCAACAGTTAAACATACAGTCAACTTGCTTACTGAGAGCATGAATTGTTTTTATTAACAACCACTTGTGCTTTTCCTATTATAGCAAATTGTCTGAAGAAGTCACTTTACAAACTGTCGTATCCGTTACCAGATAGCTTCACATTATGAAATAAAATATAGTTTCTTTTCTTTTCAGTTTGTTTGGATTTTTTTCTTCCGAGCATATTTGGTAGTGCCTGCAAAGATAACGCTAATGAAGACAGGGCATTGTTCACTTTTTGCTTATTTGATCTAATATTTCTTGTCTTTTATTCCTTCATCAGACTTTGTAGCAGACTGTAGAGATAGACCAAATGAGAAGAGTGGTATTCACTGTCACATGCAAAACCACATACACATACATACGCTCTTAGGCCACAAGGACACCCCAATCCTAATTATGTAAATAGCTGTACAGCCAATGATAGAAGCTGATTTTTCTCAGTTTTATGTAATTCTGTGTGCCATGGTTGAAGTTTTTGCCTCTCTCTGTAGTTGTTTTGCATTCCTTTGTGGTCACGTTGGATCTCTTTGAAACCATTTAGAATAATTTTGCATGTCTTTGTCCACATTTTGTGTCTTGTGTGATTCATTTGCATTTTGTGCATTTTTCTTGTTGTTTTAAAATTTGAGCTATATTTGAGTTTTTAACAAAAAGCTAGCTTTTTCTTATAAAAAAAAGGGAAGGGGTTGAGAGACATGATGATGTCACATGCAAAACCACCACCCAGTGTAAGGTTGGTGCCACAGCTTCCATAAATTAAATTAACTAAATATTTTTTAATGTCTCTCTAATGTTAATCCATCAGTATGCGTAAACTATTTAATCCAAATCATATTTTTATTGCTAAAATATAATTATTGTTGTTGCCTGTGAATTTTCAAATGCGTTGTTTTATAGAAAAGCAGAAGAAATAGTGAAACACACATTTTTTTTTATTAAGATGCCAAACTACAGTTACCTACCTTTCTGAACAACAACCAAAAAAAGTTTTATTATACATGATTAATTTCTGACTTTCATAAGAAGTCCAGTGTGGCGGCTCAAATTTGTGTATAAATATAAAGGCACTTTTTTGTTTGCCTAATAACTAACAATACAGCTTTTAGACTTTTTTTTAAGACAGGCAGCCCAATAAATCAGTCAAGCACTTTTTAAATGGTTTTGTTTTTGTTACGGCAGCATTGGGGTGTTGGTTTACCTCCCGATAATTACTTACTTATTGTTAATTATGAGGTGTAACTATTACCTGTTTTCTCTGGAAGCTCCTGTTTCCCCTTCTGTCTGCAAACATTTTAAATTACAGAGCTTTACCTGGGCATAAGGTTGCTCAATACATACACAACATTAAATTAAATCTACTACATAAAACAACAGTGAATGCTGCTCATGAAATGTAATTGATGGATTTGAACCTGCAATACATGCAAGTGTTGCATGCTGAGTTATTTGGTAGATTTAACTGACTGTTTTTTTTCTGAGTGCAGACTGAAACAGCTTTTTGATTCACCAGACGTGTGAGTCTCAGTGGACTCACTAACAGGTCGAACCGTGACCTGCGGCTTTATTTAGTTGTGAACTGAGCCCGTGGGAGTGCCACATAAATAACTGTGCTCTCACGTGCACATTTACATACACTAGGCTAATATTTGGTCATTTAAATAGAAATAGCATCATGGGGTGCAGTCTCAATACTGCGTCATTTCATTTTTATAAAAAACAAACAAACTGTGAATAGTTTAGAAGTAGTGCTCAGATGCGATTTAATCCTAGCTTTTTCCCTTTTGTTACAACAATATTTATCTGAAAAATAATTGGCGCTTTGATGATATGCTGAAAAGAGGGATATCTAATATGTCGGTCCGTAAGTGTTCAATTTGAAATATGTGAAGTGTGAAGGTCATAGCATATGATTCACATCATTTATAGTCATAAATTCAACGACCCCTCACGGACCCTATGGATAGGGGCATTGTCATCCTGGAAGAGATCACACCCAACAGGATAGAAATATTTCATCCCAGGACAACGGTGATCACTCACAACTTCAGAGTGATTTGCAGTGATCTCCCTCTAAGGGAGGTCTCAAACAAGCCAGAAAAAGCCTCCCGTAACATACAAGTCTTACCAGATCCCCTCACTGTTCTACAGTTTCCCTTTAATTCGTCACCAATCTATAAATTAAACTAATTTTCTAAACAATAAATGCATTTAGAGATATACATTTTAGCATTAACTATATTTTACAAATAATGTCAATTACTATCAAACAAACAAATCACAAGTGACAAAATTCTTTCTACCAAATTTATGTAAAAAATGTGTCATCTTTCAGAGCTCCAGACTTCAGTCCATAGGTTGGTTCCACTGGGCAAGTGTCGGAACTTAGGAGTCACAGGACACAGGAACTCTTTGGTTGCTAATTAAATGACTGCTGTGGGTTATATGTTGATAGGAAAGTGTGAGCTACTTAACAGTGAATAGTTATTTCCAGTAATGGCAAACCCCACACACACTTTGCTTAGACTTTTAGGGGCTGATTGACATCATACACACGCTTATAACCATTTTTGAAAATAATTGGTATCATTGAGTATCTTTGGCAGCACAATGTCTGCAGTTTTAACAAGGTAATGTGTGCAGTCACAGTGAGTCAGCTAGCTAGAAGTGAGTAAGGCTAGTTAGAATAAAAAGTTAGTGTAAAAAGTTGGTACCAGAACAAAGGTAACCGTTAAAACTGAGCTGGCAACAATTCAGTGTCAAAGACTTAAATGTTATCTTGTGGAGGCTCTTTCTGGTGTGTCATAACAGTTAAGAGCTGAAACAATAGTAATTAAATTACATTTTAGTCGTATTCATCAATAAACAATCCTGTATTTGAACAAGTATTATGAATTATTCTGTCGCAATAATGTCTGTACCTGAAATTACTGCACAATGCATGTTAGAGCATATAGCAGAGGGAAGCTGAAACTAAAAGGGTCATCTAATAGGAATGACCTTGTCCAAGGGTGTCAGGTGTCACCCAATGAGATTCTGTAAACCCTGCAAATGCATTTTCATGTAATTCATTTTTTTCTGTTTAAGTAATGTGTCGTGCTGGGTCAGCTTAGGTAATCTACATCTATGCATTACACACAAATTTTTTAACATGTGCAGACAAACACATACACACTGACGCAGCTTTACAAGTAGACACTGCATGTACACCATATGGTGCCATTGCATCATCATCGTCAATTGTTTTTTTGTTGTTTTTTTGTAAATAGAGAAATCTATATGCAGTATATTCTATCTATAGCAACACTGTTCTCATGAAATGGAACACAAATTATGCCTTTTAATAATCTTAATGTGGGCGTGAGGGAGATTTAAGAATTTCTGGTGGCCTCTTAATATTTTGTTGCTATATATAATGTGTAAAACTCAGTATTCAGAACTCTGTAACCTGACACGTTGCCTGGGCATCCAGTGCCATTGAAGATTTTCTTCAAACATTCTGCATACGCTGTAGGTGCCATTATCAGTCGTGCTTATGTTTATTATATATGTTTACACCTATTTTTCTAATGATGGTTCCTTAATTTCCTTGCACAAATGGTGAAATATTCAACATCCAAAAGCTTTATTTATATACAAATGCATTTATCAGATTTTTAATAGTATTAATAGAAACAATAAATTTTTTCAGGGTCTGTATATGCTGTAAGGCAATGGTGTGCTTGTGCTCTGTGTTCATGCCAGTACACTAAAGGGCATTTTTTAAATCATATTATAGTTTTGTATTTGATGCTAGACATGGATAATGCTTTGGAACTGGAGACAACAATGACTGACCATTAAAGATGGGCAAATTTGGCCTTTTTGTGGGGTGTGTGTGTGTGTGTGTGTGTGGGGGGGGGGTCATTCTTAAAAAGCTTTTATTAAGACATGACTAATACTTTGGTATCAATTCAACAGGAAAATTCAGGAAACAGTGTATTTGTTTTTCTGTGGTATTAAAAGTGTAACAGATGCTGTAAAGACCATAGATACTGGGTGGCTGAGGCTGGTGCGATGAAGATTATTGGAAGGAATTTTTTAACAGTGCAATATGAGATAGTTGCACCATTGGTTTTGTTTTTGCAGAACACTTAATTCGTTCAAATTTTAGTCAAATTTAATGAGCTTTATTGGCTTTTGTGTTTCTTTAATGACAGAGGTTGATAATTGATAAAAAAGTACATTTTTAAATAGTCTTATAGCCGAAGCTTTAAATTGTGTTTTTGCAGACAGTTACCATTGTGGTACCTAAAGGAAAATTCTAATAACAAGCAAATAAAAATGATTACCTACATCATTTAAAAGGTTATTAAAATATAAGAAATAGAGTGTGGAAGTGCTTTAAATTTTTCATACTTTTGTAGGACAGGCTGATTGAAGTTTCCTACATTCGCTGACATATGCTGTTTGGTATGATATTTTATTAATTGCCTTTTGGGAAACCCACTGGGATTTTTCAGGAGTGTCTGTCTGAGTTCTGCACTGAGACATACAGAGAAAAGCAGGAAATTGTACTTACTGTTTATACAGTGTCAATGTGGTCCAGGGAATATGGAGCTTTTTTCCACAAACAAAAAACAAAGTTATTTTTTGTCAGTCGAAAGTCAAAATTTGGGGCTAAATTTTTAAACTTTCAGGTAATTATCTCAAAAATGTGATTTATTAAGTACATCTAATAATAATAATAATAATAGCTTAATTCGGACTCCTGGATGGCCATTTTTAGTAGCTGCAACACGCTTTCTTTGTGAACATGAACATTTTGTAAGCCGATAATCATTGCAGAATCATAACTCTTTACTAGCTTTCCTCCAGACTGCTACTGTTAGCTGATAGCTAAAAACACCAGCTTAATTTTGTAGATACTGGACAGCCATCTCTTTGCTGCCTATTTGTTTCTCTTTCTGTCATTTGATACAGATGTACTTCTCATATGGGTTGTTTTTTTTTTTCTTCTTTTTTTAAAAAAATCCAGTGTGGTTATGTCCAAGAGTTCGTCTTTCACATCAGGCCAGACTAAAAATAACAGGAGCTGCTTGAAAAGAGCACTTTTCACTGATGATACACTGCCCTCCTTTCTTTAGCTCTCTTTCCTTTTATGTCCTCCAGTTCACATAGAGGTCTCATTGTAGCCACACTGCTAACAAAAAACTAAAATAGCAAGTCTTTGTTAAGAACGTGTTTTTCAAATGTCTTAACCTGTTGTGTTAGGTGAGGGTTACAGTGTTAAGATGAGGTAAAAGGCTGTTTCAGCTCTCCAAAATAACCCTTTTTTTGGACTCTTGCACTTTTGTTGTAATCAGCAGTATTTTTTGCTCTGCCTTGTCGGCTGGTTGGTTGGGGGGGACATGACTTGGAAAGCATACTTAATTTTGGGTGTAATTAAAGATGTTACTTTTTTAAGGATCCTTATTTTAGAACTGCAAACACATGTACGGTGTATTGGCAGCAATAAGAGGTAGTTTAAATCACACCTACACATACTTACAAATACAAAATTGAATATGTGAATCCCAAAAGTGAAAATCAAACATTTGGTTCACCAGAGAGATTGACAATGGGAAGACAGAAGCAGAGAGAGGAGGGTGGAAGTCAGTAAGCCTAATGAGAAACAATGGAGAGAGACAACCAAACTGCCTGTCTGCATATAAATCATTTAACACAAAGTGCTGGAGAGACAAACACTCTGGGACGGCCTGCTTGAATGCAACCTGGACTTCAACGCAAACTTGCTTTTGTCACTCAGACAAGCAGTGCACTGAGCAGCTACATGCCGAAAGCTAACATTGCCCTTATCTTAACCAAAACACCAAGTCTTGACCATAAATGGTATGTGGGAACCTTTTTGTTCTCACGACATCCCTAAATGTTGAGTAACATGCACACAATGAAAGCTAATGCCAATCCTTCCCTCTCTTTTCCTTCGTCTTTTTCTTTTACTCTTTTTCTCACTCACTTTGATTAATAGGATGTGATGTTTTGTCATCTCCTCTCACGTTTCACTACCTTTACTTTTCTCATTTGCTCAATTCCTGTCCATCATGCTTTCCTTCTCCTTCTCACAGTCCTACCATCATTGTTCCTCTCATTCCTCCCACTGCTCTTTGCCTAACTGGCTGCTTGAGCCTTTTGCTATGTTAGTCTAAAAATGTTAACGTTTTGACAGCTGCAACTTCATTCTCATTAAGTTTACTTATCTCTTACTGTTCCCGTTCAGCTCATGCACATGTATACCCTTCTTCATACCTTTATGAATCAATCGATATTTTTGGAATATTTATAAAACAGTGGTTTAAACGGGTGTGCTCTGCTGATATTGATCATCTGCAGGGCATGATATATGGTTTTTCATAGAAGTAGGGAACACTGAGTTCTCTGTGAGGTCTCTCTGTCTTTTTCCATTGTCTACTCTTTTCAAGCTGAAGACAACAGATAGCACAGTCATTTTTGGAACAAAATTGTTGTACAAAATACTTAATTTCTTTTTATGAACTGTTCTTTTTGCGGGGTGAAATATTGTGCACCACACATTTTCAGTCACTTAAAACATGGGTGCACAAGTTTGAATTTATTTTGGATTTTCTCTAATCCACAAAGGGTCAAAAGTATATGTACAGGCTCCAATATATGCATATAGTCACTTAAATCTTTTGATAATTGGTACTGAAGTTTCTACGATGTCTTTCAACTTGACAAGGCCAAGGCCTATTAACTTCTCATTAGTGATCATGATTGACTACAACTGGCAGTTTGCTCCTTGGAGCATAAAAGGGATTTGCTTAACAGCACTAACTGGATTGTCCAAAACTCAGATAAATGAAAAAGTTCAAGGAAGTCAGTGACAATCTGTGACACAGAATGGTAGAGTTACACAACTAAACAACTGCAGATTCAAGATCATAAGTTCAAACAATTGGACACAAGTTGTGCCACCACTTTCCTCAATGTCTGTAAGAAGACCCAAACTGTCACAGTCAGATGAGAGAAAATTGTTTAAAGAGCAGCCCAGGAACCACCACGGCTCAAGCTTGTCTGAAACTGGAAACAGCTGAAACACCAGTTTGAAACTCAGAGAAGTGAGTTTTACATTGCCACGGACTGAAAGGGTGCCCACCAAGTAAGAAGCCGCTGCTCCAAGATCAACACCTTGAAGCTCAACTGAGATTTGTAGCTGTCCACGTGGACAGGTCAAATGTCTTCTAGAGAAAATTCTTTAGTCCGCCGAGACAAACATTGAGGCAAAATTACAAAAGTTTGGAGGAATAAAGGCGAAACATTCCTAATCTAAGAATTCTGTACCAAATGGTAGTAACAGCATCATGCTCTGGGACTGCTTTGCTGCCAGTGGTACTAGTGCATTGCATAAAGTGGATAGAATAATGGAGGAAGAGGACTACCTTCAAATTCTTGAACTTCTCTTCAGATCAACAGTTGAAACTTGGACAATAGTGATTGTTTCAAAATGACAATAAGCACAAAAAGACATCAAACTTGGTTTTGGAATGAATAAAGCAGGCTAACATTAAGCATCTGGAATGGACTTCCCAAAGCCCCAACCTCAACTCTATTGAAAATGTATAGACTACATTTAAAAGCTGCCAAGAAACTCATTTAAATGCCAGTTATGCCAAAAAGAAACATCAAATATCCAACCAGAATTATGCCAGGAGCTTGTTGGTGGCTACCAAAGGCTTTTGGTCAAAGTGCAAGTAGCTACAAGACAGTTAACCAAATATCATTGGAGGCGTATGTTTATATTTGAGCCTGTGTGCATAAGTTTGACCTTGTGTGGATTAGAGATAATACATTAGAACTCGTGCAAGCAATTCTTGTTTTTTTTCTTAAAGTTGTTAAAGATCTATGCTGTGCGTCATTCCACACTCAAAAAAGAACAGCTCATAAACTCATCAGAAGATCTAGCTTACCATGCCCTTACTTCAAGTAAGCTAAATGGGGTGACAGATCACAGAGAGTAAATGATGCATGTAAGCTACATTATTTCTCTTATGGTACCAGTGAGTGCTATTTTAATATATTGTCAATGAGCAATTGGAGCAAAATCAAAATCATTGTGTTGTTTAGCAGCTAGCTGTGTGACAGAGATTTGGTTCTTTAAGTGAAATCCCCCAGTGCTAAACACCATCATGTTTTTGATTTAGATTTTTTTTTACCTCTTCGGTCATATTGTATCACTAGCGCTCGGCTTTAAATGTATTAAAAGACACAGACAATTCATAAAAACTACAGCTCACTTGTTAGCTAATGTATCTTATGAGCCTGCAGTTGATGCTAGCTGTTTAAAACACATGCAATGAGCTGAAAATACTATCAGAACGCTTACACCCACTAATGACAATGACAGCCAATAATACATTATTTTTTAAGTAGACAATATTTCTTTCACTGGTGTAGACTGGACTCTCTCTCTCTCTCTCTCTCTCTCTCTCTCTCTCTCTCTCTTTGTGTCACCCACTATGTGCAGAGATGCACCTAGGCCAACTCTGCTGTTCCATCAGTGCCTCACAATTAGTGATACCACTACATTAATAGAGTGCTAAACCTCCCCAGCCCCCCATTAGTTAAGGTACTTCCTTAACTGCTCAATGGGGTCAAGATCTTGTGGCTGTGCTGGTCACTCTGTTATTGCAGCATATCAGCTGATTGCCTCTACTCTAAATACTTTTCGCATAGATTGGTACTGTGCTTCAGTTAATTGTATACGATTCATATTTTGCTGAACAAATCTTCTACTTTACCATTTGAAAAACAAAACCACACTATCTAATTTCAGTTTCATGAAATCCTGTTTTTTTTGTTTGTTTGCCCCCCTCCCCCAATCAAAACAAGAATGAACAGCTGACCAACTATGAATCTGGACAACCATCCTTTATCATAATATTTATCTATGAATGTGAATGAATGATCCTAAGCCTGTTGGTCACAAATCTGTTTGCCTATCCATGTTAACTGTATGCAGATAAAATTGATTCTCTTTTTCTTTCTCTTTTGCTTTTCATCCCCGTCTCCTTTCCCTTCAGATTTTTCTTATTTCCTTTTCTCTCAGCTCTGCGTTCAGGCTCTGCTGAATAATTCAGTCGCAAGTTCGGACGTGTGCGCGTGTGTGTCTCTCTGAGAATGTGTCTATGTCTGCGAGTGTGTGTGTGTATGTGTGGAGGGGCACAGTGACGTGGGGAAGAGCTATTTTTGGGATTTGGATACGTGAATAGAGAGAAAATAGAGAGAGAGAGAGTCTGTGATGGATTGATTTTTTCATGCTCATGTTTTTTGGTCACGTGTAGCAGCTGATACTACACAAACCCTGCTGGAAACCTGCACTCTACCTGCAGGGCGTGCTGGCATACGCTCAAGCTTGCACATTCGCGAGCACGCTTTGGTTGTGAAAAGCAAGTCAGTTCTCACCGTTAAATCAGCAAGTGCCATTCGATACACAAACAAACTTCTCATTAACATAATGGAAAAGAAAAAAAAGGGAAAAAAGAAAAGAAAGTCAAATGTTGCACTTTACATAGAGCGCAGACACACATACACACACAGCACCGTCAGCATCTTGTACGAAGTGACAACTCGGCTGTGTGTGGGTGATGAGGGAGAGGAGGCAGTGGCAGGGGTGAGATGCGGGCACAACATATGCTGTATGGAATAAACACGGAGGGAGAGTGGGCGGCTGTGAGGCCTTTACACACTGAATGATGCTAAGTGAGAGTAAGAGAGGCCAAGCAGGGCTAAACAGGCCTTTGGGTGCTCCCATTCGTTTGGCAAAGCAATCAAAGCTGTGTCAAATGTAAAATGTAAAACCTTTATTTTTGGTGCTGGTTGGACCAGCAGCATGAATTTGCTTTAATTCTGGAGGCATATTGTCTCATGTAAAGAGGCTTTGCAGTTAAGGAGGGAGTGTCACGGAGGAGCAGGGAGGACTCGGCACAGACTGAAATCTCAGAAAAACAGGTTTATTTACACACTCCAGGTGCACTATATACAGGTGAAGGAGAGGGGGGCCAGGGTTCCCAGGGGTGCGGAGAGGGGTCGGGAAAAGCGTCCAGAGTCACCAAACCAAGCACGAGAAATCTGCATACAGAGAACAAGAGTTAGCACGGAACTTTCACGGACAGAGCTCAAAACTGGCTGAGGCTAAAGTAGCACTGACGAGCGTTATTCAATAGTCCAGCGGCGAGGTGCTCTCAGTCACTGCCTTAAGTAGCGGGAGCAAACAAGGTGAGGAGCCACAGGTGATTGCCTACAGGTGGTGGAGGCCGGGAGCTCACAATGAGCTCCGCCCAGGCAGCGAGCAGAGAGAGAGGAGAGAGAGAAAAGACAAAACATAACATGTAGCCACACAGGGCCAGCCGAGCAGGCACGGGGACCATGACAGGGAGATACTGAAGGGATTATTTAAAATTACAAACTAATTTAAAGACCATTTAGTTTTTATTATTGCTGGATAATTCTTTAAAAAAAAAGCAAAACCCCCCAAAAAACTTTAATCCATTCCTGTTTTTTTTGTTGTTTTTTTTACCCAAATCTTCCTAAAAGCAAAACTGAAAGCCCAGATTTGAATTGCTAAAAGAAACATTAACTGCAGTTCATAAGAATCTATTGAAATCGCATAATGGTGGACTAAAATGGAGCACTTCAGCCGTGTCTCTTATCTTTAGGGCAGCTGATTATCAAAATAATTAGATCGGTTTTAACCACACTGCTTAATCCTATTCATTTGACCAAATCAGTGCTTCTGAGAGAAAAGTGATAAGCAAGTGAAGAAATGAGGAAATGATTTGAGCTGTTTTGCCACTGCTGCATAATGGAACAGGACCCAGAGAGAGAGAGAGAGAAGGGGACGGAGGGGAAAGAAGTGAGGGATATAAATAAACTGACAGAGAGAAAAGGGAAGGCTGCTAAGTTACGGTTCAACATCTTCCTGTTTGTCTTCTTGAAAACAACACAAACTCTTTTTGGCACATTTTTGAAAGCCAAATATGTGTTTGCAACACTGGTATTCATAAGTTACTTTGGATGTTTGTCAGCAAGAAAACAAACAACAAATGGTGAATGTAGGATACCTAAAACATGGGCCTCTTTCACATAATGAGAGAAAGAGGCACAGTGCTCATCGTACCCCTCATTTATTCTTTTTTTGTATTTAAGAGTAAAAGTCAAATAAGCCACTATAAACAGTGAAAATATTATGTTTACAAACATTATAAACATTGCATGCTTTATCAGACATAAAATGAATGCCAGAATTCAAAACAAAAAACAGGCCCATGCTATCACACTTCCTTATCTTAATGGGGAGGCTGGCACCTTCCTAAAGGGTAGCAGCTGGTCTGGACTCCACTGGCAGACAAAAATAGCGTAGTGAAGTGACGTCTAGTGTTGGTGTATGTGTGTCCATGCATCATCATGTGTGCTTGAATGTCAGTATGGAAAAGATTAGATCAGTGGAGGGAGGGGCAGAAGTGTTTAGGTATTGTGATAGCAACACTGTGTGTGCTTTCAAATAATTACAATGATCTAATCTGCACATGTGCTCATTTGGCGCCAATTATTTTTCACAGTATTGTATGCCACTGTGCATCTGTGTACGTACAGTACAGTGTGTGTGTGTGTGTGTGTGTGTGTGTGTGTGTGTGTGTGTGTGTGTGTGTGTGTGTGTGTGTGTGTGTTAGTAAGTGTGATTTCTGCCACTAACCTAGTTCCAAAAGGGCATACAGAAACGAAATACTGCAATACTCTCACACCCCTTTGTTATTCTTTTGCTGTATTCCTGTCCTGCACTCTTAGTCTCTGCCCCCAACCCCCCCACCCCCAACCATGTTGTTGTTTCCCTCCCCCTAATATGCCCTGCCTCCTTCTCTCCCTTTTATTCCCCACCACTCACTCCTTTCAATCATGTCTGTGCCCACAGGACAATTTCTTTCTTTCTCTCTCCTTTTTTTTACTCTCCCTCTCTTTCATTTTAACTCTCCATATATTTTCCTCCTCCCTAACATGCTGGCTCTCGATGTCTGTGTCCTCATGCTGACGCAGCATCTCTCTTTCCTTGTCTCTCCCTCTCATTCGATACTGAATGGAGATGGCATGATACAGATAGGGATGACTGATGGGCGTGCTCGGTAAGACAAAGGTGGACTGACGAGGGATAGGAAGACGGTGGGAGAAACTAAGCGAAAAGAAGGGAAAGCAAAAGGGAAGAGGACAAGAAAACAATTTGGGAGATGACTGGAAGCGGGGATAGTCGTATGTGAGCACAGACTTGTGTGAGAGAGGAGGCTTAACAGAGTAAGCTGGAAGGAAATATAGGCAAGGGTTTTACTGAGGAAGAGAGGAGGCAGGAGAAAGCAAACATAAGGCCTCTGTGGAATACTGTGAGTCTCGAGCCACGCCTCATTTCTTTATGGGAAATGGGTGCAGTGATTTATTGAAATCATGTACGAACATATATGGTCATACAGTAGACGACACAAAAATAGAGTTTGTACAATTCTAACAAGCGTGAAAGTCAATATTTGGTATAACCACCTTTATATTGTATTGGCAGTGTGTTTGAGATATTTTCCCGGTGTAATTCCATTCATTTTGACAAGATCTGCAGCACTACTTGTTGGCATGTAGCTCCAAACCATGACAGAGCCTCCACCATGTAGTCGTGGTAGCTGTAGACACTGTTTTACCTCTTTATGGAAGTCCTCTCTAAATGTTAATGATTACTTGCAGCAAAACAATTGTCTCAATATGGCAATTTTTTTCACAGATTCTGTTAAAAACAATGTTATTGAAGATATATAGATGTGTGTGTGTGTGTGTGTGTGTGTATATATATATATATATATATATATATATATATATATATATTATATATATATATAGCAATTTAAATATTTATATATAGCAATTTAAATATTTATATATAGCAATTATATATATATATATATATATATATATATATATATATATATATATATATATATATATATATATATATATATATATATATAGTAATGTAAAGTGTTAAATTAACACTGTCCAAATACGTTAACAGATGGACAGGACTGATGACGTTTTCCTCCAACATTAGCGTTATTATTTTATATTTTGCCCTGGCCACTAGCCGCTGCCGTAATGATAACAGAAGACTAATGTGGCTAATAGATATAAAGGTTCAGGTTCTCTCTCTTTCCCCTTTTCACTCAGCTACATTCATGCACTGTCATGGATTAACACATTTACATGTGTATACATACATTTATATGCATAGCTGGGAGCAAGGAGGCTAATTGAACAGCGCCTTGGGTTTTCTGGTAATGTGTGAAAAGTGGTCAAGCACATGCACACGATCTCAGCACACATAGACACTCACATACATTAAACACATGATGAATGTTCTATAAATAGCTTCTTCGCCCTTTCTGTCTTTTCATTGTTCAGTTTTCCCCTCCCACCCCTGCCATGGGAATGGCTGCTCCCAAAGGAAGCATGAAAGTAGGAAAAAAAGGTGACGAAGAAAGGGAAGGAATAGATTTCGACCATGTGTTTTGTGTATATTTATACACAGTGTGATTTTTCTACTTTAGTTACTTCTTTTGGTCCTCTGATCACTTTTTTTCTTAGTCTGTTTACTTGATTCCTTTAAATGTAATAATTTATCCCATGATTTTAATGAGATAGAGGCACTAACTAGGGAAGACTCGGCCTGTGTGTGCATTTGTGTGTCTGGATGTGTGGGCGTGTTTGTGTGTTAGAGAAAAAAGAACGATTTAGATATATGTAATAAGGTACTCCCTCTCTCTCTCTCCCTATCTCTGGCTCAATTTCTGTACTAGCTGCCGGATGCTACATACTGAGAGCCAAATGGTGATGCCACAATAAGCCTCAGTCAGTGCCCAGGCATGTTATCATCAGTGATGGGAATAACGGCGTTACAAGTAACGGCGTTACTAACTAATCTAACTGATTACTATTTCTATAGTTACAACGCCGATACCGTTACTAACAAGAAAATGCAGTGCGGTCGCGTTACTATTTTTCAACAAACAGACGGCTGAAGCTGTGTTCAGCTTACTGCATCTTATATCAGTTGCATGGAAATAGCTGTAAGTAATCTGGGCGCTACAGCTTTAAGCAGCTGCGCGTGCTCCCGCGGGCGGCAATCACTTTCTGACCGACGATCACTTTTTGGTACAACAGCTGGAGCTAAGGGGGCAAAACAATCGCATGAGTGCTTCTGTTTGACTCAGGAACACTAAAGTAGTCGTGGTAAGCCAATCACATGACCACTTTAAGATGACAAAGCAACAAGGTGATATATACCAGTGTTTAAATTGTGTTGATAGGCCACGTAAAACCAGAGTCATGATAAACAATATATGCTGAGTTTTTTCCTCAATAGTTTCGTCACGTTTACTGTCTAAGGACAGCGCTAGCAAGCACTCTCTGCTTATGACCCCCAAAAAACAAACAAAAAAACGCCCTTTCGTGTTGGTGGAAAAATGTACCTTGTCGACCAATCAAAAAAAGGTATGGCAACGTGACTTTTGGTTGTTTAGGAAGAGGGGGAAGTTTTAGGAGTGACTAGGAGTGACAGGCGGCAAGAAAGAGAGAGAGAGAGAAAGAAAAAGAGAGAGAGCCAGCTTTGAGATGTGAGCGATTTGTGACATTTAGCATGTTTGGAGTGTGTAGTTAATGTGTTGTCTTGTGTAGTTAGTGTGTAGTGTTGTGGATAGTTTGGTGTTGTGTGTCAGAACAATGAGGCGACTGCTGTCTCCAGGTAAAAAACAAACAAACAGGAGTGATACACCTGCTGCTGTCAGGCCTGCAGGGATCAGGCTGTGATGTTCTCCTTTATAGTGGACAGAAATTATTTTTTTGGAGTGGCACAAATAATTTGTGTGGCATCTTATTGAATGCAGAACAGCTGATTGTTGTGTAAATAGTTTGAAATGGTAATAAAAACCATTTAAAGGTAAAAGGTAAATGGCTGCAAATAACTTGTTGTTTGTGGAACTTGTGCTTATGATTTTCAAATTGACAATTTAATTTGCATTTAAAGTTATGAAATATGATTCAATAAACAATAAACAAGTAATGTAATAGTTACTTTCCAAGTAATTAAATACTTTTAGTATCTTTTAACTCAGTTACTTTTTTGAAGAAGTAATTAGGAACTATAATTAATTACTTTTTCAAAGTAACTTGCCCAGCACTGGTTATCACACACTTACACAAAAAGACACAGGCTATATTAAAGTGTATCTTTGTTTTGCTTGTCCGTGTGGGTGGTGTGTTATCAGAAAATATACTTAGCAGAACATATTTAACTGACTCATAATGATGGCTTGTGGGTGTGTGTGTGTATTTGTGTGGGTAAATAGTGGCAGAGAGAAGCCAGACTGTGGTCCATTTGAGATAGAGTTGCTATATTTTCTTTTCACACTTGCTTACACTCAGTGAATTCAAACTGCATATATATTTGACCTTCCTTTTGACCTTTCATGTTAGGGTAGGGATGTTTTCTATATTATCCCTTAATTTGCCCTGACGTTTTTAGCAGGCCAGGTAAATTAGCTCAGTACGTTATAAGTGAATCTGTCCAACAAGGCAGTGCTGCAATTTTTTACTTTTCTGTTGGTGCTGCTCTGTTCTTGCCACAATGGCAAGATGATAATAGCAACTCCTGACCTAGTATGTGTAAATTTGCACATTATTTGTAACACTTTTAAATAACTATCCAACTATCCAACTGTGCTCTGTTGGATTAAGGCAGTGGTTCCCAAACTTTTTTTTGCTAGGCCCCCCTTTGTTTTACACTTTGGGAACCTCTGGATTAAGGTGTGGTGACTATGGAGTACGTATGAACTGATTGTCTTGTTCAAGCAACCAGTTTGAGTTGATCTGAGCTTTTATCTTGTTTAAATGATGCTCACTTGGGCATTTCAGTAAGGGCTTCAGCTGCATCACTCCCGTGTGACAGGGTGATGAGATATTTGTGTTAACAAGCAATTAATGTGGTGGTTTGTGGTTCAATTAAAAAAGATTTGTTCCTTCACTGAACTTCCTCACTCCATTTGAGTGGATGATTCTAGCCACCATCATTGCCAACTGCATTGTCTTGGCTCTGGAACAACATTTGCCTGATGGGGACAAGACGCCGCTCTCAGAACGCCTGGTAAGCTGAATAACCAAGACAAAATTGCATGTGTTATACATGTACATGCAATTAAATTCAGGTGATAGTTGTATATTTGTGAGATAATTTTTTATTTTATTTTTTAAAATTTATTTGGCACATGAGACTATTTGCAAAAATACTTCTGAAACTCATTCGCCAACTGCCAGCTAACTTACTTTGTCTTTCTGTGCCTTTCAAACCATCATAACCTTTCCTGCTTTTCCTCTCTCCTGTCTTTCCACTCCTCCTTTGCTTGTTTTCTCTTGTGCTCCCCAGGATGATACAGAGCCGTATTTCATAGGAATCTTCTGTTTTGAGTCGGGAATAAAGATCCTGGCGCTTGGTTTTGCCTTCCACAAGAACTCTTACCTGAGAAACGGATGGAACGTGATGGACTTTGTCGTAGTGCTCACAGGGTGAGTATTAAGCAAATGTATATGAGCCAAGCACAGACACATACATACATAATACAGTATGTAACCTTTAGTCAGATCTAAATGTGTGCCTGACTAAACTCAAACATAACAAAGGATTTTCCAACAGCATGTCAAAATCTGTCATGTGTTTTAGTATGTTTGTATGCATGTATGTGTGCAAGTGTCCTTTTCCTGCTCCTTTGACCTAATGACAGGCCCCATTCTGGGCAAGGCAGCAGTCAGATCACAGAGCAGAACTGCAGGCAGCCAGCAGCCTGGGTAGTGAACAAATGTCACCACAATATAGACAGCGACAGAAGGGGTGGGGAGCACAGGGGGAAGCAGCACTAGAGAGAAGGCAAGAAAAAATGCAGGTGCCGCTACCTCAATAGAAAGAGAGACACAGTAGGAATGAATGGAAAGAGACAATGTAAGAAAGGGGAATGAGTAAATGAGATATTTGATTTGAACATTCAACGAGAAGGTGAAGACGAGGGCAAAGGGAAGCGATGGAATGCAACCTGAAACCTGTCACAGAAACGGTGTCAACAAGGCCGAGTTCAGACATGATGGGATTAAAATGATGGATTTACTATTGCCTTCACTTATTAGATTATATCTCACATGAAAAGACCAGAGACATCAGATAATAGGTTTGATTGACAGAAATGAAAGACAGAGAAGAGAAGCGGATGATGGCGTCTACACACATTCAAATGGGTTTACATTTTACATTCTTGCTCATTTGTCTGTGCTAGATTCTGTTTTCCCGACGCATCCATCTGTTAATCCATCATTTAAGCTGACTGTCAAATGTCATTCCTGCTATCCTTCGTGTTTCTTTAAAGACACAGTAAGCCTCTTTTATGTATCTACCACTGCTACACACCTGTGTGACGCTGCAGGCTGATGTGACACAGATGAATGCGATGCATGAGTGATGCATTAACAAACGACAGTGTTTGCATGTCTCACTGTTGATGTTGAACTGAAGCGCAAATTACCTGCAAAACATAAAAACTGCAAGAAAGCTAAAAAAAAAAAAAAAGTAAACTGGTTGATAATTTATTTTTGAAATCTATTTAAAAGTTGTTTCTTAACAACTTTGCAAATTCTAGCAGCAATACAATCATGTCGCTGTTTGGGAGTGGTGGCACAGATTATCATGTTGAGGGGATTATGTCCACTTGTGTGTGCATGGGGTGAATGGTGGGGACTTCATGGGGTAGACGAAGCAACCGGTGAATCCAGTGATTGCTCCTTTCTGCCCAAATGTCTCTGTCTTGCACAAGGACACCACACATGCACTGAGCAGACACCCAGTGCAGCAGTATGTCCTTATGCTTTAATAAGAGCAATCACGAAGACAAGTTCCTCTCAGCATGGTGCGATAGAGCAACTGAAACAGAGAAGAGAGGTGAGAAGACAAGTGTCAGCATGACAGCAGGAAGTAGTGAAATGCCGAGAGGATAAGGAGGTACAACAGAAGGAAACAAGAATGTCCTTAAAGCTGATCTTTGATTTCTTTTGCCAATTTTTTCTATTTTACCACTCGATCTGTTGGTAGATTATTCTCAAGTGAATTGTCATTGGGGGAAGACAAGATTAGAAAGGAGTGTATCAGGGGATAGCTCAGGTTGAGCAGTTTGAAGAGAAAGTTAGAGAGGTAAATCTGGACATGTGCAGTGGAGGGATCGTGGATATACCAGACAAAGGATGTTGACAATAAAGATGCCAGGCAGGAGGAAAAGAGGAATATCAGAGGAAGACTTATGCAGACGGTTGGTGTAAGAGAAAAGGATGCAAGGGTTAGGATGAGATGGAAGCAGATGATCTACTATGCTGACCCTCTAAAGGGAGCGGCCAAAAGAAGAAGTGTTATCTGATGACCTCAGGGCAATCACTGTTAAATGGCACACATTGGAAAAAAAAAGCTAGATTTGTTTGAATGGATTATGTATGCACTATTTTATCAGCATATATTAGCCTTGTTGACTACCCTTTCTAAACATAATGGCCTTCATTAATGACATCTATTTTATCCAAGTGGTTTTGTGGCCCTATTTGGAATTTAGTGTCATAAACATGTAGGATTTTATTCAACAATAGCTTGACAAAGAGTTGCAAGACTTCAAGATGGTTATTTATTTGCAATGATTTTTTGTTGACTTCTCAGAAAAGGGGTCAATAAATAACAGCAACAACAAAACAAACAAATTAAAAAAACATCAGCATTAACGAGTGGAGTTTCACAGCGAGTCCATCACTAACAGATGACTGACAAGTGCATCATAAGCAGTCTTGTTCTAGACCTGACAAATCACCCATGAAAATCCAATGGCAATGATGCTGTGCTGAGTGTCTGATACATTATGAGCTACTGTTTTGCAGGTTCAGGTGTGAAGTTAGGGCAACACAGGGGTCAGCACTGTCACCTTACAACAATAATGATTTGATACAAAGGTGGTGGTTTTGTCGAAGCCTTTCTGAGTGCAGTTTGCACTTTTTTCTTGTGTCTGTGCAGGTTTTCTTTGCATACTCTGGGCTGTAGCTGTGGATTTAATTAAAAATGGTGAAAACCTTGTCATTGATTGACAGCTCTGCTTCTCCCCAGTGTCATCTGGGTGTCACCAGCTCCACCCCATCTGCTGCTAAGTAAATTGATGGATGGGTGGATGGATGGATGGAGGCGTGAAATGATCAGATTCAGGGATTATTTCTCGAAGAAACAACCACATTGGTGTATAGCCTAAACAGCAGCCATCACGCTGTAACCCTCCCTGTCAACCAGCTGTGGTATATAGCAATATTTACCGAGCAGCACATAGTGTACACACATAGTACATTCCCATGATGCATTGAGGACGCTGCCTGCAGTCAATACATTTTGCACACATGTGGCGCACTCGTTCTTTGTTGTGCTTTCTATGAATGGCCAGTGTGTTTTTAGCAGTCCAGCTCTTTGAAGATGAAAGGCTACTTGGCCTTTCTATCAACCTTTGGTGGAAACCTTTGATAACACAGTGACCACATGGGCGCGCGCACACACACACACGGCCAGACATTTCCACTTCAAACATTCTTTTCCATGTCCTGCTCGCCCTCCCTGCACTTGCTGGCGCTCTCTTCAAACACATACAAAGACAAACACACAAATAGCACTTAACATGTCTGAATACATCACCGAGATTAGCTATTTACTCTACGGTCTTGTTCCAAGTCGTCTCATTTGTGGGTGTTGACCTGTGTGTTGTAGTTAATTGTCAGAGTGGCTTGACAGTGAAAATAAGCTGGTTGGATTTGTTTGTTTCTTTGTTTGTTTTTCTACACCCACTATTGATTATTAGCCTAGTTACATTTAATTTACAGCTGTTCTTGCATTGCATCCTCTTCTTTCTTTTGCTTTCCTGTACCCGTGTTAGGACTTTTTGATTAGATTCAACAGCTAAAAAGAAGCATAAAAAATGAATGACGCTAGAACTACTATTTCAGTCATTTGTAATAGATGTTATGGTTCTTTCGTAAATGTCAAGAATTCATAGCCTCCTCCCTGCAACTCTTCCATAGACTCCAATATTATAAATGCTCCCAAAATTCGTCTGAAAATCAGAAGTACAGGCTGTCTTTACACTGTCACCACATCCATATAATAAACTCCACAGGCATGAAAACTGAGAATTTTTTAGACTGGACATTGCTGGCGCTTACGGTGAAAGAATTTTGTCAATACGACTTGTAGTTTTTTCTTGGGAAGCATTTGTTTCGGGGTCACTTTCTGTTTATTTAAAGCAGCAGACGAGAGGCATGTGTCTGTGTGTGTGTGGTGCCACTGGGTGCAGTCTCTATAGCAACCAGGCTCACACCTGTCTGCTTAACGAGCTCTGTCTGCCACTCTGCCAAGATTCATCTTAAACACTTCTCTTTCAACTGCTGCTGTGGTCCACAGTGTTTGCTCTACAGCCATCATTTGACCCTTAAAACGTAGCCATCGTTGTTCTCTTTCCAACAGTGTGTCTTTCAAAGCTCAGAGATGTAAACATTTTGAACTGTGTGAATCCAAGTAGATGGATAACATTCTAACCAACCCATATAAATACACTGTATTTTTAGTCAGGAGTTTGTCTCAACAGCAGGAAAGACCCCACTTGTTAAATCTTTCCTGTCATCGCATTTTGACAACAGGAACATAAAGAACACACTGTTGTGTAGAACAATTCCTTGGGATCATTGCAGTTCAAAACTGATTTTGACAGGACTTAGGGTCTTCGATTTAGAAGCAGTTTTTCAGATTTGACAGGGTTTTGCACACTGTAATAAGCATATCAGTAGTCAACTGGATTGAGCAATCTGGTTGTCCCATTAAATTCAAGCTTATTGTTCATTGGTGGATTTGTCTTCTACACACAGGTGGTTCAGATCTGGGCATTTGAAGTCAGATGATGACCTATCTTTAGTGGACTTTCCCACATTTTAATCATTCAGTGATTTAAATAATATGAGGTTTCATTATTCATTCAGATGTTTTATGACTCTGAATTTTCTTTTGTCATAACTCAGGTTTTCCTAATTTACATTTTAATCATGTTAAGCAATTTTTCAACTTTTTATGTGTGAACGTCAGCTTTCAACAGTTCTGCACTTTTGTTTTCAGGTGAAAAATTCTGTATTTTTCAGCTCATTCAACATTTTTAACTTAACATTCAGCAATTATTTCATTTCAGCTCAAAACATTCAGCTATCAACATCCACACTGCAGTTTCTTCAGAAAATGCATTTTCTAGTTTTCATTGTGAGCTTCCTGAGCAGAATTGTGTAATACTCCACACAGAAGGGACCGAGCTGGCCAGAAACCTCCATGCTCTAAGGTGACTGTGCTACCCACTGCAAAACTGCACCATCCCTAAGGAGTATGCCTTCCTGTTTAAAATGTGTTTTGAAGTTATTGCAATTTCCTGCAGCTTTAACATTCAGATAATTAAATACTGTCTAGGGCGGTCTAGAGGTACTACCTCCCCATTTAAAAAAAAAAAAGTGTCTAGAATTGTGCTTACCAGACTAATGCAAAGCTGTATGTGATGCTTTATTCCCACAGTTTACAATTTATTAAAGGGAATTTCATTATAAAAGAAGAAATGAATGCAATGAAAATGTATGTGCAGTCTAAGCAGAACTGTCAAAATCTGCTCAAATGTCCCTCTCCACTGTCACTGCCACCAGCTCTTTGAGGAACGAGGGGCATACCAATGTGCTTCCAAGCCAGTTGAGAAAAATGTTCTTTCCCGTGTGTCTTGGGTCTACCCTGGGGTCTTTTCCCTGTTGAACATGCCCAGAATAACTCACCTAAGAGGCATCTAAGAGGCATTCTATTCAAATGCTAAACCCACCACAACTGGCTCCTTTCTTGTGTAGGACAGTGCTGTACTTTAAGCCCCTTTTGAGTGACTGCGCTACTCACCCTATCTCTGAGGATCAAGCATTTTGTGTGTATCTGCAATCCTTTTCTCCACATTGCCATAGGTTAGAATAGAAACCCAGATCAGCCAGTAAATTATCAGCTTGGTCTGGCTTTGGTCTCTTTTCCCTACAATGGATCTCCCGGTCCACCTGCAGGAGGAGACGTGGGCTCTTGTGAATTCTGGGAGAAATTCTGAGTGTCAGCTGATCGTCGAGGTCTGATTGCTGGCTCAAGAGACACTTAATATTTTATTGATGTTATAAAAACATTAAAGAGCATACTGGTGCATTTAATGCAAAATATTTGAATCATAGTCACAGATGCAACCAAGGAGACAAGGACAGATAACAGGAGAGCTTGGAGCAGAGATGGTGAGATTCAGTCAGTGATGTGGACAGAGATATTTAGCTGGATTTTAGCTGAAGTCAGCAGGAAGCTGCAGAGGGAGATAGCAGGGATAAATGTTGTTTGTATAATGCGTTGGTTTCTCATCAGAAGTGGAGAGATGAGGTTTTTGTTATAGCGATGTTGCTTCATCTGATTCCCCTTAACCATTTGCTCTCCTTTTACTTAAATGCAGGTGTGTGTGCATTCTGTGTGTGAATTTAAAGATGTACAGTAGAGAGCATCTGTTCCTGGCAGGGAAGAAATTGTTTTCCATTGATTATTCCAAATGACCCAGTTTCCATTGTGCACACTTGAATAAAATTATTTTCTCTCAGTATGTTTAAGCTTCAACCAACACCCATTTGCTGTGCAGATGCGTGCATCCGTGTGCACGGGTGTTTTTGCATGTATCGGTGTGCAAATGTGCAGCCCTGCATGTAAGCTGCAAAACTTTTACATTAAATAGAAAAGAAGACAAAAAAAACAAAACAAAACAAAAAAACAATCAATCTAGCTCCTCCCTTGGCCCTGTTACCAAGGTGATACAGAGATTCTATCAATGAGCCAAGGTCCCTGTTGCCATGGAAACACTTATGAATGAGAAAGGACCCGGTAACCGTGGAGACAGTGTGAATGAGGAACTGCCTCATCAGTTTGACACTATTTGTGATGGCAGATGAAATCACCGTCATGTTATTACCATCATCGTTGTTACTATCGCCATCACAGTCATCAACATCATCATAGTTCATTATCGTTATTGTCCAGTCATCAGCGTTGTTAATGTTTTTTACTGTAATCATAGTCACATCACAGAAATATATAAAATAATTGGATTTGTAATCACAGGTTGTTTTTTTGGCAAAGAGTTTCTGTACTGCGGTTCCAAAAATACT